>NC_059426.1:118283955-118883955 GCF_021028975.2 Sphaerodactylus townsendi
CAGAGGCAGTCAATGGAAAACCACCTCGGAACATCTCTTGCCTTGAAAACCCTGCAGGGTTGCCGTATGTCAGCTGTGACTTGGCAGTGTGCAGACAGACACAGAGTATAATTTATGGCTTTGCAGACCAGTTCAGAGGCCACGGCAGCCAGGGATGACGCCACCACAGCACCACCTCCAGAAGACTTCCAGGTGGCATGAGGAAGCAATGAAAATAAGAAAACCCTGGCCGCCTGAAATTTTTCCAATGGGCCAAACAAACTTATTCCACCCTTTTGGGTGGTATAAGTTATAGGTTTTCCCAGGCCAGAAGCCAGGGGTTTTCCCAGGCCAGAAGCCCCTAGCTCGCTCCCAGCCGTGCCAGCGTCCACCTTTAGACCAGCACAGCTCTGCAGTCAGCAGCTTTTCCAAGTCGAGCTCCACCTGCCTCTGTATTTGCCCTCCCCATTGGTGTAGATGCCACTTGCATTAGCAGGGTGGGCAAATGCTCCAGTGTGACCCAGTTCTGTTCCAGGAGCCACTTTGCCAACCCCCGCACCCCGACTGGACTGCCCATCAGAGATGTGAGGTGGAACTTTTTTGAACATTTATTTTTCTGCAGAAAATATTCTATTGTTAAAGAATTGTTGTTTCATAAAATTAATAACTATATATAGGTGCTATTGCTAAAATTAGACCAGGTAGACAGTTTCAAAGTTGTCATTAAAATTTTCCAGTAATTATCCTTAGGAGTTATGGATTTATGTGGGAGAATACATGTGTATACATGTATGTTTCAATGTTTAAGGAGAGCCAGTGTGGTATAGTGGTTAACAGCAAGTGGACTCTAATCTGGAGAACTGAGTTTCATTCCCTGTTCCACCACATGAGAGACTGTTACCTGGTGAACCAGATCTGTTTCCCCATTCCTACATTCCTGTTGGGTGACTTTGGGCTACTCACAGTTCTCTGGAACTCTCTCAGCCCCACCTATTTCCCAGGGTGTCTGTTTTGGGGAGAGGAAGCCACCTTGAATCTCCTTACAGGTGAGAGAGGTGGGGTGTAACTCCAAACTCTTTTTCTCTTCTTCTAAATGATTTGAAAAAGAAGAAAAGTAGGTTTTTATAACTCACATTTCTCTGTGTTAAAGAGTTTAGTTTCCTGTTCCCACGTTGTCTGAGTGGGAGGAAACATCCAATGGATCAAACTCATATAATTTATGAAGTGCTTGAGATGAAAAATTACTTTTACATAGAAGCTTATGAACTACCAGAATAAACACAGTACAATTATATAAGCTACATGTACCCATTTTTCAAAATTGAGATGTATTTTGTTCTTACATGTAGATGTTAAGTAATCTGCTTGTCAGTTTACTTAGATTTAGAAATTTCCCTATGCATGCAGCCTTTTATTTCTTATTCTTATTTTATATTATTCTTATGTTATTTATTTTATATTTGTTCATTATTCTTATTTTATTTCTTAGTCCTATTTTTTGTTTAAAATACTATCTTGAAGCTATTACTGCCAACAGAAAATGTTTCTCCCTTTGTGTATTTTAAACTTTTTGTACCAGTGCACACCCTGTTTACTCTGCTATGTCAAGCAGGTTCAGTCCATTAAAGGAGAACTGTTCCATGAGGACTCTCCATTGTCATCTGAATAATGCAGGGTTAAATATCTCATCAGAACCAATACGGTTAAGTGCCTTTGAAGATCTGCTGGCGTAATCATTTGAAAACAATAGACTTCATGGGAGACTCTGAGGGAAAAATTCAAGATGTATTGTTTGCTTGTCTGTACCTTAATTGAAAGTATTTGAGGTGGGAACGATGTAGTTCATTTCCAGAGGAATGTTTTTAGAAATCTATCTAGTGTTAAAATAAATAAATGAAGTAGTCTGTTTTATGCAAAAAACTCTTAACTCCCATCTCAGTCCCTCTAACCATCCTGGCTGATGAGAAGCTTCTGCTTAGTAAATGTTACTAAATGCAAGGCAAATGCTAGTAAATGCTTTCCATTATGCATAGAACTGTGCAGAAATATATTTACTGCCAATTCAAGGGCATTCTGTTAAGGATTTTCAGTATATCCATTTTTGTGAGAGAATAGTTACCAGTATGACACCATCAATATTGTCCTCTGGTGATTCCCAAGCTGTACGTTTTCCAGAGTTGTTTGGGTGGCTTGTCAGGCTGCCAACACAATCATGTTAGGGTGTTGTGTAAGCTGTTACAGCTAAAGTTGCAACTATGCACTATGTATACATAGATTTGTTACTGCTTTTCCATATATGAGTCCTGCATTCAGAGAGGCTGTTGCATAACTGCTGCCTCTACGTAATGCGAAGCTGATATTCAGCCTTCTGTATAAGACCCAGTAAATAGGGTTTCATTTGTACTTCCTTCTTGTAGCTTATTGTGAAAACACATGACTGGGAGAAGTAACTGATTGTCCATGAGAAGAATGAAAGATGTGATTCTCCCTATTGATGCGATTCTCTTCACTTCCCCTTTTAGCTAAATATTTACTAGTCAAATCAGTTATTCTGTTGCTTCACTGACCCATAATTTTAAATGGCAGCACTGACTGGGAGAGTTGTAGTGCTACTGCCGCCCTGCCCCCTTTCTCAAAATTATCTACCCAATAAATACAGGGAAACAACTGCCCAGTAGTGTGACAACAAGAAACAAGGGAGTGGCTGAGAATTGATTTGCTCTGGGTAAATCCTTCTACTTCACTGCTGTTACCAATGATATTTGTCAAGCTGGTTAACAATACGGATACCTGTTATTGATTTAACATGTTATTAATATTGGCTGTTAGATTTTCTTTAACATAAAGAATTGGGGTACATTTTCTTATTCTTCCATGTCAGAGAAGGTTAACTAATCGGGCTTTTGTTTGTTTACATAGTACATTTTAATTCCATTTTTCCTCCAAAGAGCTCAGGACAGAATACGTAATGTTATCTTCACAACAACTTGAATGAAGTGTTAGGCTGAGAAGGGACTGGCCCAAGCTCACCGAGCAAACTTCATAACACAACAGGAATCTGGGTCTCCTAGATCCTAGACCAACACTAACATCCGCACCATGACTACTCTTGGTGTGTTGAACAGGTGTAGAAAAGATTTTGTGGGTTGGACAGTCAGCCCCCTCTTGGTCTTATCTCCATACTAGAATTTTTGCCATTCTGGGTGCTTTGCTAGCCAGCAACACTCAGATACCTATACCACTCAGGTTTTTCACTCCCTCTTCACCCATATATATATATATGCAAGGAAGATAAAGCAGCTGTGTGAATGAGTGCAGGAGATGTCTGGCCTGCTTTTGCAAAACAGGTTGGGGAAAGGACAGTAAAAGGGCTAGCATTTTTGCAAAAAAAAAAAAGGATACAAAGTATTTTGCATACGGAACATTTCTAGAGGCTTCACCCGACAAGGTTCCTCCAAGAACCTTCCAGGGTTACTGGTGAGGTCGCTGCTGTAGGCAAAAGCATTCTTCCTTTCTCAACAAGAGCTGGTTGCTCTGATTTCTTACTTTGCTTGCTTCTGTCTCTCCTCCTCCACCCACTCCAGCTGAGAGTCTTCTCATGCATCTGTGATTGCAGGAGCTGGTAAGTGGCCCATTGGGCTAAGGGAGAAGAAGTACTCTTAGGAGGCTTAGGGTTGGGAGAACCTGTCTACAGTGGGGGCCAGTTATGTTGCTAACTGTATTGCTGCCACTGGTAGACCATTCACTGCTGGTGAATTTGTTAATTAGTGCATGGTTAAAGTATTGGAGCAAATGTGCTCTGATAAGGTACCTTGTGTTAGTTGTGTCACAAAATGGATATCTGAAATCATCAGGTACGTTGAAGAACTAGGAGGAGAGCTGCATCTGCAAATGTCACAGATGGTTGTTAAATCGTTACACTATCTTAGTGCAGTGCTGTTATGAGGCACTCTGCTGTGGAATTACCTTCTTCTGTGTACTTAATGTGATTGATATAGGAATCCTTCTGAGATACAGTCATCCTAAAATCATTCGTGTATTCTGTCACAGAAAATTAGAATTGCCTTCATTGCTAATCATGTTTGTGTTTGTATTTTTATTAAGGAAAAAGCTTCCAGCAACAAAGGGAAGCCATGAAACAAACTATAGAGGAAGATAAAGAACCAGAAAAATCAGGTAAATGAAGCATTTGAAGAAATGTCTGCAATAATTTCCTAATGTTTAAAGAGGAAAAAATACTTAACCTGTCTTTTGGGCTCTTCCCAGGGCAGGTCAAAATATTATTTATTCACAGCTATCTCAACATGTTTAAGGAGGGGAGAGGTTTAAGGAGGGGAGTTGCTGACACTTTGGCAGCATATCCCCATCCCATTGGTGAAACAGGGATCTAGAAGCAACATAGCGACAGCATCCGACTCTATATTTCTTGTCTATATCAGTGGTGGCGAACCTATGGCACGGGTGCCAGAGGTGGCACTCAGAGCCCTCTCTGTGGGCACGCGCAAACAGAGTCACCCATACACACACACACACATCTACTCTGGCCTGGGCTGCTGGGCTCGATTATTAGCATTAAACCTAAGACCTATTTTTGGGAAGCAGTGTAGGTAACCCTGTTAAAAGCTGTTAAACCCCACTGATTTTCATGCGAAGAACTAAAGCACGATCGTTTGGGTGCTGTGTGGTTTCCGGGCTGTATGGCCGTGTTCTAGCAGCATTCTCTCCTGACGTTTCGCCTGCATCTGTGGCTGGCATCTTCAGAGGATCATGAGAGAATGCTGCTAGAACACGGCCATACAGCCCGGAAACCACACAGCACCCAGGTGATTCCGGCCGTGAAAGCCTTCGACAATACATTAAAGCACGATCCTTCACCTGGGAGTAAGCTCGGTTGCTGAATGGGGCTTGCTCCTGAGTAAACCCTCCTAGGGTCATGATTCACCCGTTGGAAGAATTGCATGGTTGCTTCAAAGCAAAGCCACCGACTACCACCAAGCTTACTCCTGAGTAAAGCACACCTCTGAGCCAACCATTTTTTCTAAACTAAAACCTCAGTGTTCAGGTTAAATTGCTGTGTTGGCACTTTGCGATAAATAAGTGGGTTTTGGGTTGCAATTTGGGCACTCGGTCTCGAAAAGGTTTGCCATCACAGATTTAAGAGAAATATCCCTGAAAAATAAAATTTACTAACTGGAGCCAAAATAGATTTTTTTAAAAAAAAGTTTATTATAAAAGAGAGGGAGATAAATAAAAAGGTGATTGGATTCCAAAGCTGATTAAAAACACAGTACAGAGAATACTCACAATAGCAGAACATAGATGTTCAGATGAAAAGCAATACAGTTGAACTAGCTAAGCTAAACACATATAACCTAGGCTGTAGCAGGTTCTTCAGATCATGTGCAGAGTTCTTGCATTAACGAGGCTGAAGGGGTTGCTGAGTCCTACCCATCTTCCCATGGCTTTCGTTTCCACAGGGTACTGCAAACTAGAGACAAGGGAAAATCCCAAGTGTCCAGATATTTGCGGTAAATGGAATTTGACCTAAGCCAGTCTCCTTTCGTAGACTGGCTTCAGTGAATCCCATGCAAAGTTCCATCTCTGATGTTAGAGACTGCTGTGACCAATCAGAGTCATATGATTATAGTCCCAATTCCCTCAAGCACCTGGTAATGACTCTAGACTTCTTTGACAAATAGGTGACCTGGCCCAAACTGGATTGTCCTTTGTCCAAAAGGGATTAAATCTGCCAAGATGCTCCAGTGAGGCATGGAAGAGAATGGGTCATTTTAGTTTAACTCTGTAAGGGTCCAAGATCCCAGACACTCCAGGTGGCACTCTTGTGCTATTAATGTGTTGCGTTTCTGTTACAGTGCCAACCTGCAAATGAGTAAGACCAGCAGCGGCCCATACCCGATCACTTTCTGTTGTGGCTCCCATCTTGTGGAATCGCTTACCTACATAGATTAGAAAGGCTCCCATACTATGTTATTCTGCAAAATGTATAAAATGGAATTGTTTAGGGGGGACAATTTTGTAAAATAAAAAGGACCATAGTAAAGTGAAACTGTTCAGGAGGACACTCTTACAAAGAGTCAACAGTGTAGTTTATGGCACTGTTGGTTGTACTTCATTTTTAAAAAAATTCTGTAATCCAGTTTTTCCATGTTTTGTGTCATGTCTTTTACTGTTTTTATTGGATTGTTTTCCAGCTTTGTAATCCAGTTGAGTTAAAGTGTTCATTATATGTAGTGGTTAGTGGTTAAGAGCAGGTGCAGTCTAATCTGGAGAACCGGGTTTGATTCCCTGCTCTGCCACTTGAGCTGTGCTTATCTGGTGAACTAGATTAGCTTGCGCTCTTCAGCATATGCCAGCTGGGTGATCTTGGGCTAGTCACAGTTCTTTGGAGCCCTCTCAGCCCCACCTACCTCACAGGGTGTTTGTTGTGAGAGGGGAAGGCAAAGGAGTTTGTAAGCTCCTTTGGGTCTCCTTACAGGAGAGAAAGGGGAATATAAATCCAACTAGTCTTCTCCTCCTTCTCCTTCTGCTTCTACAGTTTTATTACATTGCTAAATGTTGTAATCTGCCTTGAGTCTCATCAAAAAAGGCAAACTATTTACAAAATAAGAATATAAATACTGCTCTAGAATGGACTCTTTTGTTCTCAGAAAGAGCCAGATAAAACATACCATTATAGACTTCTGGGGCTGATCTTGATCAGGGCCAGGTAACCTTTCAATTGTATTAGCATGGGCCTTTCATTCTTTGTCATGATGATGTTATCCAGGAATTCAGCCTTGATAAATATGATCAAAATAATGAATCATTCATTTTTGTAAAGTGATGTTATTAACACTGAGATTATGGTAAGAGATTTATAGTGTTGGTATGAAAAGCAAGTACAAAGTGCCAATATTTATGGACCTGCTTGTTTGCTGACAATTGTGTGATATTTGGATGTAATATGAATGTGATCTTCCAGTTATTATAGCTGCCAATCAAGAAAAGCATTGGTTGTAATATTTGACCCAATTTGAATCTCATATGCCTATTTTTTAAACTTCTAGGAAAACTTTGGTGTGCAAAGAAAAACAAAAAGAAACGGAAAAAAGTTCTATATAATGCCAATAAAAATGATGGTAAGGTATTTCAAATGATTTCAGGGTTGTTTTGGATTTCTCCCCTAGTTTTGACTCCTACTAGTGTGTTTTTCTGGCATCAATATATTCTTTTGGTGGAAGGAGACTCTTCCAGCAAAAGAAAAAATTTCTGGCAGTGGAATAGATTGTAGGATCCAACTCTACGCATTAAAAATATAGTTCACTTGTTTCTATAACTGGTATTTATTGGTTTTACAAGCAAGAAATTAAGAAACTTCAGTTACAGTTCAATTAATTTTCTTCAGTGGACTTAGAAGGCCGTAACTCTGTTTAGGATTGTATAGTTACTTAACTGCAAAACCATAGTCAATGACTACATTAATATATTATTTTACATTTGTTTGCTATCACGATTTTTTGTTAGTGTGTGTTTTTATTTATATGTAAGCTGCTGGGACTTTGGGTAATACAAATATCTAAAATAAATAGGATGCTATGAAAACTGCATAAGATATATAGAGCATATGGAAGGAGTAATAGGAATGTACAGTTCTAGAAGGAGTTAGATGCCATTTCTGTTTGTTCAGTATTAGAGAATGGTCACTGAAATACTTTCTGAAATGGCAAGTTGAGTAGTGCGTTAGATTATTTTAATAGAAGTCTATTTTCATAATTAGCTAATTTACAATTTTTCTAATTTACAAATTTACTAATTTACAATCTTTGTCACAAGATGTCATTATCATAGCTTGGATCTCACATAGATTTCTGGAGTGCTTGGATTTGGTAATGCCGTAGTGCCTCCATGGCAGACTTCTAGTTCTCCCACTAAGCTCCCCCTGGGGATCTCCCACCCCCAGAAGTAGTTATTTAAGTGTTTCTTTGGGGCAACTGCAAGAAGGAGGAAATCAGTACAAGTAATCCCCCCTCCCCTTACAGCCACGGAAATCTAGGCAGGACCAAGCTCATGGATGTATAAAATGCCACATGAAACCGAGGAAAAAGAGGAAAATAGCTATTGTTTACATTAGAACCCCAGATAATGTTTGTGGCCTGAAAATATGGCCTGATATTCTCAAAGACTCAAGAACAAGCCCTAATGAATATGGAAATATGGCATTATCTGAGACTTGAATTATGTAATCCAGGCATGTGGATCCACTTAACTGAAGGTGCCAGTGATGGAACTTGAGATCTTGTGCATATAAATGATTTACCCCATTTCTGAGCTACAGCTCCTCCCTGCTGAATGTCATGGTAGTTAATGCTCACTGTGGGAAGAACATTCACATTTTATTTTTGTCTTTCTCTCTGAAGATTATGACAACGAGGAGATCTTGACTTATGAGGAAATGTCCCTTTATCACCAACCAGCAAATAG
This sequence comes from Sphaerodactylus townsendi, assembly GCF_021028975.2. Taxonomy (NCBI): domain Eukaryota; kingdom Metazoa; phylum Chordata; class Lepidosauria; order Squamata; family Sphaerodactylidae; genus Sphaerodactylus; species Sphaerodactylus townsendi. The sequence goes on from NC_059426.1 coordinate 118,292,416, forward strand.
GAAACGACCTATTGTCCTGATTGGCCCACAGAACTGTGGCCAGAATGAACTGCGGCAGAGGCTAATGAGTAATGAAGCTGATCGGTTTGCTTCTGCAGTTCCTCGTAAGTTTGACATTTTGAACACATTACCACTGGTCCTGGGTTCTGAAGACAAACCCCCACCAGCTGTGGTAAGCAGCCTCCAGCATGCATGCTGAAGGGCAGCATTTCAGATTGTTTTGCTCAGCATGCCGAGCCAATTCTCCACTGCAGGGGCTCAGGTCCTCCCAGTGCCTCCGGTCAAGTACAACCTTAATCTTCTCTCTCTCCTATTCTCTTTCGCTGTCTGGAACACCACCGTCTACACAGGGACACTCAGGCTATGATTTCATTTATATCCTACTTTCCCCCTCAGTGGAAATCCAAAGCAACTTACATCATTCTCCTCCCCTCCATTTTATCCTCAAAGCTATCTTGTAAGGTAGTCTAGTCTGAGAATGTGTGACTGGCTTAAAGTGACCCAGCAAGCTTCCACAGCAGAGCAGGGATTTGAATTTGGGTCTCAGTTTCTAATCCAGCACTTTAACCACTGCATCACAAAACAAGGATGTGTGTGTTGCTAAGAAGATTGTATTTTGTAAATATGAGGGTACTTCAAAGTGAAATCTTTTGTTTAGCCCTTTTCACAAGAATGTTGGTTACTATCAGTAACTTGATTAAGTCCTCATTTACACAGATACAGTTGTCATTTCTGTATGCCTCTGGAGTTTCAGTTGCATATAACATTCCTTCCTTCATGTGATACATTTTTGGGCAGTATGTCTTTGCATGACTGCACATGTGCTATGCACCTTGCAGAGAATTCTGTAACTATTTTGAGCCTAGTAGTGCTTACAGGCCTTTCTGGATGACCAACTAAAGCCTGACATTGTTCATTTAACACTAGAATATTCTGCTGAGATTCCTTTTCAAGTAGCTGTTAACTTTCCCTTATAAAAGCTTACGAAAATGTTTTCTACATTGTTTCAGTCTCTAAGAACTAATAGTCTACATTTACTGTCTTTTTTTCGGCGGGTTGGTTTTAGATACAACACGGAACAGGAGAGACACTGAAGTAGCTGGCCGAGATTACCATTTTGTGTCACGACAAGCATTTGAGGCTGACATAGCTGCTGGGAAGTTTATCGAGCATGGTGAATTTGAGAAGAATTTGTATGGCACCAGCATAGACTCTGTCCGGCAAGTGATCAATTCTGGAAAGATATGTCTCTTAAATCTTCATACACAGGTATAAGCAAAGTTTATTTATTTACAAAATTTATATCCCATCTTTCTGCTCTTATGAGTGCTACCCAGATGGCTAACAGTTTCAATATAAATGATAAAATACATTATAAAACCATTATAATAAACCCCTCTCTCAAATATACGGAATTAAAACAGCTTTTAAAAGGTTTAAAACAGAAAAAATACATATAAAATATGAAAGACTGTTTTAGAACATTCCCACCTGCTGGCAGAAGGCAGCAACAGAAAGGGACAGACAAATCTCCCTGGCGAGAGAGTTCAAGAGCTTTGGTGCCAAGAAGACCCTCTCCTAGTTGCCACCCATCTAATCTCAGAAGCAGGGCCTCTGACAATGACCATAATTGTTGAGCAAGTTCGTAAGGGATTAGGTGGTCCTTCACATACGTTGATCATAAAGATATACAGATTTGAAGCTCGGGACCAGCTGGCTAACCAGTCGAAGCTGGTAAAAAACACTCTTGGCCACACCTGCCGCCTGTTTATTTAGCAGTAGTCCAAGAGCACCTTCAGACTAAAGACCTGGTACTTCAAGGGAGATAGGACCCCATCCAGAATGGTTTACACCTTAAACCCTGGGTAAGACCTTCCTCCCACCAGTAGCAGTTCCTTTTTTCTGGATTAAGCTTCAATTTATTAGCCCACATTCACTCCAAAGCTGCCTCCAGGTACTGGTTCAGGGTTTCTGCTGCCTCCCTGGAATCAGCTGGAATTACAAGATAGAGGTGTCAGCTGCATATTAGTGACAGCCCAGCCCAAATCCCCAGGTGGCCTCACCCTGTGGTTTCTTGTATCTTTTAAACAGCATAGGGGACAAGATGTACCCTTATGTAAGACCCCAGCACCACCTTCTGAAACCTATTCTAGTAGTACTAGAACACAGTGGTGCCTCCCAATCCAGATAGGTGGTCAAGTTGTAATTTTTGCTTTGCAGTAGTTCAAAATTAACATGTTGGTGAAGGATCTACTTTCTAGAACTGGTTTTCACGCACTTGGCGTGTACAATCACTCTCTGGAGCATGCTGTTTTTCCATTGAATCAGGTTTACACAACTAAATGTATTTTAAAATCTGGTTTGTTTGGCCTTTTGATGGAGAGGTTCATAGCACACTGGTTGTACAAATCTTCTCACTACCCTGGTCTTTGATCCAGGCAAGTGACAAAGAAATTACTTACCTCTTGATTCCCAGGGCTGCTTTCAACCTAATGCAGCTGCTGATCATAGCAGGTATATAAGGCATGAGTGAGGGCAGAAGCGTATCAAGGATTATCATCTCCGGGTGCCCCCCGCAACCCCCCCACATGGGACTTGAGACTGGGGCTGGGACCAAGCCCCTCTCCCACCTCTCTGCAGGCTGGCTCCTGCTGTCCCCAGGGCCTGGAGAGGGCAAAAGCCAGCCTGCACAGTGGCCAGGGAGCAGGGCTTGGGGGGAGGGGGCTCAGTGGTGGCGAGTGGCCCAGGCAGGTGCTACAGCTGCCCACCGCCAAGCCCCACCTCCGCTTTTCTGCAGGGGATGGGGCTCGGTGGCGTGTGGCTGGGGCACATGCCATTTTGTCACATGAGGGTGGCGCCCAGTGCCCCCCCACATGACCGAAAGGTATGCACCCAGGAACATGTGCAACCCCATATCCCTATAGGCCATATGCCTCTGTGTGAGACATATACCAGGAAGCAATGGCCAGGTGAGCTTTTCAGGAATGTTCCTGAGTGTTTAGGTACTTTACATTTCATTTGGAGTCTTAGCAAGCACCAGTGTTAATCCTTCTGTAAAATACAGCTGAAAATGGCTCTTGAAGAGGGTCCCTGCACTTCCTTAGACTTTTCCGCAGTTGTACTCGTAACTTCTTAGAACATTTATCTTTTCAACTATCTGTTAAGAGAATCCATGAGCCATATGTTGCTAGCTACTAAATTGTGCCATTGGATGAGAAACAGAAAAGGACTCTGCAAAAACACTTGGAAACAAATTGAGAAATTTTGCTTTCCATCCCTTTCAGTGGTGTGTAACCCTACATTTTTTTCTTTGGAAGAAAAGAACACTCCATAGTAGGGTTGTGGGATATCCTAACTTTGAGTCTTGCAAATATTAAAGTAGTTACTTTTCACAAGTTCCTATTGACAAATATATTAAAAATGCATAATGAAAATCTTCTCTGTATAAGTGTTGGTATTTCTCAGCTGTGGTCCTCCCTCTCCTGCCATTGTCAGTAACTGACATTTGGACAGATACCCTGATATATTACTTAAAAACCACAATTAGAAACTCGAATCTTTTTCTTAGCATAAGGAGAAGAGCCTTTTTGGATCTGACCAATGATTCAGCATCCTGTTTCACACAGTGGCCAACCAGTTGCTCTAGAGAGCCAATGAACAGAGCATAGAAGACAAGGTCTGCCCCTGATGTTGCCTCCTAGCACTGGTTTTCAGAGGTTTGCATATATAGCATATCTCACACTAGTTCATGTTGTTTAAGCTGAGTTCATTTTGACAATCACTCATGCCTTCCAAACCCAAAAGACTTTTTTTTTTACAATTGTAGGTTTAACTTGTCAACGGAGTTTTTCTGCGCAGACATCTTGCACTTCAGTCACCATAGAAATTCACTAATCATAATGTTGTGATGCTGAAATTGTACTAGTGTTAGATAATTCATATGAATAATGGAATACATTGCTCTGTGTGAATATGAATAATTTTAACTGACACAAATGACGTTTCCCAACAGTCACTGAAGAGCTTACGTAATTCAGACTTGAAGCCATATATTATTTTTATTGCGCCACCTTCTCAAGAGCGGCTTCGTGCATTACTGGCCAAAGAAGGCAAAAATCCAAAGGTAATTTTAATGTAGTTCAACATGTCTACTGCTGTTGGTCAGCTTTGTTGGTAAACGTTTCAAAGGTCAAAGTGTGAGAGAATTTCTCTTTAAAGCATACTGTGATCCATTTTCAACACCCAGCGTGATGTTGAACATTTTCTTCTACTGCACTAAGCTGGAACACACAGCAAGGGGCAAAGAGGATTTCATGCCTAACCCTATGCCTTTAGCCACACTCCTTCTCTTATCCAGGGGTGCTGTAAATATCTGCCTAAGCCTGTTTTGGAACACATGCTGCATGTTGACAATCCTTGTTTAGTATTTGTTTCTGTTTGTTAAAAAATATATCACTTTCGCAGAACAATTAGTGTAAAGCTGCTCATAATACATTATGAATGTTTGGCAGTGTAGTTGGGTGTCCTGTATGGATGATGTCCCACACTTCACAAAAAATCTTAGTGTAGTCACAGGCAATGAGTTTAGCAAAACCTCTGGTGGCCCTGGAATCAGATGCACAACCCCATTCCTGACACAACTCATCAAACCAGTTCAGTAGGCCCCAGGTAAGCATTGCAATGCAAAGGAAATTTGCATCCAAAAGTGCATTAGTTTCATTCCCACAAGGATGTTTACTGGATTAGAGCACATCCGTAAATAAAACACTGGCCATTCAGTGTTAAGATTATAACTGCAGATTTCAGATTTTGCCACCAAGTGTTGAAACAGCCTTCTCTCCCAGCCTTCCTTTTATCTGTGTCAAGTTTTTGCGGTTTCTTACTTGTATATTCTAATAGCCAAGTCTGCCAAATCTAAGGTGCAGGACTCATGCCAGGAATGGAAGTAAATGGGGCTCTTTAGACTGAGTGTAATTGCAAATGTGGCTCTCTGCAAGCCACAGAGTGCGTACTACTGATTTAGATGTTTTGGGTACATTGTTTGAAGCAGGACACACAGTTGTTGTTTTTTTATTAGCTGACCATTTCTCTGGGAAGTACATTTCAACAGGAAGGAAGATAGTATAGTGTAGTTGTTTACCTCAGTTTTATTAACATTTTCTCTTGGTAGCCTGAGATGATTTTGATGATAAAATAGGTGCCTCCTTCCCCTGTGCCAACTTCCACTCCAGACTGCAGTTTCCTGCAGCTTCTTGGGTCATCATTGCAACCAAACCTCTCAAGTAAAAAATAGGCTGAGTATCATGCTTGAGTTCTGGAACTGCCATTGTTAGAATACCTTGCTTTCTCCAGATCAGCTTGCACAATCTGTGATTACATTTGTATGTGTTAATGATGTGAGATCTATAAATTATTACTGAGAGAGCATAATTACTTTGGTTTCACTTTCAGCCTGAAGAACTACGAGAAATTATAGAGAAAACCAGAGAGATGGAACAAAATAATGGCCATTATTTTGATACTGCAATTGTTAATTCTGATATCGATAAAGCATATCAAGAACTACTTCGTTTAATTAACAAACTTGATACAGAACCTCAGTGGGTCCCATCTTCTTGGCTACGGTAAAAAGAACACTTCCAAGGCAAAGGAGGCCTTGGCCAATAGAAGACTGACTTATCCCTGAGATTAGATAACAGGTTAAGCTCTAGCACGTAATGATCAGTGCAAAGGAATCACGCAAAGAGGACAGTTCTGGTGTGATTTAGAATATAGGACTTTCACCACCTTTTGACCAGACATGAATGGTCTGAACAAGCCACTACCTTTATAAAAAAAATTTGAGTTAGCCTTTAAATTAGATTTTCTGTTTAGAATTTTTGCTTAAAACTTGGCAGTTGAAGCAAGTTGTATAAATATTGGTTATTATTTAACACTGTTAACTTAATGAATTTACCTGTATGGAATATTGGACAGAGGAACTAATCTGAATGCTCTCTCAGCGGTATAAAAGGACCACTTTAATTTGGGATTGCCCTGTTAGGCTTGAATTTGTTACTGATAAAACATTCCATCATCAAATGGCACTGCAGTTTTCAACAGAAAATATGTACAATGTAAATATTTCAACTTTTTTGTCTTCAGTTATTTGTAAATCAGATTTGACAGCTTATTAAATAGTCCTAAATCTCACAGAACATGAATTATATATAAGCTGATATTTTAGATGAGGTATTTTTAAATTTATTGGTTGGCAGCCACGGTTATCCCACGGCACTGTAGAAAAAAATTAGAAGGGAAAGGTTATATTTTTATGAAAATAGACATTCTTATATGGATTTTTAAAAACAGATTTACTTCCTGATAATGTAAAATGTCTTTTATAACCAAGAAAGCAGACTTTCAGATAATGAACATCAGAATATTTTCTTGTATTTTTTTACCCAGGTACAAAATGTTTCATGACTGTTTGTCATGTAGGTAGCTAACTGGAGTTATTTAAATCAAATTATTTGCCCTTGATACTGTAAAACAAAATGCCTAGTGAGAGAATGTGAATTGCTAAATTAGAAACAGGGCTTGTTCTTTTTTTTAATAGGACCAACATATCTCTATGTGCAATTGGAAATACTTTTGAAGGTTCCATTATTATTATTTCTGTTACCTTTGAAGGTTCCATTATTATTTCTATTACATTTATGAACCATCTGCAAGTATAGCTGCTTTTTGAAATTTATTAGTTTTGTTGTTTCTTTCTGGTGGCATCCTTGAATGTGAATATTAATAGTTTTCTTTGTTTTCAGTCATAGCTTATTTTTATACACAGTCATACACACTGGAATTACTTCAACACACACGAATATAACTAATAGTGAAGAATTAGTTGTCTTTCCATGTTTTCATATTTTTCTGTAAAAGGTTCAACGGAACAAATCTAACCAAGATTGATACATTTTTTAGTTTTCATAGCTGAACATATTATTCGTTGATGTATGGAGTGTGTGAAAAGCTAGTTCTGACAAACTGATTGGAAGAATTTCATGAACGTTAGGAATCTATGCCCCCACTTTAGGGGAAAAGGAAAGAGAAATTTGTAAGAACCTAGAGCCTCCACTCCTGTGTATGCTATACACAAATGGTCTTACACTGTAACAAATTGATAAAGAGATCACAAAATCACTCAGATGTGCCTCCATCCAATAAAGCCTTTGGGTAGGAGAGAGAAATGTTATAGAATAAACTATGTGTCACTGTAACGTCTGCAAGTAATTGTTTACCTAGTACGTCTGGTGAAAAGAGGAATGCGTTGGTGAGTTTTTAAAAGTGTGATTTTAGTCACCAGCATTAAGACATCGTGGGCCACTGCAGATGTAGTACATAACTTAAAAATGAGAAATGGGCTGCAGGCTCATACATGCCTTTCCAGTCTCACAAAAACTACCCCCACACACAGAACCTTAACTAAGGAGAGTGCAAATAAAGGCAAGTTTATAAACTGGCATTTGAAACTGATTACAAACGTATTAATCATGGTTAATGGTGGCACAGACATGGAAAGCTGTGTTTAAGGGCAGTGGAACCCGTGCACTTGGGGGCAAGAGAAGAGAGAGTGCACATCTGTGACCTTTTCTCAATTCTTGGCATTTCTAATAAGTTTGTTGGAATTACCCAAGTGTGGAATTATTCCTCCTTTAAGAGAAACAGTTCTGATTCATGAGATCTAAATGTATTAGTAGCCATGAGAAAAAAATTCTGATTTTTAAAAATATTGTAGGTTAATTGTGACATTGCCATTTAAACTGATTGTAATCTATGGTGAAATAGTGCAATTGGCACCCCATACCATCAGTATGTTAAGCAATAAAACTTTTTGTGTCTTTAATTATCTTTTGAATTCTTCAGATGTTTTGAATTTTAATTGGAACATAACCTTTAAATGAACAAACTACCAAATGGTGTCAGCTGTTTCTTGCCTTTGCAAGGCCTAAATGTTCATATTGACCTCAGGTTACAAATTTGCAACATTTTGGTAGACTGCCATGGAGTCTTCGCAGATCCTTTTAAAAAGGCCAATAGAATTGAAATGTATCCATATTATGGTATTCCATATTATAGAGAGCAAAAAAGTTGGTAAAACTGTCTTCTAGATAGATTAGTGGCGAGAAATATTTCTTTTGCTAATGGGTTCCTGTTGACAACCCATGAACGTAATTGTTTAATATGAAGAATTAACAAAGGCATAAAAGCCTTGACGTTTGGGTAGCCCTAGGTTGTAGACTGATACCATGTACACTATTTGGAGATGTTAAGAACTGCACATTAATGTAAAAATGTAAAATATTTTTAGGCTTCAAATAAATCACTGTAAATTTATCTGTCAGGCTAAGGTGTTTCCCTTGTACCAGCAAATAATCACTCAGGAATTCAACGTCAAATGAAGACTGCAGCCCAACCTCTGTAGTATTGTTACATTATAAACTACCACAATTACTTCAAAGTGTTCATTTGCACTGAAGCTACTCAATACTATCAATATTTTATCAGCCACTGTTTTGTTTGATCCTGCAAACATTTTTCCCTCTCTACTACAGAAGGCATTGGGGAAGTGCAGTGAAGAGGGTAACAGCAGAATTGCAGTTCTTTCACAAGTATAGACTATACTAACGGGGCCCCATTGTAGACATACATTCAGTGCTATTTTCCACAGTCTAAAACCAATGCAACACAGGCATGTGACCAAAACTATAAGCTGCTTATTCCTTGTATTGTGTGGGATCGCTTATTTTTGGCATGATGCAGCATGAGGAAATTCACTGAATATAAATGGTGAGGGAGTATCTGATGGAAAAAATCTTCTAGGTATTTCTGAACTTTGTTAGTTAAGTTCTTCCTTACTCAATTACAAAAAGAAGCAACGGTGCACCTGTTTTGAAGTCCATGACAGACATTGTTGACACAAATGATAAACACAACGTGTATTTAGATACTGCTTCCTTTACTGATCCTGCAACAGAGGCACTGGCAGATATAATATGAAACACAAGTAGAACCTTGCTTAAAAGAAAGATACTTTAACAAAAGATGCAGCTTTACCTTTTACCTCATTTAGTAGGGTTGCAAAGTTGCAGTACCTGACTTCCACTGTGAACACAAAGCAGGTGTACAAACACTTCTGCCCACAACAATTTGGCAGGACAGAGAAAGAAGCAAGGAGAGTCTAACAATAGTAGAAAGCTCTACAGAAGCAAAGGTTCCAGTTCTTCTGTGGCCAAAGAAATGAAATGGAGATGGATGAATTGAATTGGAAATTATTCTGCTTCATGCATGTATTCAATGATCACACATTAGATGTTTTTAGAACAGGAGAATCCTTAGATTAAATCCAGAGAGTCTAGATCACAGACTAATACACGAAATGAAGAGCCACATCATAAAAAAGAAGCACTGCTGGTCCAGAGCTGTTATTTCAATGAATCGCTGTTCTGTCTCCTCTTGCATCCTCACAGATATACACAGCTATTCAAAGAGAAGGTCTTCATCCTTGTCTTCGGCAAGCAAATTGGCAGGTTCTTGCTGTCCAGCAGCCCTTCGTAACTCTTGTTCTTTTTCATTTCTCTCTTTTATTATTTTCTTCTTCTCCTGGATCTTCTTTAACCTTAGAGAATAAATCATTCAAATAATTGTTAGATCTGGTACATAATACATTAACTACTAGCTTTCTTTTATGCAGAATATGTCCACCCATTAAAAAAAGTTGGTAATAAGTTTTAATAGCAGCATATAAAATTTCAGTTGAAACATTCTAAAGCCAGATCTCAATCTATTTTACCTGTGATACATGAATAATGAAGCTCTAATTATTGTCTTTCCTATTTCCTCTGATACACTGTTAAACAATAATGTGCAGCAGTGGTGTTGTGGTTAAGAGCAGGTGCATTCTAATCTGGAGGAATCAGGTTTGATTCCCGACTCTGCTGCTTGAGTTGTGGAGGCTTATCTGGGGAATTCAGATTAGTCTGTGCATTCCTACACACGCCAGCTGGGTGATCTTGGGCTAGTCATAGCTTTTCAGAGCAGCCCCACCCACCTCACAGGATGTTTGTTCTGAGGGGGGAAGGGTAAGGAGACTGTAAGCCTCTTTGAGTCTCCTACAGGAGAGAAAGGGGGGATATAAATCCAAACTCTTCTTCTTATATCTAGGAACTGAGTGATGAACCAGAACAGTCGTGACAAGGATATTTTCAATTGCATTCACTTTTTGCTCTTTTTCTCCAATACAAAACTAAGTTTCATGTACATGCTGATGCACAAAAGAGCATGTGCAGAGACACTACCTCTTGTAATGAAGAGGATAAATTTCATCAATCTATATGAGTTTCTGGGATTGCAAGGATACATATATGTGCCTTAACAGCCCAGCTATATGAAAAACTGTGCTGTGTGAATGGCAACTAACTTCAGCATTAGAACCAATTTCAAACTTTTGAAAACATACGAGCAATCCTCCATATATATTGTCCTAAAGAATTCTACATTCGATGCCTGTACTTTTGGACAAAAACTGGTGCTGGCACAAACTGCTTTCAGCTAGATCCTCTGAGCTGGTGTCTCCCCACAAGGATTGGCCAATAAAGTTCCAAACCAGGTATTTTAATACCCTGAAAAAACAGAGTTCTTGCCCAACATGTTTTTCTTTCAGTAGAACAGCTGCGCAATAACCACTTCCTGCACTATTCCTTGCCAATAACCAGTCAAAAATCAGCCAGCCACTCACTAAAAACAGTAATGAAAAGGGCTAAATGTGTCAGGAATTTTTTATTAAATTTGTTACCCTGCCCTTTCCCAGCCAAAAGCCAGACTTAGGCCAGTTTACACCCACATTTAACAACATAAATGAATCAAATTCAAATATAATCAATAATCATAAAAGCAATAAGATTACAATAAACATTAAAAACATTACACCAAATCTCACCTATGATGGCAACTAAGAATTAAAATTCCATCAGGGAAACATTATTCTGCAGCAACTGGGGGGGGGGGGGGAAGGGGGATAGTACAGTGAGACCAGCAAGTTGGAAAGGGACCATGACTGCCTCAACCGAAGGCCCTGTGAAACATCTCTGTTTTGAAGGCCCTGTTCTGCGGGGCCCTGATGTCAGATAGGAGGGAATTACCCCAGGCCAGGGCCATAAGTGCTGTGGCCCTGGTTCAAGCTAATTGGATGTCCTTGAGGCCAGGGACTACCAGAATGTTACTACCGGTAGAACAGAGTGCTCTCTGGTGGCAATATAATGTCAAGGGCAGGCCAGCATTTACTTATACCAAACACCCCACTTAATTTGTTTCAAGGCTTTGAAGTAGCTCATATGTATAAGCCAACTACTTCTCCACTGAATCTTCTGAGTAGTCTCACTGGTACCAAATCATGTAAAGAAACAGCTGTGTAAACCAGGCTGCACACAGATACAGCTAGCAATGCTTAATAATTCCCAGGACCATAAAAAGCTACAGTTGGGTGATACTCATCTATAATCCTTAACACTCTAATTTCTCCACATAATCATGTATCTGTGAATCCTAAAGACTTAAAAGAGAAAAAATGCAGCCAGCATTCTTTCTAAAAGAAATAGTACTGTTTATCAGCACTAATTAGAATCAAATTACTCTTCAATTATAACAGATTTCACTGTGTTCTAGAATTAACAATTAACAAACCAGACCATTAAAATTACCTATAGTTATTTTTTGTGAGCCTGTCGATGTGCAGTCTTTATGACTGACAAGACTAAGTTGCTTACCTGTAGAATTCTTCCCGCTCCCTTTCATCCAACTCAGTGATTATATAAGAAAGTGTACGTTCAATCCTGGGAATAATCACTATGAAAAGAAACATGATTTATAAACATAAGCAGTGAGCAACAGACACAAAAATGTAGCATTAGTTAAAGAACACAAAAATTTTGTTATAATCTGAAGACCCTAACACTCTGACTTTAAACACATTTAAACAGATATGATGGTTCTATCTTACTAAAATAAAACTTTCTAATGTTAATAGTCTAAGAACCCCACCCTAAGTCCTGACCTAACAGCAGGTAAGCCATACAACAGTATATCCTGCACTAGTATATCATTGTGTTTTAAGCAGAATTTATTATTTTTGACAAAACACTATTACTATAAAGGAAAACATACACAAAAGGAAATAATATTCAGTAAATGAATCTACATTATCAGCTATACTAAAGGAATTTGAATTACATTCAAAGACAAAGAAGATTTTGATACGTACATTTGCTGAATCTTTTTCTATAATATCATTACCTAATTTAAAATTTAAACATCTATGAATATTAAAGAATTTTAAAGATTAGAATAATAACCCTTAAAATTAGATGAAACTTTGCATTTTATCATACTTAAGATTTTTTAGCATTTATACACGTGCATGTTGAAATCATAACATCAAAGATAAACCTTACATTTGATAATACTTAAGCAGAGGCGTTCCTCCCATTGGGCAAAGTGGGCAGTTGCCCAGGACACCACCTTGCGGTGGGGGCCAAAAATGCAGGTTTGTTTGTGGGATTGTTTTGTATTTTCAGTGTTTTTTTCTGTTTTTGATCTGCAAGGGGCAGTTTTTAGGCTAGCAGCACCAAAATTTCAGGGATGTTTCAGGAGATTCTCCCGATGCTATCACCCAGGTTTTGTGAAATTTGGTCCAGGGGGTCCAAAGCAATGGACTCCCAAAGGGGATGCCCCCATCCTCCATTGTTTCCAATGGGAGCTAATAGAAGATCGGGGCTAAACCTTTGAGGGTCCATAACTTTGAACCCCCTAAACCAAACTTCACCAAACCTGGGTGGTATCATTAGGAGAGTCTCGTAAAGATGCCCTGAAAGTTTGGTGCTGCTAGCTTAACAATTGCACCCCTGATAGCAGGCACCCCCGCAAATTTCCCCAGATTTTCCTTTTAAATCCCCGCCCCTTTTGGCATGGATTTAAAGGGAGAATCTGAGGTCCCCAGTTTAAACATTGAAAGTGATGCTGTTTCAGGGTGGGGGAAAATCCACACCAAAATAGCAACACTTTCAATGTTGTTTGAACTGGGGACCCCAGATTCTCCCTTTAAGGTGAATTTAAAAGGAGAATCTGGGCTCCCTAGTGTTTCTGCACTCTCCTTACATGAGAGAAATGTGAGGTATAATCCAAACTCCTCTTCTTCTTCCTACTATTTGGAACCACAATGCCTCTTCATCTTGTAGGATTTAAAATCTAATTCTGGGCTTTTTGTGATTCCAAATGAATACATTTAAATCTGCTTGCCAGTTTTTTACTGTCTTGCCTAATCTAAATATCCATAGCATTTGAAACAGAAAATTTAATTTTGGCAGAACATTCATTTTGATTGCTGCTATCCTTCCAAACCTAGATACTGTTAGTTTTGACCATCTTAATAAGTCTTCTTTCATCGTCTTCCAAACAGCTGAATAATTACCTTTGACTAACATTTCATTATGTGCAGTTACATATATGCCCAAATATTTCACAATTTCAGAATAAACATCACAGTTTGTGAGTTCATAAATGGTCTTTATTTTTGCTTCTGTTAATTTGTTAATGACTCGAAGTAATCAGTGGAACTCTTGCTAGAGCTAATTGAAACATATGGAGTCTTTTCTGGCTATAAAATTAACAGAAGCAGTCTCAGTCTTGTCAAAACTGAGGTAAAAGCTTATAATCCACATTCAATAAAGAGATAGTTCTGTATGATTATGGTAATTCCAGATCGTTGCCTTCTTTGTGGATCAATGTTATATCTGCACCAGTATATCCTGAGAGCCAGCAATTGGCCATGCAGGAAGGGGCTGATGGGAATTGTAGTACATAACATCTGGAGTGCCAAAGGTTCGCCACCACTGGCCTAGGGCATGGGAAACCTGGGTTAAAATACCCCTCATGCCATGGAAACTTGCTGGGTGACCTCAGAGTAGTTACAGGCAACGGCAAACCACCTCCAAACCTCTCTTGCCTTGAAAACCCTACCAGGTCACCATAAGTTAGTTGTGATGATGGCAAAGGGAAAAAAATCAACAGAAAGCCCTGGCAGCATTATACTGGCACCCACCAATGTAGCTACTAGACTGGCAAAGAATTGCATAGTATCAGAGACCTTCAAAGCTATTCACCGCCTTGGACCTGCATGCCTGAGGGACCACCTCTCTTCATATCGCCCTGTTAGGCCCCTCCGCTCCTCGGAGGAGGACCTATTGGTGATCTCTAGCCCAAAGGCAATCAGGCTGGCCTCGACATGGGCCAGGGCCTTTATGGCCCTGGCCCCCACCTGGCTCCCACCAAGGGAGATCAGGGCTCTGCGGGACTTGCAGAGTTTCCACAGGGCCTGTAAGACAGACCTGTTCCACCAGGCATTTGGCCAGCTTGGCTAAGTACATCTGCCACCATTCCATCTGGCCTCCTGTGGGTTCAAGGGTGGGGAGGGAGGGGGAGTCTGACGCCATCTGATATTAATATTTATATGGTTCCTGTTTTATTTAGTTATTGGAGTACTGTGCTGGTTTTATTGTGTTTTAATGCTTTGTTTATTGTGGTTGTTCACCGCCCTGAGCCCTTCAGGGAAGGGCAGTCTACAACAACAACAACAACAATAATAAATGTCATGGATGGCACAGGACTCAGTCAGCTTCTTAAACCCTTCAAACCCCAAGCATGCCCCAGACCCCAGTGAAATTAAACCACTGAAATCCATGGTGTAGCTGCCATAGAAGTCCAGCTAGCGGTACCAGCATAAGGATCCTAGAACGGAGCCACCTGCTATTTCACGGTGCAGTTAACCCTGCTGATAGTCAGCAAGGTGAAATGGTTAAGAGCATCAGACTCTAATCTGGAGAATTGGGTTCGATTCCCCCACCTCCAAATGAAGCCTGCAGGGTTACCCTGAGCCAGTCACAATTCTCTCAGTACTCTCTCAGCCCACTCAGGCAGGCAACCCTATGTGGGTGCCATAAGTCAGCTGTGATTTGACAACATGCACACAGTTAATCCCGTGATGCTTGATAATAACACTACATAGCCACATCACTAGTCAGCATTTGACATCACAAGCTGAAAAAGTTCCTCAACTTGACACAATAAATACAATAATATGGGAGGACCTGAACTGCACCCAAACAGTCAGCTGTAACATGTCAAAATAAAGTCCCACTCACAATTACAGTGAAAAATTTGCAAAGTGGGCTGTAATAAAGCAGTTGTGGAAAAGGGTCACTCGTTCTTAGTGTGAGCTCCTTTTGGATTCCTAACCTTTTCCCAAGATCTTGCTTTGAAATGGGATCCCCAGATGCACACTTTTCATCACTACAAGTGATGGTATTATAAACGCCGATAAGATCACAAGCACTTCCTGACCTAAAGGAAATGGATGCTGTTGCTGCAAAGATCCTGCTGCTCTTCATATTGCCTGAGCCGACCCAATATTGCCAGCAGATGCGAGAGCATTCAAGCAGCATCCCCATTTACTTACCATGCTCAATAGCATTCACACGCCTGTTCGTTATCTTGATGGCTTCATCCAGAGTAACAAATGAGGTCTATGGGATGCAGTACAAAATGACAAATTATTCATGACAAATTGGATCTCAATCTAGACTAAACCATGTTGCCATAAATATTTGAGGCTTTCATTTACCCAAAAAATAAAGTCAATCTGGCATGATGGAGGCTTTATTTGTAAGGTAATGCCAGTTTTGGAAGTCAAATCGAAGGTAGCAGCAGTGCCAATTTAGTTTTCTTGTAACATAACAATGCCTACTTCAGACCATACAATTTCCACAGATCCTCAGATAACCTGAACCATACTACCTAGTGACCTATCTGAAAAACACTTGACCTATCCTGTCTCTCTTCCACCATGAAAGTCCAGGTGGCATACATGGGGTTCCCAAGGACATCACATCCAAGCACCAACCAGACCCAGCACTTTTCACCTTCTGCAAGGTTGCTGCACCCTGTGCCTGCCAATCATACCGTAGGACTAATTGCAAGTAAATGGGTCAGAAAACAGAATAGTTACTAAATGACCTCATGAAGAAATACCAGATTTTATTTAAATAAAAAAGAACTGTAGTTCAGTTTCTTAGTTCTTCTGTTGATGCCCCAAAATCCATACCAGAAGTCTTCTGACAGTCTTGTGTTGCCACCTACCTGCAGCGAGGCCAGTTCGACAAGGAGCTCTACAGCTTTCGCATAGTTTCTTTTCAGTTTTGCCAGCTGTTCCCCCCCTCTGGCTAAGCCAGTCAGTTCATAACCTGAAACAATCAGTAAAAATAGTAACTACGTTAAAAATATTACAAACTTAATCCCCAGAGAAGAATGGTTCTAAGCACAAGAGAGATCTCGAGTCACTCATTTCAACTTCCTATTCTAACAAGTGAGGGCCCTCCAAGGACTTGCCGAGGCATCTCATTATCTCCTCCCTCCTCACATCTTCTTTCCTTTTCCTGAAAGCCCCCATAGCCATTCTCCTTTTCCTGCAGGGTACTTCCTTCCCCCCAACCCCAGCCAATCTACTTTTTATCTGCCCTTTCCTTCAGTTTTCCTTCTCTCTCTCTCCCCAAGAAAACTATGACCCAATTGCTTAGAAGGAACCTGAAGGACGAAGGGGCATCTCACTTTGTCCTGCATCCCCTGCCTACACTATTCCCTCCAATGTTCTCACCCTTCCCTCCTTCCAGTATTCTCACCTCCCTACTTTCTTCTCTCCTTCACACACCCTCATGGAATCTATTCTTTATCTGCACGCATCTTATTTATTTACTTCATTTATATCCTGCTTTTCTCCACAAACAAATGCAGCGTACGTCACTCTCTTCACCATTTTACCCTCGCAGCAACCCTGTGAGGTACATTAGGCTGAGAATGTGTAACTGGTCCAAGGCTGCCCAATGAGTTTCCACACTTCAATGGGGATTCAAGGTCCCAGACTGAAGTTCTAATTACTACATTACACTGGCTTTCATGGGGTGGGTGCTGTTTAGCAAGCAGCCAGGCTTGGGCAAGTCACAGGAGGTATCAAGTTGCCCAATGGTGCTGCCAGGTCTGGCTTCAATGAGTCCTCCCTCAAACTCCAAAACAGCCCAGAAAGGGCCTGTCCCATCTCCCTGCCTTCTACTCACAGAAGCCCAGTGTAGAATGCTGGCCGAAGTGTTGTGGTTGCCTAGCAACAGACACTGAGGGCATCTGTTTATTGAAGCTACAGGCACTCTCATTGTTTTGGCTTTTTTAAAGAGAACCAGTATGGTGTAGTGGTTAAGAGTTTCTGTAGTACCTGGGAGATCTGGATTCAAATCCCCCCTTGTGCCATGGAAGCTCCCAGGGCGACCTTCGGCGAGTCACTCACTCAGTCTAAATTACCTCACAAGATTGTTGTCAAGAAAATAAAATGGTGAAGAGAATTATGTTATGAAAGGCATGGAGTATAAACGACAAAATAAATAAAAAGTAACCCTCTAATGTATTTTTTTAGATTTCTCTGAAAACTGGAGACATTTTTTATGTTTGTCAAAAGATCTGTCTTGTCCATCCACCACTTCAGTCTCTGGATTTAAGACTCCTCAGATGGGGTCACACTTCATGATTTTAAGATACAAGTAGCGACCCATGATGCTCATAAGGGGGATCCTTTCTCCCTCTAATCTTTATTACACCACCCATTGCTGCTACAGGGACTGACGAGGATCCCAGTCTCCACCTCAGGCTTACTCTTCTCCCTCCCAGTTATCATCCCCCTTGTTGCTGCCTGATGGATGAGGTAAGGATGCATCACCTGCTTGTGCAGACAATGCTATTTTATTTGGGGAGCAATTAACACCCCCCATGTGTTTTCTCAGATTTTTCTGCAGACCGGGGGGGGGGGGGTCTCCCAAGTTTGTAGAACTATGCTTTCTTGTTCTGTGGCTCTGATCCACAGATTTAGATATCTACAGATCGGGACACATTTCACTTTCAGAATATAAGATCATATGATATGAAAAATACAAGTTGTGACAAACAGCTCCATCCAAAGGGGGGCGGTAAATCCACCACTGGGAGTGGTGGGGAGGTTGTGCCAGTGGATTCGCCCTCTCCAGGACACTTACCCAGGCAAAGGGGCAAAACCAATGCCATGTAGCTGCACCATCCTCCCCTGGTGGTGGGACACATTGTAGGAGGCCGCAGCCGTGGGGTGGGGCCAGGAGAGGAGCCAACATTAGTCGGTTCACTTCCAGCTTTTGCCAGTGTTATGCCAGCAGGCTGCAGCCTGCACTTAGGCCAGCCTTTTGGCTGGTGTAAATGAAGTGCATTCTCGGAGGCAGGGGGGCTTTTTGCCTTCCCCATGTCCCCAGGGGTATGGCATGGCAGTGCGGCTGCAGTGCTGCAGCTTGCGGATAGTGCTGAAAGAGTGTAACCCACCAAATAAAGAGGGCTTTATTAATTTCAAAAACTCCTATTAGAATCTATAAGTATCAGATGCTCAAGACTGGTGGACAAATCTCAAATATCTCTGGACTACTTTTGTGCGTTACGCTTTTCTCCAGCATCTGAAAACAATCAATTAGAACTAATTAATATTTACAAGGAAGCTATAAAAAAGGCCAAACATCAGCTCATTGCCATTTCCTGGGGATACAACAGAAAAAAGGCTTCCAAAACTCTTGATTCAATATTGTTTAGTACAAATAACCCCAAGGATTTCTTGGGAACTCAGGGCATCACTTCTTACTTACTGTCTCCTCCTTCTTGGTAATGCTCAAAAACTGGCAGAGTCACACCTGTAAAAGCCAGACAACACATTATACAAAAATCTTCTACAGCCCCAACCTAGTTCTCTCTCATGATTCATGAAAGTGGATCCTTTGGGAGGGTAAGCAGATGTTCTTCTGACTAGGGGCAATTAAAGAAACTAAATAAAGGAACTTCACAGCAAATAGTGCAGTTTCAAACCACCTCGATCACTAAACAGTCAGACCTTAACTGGAAATATTGTGGGCTTGGATACTTTTCAATATTCTGTGTTTCAAAATCCAAAATTTTGTACAAGTTTGCTTCATATATATGCAATACAAAATCAGTACATACAATTTTATGAATATCAGGCGCATGAGGAGACATCATTGTTCTACTCTGTGTCCAGTTTTATTCCCTGACTGCTCTATAAGGAAAGTCTGGCTGTTATTCCAATCTGTACTGTTCCGTTCACAACCTATAAGTGTTCTACCACATTGCAGAAGCAGACCTGAACGAGCACTGATTAGGAAAAAAATAATGATGATACACTGTCATCTCAAGCAAAGTTACAACCTTCTAAGACCTTTGATTTTACTCTCACTGGGATGGCTGTTTTATGCAGTAGTCAGTTCTTTGTAGTATTCAAAATGCAATTATGCAAAGAAACATACTGAGCAATTTGCAAGGGAGAAAATACATCTTTCTTTTTCAAAAGAATAGTGTCTACATCCTGGTTGTCTTGGGAGAGAAATAAGCCCATAATTTAGTCACCTGCTACATTGTCTTTCTTGGCTCTGACCTTGACTTGAGCTTTGTTCACATTCTGAATCACTGTAGTACTGCAGGAACAAAAGACATTTTAATTTTGTAATTATCGTATGTGACATATCCCTTCTGTGACAATCAAGTAGCAATCAAACTTTTAAAAGAATGAAACAATCATCCAATTTAGTTAAGTATAATCTCTAGTGCTAACAAATCAAAATACATAGTTTCTAACACTGAAAACCAAGCTCTGACAATAACTGTAAATTTACTTGCTGGATGGAAAGGTGAGAATGTTTTTCATACATATATCATGTCATGTCTAGTGTCTGGGGTCGATGTCTCCACTTCTGCAGTTATCCTAGAAAACTGCAAGCCCTACCAAAGACATACTGTACCAGCAAGCCTTGAAGCTGGGGGATATGCCTGTACTGAAGAAGAAGAGTTTGGATTCATGTCCTGCTTTTTTCTCCTGTAAAGAGTCTCAAAGCATATAAACTCCTTTCCTCTTCCCACAACAGACACCTTGTGAGGTAGGTGGGGGTGAGTTTTGTAAGAACTATGACTAAAGAACCATGACTAGCCCAAATGCTTTTTTTTACAGAATTATCCTCTCCCTATCTCTTCCCCAAACAGGAAGCCAGTTTTGAAGACAGATAATTGACAAGTTCATTAGTTATTCTCCCTTCATTGCAAAACAGAACCTCCCCAACTACATTTATAAACCTTACCTGAAATCTCCAGCTGTGAACTTTGCCTCAGCCAATGAGAAAGCAGCTTCTCTCATCACCTCACCCATCAACATCTTTGTCTGCAATTGCAACAAGATACCAACATGGAGGCCACAACTGATACTGAAGAAAAGTAGAGCATGGAGAAGATGGCACAATGCTAACAGGGGATGGAGAAAAGGCAGAACTACTCAACACCTTCTTTGTCTCAGTCTTTTCTCAAAAAGGAAATGGTGCTCATCCAGGAGGAAATGAAACAGAAGATACAGTGGGAGAAATTCAGCACAAAATAACAAAGTGCACGAACACCTGGCTACTTTAAACTAATTCAAATCTCCAGGCCCCGATGAACTACATCCCAGGGAATTAAAAGAATTGGCAGACGTAATCTCATAACCATTTGTTATAATCCTCGAGAACTCCTGGAGAACAGGAGAAGTCCCAGAGGACTGGAGGAGGGCTAATGTTATCCCCATCTTCAAAAAAGGGGGAAAGGAGGACCCTAATAATTACCATCCAGTCAGCCTGACATCAGTACCAGGGAAGATTCTGGAGCAGATCATTAAGACAGATGGTCTGCAAGCACTTAGAAGGGAATATTGTGATCACAAAAAGTCAGCATGGGTTTCTGAAAAACAAGTCATGCCAGACTAACCTTATCTCTTTTATTGATAGAGTGACAAGCTTTGTAGATGGAGAGCTGTGGACGTAGCATATCTAGATTTCAGTAAAGCTTTTGACAAGGTGCCCCATAATATTCTTGTAAGTAAGCTAGTGAAATGTGGACTAGACAATGCTACTATTAGATGGATTTGTAATTGGTTACTGACCAAACTCAAAGGGTGCTCAGCAATGGCTCATCTTCATCCTGGAGAGAAGAGATTAGTGGGGGGGGGGGGGGCGCAGGGTTCTGTCCTATGCTTTTCAATATTTTTATCCACAACTTGGATGATGGAATAGAGGGCATGCTAATCAAATTTGCAGATGACACCAAAATAGGAGGGGTGGCTAATACCCCAGAGGAGAGTCAGAATTCAAAATGACCTGGACAGGTTAGAGAGCTAGGCCAAAACAAACAAAATGAATTTCCACAGAGATAAACATAAGATACTACACTTAGGCAGAAAAAATGAAATGCACAGATATAGGATGGGTGACACCTGGCTTGACAACTCTATACGCAAAAGGGATCTGGGAGTGTTAATAGACCACAAACTGAACATGAGTCAGCAGCGTGATGCGATGGCCAAGAAAGCCAATGTGATTCTGGGCTGTATCAACAGGAGTATAGTGTCAAGATCAAGAGATATAACTGTACCTCTCTATTCTGCATTCATTAGACCTCACCAGAATTATTATGTACAGTTCTGGGCACCGCAATTCAGGAAGGATATTGACAAGCTGGAACGGGTCTAGAGGAGGGCAACCAAAAAGGTAAAAGGTCTAGAATCCATGCCCTATGAGGAGAGACTTAGGGAGCTGGGTATGCTTAGTCTGGTGAAGAGAAGGTTAAGAGGTGACATTATAGCCATGTTTAGATATTTGAAGGAATGTCATGTTTGTAAGGGAGTAAGCTTGTTTTCTGCTGCTCCAGAGACTAGGGCCAGGAGTAATGGGTTCAAGGTGAATGAGAAAAGATTCCATCAAAACATCAGGAAAAACTTCCTGACAGTAAGGGTTGTTTGACAGTGGAAAGCGATACCTAGGAGCGTGGTGGAGTCTCCTTTTTTGGAGGTTTGTAAAGAGAGGCTGGATGGCCATCTGTCAGGAGTGCTTTGATTGTGTGTTCCTGCATTTCAGGGGGTTGGACTTGATGGCCCTTGGGGTCTCTTCTAACTGTATGATTCTATGACACTACTCACAAATTGCCTTATTTATTAAAGTTGCAATTTTCCTACCAGTGGAAACACATTAAAAGACAATTTACTTACTTCAATAATTTTCTTTAGAATCTGCCGAAATCGCATCGTCAGAGCATCAGACTTTTTCTTCAAGAGGTTTCTGCCTGTCTGGGCTCCTTTCAAGCGGGCCTTCATGATGGTCTGAGCCCTGCCAAATTCAGAAAGAAACAACTGATCCTATTACTTCATGCTAGCAATAAAAGAGATATAAATGTTTCTGCAATAGGAAAAGATGCACTCCTGAAAGCAAGAGAAATTCAACAGTATTTTTTGGTGGAACATTGAGTATACACTTAAGACACATGACAAGCAAAGATTTAGGGTGGATAAAGTGTTTATCATTTGATGGCTACCTGAAGATGGTTATACAGTGAAGCAGATTCTACCTCCCTACACCCTCTGTCTTCCAGTCACTGCAGGGAAGTCATATGGTCAGACTCAACAGACAATCAGTTCCTCAAATATAGTTGCAGTCACCTCATCCTATGATTATAAGCAAGTGCCATGTGGCGTGAGACTTATTTCCTAGTAGACTTGTTTAGGATTGTTCCCTTGGGCAAGTTTTGCCAATTGGACATTTGTTATACGTAACCACAGATCCTGGTGACAGCATTAACCATCAAGGAAAGTCTTCACATAATGATCCTCCAGTATTAACTTAGGGCACCATTTAAACATGCTGGGCAAAGAAATTTAATGACAGCTCTTGAAAGAATTATAACATAAAATGCATCTTAAGAAACACAACTCCACCTTCCAATATTCAGACAGCTTTTACTTTCCTGCACCAACTGGCTTGTACCACCATTTACAAATTGAGACTGAACTCATAGACTAGCTGGAACACGATTCTGCAAAACTGTGTGTGTGCAATAAACATAGTTCTGTTTACTATCAAGAATGCCAGACCAGATTCAGCAAACGCAGACTACAGGTGTCTCTCTCACTCCATTTGAGATCAAGATAGGAAATGAAACAAATATAACTTCTCAATATTTTCATGATCCTGCATCCATATATTAGGTTTTATGTGGAACCTACCAATTTTCATTGCAATTATTTTTTAAAAGAGTTAATATTAAATTATTTATAGGAGATTAACTGAGGAGGGAGGGGAGGAGGGAGGGATAGGAATCTCTCCAAGGAAGCTCTTTCATTCTCTAGTCATGATGAAACACCCTTCCTGCTTTTACAGTTTACTGGATAAATAGAGTATACAAAACCACTTGAAGGTCAAAGTCCCAGTCATGAAACAATGATGATACTGTAATAGAGATATTAATCAGTAAAACTATGCTCAGCTTAGAAACATTAAAAGGTCACCTTCAGGTTCATCATCTCCAGCTCCAAGACTCTTAAAACTTTCAACAGATCACAAACATCATATTGTACACACAAAAGTATTCCACAAGACCACAGTTAACAAAGCCAGCCCATTTGATCATAGTCAGCAAACATCCTGCTAACTATATTCAACATGCTCAAGTGTAATCTTCTACAGATCTAGGAAAAACACCTAGTGCATAGAAGGATTTGAAGTGGTTATTAATAGATAAGTCCTGTGTATCTAGGCATGCCTAAGCCTCTGAAAATAATGAGCTACTACATATGTCAGGTTTTGCGGGTTTTGGGAGCACTGGCACCTAAAAGAATATTAATCTGTGTTGCCTTCAACCTGGAATTATGTTTAAAGAACAAACACAACTGTTTCCTATTCATTTTCAGTTTTTACTTTAGAATTATTACCACTACGGAGTTTTTCATCTGGGGAGTACATTTTAGCAAACATTTCGATTTCTCTAATACAAATGCATTAAAAAACAACTTTCCAGCACCCATGCTAAAACCCTTTCCAAGCACTTCATATTCTTAAAGGATGATATCCCTGTTCCATAACTGTCAAAGACATTTGATTACATGACAAAGCATTTGCTATTTGGGCCTGGAAATTACTTGATTTACACTTCCTCATTTTCTTAACCTTAAATGTACTTCTTGCCCAAATGCATTTACTTGCCCTGAACATTGGCACAAGAGTCAATGGTGGTAAAGGAATATTCTGCTGCAGTGTGCACTTCTGAACTCAATCAAAAGATCAGCAACACAGCCACAGGCTGCCTACCCAATAACATGCTTGTGTAGGTCATTTCCCCTATTTCAATATAGAAGTCACATACTTCATTTAACACTGCAACATCAGAGAGTAACAAGCACTGGCACCTAAAAGAATCAACCTCCTTGATAACACAAATAACTTTATCATCATTTTATTCAACCTCTCACAAACCCTAAACCAACTATTTGGATTTACCAACTATTGTACCATGTCATATTACCTATTTCCACTATCTCCTTCATAACTCATACAATCCTTGAACTTCACAATATGCCTCCATATTTTATTTACTCGTCCAACAGGCAAGTCACTGCTACTTCAGCTTACCAGATGGTATGACAAACCAAGGCACAGCAACCTGCCTAAAGACAGCCAGCAATCCTGGGCTGTGCTAGGATTTCAATCTGTGCCAGGTCAAATCCTCTGCCCCATTCTGGAGACAGTGTGACAGATTTTTACATGCATTTACATTTTAAAATGTTTACGAAGCCACAAGATCTTGCAGACATGCTCATTTTAAAAAGGGAGCACTAAAGAACATATTCTCCGAGAGTTAACCCCCGGGGAAATCATCCAGAATGAATACTGTTATTTCAGAATTATTAAAGTCACATAATATCAGTCAAAAGCCCCAGGTTGCTCATCAACCTGTACTGACAGGACAAAAAAAAGTCACCCTCCCCATGAAGAAGACCCGTAGGGGGCACAACGGTATCAAAAGAGAAGGAGCCCAAGATAAGCGGAACTGGCCGGTGTCCTTGAACCTCAACGGTCAGGTTAGCCCATCACTCAAGGAAGCGAAGAAAAGGGCCACTCACATCCGCGAAGGGAAAATCTCGATCCGGTCCTTGCCCGACATCCTGTTCGCAGCGGCGGCGGCGGAAAAGGGACCCAAGAAGCGCCGGTGGCTCGATGTCTTGCTCGCTGCGGCAGAAGAGCTCGGGCTCGATCATGTGACTGCCCCTGGCCGCCAAGGACCGCCTCCGCCTCGCCGGATGTTGATCGCGCGGGGCCCTTCTTCCACCGGGGAAAAGGGGCAGGGACACACAGCACAGTCTCCTGTAGCTCCTGCCAGCACCACAGACAAGAAGAGATAGAGAGGCTCCTTCCGGCAGAAGCACGAATAAAACACTTGGCTGAAATGACGGCACAGTGTGGTAAAATCCTTTACCACAAAATCTACCAGACCACGGCCACACAGCCCGGAAAAACCACCAGAACCATATTGAATTTGTTGGTTTGGAGGCAGCTGTCCTTGTGGCCGCCGCTAACGCTCTGAAATTACCTTTCTGAAGGACTAGATTAGGCTACTTTCCATAGGAATGACACCAGAAGACAGTTCTACTCTTCTGTCGCAGTCCAAATAAGCAGGACTCTCGCGCCACTCGGATTTGCGGGCCATTTAAGGTCATTTAACACCGCTCCAATGTTTGGCTAAGCGAGCAACTCCTTTTGTCCTCCGACGGGAGTCGCTGGTTACAGCTGACGCCTTTCCCCCCCCCCACGAGAGGAAAAAGATGTTCGTAGACGGCACGCTACACGATTGTATCAAATAAAGTGGCTTCAGGAACAAGAGTTGGGTGTTCTTTAATGTCTTTGTGCGTGTGAATATCATTACTTTATGAAAACTGAAAACACAGTGGTGCAAATGAAACTCCACACCAATTACACTCAACAAACTTAGAACTATGAAGATGACAGACTTCATTATCCAGTCTCAATTTACCTATTCCGATAATCAAAAAAGGAAAAAAATAGTTAACCAAATGACCCTTGCGATCCCCGAAGTTTCTTCCCCTCCTAGCCTTCCGCACCAAGGACCAGACCAACCCAGGAAGCGCAGGGACTCTTCTGTCCCAGCTCTTTTGCTCTCCCGCACCGAACGTCCGCTTCCGGTCTTTGAGACACGGGAAGAGGCGGAGTGGCGCCTGCGCAGTTTACGGGGGGCGCGCGCATGGTGTGGTCGAACCGGATACGAGTCGTTGGTGGGGAACCCGGCGAAGAGCTCCAGAGAGTGGGACCTGCAGAGCGGCAGGTAACTGAGCTGGAAGGGTTGGCCTGGACCTCGCCCCTCGTGTCTTTGAGGGCTGTGAGGAAACCGCGGCAGGACAGGGGAGGAGGGAAGTCCCTGGCGGCGCTGACCTGAGGCGGTTCGGGTGGGGGGCCAGAAGGAGGGGGCGCGTCTTTGCCTGGGGCGCCCCACATACCTGGAGGAGCCTCTGGAGCTTGCTGAATGGGGAAGTGGTGGCGCCTGGCCTCGGCAAGAGCCTCCTCCTGGAAGCAGCTTCTGAGGCGAGACTTCGAGGCCTCCCTGGAAATACCTCGAAGAGCCTCGCCCTCTCATCGGGGGGAAGCCAAACTATAAATGCAGCCGCGCCACGTTAAAAGTATCTGTTGAGAACGTTTCTGTTGAGAGGGGATTTTTGGTAGGTCACCTGTCCTCATGGAGTAGGCTTCCCCTTTCCTCCATACGCCTCAAGAAATGCTGGCCTTCGATTATTACTTCCATATTTGCAACTGTGTTTTGTTTTTTAATTACTCAAAGAATAGTTTCGTCTCCTGTTGTTGGGTTAAATTCATTTTTTAAAAGAAAGGATTGGGCCCTATTTTGTTCTGTGCAGGGTAAATTCTTTGTGCCAGATGGCAGGCTCCTGGCAAAAAGTAATTTGATTTGTGAGGATTGCAATCTTTAGGCTGTTTAGTTAAGAACATACAGAGACTTTCTGTCATTTGACGTAGTCAAAATACTTTTTCAAGTTTCTTACATATCCCTGACTTCTGAAAATTTACCAAATTTAGGCTTATTCTATTTATACCCCACCATTTCCTACATTGCTTCGTCTTGCTCTTTTGGAAAATTATAATACTTCCCTTGCTTTCTCAGGTGCTTGTGACTTTCAGCAATTTAGTCTTTCAGTAGCTTTCTGTATGTTCATGAAACCTGACAAACAATATTTTTCCAAGTGTAACTGTCAAATTGTATACTCTGAAGAGCTGGAAGGGGTCATGCAGGCTATCTAGTCCAGCCCCTTCAATGGAGGATGAGCCTAAAGCATCCCTCACAAGTGTTCATCAAGCCACTGCTTGAAAACTGCCAGTGAGAGGGAGAAGTATTCCATTGCTGAACTATTTGTACTGAAAAAAAAATTCTAACACGGAGCCAGTACCCTTCCACCCATATTTTATACCTGTTATTGCGCCTCTGTCCTCTGCTGGCAACAGGAACAACTATATACTCTTCTCTAAGTGATAGCCTTTCAAATACTTAGAGCAATCATATCCCCCCCTCAAGTTCCTTTTTTCCAGACTGAACACTTCCAAGTCCCTCAGCCTTTTCTCATAGGGCTTGGTATCCAGACCATGATCATCTTCACCACCTTCCTCTGAACCCCTCTCCATTCTCTCCACATCCTTTTTGAAATGAGGCCTCTAAAACTGCACACAGCCCTTCAGGTGTGGCCTGACCAATGTAATGTACAGGAACACTGACATCTTGAGATTTGAATGCTATATAAGCATAATTTCTCTCAGTAATCCTAGTTTTATTGTATTGCTTATTAGATTTTCATCCTATTAACTGCATTGTAGGGTAGGGTAGCTAAGGGAAGCTGTGTTATCATGCATTTCTGGTAACCTCAGTTCATGAGGAAGGAAATAGAAATTGAGAAGCACTATTGGAGAATTAACATAAAGTAGAATTAAAATAAATCATGTAAATTCTCAGTGATCCTTATTACTATTATGGAAATTTGTTATTGTTGCAGATTTGGTGTGAGGAGGCTTGAGACAATGGCTTCTCTATGATTTAGTGTATTTCAGCCTACAGGGAACTTTGAATTGTACCTTTAGCTATAATACAAGATTTTTCCAGCAGATATGAGTGTATGCGCATTAATTTAGATTTACAATCTGCTGCCCTCTTTCCTTCTGAAAAAGTGCACAAATGTAAAATGCAGCTGAGGTGCTTTGCTTTTTAAATATTTGTACAGATTTGTATCTGCTAACTATTCCATATCTTTAACTTCATAACAATAATGTGTGTACTGGCAGCTCCCAGAAGGTGATTTCTAAAGATTGGGGAACTCACATAGGTAAAAAGCCACACAGCATGGGCAGCTATGGTGAGGAGGAGGAACTGGGGAAAAGGCCTCTTCAGCCAGGAGTGCTGTCTGCTAACTCAGCCCCCTAGTATCATATTTGCAGGGCTCGTGGTGGACTAGGGGGCGGGGGTAAATAGAGAAAGATCTGCTAGTGCTATCTATTGGTGATGTGTGGGATTGAACCCTTTGTATTTTAATTAGCTGCAACCGTTGTTTCAATAGATTTAATGTTCTCTAGTCACTTCTGTAAATGTTGTTTTTCACAAATGTGTGAAGTCTGATACATAGTTTCAGATGTAAACTGGGAAGTGTTGCTATTTATTCATTCTTTTAATCATGCTCTGGGTTTGCTGTTGTGACTAAATAAATGTCTCTCTTTCTCTACCCCATTATAGCAGGATGCCTGGCCTAAGTTGTAGGTTTTACCAACATAAATTTCCAGAAGTTGAAGATGTTGTCATGGTCAATGTTCGGTCCATTGCAGAAATGGGAGCCTACGTTAGCCTCTTGGAATACAACAATATTGAAGGCATGATTCTGCTCAGTGAGTTGTCCAGGAGGCGTATCCGTTCTATAAACAAACTCATCCGAATAGGCAGAAATGAATGTGTCGTCGTCATAAGGGTTGATAAAGAGAAAGGTGAGAGAAAGAACTGTGGAGTTCTATTTTAAATCCCAAGTGCTCGTTTCCTTTTCATTGTGACATCTTCTATCATAACCTTGGCTATTTGTCTGGAAATTGGAGGAATTCAAATGAAGATGTCTGTTCCAGATGTGAAGTATCTTAGTTTTCTAACCGCATTCAGTGAATAGAACTGGCTTTCTTGAGAAAGGAAATCAGGAATTGAATCGAGACTTAACTACATTTAAAAATATTTCTTTTTGTAATAGGCTATATTGACTTGTCAAAAAGAAGAGTTTCCCCAGAGGAGGCCATTAAATGTGAAGACAAGTTCACCAAATCAAAAACTGTAAGCTACTACATCGTTGTTCATTACTGGGCTGCTTTCTAGAATAATGAAGATGAGAGAAAACTGTGCTACTTTTTGAAAAATGTTCATTAGAAGTTACAGCAGAGAACCTGCTTATGCAGCTCTATCAATGTGGTGAATTGGTTAGGAAGTCAAACTAGAGTGTAGGAAACCCAAATCTACATTCTGGCAAGGAAGCTCAATAGGTGTCCTTGGGCCAGTTATGTTTTTCCAGCCAAATCTAACTCACAAGATTGTTGTGAAAATCAAATGGAAGAGAGAAGAAAGCTCAGTGGAAACTGACTAAAGTCGGCTCCATCTCCAGGAACACTGCCATCCATGTTGGCCTAAAGCTTTAGGCTGGCGTGACTCTGCAGGATGCAGGCTCTCACAGGTCCACGGTGCCTGTCCACCTCCCAGTTTCCCTCCCCACTGGTGTAAGTACCACTTACGACTGGCAGGGTGTGCAAACGCCCAAACTATGTAATTCCTACCAATAATTCCTTCCTAATGTAATTCCTACCAATCGCAACTACTCCAACTTACAGCAACAAACCCATGGCAGCCGCGACATAAAAAATATAAACAAGCTGTCACTGAGATGGGAGAAGAATATAATATCAGGATACATTGTGCATGTCAAGGAATAAGAAATTATTCCCAAAGACCTCTGCTGGTGAATGTGTAAAAAAGTGATGGGAAATAATGGGTGGAATCCTACAGATCAATTGCACTAATGGTAATACCTTCATCCAGCACAAGAGGTGGTTCTTCCATTGGTAGACTGCTGAGGAAAAGTGTACCTCAGCAGAACATCAATGGGATTAAATATTGGCAAGGATCCTTAACTTATGCTAAATGTGTCAGACATTAAATATTTAAGGTTCAGGAAGACTTTTTAATCACCACAAGGTGCTATCAACCTTGTATGTTCTTTATTTGAATTGGTGCCTTTAATTCATAATGCCATTGTCATCCCTATCATTGGAATTCATTGCACTGTATTTGCTATAAGGCTCTTCCTGGAGAAAATACAATCCATTTTGCATAAACCCCAGCCTCAGATGAGCTTTTATTATTGATGCTTATACCATAGGTTTATAGTATCCTTCGCCATGTTGCTGAAGTTTTGGAATACACAAAAGATGAACAACTGGAGAGCCTGTTCCAGCGGACTGCTTGGGTGTTTGATGACAAATATAAAAGGCCTGGATATGGTGCCTATGATGCCTTCAAGCATGCAGTTTCGTAAGTAGATGCAACTTTCCCAGCTTGTATTCTACCTCCTCTCAAAGAACTGGGGCATGTTTTATTTATTTATATGCCCAAATACTTTTTTCCCACTAAACTCGCGTGCATACCACACTGATTTTTTAGATGCTAGATTTAAAGGAACAGTTTTCCAGCTGTGTTTAGTGAATAGTAATGTACAATGCAGAGGTGAAGACCTATAATTACTTCTCATTCTGGTTTTGTTGTAACCTGATTATTACCAACACTGGAGTAGAAATGTCATGATTGTTATATACTTCTCTTAAAGTGGCTTTATTGCCTCCTGCTGTTTAAAAGGATGACCTAGCAACAATTTTTGTCTTTCTCTTTGCACACCGACGATTTCTGTAGTTTCTGAAAAAACGATATTATTTTTTTCTCTCCTTTTAAATATATATTTCAGGAATAATTTAGATTTAAACACTTATGACTTCTGTTTAACCTAGGGATCCTGCCATCCTGGATGGTCTCGATCTGACAGAAGATGAGAAGCGTGTGCTAATTGACAATATTAATAGGCGTCTAACACCACAAGCAGTCAAAATTCGAGCTGGTAAGCCTCAAAATCAGAATTATACAAACTTGAACTGTTCATTTAAAGGGAGGTCATTACTACTGTTTTACAGACAAGCATTCTGCCAACAGAAAACACAACTGACTTTTTAACTTTAGCAGATTTGAGCTCTACTGTTAATACATAGCATTTTTAATATGTTAGCTAAATTGCAGATATCTGACTTGTTTCAGTCTGAACCAATAACGTAAAATGGTGTTTTATCTGATTAAAAATACCGTACTTCTAGAAAATAATTGCACACTTCCTTGAAGTTTAAGCCCAATGGGGGGGAAAGCCATAAGATTTATTTAGCTTTATTATGATTTCCTTTTTGTGAACGTGGATCTTTCATGGCTTTGTTCATGTTTTTGCATTGGGTCCTTTAGCCCCTGAAAGTTACAGGCACATTCTGGACCTGGATAGCTTGAAGAAACTCTGTGCTATGGCTTAGTAGCTTTCTTTGTAGGGCAGGTTGAAAGGGCAGGTTGAAAGGGCAGGTTGTAGGGCAGGTAGAAAGAGATCTTGAAAAGTATGGAAGTGGCAAAAACAGAGCCAGGCAAGGTGGCTAAAGAAGCTGGCTGTGGACTGAGAATTGGTAAGGAAAGATACAGAAAGCCTAAAGAAAAGGGCTGAGGAAATGGGGAGCCGAGATAAAGTACTGGTAAGAAAGGAAAAGCGGAGTATGAATTTTACAGTACTTTGAATCTACTGACTTTATTTTTAAGTTACTGTTTTCTTGGGGGGGGGGGGGAGAATATCTTGTAGAAACAGCGCCTTAATGCGTAGATGTAAAACAAAGCAATACTGTGAGTGAAAATGGGCTATTGATAGTCATTGCTGGGTGAAATTTATTTATTTATGGCAACAACAAAAGCAAATCCAGGCTCTGCACTTTTGAGGGAAGCCAGAGACCTACCTTCAGTATGCATGTGCCAAAGGCCCATTAAGACTAACCATGCTTCACCCATTGTAACTAAAGGGACTGGCTCTTTAACAACCTACTACCTGATGAGCACCTAGGATGCAGCCTGAGCTAGGGGTGGCAAAACAGGGAGATGAGTTGCAACTGGAATGTGGGAAGTGGAAACAACTTCCCACAGCAATCACTCCAATCCCATGGGAGTTCTCGATGGGTGGAGCCTCCAAAAGGGCCAGGGCCAGGATGAGCCAGGCCTCTCATGAGGCAAAAATAAATTAGAGAGAGAGGGCAAAGAGAAATAGGTGAAACTGGCTGATGCTTCTGAGATTGAAAGGAGCAGGGTCAGGAGAAAGATGAAGAACCAGGATGAAGGAAGCTCTTTCCTTCTCTGTCTGAGGCCCGTGGGAAGGATCTACTGGACCCAGCAGGGCTTCTACAGTTTATTTAAAAAATTCTCTGCCTGCCTTTCCCCTAAGTATCATGGGACCCAATAATCACTTTAGTTCATTTTAGTTTCAAGTGTGGTACAAATACTGAAAGAAATGACAAAACTAAGCTGTCCAGTTGAATTATATTAAAGTTATGTAGAAATGTTTGCCGTACATTCATAATTAAATAATATCTTAGGAGATAAAAATAAGGCCAAGGCTGATGGTACAAATTAAGGTGAAAATATATTTTCTTACTCAGTTAAAATTCTCCATCCAAAGGGCTTCTGTAGGGGGAGACTCTGTTAGTCTCGCGGTCGTTTTTCAAAGAAGAATATGAGATCATCACAAGAACAAGAAACAGAATTGGGTGGCGTAGGAAAAGAAGAGTATGGGAAGCCGAGGGCCAAGGGAAGAATAGGTAGATCATGCTGGACTTGTTGAAAGAGAGGGTAGCAGTGGTTGGAATGCTTTGCAGTTCTGCCTCCTTGCCATTGTTGCTATAGTTGCAGATGATTTGTAGTAAGGGCTGCTTGCTACTGGAGGAAAGATACATTCTTAGTGCCTGCTGCACATTTTCATTTGGAAGAATATTGATCATTCATAAGAGCCTTTTCAGGGATGAATTTCATGAGGAAGGATGAAATTAGAAGAAAACAATTCAAATTTCTGTAAATGGTTGTTAGCCAGCATCCATATGTACATGAATTTCTAACATAAGAGGAGCAATCCTACACAGGTCCATTCAGAAGCAAGTCCCATTTCATTCCCAGGTAAGTGTTCTTAGGATTACAGCCAGTGTAATCAGATAGGGAGAGAGTAATTTCTAGCTTCTGTTACAGCATTGTGTGTATATAGATATTAATAAAATCTGTAATTGTGATTCCTCTAGATATTGAAGTTGCCTGTTATGGTTATGAGGGTATTGATGCCGTGAAAGAAGCTCTGAGAGCAGGCCTGAGCTGTTCTACAGAGAGCATGCCCATCAAAGTAAGTGGCATCTTTAATGTGACTCCTGCTCTGATACTGGGAATAAGTTCTTTTGCTTAGCTATACAGTTTTCTTTACCTGTTTCCAGTTGTCCTATCACTAATGGCAAATAGCATCTGCCCCCGATGGTCAAGAGGCATAATTTGGGATTGTTGGGCAACTTTAGGTTGGCTGTGTGTGTGTGGCATTCTTTCCCCTCTCTCTTTGCATCCCCTCCTTGCCTATAGGGTTAGAGGGCACAGAAACCAGTTGCACATGGACTCAGCAGCAGGTGGTTTATATATGTGCTACCAGGGCAGGAGTGGGTAGCTGCCTTATCAACATGACTTGCAATCCTGTTACTGTGACCTCTTTGTAATTCCAAATTATCATAACTATCATAAGGCCAAAATAAAATATTTACACAGAAAACCTATCTGGGTTCCATGCTGACTCCAGTTTCTGTAGTACGTTAGTGAGAAATATAGTAGAAACCATTTACTCTGCTTGACTGCTTTTCCCCTCGGATAACAATGGTTTTATCCTCTGACCCAAGCAACAATTACATTCCCACAGATGCATCCACTATCTCCACCACCACCATCACACACACCAATAGATTAGAATCTGTTTTGGATAAACTGTTTTCCAAAGCAAAATAACCTTCAGCTGTCTAACAGTAGATGGCACTTTGGTATGCCAGAAAGCTTATCCCATTTCTTATTCATTTCACTTTCTCTGTAGGTTGCATAATGACTGAATGCAAATAGGTTTTGTGCTGCCATCTGTTTAGCTGTAATCCTGAGAACTATTAAAAATCATTTCCTTAATATGAAAATTGAGGTAGAGCTGGCCCTTTTTACTTGTAACTTTACACTCTCATATTTCAGTAGTTCTTTAAGTGTTTAGTCACTCATTGTGGTAGTTTAAGATTTAAGCAAATGCATCAACACTGGCTTGTTTTTCTTTGAGATGTGTAAGTCTGCCATCATCATCTTACCCCCACCCCTCTTGTAGATAAACCTGATAGCTCCTCCACGATATGTGATGACTACTACAACACTGGAGAGGACTGAAGGTCTTTCTGTTCTCAGCCAAGCGATGGCGGTCATCAAAGAGAAGATTGAAGAGAAGAGGGGAGTGTTCAATGTGCAGATGGAAGTAAGAACCTTTTGCTCACCTTAACAATGATTTCTTGATACTCAAGAATTTTGGTAACAGGTGGAGGTACCACTTTTATAGCTTCCCAACTTCTAAAGATGGGCATATATTTCATTCAGTCTGTCATTGTGTCTTTGTTGATAGCCTGATTGTGAATAGTTTAATAAGGCTAAATCCCAGGTAGAACCATGTTGGTTTCATTTTCTAATGGTCACCTCCAGCCTACATCTAAGAACTGAGCAGAGCTCACAAAACAGAATTTTCCTTGCTTTCTTGTCAATTTTTTAAAATTCCTAAACTGATCTTTGGTTACATGCTAGCCATCAGTTTCAGCACAATAGCCACGTAACCTCTCATGTTCTCCTGTTGAGAGTAATTGCTGGAGCAGGCCTATATGGAGGAGGTGAATAGAATAATTGAGCCCTGTGCTGATTCTCACCTCTTCCCTTACCCCCCACCCCATGCAGCTGAACCCATGAGACCACAGGATGGGTCATGCCTCAAGTTAACATTAACAAAATGCTTGAAAATTCAGTGTTTTGAATCTATTCTCATGTTTACACAGCATTATAACTAACATCTAATGGGTTTTATCCAAGAACTTCATAAGAACATAAGAACTAGCCTGCTGGATCAGACCAGAGTCCATCTAGTCCAGCATTCTGCTACTCGCAGTGGCCCACCAGGTGCCTTTGGGAGCTCACATGCAGGATGTGAAAGCAATGGCCTTCTGCTGCTGCTGCTGCTCCTGAGCACCTGGTCTTCTAAGGCATTTGCAATCTGAGATCAAGGAGGATCAAGATTGGTAGCCATAGATTGACTTGGGTGCTGTGTGGTTTCCGGGCTGTATGGCCGTGTTCTAGCAACATTCTCTCCTGAGGTTTGCCTGCATCTGTGGCTGGCATCTTCAGAGGATCTGATGTTGGGAAAGCGAGTGGAGTATATATCTGTTGAAGTGTCCAGGGTGGGTGGGGAAACCTTGTCTGTGAGTAACAAAGGCGGCAACCAGGTCAATAGTTGAGGGCATCTGAATAGAAGTATGAGTAACAATGAAGACTATAGCCTGGGAGTAACCCTGTAGATAGCAAGGTCACTGGTGGGAGCATCTGAATAGAAGTATCCTGGCCTTTGTTTCTTTTGTCTATGGTCATCCTGTGTTTGTGTGGAGCTGGTTTGACACAGTCTTGACCCTAGTATTTTTCAACACTGTCAGCCAAGTTCTGTTTATTTTCATAGTTTCTTCCTTCCTGTTAAAATTGTCCATGTGCTTATGGATTTCAATTGCTTCTCTGTGTAGTCTGACGTAGTGGCTTTCAGAGTGGTCCAGAATTTCTGTTTTTTCAAATAATATTCTATGTCCAGGTTGGTTTATCATGTGTTCTGCTATTGCTGATTTTTCTGGCTGAAATAGTCTGCAGTGCCTTTCGTGTTCTTTGATACGTGTCTGTGCGCTGTGTTTGGTGGTTCCTATGTAGACTTGTCATTACGTTGTGCTTCTAGCACAACCTACAAACCATCTACAGACCCACTAAGAAAATTCAACAGATGCTACGTTCAGCAAAGGATAAGAGGGATCCTTTAGCCACTGCAGGAGTCTATCGCATACCATGCACCTGTGGACAAGTCTACATAGGAACCACCAAACACAGCGCACAGACACGTATCAAAGAACACGAAAGGCACTGCAGACTATTTCAGCCAGAAAAATCAGCAATAGCAGAACACATGATAAACCAACCTGGACATAGAATATTATTTGAAAAAACAGAAATTCTGGACCACTCTGAAAGCCACTACGTCAGACTACACAGAGAAGCAATTGAAATCCATAAGCACATGGACAATTTTAACAGGAGAGAAGAAACTATGAAAATAAACAGAACTTGGCTGCCAGTGTTGAAAAATACTAGGGTCAAGACTGTGTCAAACCAGCTCCACACAAACACAGGATGACCATAGACAAAAGAAACAAAGGCCAGGATACTTCTATTCAGATGCTCCCACCAGTGACCTTGCTATCTACAGGGTTACTCCCAGGCTATAGTCTTCATTGTTACTCATACTTCTATTCAGATGCCCTCAACTATTGACCTGGTTGCCGCCTTTGTTACTCACAGACAAGGTTTCCCCACCCACACTCCAACAGATATATACTCCACTCGCTTTCCCAACATCAGATCCTCTGAAGATGCCAGCCACAGATGCAGGCGAAACGTCAGGAGAGAATGTTGCTAGAACACGGCCATACAGCCCGGAAACCACACAGCACCCAAGTGATTCTGGCCGTGAAAGCCTTCGACAATACATAGATTGACTTCTCCTCCATAAATCTGTCCAAGCCCCTTTTAAAGCTATCCAGGTTAGTGGCCATCACCACCTCCTGTGGCAGCATATTCCAAACACCAATCACACGTTGCGTGAAGAAGTGTTTCCTTTTATTAGTCCTAATTCTTCCTCCAGCATTTTCAATGAATGCCCCCTGGTTCTAGTATTGTGAGAAAGAGAGAAAAATTTCTCTCTGTCAACATTTTCTACCCCATGCATAATTTTATAGACTTCAATCATATCCCCCCTCAGACGTCTCCTCTCCAAACTAAAGAGTCCCAAACGCTGCAGCCTCTCCTCATAAGGAAGGTGCTCCAATCCTTCAATCATCCTCGTTGCCCTTCTCTGCACTTTTTCTATCTCTTCGATATCCTTTTTGAGATGTGGCGACCAGAACTGAACACAGTACTCCAAGTGCAGTCGCACCACTGCTTTATATAAGAGCATGACAATCCTTGCAGTTTTATTATCAACTCCTTTCCTAATGATCCCCAGCATAGAGTTTGCCTTTTTCACAGCTGCCATGCATTGAGTTGACATTCCCATGGAACTATCAACTAAGACGCCCAAATCCCTTTCCTGGTCTGTGACTGATAGCACTGACCCCTGTAGCGTGTATGTGAAGTTTGGATTTTTTGCCCCTATGTGCATCACTTTACATTTAGCTACATTGAACTGCATTTGCCATTTCTTAGCCCACTCACCTAATTTATCAAGGTCCACTTGGAGCTCTTCGCAGTCCTTTGTGGTTCTTACCACCCTACATAATTTGGTATCATCTGCAAACTTAGCCACCACACTAGCCACCCCTACTTCCAGATAACTTCATGATAACTGAGCTTACAAAATACGTTCCATTTTAAACTATTGCAGGACTAGCAAGTCCGTTACATGTGATAATATTTCATAATATCTCTTAGAGGGTTGTGGAGTGAGAAGATCTTGCTATTGGGTAGCGGGCATGATACACTTGAAAACAAAGAGTGGTAGTGTCAGTTAATGTTAAATAATAAGTAAATTGACTTGCATCCTAACCCTAGAGCTCTTCTTTGAGGAGACCTTTCACAGCTGTACAGTTCTTTACTTGCTAAATGCTTCCAAGTTTTTTTAAAAAAGTTCTATCCAAAGGTCATTGTCCACTGACAGAAGGCACTTTGTTCGACCAGAGGAGGTGTTGATGGCATGCTTTTTGCTGATTCTCCCTCCAATTATAGATCTCACTTTGCCCCCTTTGCTGTTTCTGGGGATCCCACACCCAAGAGCATTTTGAGACGTTGTGAGGCGTGGGGAAAGTTTTGGTCCATCAGGGGAGCTTCACCAGGGTACTTCGAATCCAGCATTTTGTTTCTTGTTTCAGAACTTTGCAGTCCCATGCGGAATTCTGGATAGCCTTTATTTCAAATTGACATGGCTCCTTAGCATTCTAAAATAGACTATTACTATTACTATTACACTATTACTATACTATTACCATGTTCTTCTACTCTATTAGCATCACTCTCCAGACTAAATGTCTGGAAAACAGTTGGATCCCTAGAAATGTGTTGACTTCAGAGAACTGCACTCTTTAGCTTGAAATTCTACCGCTACTTAGAGCCTTAAAATCAGAATATCCTTCTCTCCCTCTTCCCGTGTAAACATAACTAGTTAACAGTATGCAATGGAAGAGGTAAGTGTACATAAAGTGACTCGCTCTACTCTGACTAGTTTTCAAGATGCTGACTTTATCCATCTGGGGGTGTTGTATACTCCCAGCTCCTCTAGCGTCTCACATGTTCATAATTACTCATAGTGTAACTGGGAAAGTTAATGTGTTAATGAAATATGCTGACTGATTTCATGAGGAACAGGTCAGTTGTCAACAAGGAACTGTTGCTGAAACTTCCTTTTATTAAAAATTACTTTTTTTCTATCCAAGAAAAGACACTCTAGAAAGTAGTTGAAGCTTTTGAGTTCTCCAAGGAGTCTTCATCAGCCTGGATGTTAAAAGGGAAGGTGGAGGGAAGTGAAACAAATTTTCAAACTATGCTCCCAGCCTTTAAATTTCCAACTAGATGGGAAGTTCTCTGAAGGTTACACACTTTTTTCTCATGTTAGTTGGTGCTAATAGAAGGAATCAAATATGTTTTGGAGTTGGATTTTGCTTTAAACGTGTGTAGCTACCAGCAATCACGGTCTATAAATTTTCTTTACTTAGAAATTTAGTTTGCTTTCTAGACATTCACATCTAAGCCTGATTCTCATTTGTGCAACTTGGATTGTTCTGTGCTGGTATCTGTTTTTAGACGGATACTTTTTTTGAGCTGAGATCACAAGCATAACAATTTTCCTTCTCTATGATTTTTCCATTGGTATCACCTTTACATTGTCTCATGTGTGGTTGATTGTAGTCCTATGAATTAGTGTTTGGCCAACTGTTCTGGTTATCCCTTTTTGAAGCAATCACATTTCAGTATATATTACAAAACACTGCATTCATCTGGTTTGTGTTTATCCACTTTGTAGAGACTGTAATCATTACTGAGACCTGTTTTAATATCTGGCTAAGTGTCTTTTCTGGTGCAGTGTCATTAAATTCTGCCATCCACTGGTGTGGCAGCCTGCTTGGGTGGTCCATTCCTACTGATAATGTTTGGATAAGCAAATTCCATCGTCCAGTTGTATTTTAGGTTCAAGTGCATCTGTTGGCCACACTGTAAGTTTAAATGTTCGTTTTTGTGTAACCTTTCAGCCGAAAGTTGTTACTGATACTGATGAAACCGAGCTTGCAAGACAGCTGGAAAGGCTGGAGCGTGAGAATGCTGAAGTGGATGGAGATGATGATGCTGAGGAGATGGAGGCAAAAACCGAAGACTAACTTGCTTGTGATGAGTATATGGTGGAAAGTTATCGATAGGCCCACACCTGTGAAGGCACCTTGATTGGCAAGACGACTGGTATGGAAAGCTTCACAAGAAAAGACTTGGAAAATACTTCCGAGTTTTAATGAGACCAAATTTTGAAGAAGTAAAGAAATTATCTGCTGCAACTTGGACTGACTTCCTCAAAGGGAAGGTGCCTCTCTCTGAAGACTTCACATTCGTGTCCAGACAAAGTATTGGCCCAAGGCCTTGCTTAATATTTTCATATCTAACAACTCTTGATTGGCAGTTGTTTTATAAATCTGACACTGAGGATTATAGGAATTATCTGAGTATTCCTATACAAGTTAAACTGAAGCAAATATTCAATAAATTCCTTGGATACATAACTCTTTGCTGCTTTTCTTTCTTATTCCATGGTCTTGATAGAAGTGTGAAGCACACAAACAGGAGGGAAAAAAGGAAGAAAATTCAAGATGAAAAGTTCTGCTATGTTTGGGTTATGTTCTTAAGATTAGTGCAACCAACTGTAGAAATGGTTGAGATACAGCTGGTTAAGATTTCAGAGGGTGGAAGAGTAACATTGCACTTTTACCTCTTGATTCATAATGTTTTAAAACTTTCCATTATTAGGAACCTTGTATGGAACTGGAGTTTTGATGCTAATCTATGGCAGGCAAACCATAAGCAACTATTTATTTGGTTACAGGAGTTTCCTGAATAAGTCATAGCTAGGCTGATGCATCAGCACCTGCCATCTTGCCACAAAAATGCCTTGTCTGTTGCTGTCCTGTCAAAACCCACTTCTTGCACAAGGCGTTCAGTGTGCTGGATAATACTTGAGCAGCTGCTGTGCACAACTGAACACAACTTAAGGTTGCTTTTGTAGGTTCCACCCACAAACAAGTTGTAACATGCAAATCAAGTTAGCAAGTAATTTTGAAATTTCTTTTAAATGGGAATTAACTTCATACATACACAAATAGCTTATAACTTGAATTAGCCTGGGAGCATTACATAGTTGTGCTAAAATAAGCTTATTTCTACTGCTTCAGGTTTAGACCAGTCATTATACGTTCACTGAGTTTTAACTAGTGGTTTGTGTCAATCCTTGCAATTAGCTTGTGTATTTTAAAAAGAGTTAGATTATATGACAGGAGGCACTTCCACTGCTAAAGAGATCACTAGCAGTGGAATGTTTGACTTGGTGAGTTTTGACTACTTTAGGTTTGCTTTTAAAATCCTTGAATCGCAGATAACTGAAGAATAATACGGCCTTGTGGACAGATGGATAGTTTATAGAAGCTTGAGTGTGAAGAGGCCATTCAGTTATTTTGAAGATAGCAAATAAGCTAAGAAGGAAAATTCAGTGATGTAGCTAGGAGGGCAGGTGTGAAGGGCTGGAGCCCTGGGTACTACTTCATGGGAGCGCACTGCAGGGTTGCACCCCCCCCCCCTCACAACTGTGCCTCAATACAGATAGTTCGGGCGGGGTACAGTTGGGCACTGGCAAGCAGGCTCACTTCTCCCCCAATCTCCACGTGGAGATTAGAGTGGGGCCAGCCAACTTGCCCCCCCCCCCAGTCTCCACATGGGGGTCAAGAGCAGCAAGGGCCCATTTGAGCCTGGCTAAGCCTCAGTGGCTGTCTCCTCTAGTTTTATACTTTGGCTCTGCCCCCCAAGCTCCACTTGACTAAAGGAAAGTTTGTGGATAATCTTGATTGTGGAATGCACCTAAACACAAAGCTATAGTCACCTTTTTCAGTACATCACAAGGGAAACAAACAAGCAATTTATTTAAAAAAATGGTTTTGGCTAGCAAGGAAGTTGAGATTTTACCTGCAAGTACTAGCATTGCCAGGGCTGTTGCCGCTGAAGGGATGTAGATGTGCTTTTGACCCATTCCAAATTCCCCACTGGGGCTTCCATCTGACCTGGAGCATCTGCAATGAGACGTGCAAGGACTGGTGCATTGTTCATTGTAATTAAAACAACTTGAACTGAAGTGTTCCCAATGTCCTCTAACAGAGTTGTGGTTTGTACTTTGTGTAAGTTCAGAATTTATAGATGGTCTAGTTCAGTTGTTCTCAACCTGGGGGTCGGGACCCCTTTGGGGGTCGCCTAAGACTCTTTGCATCAGTGTTCTCCATCTGTAAAGTGGATAAGTGTTAGGGTTGGGGGTCACCACAACATGAGGAACTGTATTAAAGGATCGTGGCATTAGGAAGGTTGAGAACCACTGGTCTAGTTAGTCTGTAACAAAAGAAGAAGGGAGTGTTTTTCAAAGAGTTAGAAAGGTGTAGCATGCCTTGAATATGAGTGGACACAGCAGCAGACAAGTGGGTAGAGGTGGGCTGTGTTGTGGAAGTTCTACAAAGGCCACGTTTTTTTTTTTTTCAAATTTTGTAACAGTCTCTGGAGTGACCAACACATTCTCCACATGCAGTTATACTCTTTAACTATTACTCCACCAAGATGAAGTACTAATGAAAAAATACCTTCTATAGATCCAAGGGTAAAAAATGGTTGCTATTGTTTTTGTGCCTCTGTTGATAACTATGGGAGCCTGCTGCGAAGATCAAGACAGTTTGCAGCCAGTGTGTTGACTCCAAGGGAGAGCTTCATACACACTCGTTAATAACACAACTTTACAGGATTGCAGACAGCTGGTGGAATTCCCAGACAGGTAGGTGACTATCAGCTCATTCTTTTGCAGCATGGGTGGTCTGTGGGGAAAACCTATTTTCTTCTGGCTCTGAATAGATGCACAACAATGTCTGTCTTCCCCACAAGCCTAACATCATTGTCTGAGTTAAGCCTTGCATCTATGCAAGCTTTTACATGTGTGCTGTGGCATGTGGTTATATTTACCACTAAATTGGGATTTGCTTTAGGTAAAAAGTCAAGCTGTGCTAAAATTCACAACCCTATCAGTACCTTCAACATTAACAGCTTTATTATGGCATAAGTTTTTGTGGAGATACAAACTCTTTAAGGTATCTTAGCTAGAATGAAATTTCACACTTCACATGTTACTTTTGTTTGTATGTTTCTATAGCTACACTGGATCCATTAATCCACATATTTTATGCTCCAGTAAATTTTTGGGAATATACATGAACATCCTTTTTTGTGTGCCATGTGCACACTTGAATCTGTCAGCTGAAATATGGTTTTGGTCTAACGGAGGCCCCTTCAGCACGTGCAGAGTAATGCACTTTCAATCCACAGTTGTTTGAAAGTGGATTTTGCTATTCTGCACAGTAAAATCCAGCTGCAAAGTGCATTGAAAGTGGATTGAAAGTGCATTATTCTGCATATGCAGAAGGGGCCTGAGGCAAAACCCCACCACCACCACCCTGCATGTAAAAAGCATTTATGTTTACTGTTTATATAGCACACCTCTGGGTGCTGAAATGCCTTAAAATTTTCTGTATTTAAACATGTCTACAAGACATCTGTCATATAAACATGCCCTCAGAATATAGAGATTGAACTGGACTTTTCTCCATTCTCTGAAGAAACTCTTAACAGCAACCATATAGAAAACAGCAGCATATTGTGGTTGCTCCTTGTCTGGGCATGTCACCAGACGGAGTAGGGGAAAGCAGCATAGTGTTATGGCTGCTGGGTCTCTGCTGACTATTTTAATGTTGTCCTGATTGTCTAGAGGCATTTTGACTCACCATGGCCAACCAGGCAAGCACTTAATTACAAGCCTGTGTATTATGTTGGCATATTTTTGGTAAATAGTATTTACATTTTATAGTAGGCGCTTCCAGATAAAGATCTGAAGTAGTTAATTGCACAGCAGTGAGGGGAGTTCCAATGATTTTTAGAACAATATGTCCTTTGACTTGGCTCTTCATAGCCTTGTAGCAGTTGCAGTAAACAAACTTTGCTTCTTCCTTATAACAAAGCAATGCATTTCTATACTTTATTTTATATGAACTATACTCTTGTTGGGGGTGCATGGGAGGCACAGAATTGCTGGTGATCTGCCTCATGAGGAGATCTTTCTAGAAGCATATTTAGTCCTTATGCCCTGTCTCAGGTACTTACTTGGCTTCATTTGTGAAGCCGATGTCCATTTTATTATATAACCTGACTGTCCACCAAAGGTTTCGATAGCTTCAGCCCCTGACCAGTGTTGGAAGTATACAGTGCCTCCTCCCTCCCTTACATAGCAGGACTGTCATCACTTTGTGAAGTAAAACAGATACTCTTCACACCAGAACATTATTCCATAATGAAACAAGACCACTGTGTGCTGATTTCTTAATTTTTACCATCTGTAATGTTTGTACACAAATTGGCTGGCATTTGGGAGCAGTGATCGATGACTCTTGCTTCCTCTCCTATGACTCACAATGCTAGATTTCAGATTATAATAGGTGTAGTGTTAATATGCATTCTATGAATGCTTCCAGTCTTAAATGTTTATTTCTAAGCATTCTGTTTGAAGCTGTTTTCTGACTGCAAAGGCCCCTGGCCCTTTCTTTCCCAAAGTACAATCCTGCACAGAGTCCCTTTGAAGGCCTCTGAAGAAGGTCATAATTCTGTTTAGGATTGCACTGCTGGGATTTTTTTGCACTGTGAGTGAAATGCACAAACAATTTGCACACAGGTTCTAAAATCAGAGCCATTGCATGGTAAATTTAATGTTAGTGGCCAGTAATATAGTTATAACCAGGAACTGGAAAAGCTCAAAGCCTGTGTGCTGTCCAATGATCGTATAAACCACTAGAAATGAATATGATAAGTTATGACACAGATTTAACAGTAAATCCTTTTGAGAATAATTGGTTGCTATTTATTGATCAGACACTATTCAGAAGATTGGTTATCCATACTGCTCCCTTGAGAAGAATAAATAAAAATGCCTATTGATAAAGGTTGCACACTTCGCAAATGCCCCAACATTCTTTATTTCTAGGCTGTTCTGTTGTTCCAGTTTTAAATTATTATTATTTATTTTTATTCTTTATTTCAATACAATTTCCATTGCTTTGCTCCAACCATTTCTGTTCCCTATAGTGAACATGATTTTTGAC
Organism: Sphaerodactylus townsendi; assembly: GCF_021028975.2. Classification (NCBI taxonomy): domain Eukaryota; kingdom Metazoa; phylum Chordata; class Lepidosauria; order Squamata; family Sphaerodactylidae; genus Sphaerodactylus; species Sphaerodactylus townsendi. The sequence continues at coordinate 118,337,331 of NC_059426.1, forward strand.
ATCATTTTTTCCTGTGCAGCTATTCAGAGTTTTTGTCACCGATGTTCTTTTCAAACATTATGAACAGAGGCTGGTTCGTGACAAGACTGAAATTTGGCTCATTGTTTTTGTGTAATCCTTCCCTTCCCACTTCAGATGCAAATACAAGTAAAATCTCCTGGCTTCTGCAAGCCTCAGTTTAATGCCAGTTTGACCAAATGATGGCACCTGCACAAATGATAATTTATTTTTTTCTGATAAACCAAGATTTTAAACTACCATTTAATGCTGGCTTAGAATTATGTTTTTCAGGGAAGAAACAATTTTTCAAAAGCTACTCAGATTCAACTGTCACATCAGTGAGGCTCAGACGGTGGCTTCTGAAACTATCCATGGAGGGCATGAGCACTTAAAGCCTGGTCGGTGGTCTATTGGTGCTGCCTGAATGCAGGCTGAAACTTATAGGCTTTAGAGCAAATAGTTTATTGATATATCCAGCTTGGGAATGCCTGAAACCTTTATGAAAAAAGCACTGTCGTCCCCATTCTTAGCTGCCACCTACAGAATGTCTGCCTCCTTCCTGTGCTGTATAATCAGATCCTTGAGTCACTGGATGAGCTGGTCCTAACAGGTAGAGCTGTAGTGAAATAGTGCTACAGTCGAATGACTCTCTTAAGTGTTCCATTTTGTATTCCTTTAAGGGCAGGTACTTTCCCGCTGCCAGCTCAGTATTTACCTACTGTCTCATAGTTAGGGAGTGGAGTAGACGTCACAGTAGAGGAAGAGGTGGCCAACAAAGACTTACCTTTTAAAACTTCACATGCAAAGTATTCGGCTTGTGTCTGCATGCATGATTAACAGATATACTTAGACACTGGATCACAAGGATGCAAGAAAGAAGCGGAATCTTGAGAGAGGGCTTTCTTGTTAAAAAGGTATGGTCACAGTGCTGTCAAGCTTATAAGCTCTTCTCTAAAATATGCCAGGCTTTGACATAAAGTTCAAAAGAAGTAAATATTCTGGCTACTGCTTTTGAATGTGGGAAGCTCTCCAATAACATGCAGCAGTGTCTGTATGCTGGACTGAGGATATCACCATCCTAACATTTTGCTCCCCTTCCTCTTGTTTCAACTTGCAAATACTGCCTTCTCAGGCAGGTGAGATCTTCCTTAAATTCACCCTACTGGAGGCTGCTGTTTCTGTTCCAGTCTTTTCAAGCACTTCTTGTATTTTTCCGTTCCCTACTACAGAACAATCTTGTTTTGCTAGTTCTACTGGATTGTGCTTCTCAGTCCTCATTTATTAGCCTGAATGTTAGATTTTTGATAGAGAATTTCTAAATTCGGAATCCAGCTCGTTATGAGAATTAACCTTTCATAAAAATTGGAGCTCACCAGACTTCTTATGTTGTTATAAGACTGTCCCTTACTTCTCTGCTCTGTTTACGGGAGCTCATTTTTCTGATACAAATAACTTTTCTCTGAAACGAGGGTCTCTGAGTTCCCTGCATCAGAGTAACTTGCTGACTCTAGCTGAGCAGAATTGCTTTCTTTTACAAATCTTTATTTTACAAATCAATCAATTTATAATGCAAAGGACTTAAAAACAATGGCTCTGCCTTCTGTTCTTTTTGTTGTGTTGCTATGTTTAGTTCTTTCTCTGCTGATCTTTCATGCAAAAGTCATCCTCTCTCCTTCCAGTCCCCGTGTTCCATCAATAGTGTTTCCCCCCCCCCATGCAATTATTCCTCATTACTCCAAGCCATTTTCCTACATATTTTTGCCTATATGTCTGATTTGGCAAAATATATGCACAAGTCTTGTTTTATTCTAGTTCAGCTTAATTTTGACCTACTTCTCAGAAACAACAGATGAGTTGGTAAATCTCTGAATGAGACCGTTTCATGTTAGGGACCTGTATCATTGGGCCTTTCCCCACTTACCTTAAGCCCCACGCTACTTGAGGAGTGTAGCGCGGGGTCCCCTGGCACTCCCCACGAGAGGGGCAGTGCCAGTGCAGCCGCCCCAACGCTGCTGCTGTCGCGCCCCCTCAGCGCGAGGCATCCCTGGCACTCTTTCAAAGGGCGCCTTTTGATGACCCTGCACAGAGCATGGGGTCGTGGGGACACCCGGTCGCATGCCAGGGATGCCGCGCGCTGGGAATTGCGGGCAGCAACCCTCGGAAAAAGGTAAGTGGGGAAAGGGCCATTGTCTATTCCTTCATGCAACCCCCTCAGTTTTAAAAGAGTATGATGCAGAGATAGGCTTTCTTATTTGAGAGTGAACTCTTTAGCTCATTGAACTCTTAGCTCATGAAATATTTGAGGCTGTGACTGTATTGTTAAACTATACTATGTTCTGAAGAAATTTAAAGCTCCATGCAAACAAATTCTTTACGGTCTTCATTCTGGTGGCAGGATAATGTTTCACACGTAAACCTATCAAAGTGGCAGCCTGGAATTTTGCATGTTAAGAAAAACGTTCGGCTAAACTTGTTTCTCAAGCATGCTAACTTTCTGTGTCTGGATATTGGGGTGAGGAGGGGAAGAGAGGAATGAGCCAACCTTGACAATCAGTGTGTTGAAATGTGGAGTTGGATCCTCCAGGCATTGATTTTCTAGTTTTTGTAACTGATATCTGATAACTAATTCTGACATCCCAGAATTAGAACAGGTCTCCAGGTTACAGAAACTAGTTTCCCGGGAGAAAATGGCTACTTTGGAAGGTGGGCTCTGTGGCATTATACATCCCTGAAGTCCTTCCCCTCCTCAAACTGCATACTCTTCCCAGACTCCACCTCCCAAATCTCCAGGTATTTTCCAACCCAGCATTGGCAACCAGATAGGATTTGCAAATGTCTGTCACAATCCTGACATTATGGGGTTAACTATCTGCATGCTAATTAGTTACTGAGGTCACAGTTTTAGGACCAGTTCATTGATTAAGCCATTGGCTAGTTAACCTATAAAGTTTCTTTGTCTCACACATACACAGCCTCATTCACACAGGAGGCATCTTCTTTGTTGAGATCCAGCATAAGAGGTGGATCTCTGCCTTGCTCATAGGCACCATGTGGGAGCATGTGGTCCGACCTAGGCAATGTAACCAAGTTAGTGCTAGAATAGAAAGTATTCTTTGTTTTTATTCCATGTAACCCTTTTTTCCCTTATTAGTAAGTAAACTCATTTTTATAATCACAGCAACTGTCTCATGGTCTCTTATTCCGCATTCTGCTAATCAACAAGTTAAGGATTAATTTCCAACACAACCCTAACTCATCCCCACATGAAAAACAGGAACAATACAAATTGCCAGGAAAAAATCCATACCTCTACACATGGGGAGGAATTTGCCCCCATAATTTGCTTAAGACTTTAAGACATATGGTAGGTGCTTTAGGAATGATAATGCCTTTCTGTACATATGGGGGAGCCCATGGACAGAAATAAATTGTGTGCATGAGAATTCACCCACAAGGGTCTGCTACAGCCTTCCTTTGACATTGAGAACAAGGTGGGAAGAAGCTGGAAGGTATAAACTATCAAGGAAGTGGGTAGGAAATATCAGTGCTGTGGATAATTTATCTGTCACAGATAAGTGGGCAAATGAGATCCCATGAGTCAAATCCAAAGGCAGTTTTGAGGAAGGAAGAAATGTTTAGCTGACGTTCCAGCAGCCACAACAATTATTCAAGTTTTCAACAATCTGCCTCCTCAGAAGATCAGCAAGACAACTAAACTGATTTTTATTCCAAAATTTCCCTGCTGTGAAAAAGTTAATATAAAACCCTGCCTTTTGAATGGCCTTTTCAGTTTCTGCTTTTGGAAACAGGGGAGGAAATTTGTGGGAGGCCTTTAGAACCTCCCTCCCACCACCACACAAGTCAAATGCCTCTGTTTTGTTAAGAAGATGAATTATCCTACTGAATTGCTGAGTGTGTTTTAAGGGCAGGATTCTGTTATGTATCTATCACATCTGGATCTAGAGCATGACTGTTTCTTCTGAGAGTTCCTAAGTTAAAATGTGTATTTCTTCTTTTTCTACATGAATTTGGTATTTGCTTCTGATTTGCAATACACAATTAGTATAGTATTCATCCAATCTGAACTTTTGTAACAGGAATATCACAGCTTCTGAACCTTTATAGCCAAACTGGGTTGCATTTTTTTTTTATCCACAAGTTCTTAGCTATCTTGGGACCAGATTTTTCCACATTTCCCCTACCTGCAACACCCTCCAGTAAGTCCTGAAAAGATGTTATTTGCTTGGAGAAAAAGTCACCTGGTGTTGGGGTGCGGCAATTGCCACTCCTTCCAACTTTGCTGGCTTCTGCTGACACAAGAGGCTTGCATGGTTATAGAGTAACTCTGACCACTTCCTCACTGTGCTAGTTGCCGTTTTGTCCACAATGTCTACTTTGAAGAGGAAAGGTATGCAGCTGTGAGAAGGTGATTAGATATTTTGATGGAGAATGTCTCTATACCCTTGTAAAAATCAACATGAACTGTGATTGTGCAAATATATCCAGTACCTAGAAGTATTTCTTATGATGTATGAGTATTTATTATTATGACCAACCTAACTTTGGGTTCAATTTTATTTGTCTTCTGCTGACATAAATATCCTTCTACATTTGCAGAAGGCTCCATGTGCTGGAGGAATGCACAAGAAGAATAGACTGGTAGGATCTAGTTTGACATTTGTGCATGCAGGTCATTAGGGCCAGGCTAGACTTGCTCCCCCCTTGCACCTAATTAAGTACAGTTGCATCCCTCCACAAACCAGGATTGGGACTTCGCAGCATTTTTAAATAACAGACACAAGGATGTCACCATGTCTAGTTTGGCCCTCAGTTATGGAAATATGCCAGTCCAGTTAAAACTTTAATTTTAGGGATTTTTCTTTACAAAGGAGACCTAAACGGCATCAAGGCTGTTCCATGCAAATGGGTACAACTCTGTATATTGTGCTCATAGCTAGTATGGATGGATGGATGCGAAACTAAGCTACTATTGCAAAAACCTCATGACAGCATTATTGATGAGTAAAATGCATTTGTTAATATTCAAATGAGTCTAATACAGACTAAAACAAATTAGGTATGAATTACAATAGGGGGAATCACAGATGTGCAACATCAAAACTGATAAATGGCTTTAAGCTACTTCTAAAATCGCCATTTCTTGTTTGCAGGGTCATGTTGTCCACAACTGGAAGACAAGGTGGTTTGTTCTTCTCCAAGATAGGCTGCTCTATTATAAATTTGCGGGAGGAAAGAAAGAGGCTTCTCCAAAAGGCACAATTCTTCTGGACTGCTGTACAATCACATGCCCATGTTTGGAATATGAAAACAGGCCGGTATGACCCCATGGATGCCCGTTTTGTAAAAACCATTGTTGATGCAACATCTGTAGGAAGTGAAGAGAACAAATTACAGAGACAAGGAATGCTGAATTGTGACACAGTGAAGTCTCCACCGGGGACATTTATAGTTACATTAGTACCTCTAGCCAGACTAAAGTATAGTCATTTTCTGGTAACTGAAAGATAGAATAGATGCTTTACCCCAGAACATCCTCGGTTTAATCCCTTACCTTAACTGCCCCTCAAGCAGCAAGTGTTAGACAATACCTGTCTTTGCCTGCGACCATGGAGAGCAACCACCAGTCAGAGTACTTAAAAAGGCAATATGGTTTAACTTAATATAAGGCACTTTAATCTTGGGTGCTTTTGACAAAATGGGAATGGTGTCACTTCTGATCAGGGGGACTCAGGGGGACAGATGCTTGCCCTCATCACCTTCTAGAGACAGCCCCAAAGAATTATAAAATATGTCCTCTCTGTTAATGTTAAAAACGTTTAAATTTGCCCCCCCCCCTTAATGTTTGTGTCTCCAGAAATATGTAATTTGTCTAATCTCATCTGTTTTTTCTCCTACTCCTTTGAGTTCCCTGGTCACTTCATCAGTTCCACTCTGTTACTTCTGCATTATCATAAATAAAAGAAGTTATTTCAGACCCTCATTCTGTGGCAACATCTGAACATATCTGCTTACAACTAGGATCATAAAGCTGTTCAAGATCTGTGTTCCTCCTAGTTCAGATGAAATGTTAATAAATTTTTCTGAGGCAGGCTGTGTGTTGCTAATATCTGGCAAATTCCACAAATGCTCTTTTTCTTTGTGCTCCTAATTTTGTAGCTGGTTATTAAACTGAAGACAAAAAACAATATAGAATATTTCCTTGATTCATGCTCCAGAGAAGAACGCGATGCTTGGGCATTGGATATCACTGGTGCTATTCACGCTGGCAATCCAGTTCAACTTCAGCAGCTTCACCTTAAGAAGAATTCCTTCAAACTGCCTTCAAATATCAGCCTGAAGTAAGTGCAAAATAACTCTTCAAACTGTGCTCTTGTGACATGGGTGTATACATAGAAAACAAAACTGGAACGTGCCTCCCTTCCAGTTCCCCATAGTTCATCAGAGCAAAGGGCCAGTATGGTAAATCCCTACATAAACATCTGCAGACTGAACTCTTTGTGACAACTACTGTTTGCTAATTATGTTGTTTCTAAGTCCTGATGCACATAAGCTTATAAAACAGAGGATTTATCTACTGTTGATTACACTACCCTTGAGAACTGTCTGCTGAACGTGTGATCTGGGTTGACTGAAAATCATTGTATTTGAGGAGATAGTAATGGAAGGTTTGTCTGTGGTCTGCAAGATGTCGTTTAATGTTGAAATCATCAACTATAAATGTATGTATGACCCAGCCCAATGAAAGCATCTGTATATAGTTCCATGTTAGTCCTGCCAGCCTTCCATTCACACAAGGGGTTTTTGTGATGCGAGCCAGATCTCATTATTGGTTGCATAAACTGAGACTGAGGAATTTTGGCCATGACAAGACCTGATTCTCTGCTTAACACTGTCCCTTCTTTCTTCTTTTACAGTCATGTTATAGATAAAATGCATGACAACAGTAGCGGAGTTAAGCTGACACCTAACACTGAACAAGGCACCATGTATAAAGAAAGCTTTACAGGTACACAAACTCCTGATCTCCAACCTCCCAGTACTTCAATATTCTATAATATAAAAAGTCTCACGGGTCCATTATCACTTGTTTTCATTATCAAAATTGGCACTGATGTTTGTGAAGATTCAATAGCATATTTTCTCCCACCCTCCCACCCCACCCCCACCTTACTCCAGTGAGTTACAGTAACTAGATCTCACATATCTGGGATTAGATGAAAGACATTCAAGTTACTGTGAGTCACCCCCTCTCCAACATATTGCTGGGTTTTTTTTACACCCAAAGCTTTTCTTCTTGGGCTGAAATCTAATCCCCCTCAAACTCAGATTCTCTGAAAAACCCTACTTGCAATACTATACTATCAACCACACCTTTGCATAGCAAGTTCCACCCAAACACTTACTGATTGGTTCCCCACCTGGGGACATGGCAATTAATACCCCACTAAAACATTTCCTTCTCACTGGACACAGTGTGTAACAGACTTCCCTCTATGATACACCTCTGAAGATGCCAGCCACAGATGCAGATGAAACGTTAGGAAGAAGATCCACCAGACCACAGCCACACAGCCCGGAAAACCCATCAAAACCAGTTGAATCTGGCCCTGAAAGCCTTCAACAATACATTGCTACCTGGGCTGTTTGAGCACCTGGGCCAAGCAATAATGCCGGGTCCAGGATGACACCCAGGCTTTTTACAGGCGAGGCCAAATGCAATGCCTCACAGTCCAGCATAGGCAGGCAAAAGTCCACCGGTCGCTCCCCACGGCCCAGCCGCAGCACCTCCGTCTTCATCGGATTTAACTTCAGCCAGCTCGTTCTCACCCAACTAGCTACGGCTTCCAAACATCGCTGGAGAGCTCCAGGGTGCTGGCCAATTATCACCTGGTGGCCACCATTTTTGGGCAAGATCCTGGAGACAATGGTGGTGGTTCAACTTAGAAGAAACCAACTTTTTGGCCATGTCAATCTGGTTTCAGGTGTGGTTATGGCACAGAAATGGCCTTAATTGCTCTGACGGTCTTGGTTGCCCTTCACTGGGAGAGAGACAAAGAGAATACTACCCTGTTGATTCTCCTTAATCTCTCAGCAACGTTTGATACCATAGACCGTGGTATTTTATTGGACTGGCTGTAGGGAATGGGGCTGGAGGCCGCTGAGTTACAGTGGTTTTCCTCCTACCTTCGAGGTTGTTACAGAAGATAGCATTGGAGGATTTGTGTTTGCAGTCCTGGGAGTCTCTTGTGGGTTTCCCTAGGGCTCAGTCCTGTTCCCTACGCTATATGAAGCTGCTGGGTGAGGCCATCAGGGGATTTGGAGTCAAGTGTCATCAATATGCAAATGACACCCAGATCTATCTTTCCATTTCATCAGAGTCATGAGAGGTGCTCTGTGTGCTGGACTACTGCCTGGAAGCAGTTATGGGTGGATGAGGATCAACAAACTGAGGCTGAATCCAGTCAAGATGGAGGTTCTCTGTGTTCTGAGCACCCAGGTCTGCAAAATCATGGGGCACCTAGTTCTGGATGGGGTTGTATTGCCCCAGAAGGACCAGGTGTGAGATCTGGATGTGTTCCTGAATTCTTTGCTGTCCTTTGACCTTCAGGTGATGACAGTAGCGCAAGGTTTGCCAGCTCTGGTTTGCCAGCTCTGCTCGTTTTTGGATAAAAGGGACCTGGCCACAATGTTGCATGCTCTGATAACCTCTCTATTGAAATACTGTAGCATGTTCTATGTGAGGCTGTCCTTGAAGATGGTCTGGAAGCTGGAATTGGTGCAGCATGTGGCAGCTAGGCTGTTAACTGGTACATCTGGCCAGACGCACATCAAGCGAGTCCTTAAGGAACTGCACTGGCTTCCAATTTGCTTCAAGGCTCAATTCAAGGTGTTGACATTGGCATAAAATTCCCTAAATGGCTGGGGCCCTGCCTAACTGAAGGAGTGCCTATGCCTGCATGTACCTGCCTGAACACTAAGGTCATAGAGGGAAACACTCCTGGTGGTGCCTCCCTGTGCCAAGGTGCGGGGTGGGGGGGGCAGGGGCATGTGGGAGGGCTTTCTCCATGATTGCTCCCAAGTTCTGCAATAGTCTCCCTTTGGAGATTTGATATTCGCTTACCTTTAATGGGTGTAGGCACATGCCTTTTTGCCCAGGCATTTGGTTAGCCTCCTTGGAAACCCCCTCTGTAGCTGCTGATCTGGGGTGGGGGGAGAGTGGGTGTTATGTTAAAGTGATTTTATTGTTATTTTAATAGTAACATTTTACTCATGGTGTTTTTATTGTGGTTTTTATTGTTTTTAACTTTTGTAAGCCACCTAAGGACTCTAGAATGAGGTGGGATACAAATAATATAAATAAATAAATACACCTTAAACTCATCATATGAATCCTTAAGGCAGTTTTCTCCAGTAAAGGCTGAAAGTACCTGGCTCCCCTGCCTTTGTGACAGGTGTGCTGCAGATTGTTCTTGCTGGTTTTCAGGACTGTCTTTCTTTTTCTCAGGTGCTGCACTGGTAGACTGGCTGATTTCCAACCATTTTTCTGCCACCCGGCTGGAGGCAACCACACTGGCCTCTGTGCTGATGGAAGAAAATTTCATCAAGCCTGTGGGAGCCCGGAGTGCTGAGGCCATGAGGAATGGTGATCTGGCAGAGCAGTTTTTAGATGACTCCACTGCGCTCTATACATTTGTAAGGCAGGCCTGATCTCCCTTTGTTATGATACTTAAAATTGTGGGTGGCCATGCATATGAAGTGAATGGGGAAAACAAATAGCAAAAGTACTATTCAGATGACCAGCAGCTTGAAAGATAACATGAAAATAATTTGCAAATGCTTTGAAGATCTATATTGCAAAAGGGTACCGTAAGTGGACTTTGGACTGAGTCTGTATTTATACTGGAAGCTGTAGTCGTGACCGCGAGGTCAGCGCAAGAACGAGACGAGACGCGGTGATAACATCTGGTGGAGAGTGCCAGCAGCGGGAGCGCGGGTGTCCGTGTTCCTAGCGACTCTGCCGCGTGCTGGTTCCTGGCACCTTTTATTATGATTCTAACGGGGGCGTGTAGAAGGGCGGAACGGGGGGAATTCCGGGAGAGCGGGAGAGCGGGAGACTGAGAGATCATCATGTGATGCATGATCTCATCTGGCTGCTACGTGCGGAGAGGAGCATCAGCGTCTGGGCCTAATCCTCACCTGGGGGCAAGACCATTGTCCCTTTGTCCGGGACACCCGGTGGTTGTGAGCCAGGTAGTTCATGACCCGTGACTCATCGGGGATGAGGGGTGGGGGAGCGGTGTGACCAGAAGGCCGTAGGAGCGCCAGTGTGCCAGCGCTCTACTTACGGTGCTGCTGGGTCAGCAGTGCATCCCTACATCTCCTCCTTTTTTTACATTTAGAAGGGAGGCCGAAATGTTAGGGCGATTTAAAGGGACGCCGTCTCCTCCGCCGGTTGGCCAAGCTGGCCGAGCTGTTTGTGCAACATTAGGAACTTGGTTGCGATGCAAGGGAAAGTCGAGGGAGTTTCTTACACATGTTACAAGCAATATTAGATATACATTGAATGAAACAAGATCCGACGATGAGGGACACAATCAAGCCAATGCAGAGCTGTACGATAGCACTTAACCATCCCCCCGGTAGCCAGCTCCAGAGGGCTGACCACCAGTGGGGTAAAACGTCATACTTCAGATTAGATACAACATCTTGCAGTTCACGCACTTTCATATGAATCAAATGGGAATTATCAGAAAGATTAAAACAACACATATCATGTACATTCTCACAACCTTGGTGATGCAACAACAACAAATAATCAATAGCGGCACGATTATCTAAAGTCGCTTGACGAAGTTCCTGCTGCTCGGAGGCCAGAGCATCCAGAGCAATGGAGGTGGAGTTGATGGACTTCGCAAGGGGACAGGCCAGCCGGCCAATGGTCTTAGCGTTGTAAGAAGCGAGTCCGGGGACTCCCACTAGGGAAGTCGCGAGGGAGACGAACTCCGCTTCGGAGAGGGCAACCGCGTCGCTCCGGCAAGAGGGGTCGAGGGGCAGAGTGGAGCGGCGGCGACGGCGTCCGGGCTCCCGGGGTGGAGCCTGAGGCAGGACGATGGTGAGGTGGCTAAGGCAACAGAGAGTCCCGGCAGAAAGCCGAGCAGGGATGTAGTTGAAAGTTCTCTCCCCGCAAGTCCAGAACCAAACCTTGGGGAGTAAGATATTTCCATACACGGGGGGGATGTCCTCCGTGCGCGTGCAGTTCCAATTGGCCGAGCCGGTGAATGGGCCCGGGTCGGTCTCTCGTCTTGCCGCGCCGGCAATGCGGGCGCAAGTATTGGACTTGTGATTGGCGACAGTCTTGGTGACAAGGGAGAGGGCGCCTGCCAGGAGGGTTTGGACGACGGGTCCCCAGTCAGCGCTCATAGAGTACTTGATGGATGAAGCATTCATAAAGGGGCTTAGACCAGACTCCGCTAGGAAGTCTCCAGGGGCTTTGCAAACGGGGAGCAGGCAGGAGCTTAGCAGGCTCCCGACTCCTAGGTACTGGCCCAGGCAGAAGGACGAAATGTTGGCAGCGGCAGCAAACTGCTTCCAGATGTTGGTTTGGTCAAAGCTCGTCAGGGGGTGGCCGATTGCCACTGGCAGGAGGCAGCAGAGCAGGCAAAGGATGGTGGCCGCCGAGTTGGCAGTGATGATTGCAAAGAGGGCGGCACAGAGGTTCTCGGGCGTCTCGGGGTGGCCTTGCTGGCGCAGCAGCTCTTGAGCTTGGCTGGCAGTTGCTTTGACATTCCCCCAGGTCATCCGGGTCCTTGGACCGTCTGGGCGTCGGTGGCGGCGTTCCCGTTGAGGCCGCTGGACGGGATCCTCCAGAGAGATGCGTTCCATCTCCGGGATGGGGTTGTTTTCCTCCTGGCGCCATTCCATGGGCTGGCCCGTCATGGCGAGTCGGGATCCACAGGAGATCTGTAGGAAGAAGGACTGAAACACACCCCCTTCCCCAGGTTATAGGAGGGGGCCGGGTCCTGCCAGGCTTGGAGAGCCGATGGTGGGAGGTCAAAATCAAGTCTTGTTGGATTAGTGTTTGATATAAGACGACTATATAAGAAGGCTATCTTGCAGCCTGCGTAAGGGTTGCTTTTAATGCAGCCTACTGGGGGCCGCCCACTCCTCTTTCTTTAAATTGTTTGACAGGAAGGGCAGAGGGTAGGCGATCCTGATGGAAGCTGGCTTCAGAGCGTCATCAGGGTGCGTCAAAGCGAGGGTCCGAGCCTCGAGGGAGGAGGGGGCAAGCGGACCCTGGGGGAATTGTGGGTATGCATGCTAATTTGCAACATAAAAGAGGGCTTGGATGCGCTTTTGGGTGATGGATGCATCCAGGGGACAAAGCAATTAGGCGATTAGGGGTGAGTTTCACACACAAAGGGGGAGGGGGTATTTCTTTGCAGGGAAAATATACTTACCGTGACCTCGGTGGTTAACGCCGAGAGGCTGGAAATGGTGCTGAATTTGTAATCGAATTATCTTGGGGAATTGCTGCCCGCCGAGACCGCTCCTTAAGGGGCGGTTTCGGCTAAGCACCTGGCTTTGAACGTGGTATTGGTAAAGTTGCCAGGCGCTGGGCAGCCATAACCCAAACAGGTTTGGGTATTAGGGGCATAATGGTGGCAGCCCCTTTTTAACCTGGGGCCTGTCCTGGCAGTGCTGCGGTACCAGGACGGGCCCAGATTTTAATCCAGGGAGGGCCAGTCAGCCAATTGGCCCTCCCGCCTTTGCTGGTTGAAAAAATAGAGGGAAGAGAAAAGGAAAAAGGGGGGGGGAATAGTTTCCTTGCGGAAGTTCGAAAATGAGTTCAGAAGGCACAATTAGGATCAATAATCTGTGTGATGGGTTTATCCATCCCAGACTAGGGTTGTTTTGACCTGGCTCATGAGATCCCTTCCCCAGAGATTGACATGGATGTCCAGAATGATGGGGCGGACTGTGAGCTGCCGCTCGAGCCCTGGGCTATGGACCGTGAGCGGGCGGACGCTCCGTCTCGCGGTTTGTTTTCCCCCCACCCCCCAGATGTGCGGACAGGTCTAGGTTGGCCACTTGTCAGGCCACTCGGCTGCTCTGACGACGGTCACATCAGCGCCGGTGTCCACCAGGCCCTTGAACAGATACCCCTCCATGGTGAGCTCCAGATACGGGCGGGAGCTTCCGATGGGTGTTTCCACTGCTGCGATGGTGGTACTGGCTGCGCCCTGATGGCTGCCGGGGCTCGTGGCCTTTATTGCATCGGTGGCGGGCAGCGCATGGGGCAGGAGGATCAGCTGCACGCAGCTGGTTCCGCTGGGCAACTCCTGCGGGATGTTCGTCCAGACTTGGAGATGGATGGGTCCCTGGTGCGTGGAGTCGATTACTCCGGGGACGATGAACAATCCCTGTTCAGCGGCGGAGGCCTTTGGCAGCACCAGCCCAATGGTCCCGGTAGGGATGGGGTTGCCATACTGGGTTGGGGCGACGAGGACCTCGTGGGGGAACTTGAAGGAGATGGGCTGGGTGCACGTGAGCGAGATGCCACGAGAGGGGGGTGGTTTGGGTGTGGGTCTTGGCGTTTGGGCCTGTTCTAGTACTCTCCTCCTTGGTCCTGGGCTGGGGAGATGCCCGGGCGCGAGTTTCCCAACGGGCAGTCGCTTCTCCAGTGGAAGCCTTTCTGGCACCGGGGGGCATCGGGTTTTTGGTGGCCTCGGGGGCCTCCGTCCCCTGGGATCTCCATCGGATTGTAGGCCCCCCGCTGGCTGCCTACACTCCCTCCGGAAGTGTCCTGACCTGCCGCAATTAAAGCAATCATCCTGGGGCTGTCCCCTGGCGGTGGAGAGTGCTGCGGCGAGGAGGCTAGCTTGGTGGGCGGAGGATCCGATGTCCTGGCAAGCCTTAAGTATGTCGGCCAGTTCAGGATCCTTGCCTAGGCCTGTGCTGGCTTCTGCGCACTCAGCGAGTATGCGTTCTCCTTGGCGAGGCGCATGAGGAGCTCGTTTTGGGCCTCCTCGATATCTACCTGCCTCTTGAGAGCCTCCTGGAGCCTGTTCACAAATTCAGCGTAGGGCTCTTGGGGTTTTTGCCGGATGGCGGAGAAACTTTGGGTTGGCTGGTCGGCATTGGGAATCCTTGATAAACGCCTTTGTAGGCTTTATTCAGAGGCGACCGTAAGGGTGGCCTTCTGGCAGGACAATCTGATCGCTAGGGTTGGCGAAGGCATCGAAGCCGTAAAGTTGCGCGGCGGTGTAGGCGCCGCCCGAGGCGGCTCCCCTAGCGAGACATTGCTGGCAGAACTCGCTTTCCCAGATCACATATTGTGCAGGGCTCAAAAGCATGCGAAAGGTGGTCTTCCAGTCATCCAGAACCATTAGGTGATTCCTTGCGACTGCTTCCAGCATGCCTCTCACATAGGGGCTGGTGACTCCTACGTCCCGCATCGCTTTGCGGAGCTCGGTGAGGATGTTATAGCCTAAAGGGCGGTACTCGACAACCCGCCGAATAACGCCATCCTCCCCCTCGGTATCCATGAAGTGAACGGGGCATAGAGCGAGGATATCGGCATCGTCTTCCGTCAGAGTTTCCTTTTTTCGCAGGTCGTGGCTAATATGTTCTGCGAGGGTTTTGAAACCCGCGCCATTACGTGGCGCTGACGGAGGTGCTATGGCTTCAGAAAATGAAGGCGGAGTAAGGGGAGGGGGCGGCCGAGCCGCGGGAGAATTTGAAGGAGGCAGGGGAGCAAGGGGGGCAGAAGGAGGACAGGCATCCAATTTAGAGGATAGAGAAAATTCCGGGGGTGAAACTGAAGTTGAAAGATCGAAAGGAGGGCGGCCTACAGCAAGGGGGCCAGAGGTCTGCAGGCTGATGGCGACATAGCATTGTCTCCGCGGCGGGAGCAGTGACACCGGCGCGCGAGGCTCCGTGCGAAGAGTGCGCCCGATGTTTTCCCAATCCTTAAGATTCAATGTCCCCCCCTCCGGGTACCATGGACATTGAGCTTCAATCTCCTCAACCATTTTGCACAGCTCCCTTCTCTTTACGGGGACCCTGCCGCGTTTCACTAACGCTTTTAGCTCGTTAACGTGCTTGTCATAAGCCCTGCTTTTGCAAGCTCCCATACTTACCGGTGTTCCGTCGGACGAGAGAGTGTCCTAGGACTCGGGTCCCTGGATGCGCCGATCCAGCGGACGGGCGATACCGAAGGTGGAGTCCCTGGATGCGCCCGATCCAGCGGACGGCGGGACCGCGGCCCTTTCGCAGGCGGCGGTAAGCAGGGGGGGGGTTCGAGGATTCCCGGGTTTCGCACCAGCTTGTAGTCGTGACCGTGAGGTCAGCGCAAGAACGAGACGAGACGCGGTGATAACATCTGGTGGAGAGTGCCAGCAGCGGGAGCGCGGGTGTCCGTGTTCCTAGCGACTCCCCCGCGTGCTGGTTCCTGGCACCTTTTATTATGATTCTAACGGGGGCGTGTAGAAGGGCGGAACGGGGGGAATTCCGGGAGAGCGGGAGAGCGGGAGACTGAGAGATCATCATGTGATGCATGATCTCATCTGGCTGCTACGTGCGGAGAGGAGCATCAGCGTCTGGGCCTAATCCTCACCTGGGGGCAAGACCATTGTCCCTTCATCCGGGACACCCGGTGGTTGTGAGCCAGGTAGTTCATGACCCGTGACTCATCGGGGGATGAGGGGTGGGGGAGCGGTGCGACCAGAAGGCCGTAGGAGCGCCGGTGTGCCAGCGCTCTACTTACGGTGCTGCTGGGTCAGCAGTGCATCCCTACAGAAGCCACTTCGCCTGTATGCAGGTCTGCCAGAAGGAAGCCAGGTTGTACATGTTTGTTACTACAATTGTTTTATCCTCTTATACCTGACAAATAGGTGCTTTGGGGATGAGAATGTTTTCAAAATAATTGAGCAATGAACATTTCATTGTCAGGGCCATAAAGCAATACTTTATATTATGGATTTTTTTTTTTTTTGCTCCAAAACCATCTCTTGAAAATGCAATTATAGGCAGAAAGCTACAAGAAGAAAGTCAGCTCCAAGGAAGAACTTCATCTTGACATTCTTGAACTAACTGGCACAATTGTAAAACAAGGCTTTTTAATAAAACAGGTAACTATGACTTTTGGATCATGAAGGCACGCTAAGAACTCTGTACGTGTGTGTACGGCAATGCATATTCAAACAAATTATCCTAACTATTCAACTGGTAGAAAAAAAAGTACAGAATCTGTTTGTGCTCCTAAAAAGCACCTACTGCAAGCTCTCAAAAAAGAAAAAGCTAGCCAAGCATCATAATGATATTGTGACCAGAGAATCCTTGTTATTTCCATAAAATTATTTAATACTAATTCAAATAGCTTTAGGAAGGTGATTATTTCCCTTTGTCTCAGTGCTGTGAAACCAGCCATGAATGTGTATGCATCATCACAGTTATGTGGCTTTGAACTGACTGTTCACCATACGAATGTGAAGATTAACTGTGCTCTAAATGTAAAATTTTAGTTGATCTAATAGTGACAGACGATTTCTTTCCATCTCCAACTTCCACGTGAGAGCCAGTGCAGTGTAGTGGCTAAGGGCAGCATACTCTAATCTGGAAAATTATGTTTGATTCTCCACTACTCCACATGAAGTCAGCAGGGTGACCTTGGGCCAGTCACTGTTCCCACAGAACTCTCTCAGCCCCACCTACTTTGCAAGGCGTCTGCTGTGAGGAGAGAGAGAGAAAGGGAAGGTGATTAAAAGTGGAGTATAAAAGTCAACTCCTCCTGCTCCTGCTCCTGCTCCTGCTCCTCCTCCTCCTCCAGTAGTTACTAGAAGCAACCATGTAAAAATCCATTGAATATGTTGGCTGGCTGATGATCCTCAGATTTCAACCTGTTGCCTTGAGAATAAACCCCGAACCCCGAAAAACAGCAGCCTTATTCAGGAGACCATATTGAGAGAAGGAAATTTAACAGTGTTTTATCCTTCCAACTTCTCAGGGGCATAAGAGGAAAAATTGGAAGGTGCGACGTTTTGTCCTGAGAGCTGACCCTGCTTTTCTACACTATTATGATCCCACTAAGGTGAGACAGCAGACTCCAAATCCTTTAGATTGTTTTCTCCATGATCTTTTAAAATGCCAAGCTTATGTCATTTTTTGAATCCCTCCTTATACTGTCTTCTGTGAAGCTGAAGTCAGACCTCTGACTGCAGTAGTTCAAAACTGTAGCAGGGGGAGATGTGAGCAATCGAAGTAACTTGCATTGCTGGAGCTAAACATTGTTAGGTAATGCTTTTTTGAAAATGTGTTCCAATTTTTAAAAAATCAAGACACCACCTCTTTAAACATTGGGTATCGGTAGAAAGACAAACAATGCTGGGAAAAAACTGCAAAAAAACCCAAAAACCTCGAAGAGAAATGGGCTGGGACAAGTGTTACCTCCTGCTGATGTGGCTGTCTGCTGCGTACGCAAGTCTTCCTCACCAATGTAAAATATTTTGCAGGATACCGTATATACTTGTGTATAAGTCGAGTTTTTCAGCACATTTTTCAGCACAGCTTCCCTCGACTTATACACGAGTCAGCTGTATTTTAAAAAATATGTTAGGGTTTTTACTTTGTCGGCCGCCAGGGGGCGCAGTTTTTAGGCTAGCGGCACCAAAATTTCAGGATATCATCAAGTTTGGTAAAGTTTGGTTCAGGGGGTCCAAAGTTATGGACCCCAAAAGGGGGTGCCCCCATCCCCCATTGTTTCCAATGGGAGTTAATAGTAGATGGGGCTACATTTTGAGGGTCCATAACTTTGGACCTCTTGAACCAAACTTCACTAAACCTGGGTGGTATCATCAGGATAATTTCTTGATGATACCAGCCAGGTTTGGTGATGTTTGGTTCAGGGGGTCCAAAGTTATGGATCCACAAAGTGGGTGCTCCCATCCCTCATTGTTTCCAATGGCAGCTAATAGTAGATGGGGTCCATGAACCAAACTTCACCAAACCTGGGTGGTATCATCAGAAGGGTCTCCTAAAGATACTCTGAAATGTTGGTACTGCTAACATAAACATTCCTCCTCTGACAGGTTGTGTGAATGTCCCTTCTAAAATGACATCTGCCATGTGCAATTTTAAAAATATGTACACTAAAAATAATGAACTATTCTTTTAAAAAGCAGGGTAGTTTTGAGTCACAGTGAACAGGCATGTTCATTCCAGTTTTTATTGTAAGATCCATTGTTTAAAACCCTTACACAAAAGCTAAGGTTTCTGTACTTTTAAAGTTATTGTTGATTCCATATTGTTCTTGTTGACCCTCTTTTCCACTTTCAGAGCTAGTTTACTGTTTGTCTTTGAAATAAATATTCAAAAACATTTAACCTACTGATGCCTCAATTAAAGTAATTTTATTGGTATCTATTTTTATTTTTGAAATTTACTAGTGGCTGCTGCATTTCCCACCCTTGACTTATACGCGAGTCAATAAGTTTTCCCAGTTTTTTGTGGTAAAATTAGGTGCCTCGACTTATATGCGGGTCGACTTATACATGAGTATATATGGTACTTATTATTCAGCTTCTTTACTCTTCTCATTCAGCTTCTTTTCTTCCCATTCAGGAAGATAATAGGCCGGTTGGTGGCTTTTCTCTTCGTGGCTGCCTAGTCTCAGCACTAGAGGACAATGGTGTTCCAACAGGTGAGCCACCAGCATCCCAGAGAAATGAGCTTCCCTGGTTCAGAATTTCTCACGTACTACTTTTGTACTATCCATGATTCTTAATGTGGACTAACAGTTTGCTCCAGCCATTACCATTAATGGGACAGAACACTGAGAAATGGTTGCCACTGTCATTACATGAATGGCTGGCTCACACAAAAAGTGACTGTATACTAACATGCAGGGGCAGATTGGCCATTAAGGCTGCTGGGAAAGGTTCCAGTGGGCCACCAGTGCCTGGTAGGCCACCATGCCTGCTGCAGCCACTTGAGACTGCTTCCTGCTGGGCTCACTCCAACCCAAGCTAGAAGTATGTACTGTAAGGCTGAACACACTCAAACAAAGTGGTCTTTATAAAAAAGGAACGAACTTTATTGATCTGTGTCGCCCTAGCTACAGGGCGCTGGAACTGAGGGTTCTTGCCCTCAGTTCCAATATTTATAAGGTGTGTAGTGGGTGGTCCCAATCAGTGGCGCGACCTGGGGTTCTGGGGAAAACGAAACTGAAACTTATAGACTCATAGGCAGGGAGGGAGAATTTGCAGGGAAGGACAATCCCTATTTATGTACTATCTGTGTACTATCGCCTATCTATGTACTATCAAGAACATGATCACTCAGGAAAAAAATGCCATGTCTTTGGGCTGCTCATGAGTTCTGCTTCTTTCCCTCATGTATCATGATTCAGTTGTTTTCTCTTTACCATTGTTACCATAGCAATCTGTTGCATTTATCCCCCATTTGCAGGAGTGAAAGGAAATGTGCAGGGTAACCTCTTCAAAATCATCACTAAGAATGACATTCACTACTACATGCAAGCCAGCTCCAAGACAGAAAGAGCACACTGGATTGAGGCCATCAAACAGCTAACATAAGAACCATAGAAAAGTATATTTGGACAAGGGCAAAATCCAACCTAGCTGACTGCTGTTTGGGCATACACAATGATTGGCTTTTGAGATGTATGAGTAAGTCATTTCTGCTGAGCACACAGCATGCATCTGTGTATATACTAGGTTTACCTTTGGGTCATATTGGCCATTTACTTCATTGGAAGCAATTATGGTGAAAGGCAGAGAAAGAGTCAAACCGCTGCCCTTAGGGCTGTTTCCCAAGAGTGAGAAAAAGGGGCAAACTTTCAATGTATCATCTTGTTTATTCCACTAGTGAAAACATGGCAGAAGGGAAACGGGACCAGTCCCTGTTTCCCTCTTGCAGTGCTTGAGGGCTGAATGGAGCAATGGCATGCTTTCAAAGTTCACTCATGTGACAGTGATTTGGGTCCATCGCCAGCTTCCCAATTCATACTACCATTAATATCTACTTCAGCTCTCAGTCCTCTTTCATCTGGATTTATACAATTCCACAGCCCACTTAATATTTGTGGTTCTCAGTTTTTAGATGTTTTGTTTTAGTTTTGAATATTAAACATTTTACCCTTTTCATTCTTAATGCAAAGACTGATTGGAAGAAATTCACAGCTACCTCCCCCTTTTCCCAGTGACACCTACTTTATGCCCATAGAAAGGTTTAAAAAAAAAAAAAAACCTCCAGGATGCCTGGCGCAAAATCCCTTCCAGATAGTAAAGTGGCAGTCAGCATTATCTTGGTTATACAAGAAAGGGGCGTGAGAGCTGAGCACTGCTCATCCCTTCCTGCCCTCCCCCTTGCAATGTGCCTAAGGGCATTTTCCCACTTACCTTCTGCCCCGTGCTACTGTAGCCAAGTAGTGCGGGGTCTCCCGGCACTCCCCACTACAGGGGCGGCGACAACGCAGCCGCCCCAACACTGCTGCTTTCGCACCCCCTCAGTGCACGTCATTCCTGGCGCTCTTCAAAACGGCGCCTTTTGATGACTCCGCGCAGAACGCGGGGTCATGGGGAAGCCCGGGCGCACGCCAGAAATGACGCTGAGAGTAGCGCGCGGCATAGGGGGCTATGAGTAAGTGGGGAAACGCTCCTTATTCACAGAATCAGCATTGCTGTCAAATGGCCATCTAACCTCTGATTAGAAACCTCCTAAGGATGCCTGTTCTACCGAGGAACAGCTCTAACTGTCAAGCCATTCTGCCTGCCGTTGAAGACTTTTTGTTTTGTCTGGCATTTCCATAATGATCCCTCCTTCCTGTCCTGTGTTTTAATTATTGTTTTACATGCTTGTAATACTATTTTAGGTTTTGCTGTCATTGTTTTTATCATACATTTTTATAATGTTTTGTTTTAACTGTTAGCCAGTTTGGTGACCCTATCTGGGTAGAGAGGTGGCATATAAATTTTGTAAATAAAAATAAAATAAGTAACATTGAGTACTATTTTAGAAAACTTTGCTCTAACTGGTCATAATATAATTTGGGGTCATTGTTCCTGCATTGCTAGTAGTGTCTTCTTCTTTTTTTTGGTCATCCTGTAAAACCCTTAAGTTGCTCTCTAAATGTTGCTAGGCACAGCTATTTAATGATGGAATGTTAGAATGTAAAACCCTGGCTGCTGTGGTGGTTAAGTGTATGGGACGAGAATCTAGAAGATCTGGGTTCAAATCCCTACTTGTGCCAGGGAAGCTCACTAGGTGACCTTGGGTCGGTCATACTCTCTTAGCTTAACCTATTTTAAGGGGCTGCAAGGATAAAATGGAGGAGAATGATATAAGCCATTAGAAAGACAGGTGGAGTATAAATGAATTAACTAAATTCTAAAGTTCACTGACCTAGAAAGGTAAAGTTCTGATTGAGTGCACTGTTAGTCACTGAAGAAAGGTCATTGTACACCCGGTATAGGAATTTGGTTCAACCTAGTAATTTCAGTCTACTACTTTTATCTCTTCATACTTTTCTCCTCATAAAATATCCAAGTCAGAAATATTATATGAGACTTCTTTGTATCACAGCTGTCCTATAGAAACAGGAAAATAAGGCAGATTTGTAGCAAAATTGAATATTGGTTTCATCCCATTTTGAGGATCATAGTTTCATTTGGAGAAATATTGAGAATCCGAGGGTCCCTCACTGAACTGTGGTTTTTAAAGTGTCTTGGTTGAAAGGAAATGACCATTAAACCAATTTAAGCCAGTAATATAGACATGCCTCCTGAGAACAGGATCTCGGAGAAAAAGGCAAATTGAGGTAGAAAGAGGTAAGACAGCAAACTATGTAGTTATTTCCACTACAAGCTCTCAATGTATCATCTTGTTTATGTCATCAAGACATTTGCTTCACTGGTTTTAGGTCCTTCCCTGTTATGATACTGCTGGCCAGCTGGATCCACAAAGGCTTCCACCAACCTAAGACTCTCTTCTGCAGTCTTTTGTGGATACAAGAATCCTTGTGGATCCAGCCAGGAGGAATTATGTGCCAGCAGCAGCAGCAGCAGCAGAACAAAACAGGAGGATTCAATTCTGTAATAAATGCATGTTGAATAAGAGGGAACTTGGGAGGAGGATTTGCTTTTTTCACCCTATACCAAATACGTTCTTATGTGGTATTCTACTGCAGTACTGAGTAGTGGAACAAAGAATTTGTACAATGTTAGTGACAGCATTTGTAGATATCTAGATAAAAAAGCAAATGACATACAACTTGCAATGCTAGCATACATGGTTTATTCAAGCTTGATGGTAAGACAAGACTCCTTAATTTCTAATATCCCTCCTTGATCTGGAACAGATATGATCACAAAATTTCCTTGCTAGTTAAAATCCCAACAGATGGAGGCCTCAGGGCACAGATCACAAAAAGCTGTGTATCCTAAGCTCCCCTATTTATTTAAAAGGAACCTTCTATATAACCAGTAGTTCCTTTGCAGCAAGTATGGGAATAGCAAGTATACATTGTACTTGCTTGTGGTGTGATCAAACTATACTTTTCAACAACAAGTGTACTTTGTAGGAACAAAAGAATAGCACAGGATTTACTAAATAAATATTGGTGTTTAGCTAATAAGATCAGCTGCTGGAGCTGAGTTTGTGGAGAGAGTTTTTCTTGCTTTCTCATTCCATTGCCACTCACTGAACCTCTCCCCACCAATTTTGTTCCTTGGAGTCAGTGGATCCTTCAACAGAGTGGGGGTCTTCAGTAGAGAGGGAAATCAGTAGCAAATTGCCCAGTTCTTCTTATGATGGAAGGGTTGTGCTGCTGTTAGAAACAGGTATGATGCAAAACACTGTGTATGTTTACCAAATGGCAACAGATACACAGCTAAATGTCTCCAAGAAAAACAGCACTGAACATTCAGATAACTATATTTACAAGGTAGTTTGCCATTGCCTTCCCCAGTCATGTACACTTACCCCCAGCAAGTTGTGTACTCATTTTACAGACCTTGGAAGGATGGAAGGCTGAGTCACATTCAGGAAGCAAAATACAACCAAATTAATGAGCAACCAACAAAGAAAAGCCTACCATTGAATGAAAGAGAGCACGAAAAAGCACCAATTGGTTCATTGACTCCAGTGCTGTTTTACATATGTGCAATGATAGAAGTTTATTTGAAACACTACTAGATGAAGAAAGGAAAGAGAAATTGCATGCAGCAGATGTAAAGTTGAAGGCATAGGCTTCTGGATACTGTACTGCAAATGTTCAAATGGTGAAATCTAAGCAGTCCACATGACAAATTATTTGCATGTCCCAAGGCTGAAAAATAATCTTATCTTTGTAAGAGCAATGGCAAAGAAAGGAAACCTTTGCGGATAGATGTTTTATCGGAGATGAGACTAATCACAACAGATGATGTGAGTGAAGGTTTGTACAGCCTTGAATGTCACAGAGGGAAAGTACATTTTACAAAGCAATGTAAACACAGGAATTGTTACAGCTTGTGGCATAGGAGATTAGAACACAGAGACAATTATGTAATAAGCCAACTTGAAAGCAAGAACTTAAGAAAACGCATGCTAATAACCAAATGTACTAATGCAGAGAAGTATGTGCTTCAGCATGCTGCAACTAATGCAAGACTTCGGAATAGATGAACCCATATATTTCTCTGCATAAAACTTGCCTAGATGGAGAAGATCAATTCAAGAACTAAACACAAATGTGAAACATCACATAGTAAGAGTCATGAAATAAGGGCTTGTTGAGTTACATTACTGTCCTATAGAAGAAATTATTGCAGATGCACTCACCAAGCCATTTTCTCAAGAAAAGCTTGAAATTCTGTATAAGAAGATGAATCTTGAGAACTTTGTGCACTAGCCCTTGAGAAGGGGTGTTGAAGTGAGCCATGCCTCGATATACATAAGAAAAGAATCCTTCAGGGGGAAGCAAGGGGAAAGGCCAGTCAGATAGTATAGTGGGTTAAGCACCTTCTTTCCTTATTAAGTGTAATTCCTTGTCTGTCTCCAGGGTGCTAGTTTTAGAGCAATATCCTCCTATTCTTGGAAGTTCCACATTCACAGCTCCCTCTGTTTCTCAGGTCGATTCCCCACCCACCATTAGATGTGCACTCCTCATGGCAAATACCCCAGGGTCCTGCAGCACTCCCCACTACACCAGCAGTGACAACGCAGCAACAACACAGTCACCCCGATTCTGCCGCTCCTCCCACCCCTCAGTGCACGTCATTTCGGATCCTGGTCAGAAGTACACCTTTTTGAAACCACGCGCCGAACACGGAGCAGGGGGCCCCTCCACTTTCACTTTTGAAGTGGGGAAAAGCCCTCAGTGATGTAGCTGGGAACCAACCTTTAGGTCTCCTCTTTACGATCAAGTATGTTAGTTTCTAAATAAAGCTTTCTGTTTGCTTTAAGCCTCCCTTTATCTCTACTCTTTACTATCCAGAATGTTAGCTCCTAAAGAAAACTTTCTCTACATGTTGTGCAGCTCTGTTGTGTAATCACTCAGCCAACACTCCCCATGTGAGCTTGTGAGGCACAGCTCCCCTCCCTACTGAAGTTGCTTGTGCTCTCTTCTCCCTGTATGTCCTGATTGTTCCCTGCCATCAGTTGCCATGTAGTGCTTTGTACAGGTTCTTGTGACATGGAGGCCTCTGTTTTGTGCGTACGCCCAGCAAACTGACCTTTTGCAGGTGGGAGAGGAACCACAGATGAGGAACACTCAGGACTTCGCTGTCTCTCTGACTTTCTGTCTCTGTCTCTACCACCATCTTAATCACCAACCAAGGGTACCAAGTTAGACTGCGTCCCCCCGCCCATTTAAAAATATGATTGTCATATACTTTTTAAAGACTTCAGGTTTTTTTTTCCATATTGGACTATCAAA
Organism: Sphaerodactylus townsendi; assembly: GCF_021028975.2. Taxonomy (NCBI): domain Eukaryota; kingdom Metazoa; phylum Chordata; class Lepidosauria; order Squamata; family Sphaerodactylidae; genus Sphaerodactylus; species Sphaerodactylus townsendi. Next base: position 118,362,286 of record NC_059426.1, read on the forward strand.
GTCATAGTTTGCCAAGGAAGGCAAAATCCCTTAGCCTAGCCCTAAGAGCACAGGAGATAGCTAACCAAGGAGAGAAAAAGGAAGCAACTATCTCACTTTTTCATCTGACGCTCAGCTTGTGTTTGCTGCCCAAACTCCAGTCTTACTTCTGATGAGATTATAACTTTGGCTATCTCTTTTCCTGTCATAAAAATCTGATGCCATATGACTCATTGCCACCTGAAAAGGTTGCTTAACTGGTCACCTGAATACAATGCTCAAGACCACTATACGTGATATGCACACACCCATTTTCTGCAATCCCTTGTGCATTTATTCCCAAAAGGGCTTGGTTACAATTCTATGGGTAACAGAAGGAGCACCCAAGTGCTCCAGAATCTCCTAATCATTGGGGTATGGGGGATTCTATTTCTAAAAGGGGGAAATCAGTTTCATCAGCCTGAAATTTAAAAATTAGAGGCATTCTAGGTTCCTTGACCATTTCAGTTCTCAGATACTCATGAAGGAACTAAAGATATCCAGCAAGGACAAGGAAGACATGCTTATCATAATGACATTTTTTTATTTGTTGTTGTTGTTCAAGCTACCTTGGTAAGCTTGAGATCTCCTGAGATTTGCAAATTTGTCACTCTTTGCATAGGCACAATACGGTGAGTGAAGTCACAGAGTTGACGCCCATCAAGCAGGATCCGAATCTGCTGATGCTCACACAAGAGCTCCATCTGAAAGACAGTAACAAGCTGAAGTCACCTGGGGATGGCAGCAGCATGGTCTAAATACAATCAAAGGGGGGGAAAGAGTGCAGAAGCCCTACGAATTGGCTTTCAGAAGTTCATAACTCATTGGTTTCTGTAGAGCTTCACTGAAGTTGGTTTCATGTTGGTTGTTTTGTAATGCACTGGAGAGATGATGGACAATGGCTAAAGACTACTAGGCAGTCTCCCTTCAGATTCTATAAATACTGAGAGCAGGTGGAGGTTGTGCTTTGCATGAATAGAGTCCTGTTCAGTCACAGTTAAAGGACCTCATAGGACAGCCATGGTCAATCAGAGAAGATATTGTACTGGATACATCAATGGTCTGATGTGTATAAGACAGCTTTAGGTTTCCATGATCCATACTGTCTAATAGGAGTACCTTAAAAGAGTCCCCTGCTGTAAATGGAAAGTAGGGAATTGTCTTTTCCTCTTTCCCCCATTTTCCAGCAATCCATGAATTCCGGACAATGGATTTCTCAGTAAAGTTGATTGCAAGTAACAACCCAACCTCTGCGGTTGCGTCCATAGGGTCACACAGCAAAGTCACGGAAAAACTGCAAAGAATTAAAATGTGTTAAAGAATAAAAAATAATCTATCTAAAAGGGCAGTCTTATGAACAATAAAGAAAATTACTATGGTTCATTTATATTCCATCTTTCTTCTGTCACGGAACTTAAGGCAATGTCCATATGATAGTTTCCCCGCTAGGTTTCCAATTCAAGCACTGACTGGGACCAGGCCTGCTTCATGCATTTTCCAACTATACCCTAAGACCCCTCAGTAGTTATCACACATTTGGCAATTGATGGTAAGTATGTATGGCAGACATAAGGTTAGGTTTGCCAGGTCCTCCCTGGACACCAGTTGGGGATGGTGGGGTTGGGTTGCCAGGTCCAGGTTGGGAAACTCCTGGACATTTGGGGTTGGAGCCTGCGGAGGACAGGGACCTCAGTGGGGTACGACGTCATAGATGCCACCCTCCAAAGCACCCATTTTCTCCAGGGGAACTGATCTCTGTAGCCTGGAGATAAGTTGTAATTCTGGGGGAATCAAAAGTCCCACCTGAAGGCTGATAACCCTACTTAAAATGCAGAAACTGTGGAGAAGCAGTTAAATTGCTCCGATTTCACCTTGCTACAGTCCTACTAAAACTGCCCTCCAACATATACCAAATTCATCATTAAAGAATAATGTGCTATCAAAGTTCTCTATGGTTGCTTTCATATGGAGGTGATTCTCCAAATAGCTCTCGCTGCTGCTGTTAATGCAGAGGTATTCACAGAACAATGGAGTGTCTACATGGCACTTTTTTCTGCACTGTTTCTGTATCAGTCCCCATGGAACCTCATTTCCCATATACTACCACAGGCCTTCTTTAGGCTTTTGAAAAATGATTGGCAATTAGTTGATTGCTAACATGAAATCATACCATGATGATCTATTGCAAAAATGTACTAGTTTCTCTGAATGGTCAGCTTTTATTTAATAAAGAGTAAATCTCTAGCCCTTTACATTGCATAGATACACCATTCCTGTTACAGTTGCTCAACAAAAAGTTCTAGAGATGTACTTCTTAAAAAATTAAAGGTGGGAATGGAAAAGAACTAGTACATTGCTCCTTCAGTGCGGCAAATGTCAATGAAGGAAAGGAAAAGATGAAAAGAGGACCTTGTGTAATGCACACATTGCTGCCCAGACGATCTGGTCTGGTTTCTTCCTGAAAAGATCAAAGAAAAGCAGATTTGGGAAAGAGAGTACCAAGGAAGCAGAAAGGATGATTGGAGCACCATTAGACCATGTCATGTGGATGCTCTAGAAGAAAATACTGCAGTTTTATAGCCAAACTAGAGGCAAACCTTATAGCAGCTTATAACAGACAAGAAATGTATTGTCGAAGGCTTTCACGGCCGGAATCACTGGGGTGCTGTGTGGTTTCCGGGCTGCTAGAATACGGCCATACAGCCTGGAAACCACACAGCACCCCAGACAAGAAATGATTATGCCATTCTATGTGAGGATTTAACTCCTAAGGTATAGATGTGAGAAAAACAGAAAAAGAAGGCAGCAAATTACTCCCTTTTAATTCCCCCCTACCCAGTCCGGCATTGCTACATTTTTCCCTGGGAGTGATTTTACACTACAGCTTTTTGTGCCATGGAAAGCAAGCCCTTCTCTCCATTCAGCTACCAGTGGAACTGAATCTGGACTGCCACACAATAGCAGTTAGTACTGTTTCTTACAGACAAGCAGGGTTTTTTTGTGATGTTATTCACTGGTACTGAGTACTAGCACCTTTTGGAGGGGCTCTCCCATGTCTTGAGGGAGGACCTGGTGGAAATTGCTGCCACCACCTTTTGGAGGGGCTCTCCCATGCCTAGAGGGAGATTCTGCTATGAAGTTTACTTGAAAGGAAATCCCATTCAACAAAGGTTATGCTTTTCCCTTTAATTATCCTATAATTCTTTTTTTATTTACTTAGTGCTTAATTATTTCCTGTTCATTCAGCAGCATCTGAATGGAATTATTCCTTTTTTCAGTTATGTGTTGGTGGGGAACGGAGAGTGTAATACTGCTTTCCTCTTTGGCCAATTTGCTGGTGGTCCCCGGCCACTCGATGATGCGGCTAGCTTCCACCCGGGTCTTTACAGCCCTGGCCCCTGCCTGGTGGAACACTCTTCTTCCATCTGTCTGGGCCCTGCGGGATCTTGGTGAGTTCCACAGGGCCTGTAAGACTGAGTTGTTCCACTGGGCTTTTGGGGGAGCCAGCCGTTGATTGGTTCACCCCCCTTTTTGCCTACATCTTGGGACTTTTACCATCTATGCAAAACACCGTTTTCCTCCCTCTTTGGGGAGGGTTTTTTTAACTGAAAATTTAATGTCAGACGCTAGGAAGTCGTATGCAATGTTGTATTTATTGGGGTTTAATGATGTTATGACTTATGGAGCCTATTATTTATTTGTAATTTTATTCTATTTTGTGCTCTATCTGTCTGTTTACTCTGTTGTTCACCGCCCAGAGTAAGTAAGTAAAGAAAGACCGCCCAGAGTAAGTAAGTAAAGAAAGACCGCCCAGAGTAAGTAAGTAAAGAAAGAAAGACAGACAGAAAGAAAGAAAGAAAGAAAGAAAGAAAGAAAGAAAATGACCGCTCACTTTTTAAAATTTTAATGACTGTAACTTTGTAATTGTGACCATAAATAGACAAGCAGTAATTGAAGTGTTCCACTAAGCAAGAACTTATTAAAAAACAAACAATAGTAATTAAAGCTCCTCCCACCCTGCCCCAAACTGATATGGATTAATTCAGGAATATCCAGGCATCCCATGAAAAGGATGGAATGAAATAAAATTTGGTTTGTTTGTTTTAAGAGGAAAGACAATTTACAGGGATAGTAGTTAAAGAAACCTGTTGTGTGTGGTGCAACTCCATTTTAAGTGCAAAATATCAGCACAAATCATGTCTAAAAAATGCCAGGAAAACATCACAGATAACAATGGAGTACAGTGGACTGACAATGACATTATCTGGTTTCTCTGTCAAAAATGAATGAATAATGACAGTTCTAGACTAAATGGCTAGTATGGAACCACCTGAAAAGAATGCTGTTCTTCAAGAGATCAGTTAAATCATAGAAAGTCTTTCTTAGTCACGCATACCTTTTGGGGTTTGGGCATATTACCCCCATGATAGTGATTTTCATGGTTGGTCTCAGTCCTCCTTTAATTTCACCAACATACTTCTCTACCTATTGAAGCAATATAATTTTAGTGGTGACTGCTGTATGATAAATTACAGAATTACAGATTATGCAGATTATTAGTTGGGTTAAATAGTATATTTATTATTTTATTTATGTACATCATTTATATACTGCCTTTCCATCCAATAGGGTCCCCTTCTTCATCCCAAAGCTGGCTCCAGGCACCTGTTCATGTTTTCCACAGCCTCCCTGATGTCTGTTGGAAATGCAAGACAGAACTGAGTGTCACCTGAACATTAGCTATTACATTAGCTGATGTGGAACACAGGGAGGATAATGCTGCTGCTGTCTTGCTTGTGTGCTTCCTGGAAGAACTCGCTTGGTCACTGTGTGAACAGACTGCTGATCCAGCATGCTTGTTCTTATGGTGGCAACTCAGTCCCAGATTGCCACATGACCTCTCCCAATGGCTTTACACACAGATGCTGAAAAGCATGGATGATGGGACTTCCAGAGAAATGGCACTTCACTCCAGTTGGGACTCTGAGTAATCCTGACCTTTCTCACTGAAAGGACCAATTTTGCTGGCTTGAGAGCAGGTTTTTCCTCCGCTCCTGCCTCCTCAGGTACTGGGAAATTTAAATTCGACAGGTGAATTAGAAAGGGCTTGACATAGACCTACAAGTTCTGAGAAAATCTAGAATTGGCAAGTCTGTGTGAGACATGAGCTTCCAGAAGTAGCCTTCCTCTCCCTCCTTCCCTCTTTTTTTAAAGTATATTTCTTTTCCCTTTTCTAGTTTTCAATGGTTTTTTTCTCCTCCTTTAACTTTATTTCCTTTTTCTGTAACTTTTTGTTGATAAAATAAAAATTTGAAAAAACAACAACCAACCCCTGGAGGACAAGACAGAACCTTGAGGAATCCCCATAGGCCAAAGTCTAAAGGGCGGAGCAGTAGTCCCACACTCTGAAACCGCCCAGTTCCACCCTCAAAAGGTAGTACAGAAGGCCACCATGTTCAGTAATATCTAAAGCTCCCCAGAGGTAAAGGAAAATTAACAAGTTGCATTCGTTTTCTCATCTACAAACCTACCTTTATCATTCAAATGCTCACTTTTTTTTAAAAAAGCCACAACATCCAACAGTTAACAACAGATGTGCCTTCTGATCTTTTATTGTGCTGTTCACTGCATTTATGTATTGCATTGTTTTCTAATTTCTGCATTCCCATTTTGTACTTGTCATGTCTAATACTATTTTATTGCAGTGTATTTTAATTATGTAATCCAGTCTTATGACACTTTTACTAGATGTGCTCTACTGTTCCTAATGCATTTTTTTAAAAAAAAAATTGTAATCCACCTTGAGTCTCAGCTGGAAAGGTAGTCTATAAATAAGGCAAACCAATCAATGAATCTTCTGTGGATTCTGTACAGCCCAGGTAGAGCTGTGCTGTATTACAGTTCCTTTCCCATCTCCTCCCTCTTGCTGTGGCAATTTATGCCCTGTGGAATGGTGCTCCCATGGATCAGTGGACTTCCAGGAGCAACATGGGGCTTGAAGTGGGGGGAGGAAGTGCAAGGGGGAGAGGAAATCACCTTCTGTGAAGCTGAAGAGTCCATTGCAAGTGGTAAGGGAGAACAGATTCCAAGATTGTTTCCTCAGAAGAAATGCTTTCTGAGTTCAGTAGAGCTTACTCACAAGTAGGTATGCACAAGATTGCATTCACAGATCATTACCAGATTGAAGACTTAAGGCTCAACTAACTTCAGTTGTTGGGATGTTTAAATAAGGGATTTTTTTTCTCAGTGCGCAGGCTTAACTAGAAAGTGTTTTATTGTTGTTATTGTTAGTCTGATTGTTGTTTTATCCTATGCCTAATAAAGGTAATTAATGAATGAACTAGAAAGTGAAATTACCATTCAGAAAACATCCATAGAGATCATAAACTGTCAAAAGCCCTGACTCTCAACGATATAAGAGGGTGAATCCATAGCTATAAGATCCATTCAGCAATATGAACACTTGCTGCGAAATGGATAAGCATTGATCACAGAATGGAATGTTAACTGAACAGGAACAATGCCAGAAATGTGTATCTGTTCTTTTCCACCATGCAACGGAAAAATTCTCTTGCACAAATGTCCTGAATTATTCTCAGGGTTCATATGTACATCAAGTGGAAGCCAAGTTCAGGATTTTTCAGGTGCGCAGTCTACAATTTGGTTTCAAACATACAGTAACTTTCATGGTTTTCACTGGCCATGCGAATACGCAGGGTAACTCTACAAAGTGTTGTGTTTTTCATTAATCCTTTGTCATTGTTCTTCCTGTTGGTTTTGTTTATTGTGCTCTGTAAAAGATGTACTAGAACGGCCAGAAAATGGATGTGGGCATTTTCTGTACTGTAACAGCTCGCATGTTGTACAACGGCTTTATACAAACATTGAGAAGTCACCCACCCTTAAAACCTTTAAAAAAAACTCTATGAAACCAGATGGTTTAAAAGGCCTTTTCAATTGGATAACAGTTTGTATGTTTATCTAATCAACTGATAATGATGATCTATGGTCATTGGAAGCAGTTTTTGATGTTATGGTTTTGTTTTTATGGCTTACTATAATTTTGATTCCTGCACTAAAGAAAGGTGGACTAAAATGTCTTTATACATGACAGTTTACAACATACAAGTTTACAACATCATGAAAAAACTTAACCATAGCTTTCTCTGATCAGCGTATAATTCAGTTTGACTGGTCTGCTCCTCAGTTTGACTCTCATTGCTCCTTTTTCTCCCATATAACATTATAAATTAGAGAAAACCACCTGGTGTGCTATAAACTAAAAGAAAAAAATGTACAGAGTTTTGCCATAATGATCCCTTTTCTTATATTGCTCCTCTATGGTTTTAGTTCATCTGAATCTTATAGCATTGTGCCAACCCAGATACTGCTTTCCCCGCTTTTGAAATATCCTGGGTTTAATTCTGACAGGTTCATGCTTTTTTTAAAAAAAAACAAACCCTATTAAATATTCAAAGAGATGTAGCACTAAAACAACACATTCAAGCAAAGCTATGAGTCTCTTCCCAGTACAGTAATCTTTCTTGCTATAAAGTAGATCTTATACTTACATTTGTGCCCCTGTCATTTTCTGTCATCCTTTTTTGGCCTGTTATGTTCATAATGTGCACAGAAGTATTAGTGTTTTTCTTGTGTGTACTCAATAAACAAAAGGTCAAGAATAATGTGGGGACCATTATCTCTAGCAAACAGCAGTTTGACACCACCCATGCAGATAGCTGAGTCACAGCAGTCAGCATCTTCAAAGTGATATCCAAAAAAGAAAGAGGAAAGGAATGTAGGACATAATGCTTTGAAAACAGCAGGAAACTGTTTGCCTAGCCCTAGCCAATTAGCAAGTAATTTGTTCCAAAACTAGTTTCAGTAAAACTCTGCACAGTTACAAAAGCCCAGTCTGGGATGAGACTGATGTAAATAGCAGGGGACTGTTAATCCATAGCCAGTAGTTATTATCATTTATTATTTCATGTATATAGTACCTTTTCATGTATTTCATGTATATAGTACCTTTTAACACTGCCCTTCCTCCATGGAGCTCAGGTGGTATATACGGTTCTCTCCCCTTCTTCATTTGATCCACACAACAACCCTGTGACAGTGAGGTGAGTTAGGCTGAGAGAGAATAACTGACTCAAGATCACCCAGTGTTTCATATCACATGGACCCTTAGTCAATATAGGCACACAGCTACAATGAAACAAAATCACATAATTGTTTTTACTGAGGACAACCCCAAATAATACAAAGTATTGTGCAAGCTTTCAAGTTCTATAGAGCCTCTAATCAGGTATATGTGAAAAAATGGAAGAAAATAGCACATTTTTCAGACCCAGATCTTAAGGCTCTGTCTTGATGTTGGATGCTGGCACATCCCAGTATGATTGCTATTAATTTTAGATTACAGTACTTGCATTCTGGAGAGAAAGAACAAATAAGGGGGGGGGGTTGTCTTCTCATTTGAAGAACAAACTACGATGGTCTCATTTCAGAGACATCCATATTGCAAAAGTGTAAGACAAAGGGCTCCTAATTACAGGTACAGAAAGCATAGATGCAATAGGCACAGATGAATTGTTTTTATTCTTTCAAATGTTATGTTTGTAATTCCTGATTTCAAAGGGACTGTGTATATGGTTCCTTTCAGATATACTGCTAAGAAAATAAGTTGGGTACTTATGAAGCTACAGGCTATACAATAACACCATGTGTGATATCAAGGATTTTAGCAATATTATAGTTATGTTTCTCCAGCGCAGAAAATAAAAATCAGAAGGATACTTCACACACAAGAAATCTCTTTCACAGAGCTCATGAAAGTGAATGGCATATGCCTTGAGTAAAGATATGCCATACACAAAAGATTGGCCGTTTAACTATCAGGAGTCCTGAATGGCTAACTGAGGCTGTTTCACCTCTTCTTCCTTGCAAGGAGGTTAGCGTGGACACCATCCCCCACCGCATCTAAACCGGGACAGATCGGTTCATATCTCACAGTGTTCCCATCACAAGCGACGAGTGGTCTTTAACACACGTGACAATTGGCACTTTGTCACTATGCGTGTAGTGCAGTAGTTCCTCGAAAGTTAAGATTGAAAGAAATGGCAACAGTAGCATCAGGTTCGTGCACGGCCGCCCCAAGCTGTGGAAGCGGAGGAGCCAGCAGCAAACCTAGAGAGCCTCCACTTTGGCTCCAACTCCGAGTTCCTTATTACACTTTGCTGCGGGACCTCTTCTCCCCAGCTGCATAATCAGGAAGCGACCCAATTGCGCGTTGACTCAGATTGTTTCTGTGGGCCTCAGGCACGTGACACCTGTACCCTCATGATGACTGACGGCGTCTGCCGGCCTTCATCACCCCCGCGGAAGGTGGTCTCTTCCTCCTCCAATGAACAGGCAGCTTCGTCCGACGCTCACGTCACCTGACTTATCTTTCAATATGGCCGCGGCAAGAGTCGTTGAGCCTGCTTTAAAAGTAGAGAAGAGAGCCGTCGTCGGCTAAGTGTGCAGGGGCGTCGGGCAGGAATGTATTAGGGGAGGAGCCCCCTTTCCCCAGGTGGGTCAGGAATTAGTGTGAGGGTTTTTTTTCTCCTCTTTCGGGACCCTATATCACCCCCCCTCCTTTAAAATACGAGGTGTCGTAGTACGAAAGAGTGGGTAGAGAGACAACTGCGACGGAGGAGTTCGCCATCCATTCAGACTTCGGGTTAGAAGAAAGGGCCGGGCTTCTAGCTGTTCTGGGTTATCTCCTCGCATATGCTTATTTCTGCCTATTTAGTTTTTAAACGAGTGGTTAATTAGAAAAGGGTATGGGAAAGTAAAGAGAACTTCTTAACTTTAAGGCATTCCCTTATCTAATAAGCTAGTATGCCATGCTCATTTGGGAATAAATCCTGTTGAATTACGTAGGACTTGATTCCACATAAATATGTGTGATGTTGGGTCGTTACACGGTTTACATTTAACTAGTGGTTTTTCTCCAGATCATTTGCTTCTTTAAGAACCTGAAATATTATGAGTTAGAGTAGAGTTGAGCAAGGCTTTGTAGATATACGGCAGATGGGGAAAGTTACCTTTAGAAGTGGAGGAGGGGCATAATTCATATTTTGCAAGCAGGAAGATTCAGGATTCATTGAGGTGTTGTGTGGTTTCCGGGCTGTATGGCCGTGTTCCAGTAGCATTCTCTTCTGACGTTTCACCTGCATCTGTGGCTGGCATCTTCAGAGGATCCAGAGGATAATAGAGAGATCCTCTGAAGATGCCAGCCACAGATGCAGGCAAACCATCAGGAGAGAATGCTATTAGTACACGTCCATGTAGCCCAGAAAACCACACAACACCCCAGTGATTCCAGCTGTGAAAGCCTTCGACAATACATTCAGGATTTAGTGTTGACATTTCCTGTTAAAGGGTCTTGAATAATAGATGTTGGAAAGGATAATCTGTTTGAGACCTTGGAGAGCCTTTCCAGTCCGAGCAGACTGCAGAGTTGGATAGGCTAGTGATGTAAACTAGCTTCATGTGTTCAGTGGAGAGTCTCCCTTGTAAGACTGTATTGTAGTGGAGTTGTTCAGGAAGATACTCTGGGCTATAGAACTGTGTATAATAGATATTATCAGTTTACTGTATTTATTATTCTCTCATAGTGTCATTTGTTACTTGGGTAATACAATTTTCTGCATTGTGTAACATGTCTAATATTTATGATTTGCTTCACACTTCTGCAATCCTTTTCCTATAGATTGTACTGATTAACACTGTGTAATCCACCAAGAGTCTTGGTGAGACAAGCAGATAATAGAGAAATTTAATAGCAGGTGGCTACATAAAAATGTGACAAGTAGAATGGGTTTTGTGACAAGTAGAAAGTTCACTAAATGGGTTTTGGTTATTTTTCATCATGTCTGTTTTTTATCCGCAGTTTTATGTGCAAACTTATTTAAAGTTTGAATTACAGACTTTTAGCACTGGGTAGCAGTGTTTGTGAACAAGATATTGGGGTGTGGGTGCACTGTAAGCATATGTGATCAGCCAGTGTGATGCTGCAGTAAAAAAAAAGGCTTGTACAATTTTGGGGTGTATTAACAGAGATGTAACATCCAAATTGCAAGATGTCACAGTTCTACTTTTCACTGCATTGGTCAGGCTGCACCTGAGTACTGTAAGCAGTTCTGGGGGGGTCTCACTTCAAAAAGAATGTAAACTGAATGGAGTGAGTGCAGAGGAGAATGGTGAGGATGATCAGGAACCTGGAGACAAAGGCCTATATGAGGAAAGGCCGAGAGACTTGGGAAGCTTCAGCCTGCAGAAGGGGAGGTTGAGAAGGGACATATTTCTCTCCAAGTATTTTAAGGGCTCTTACTTAGAGGAGGGCAGGGAGATGTTCTTGTTGGCAGCAGAGGATAGGCTCACAAGATTGGGTTGGAAATATGGGTGGAAAGGTACCGGCTGAATATCAGGGAAAAAATTACAATAAGAGTTGTTCAGCAATGTAATTGGCTGCCTAGAGAGGTGGTGAGCTCCCCCTCACTGGCAGTATTCAGGCAGCAGTTGAATGTCAGGATACTTTAGGTTGCTCCTGAATGGAGCAGGGAGTTGGACTAGAGAGCCCTTCCAACTCTGTGATTCTATAATCAGAACTTTACAACTATTTGCTTCAGCCCTTTAGAAATTCCCATATGGACACAGAGATTCTTGCTGTGCTTCACAGCTCCCCATCCAAACCTCATAATCAAGGCTTTCACTACCATGTGTCTTCTCATCCAGATAAGATTAAGTCCCTCTGCCTTTCTCCTTTATGTTGACTGGTTAATCAGTATGTATTTGGTTAGTATAGCTAGAGCTGCTGGAGGGCTAGGCAGCTGCAGCTTCTTCGCCAGATTTCCATGACCAGCCATGGGAAATACTGTCCCTTATTACACTGTCTTCTATTTCCCAAGAGTGCCTATTTTGGGGCACGTATGTTTCAAGTGAGAACCAATATTATCTTCTTAGCTACACTCAAAAGCAAATCAAACACAGGTAATAGTTGGCATTTTCATGGTTCTGTACACTTTAATAGTGCTTTTACCTTCCTTCACTCTAGCTGAAAAATTAGAATACTATAAATTGGAATCAGTAATATGCAGATCATCATAAAACCACCACCTTTAAATCATCTTAAAAGTGTAGCTTGTTATGCTTTTAAGAGCTGGAAGGTAGCAATATTCCGCTCTCTAGGGGAGCGCATGTCACAAAGTTGACTTGCTGTTGGAAAAGTTGTCATTGTTTTACCAAGGTAAAATGGAACCAATAGTAGATCTTACCCAGATAAATGTAACTGGCACATTCATATTGGGAGAGAGAGACTCTTCTTAATAAACGTAACTTCTGAGGCAGATCTGATGAGTTGTGATGTTTCATCCATGTGAATGCTTGCCTTTTGAAACAGGAACATGCTTCCATTTGGTAAGGAGGAATCCGCTTCCTTGGAGCAGCTCTTCTGGTTTTTCTGTGAATCTGTGCAGCGGGGAGACTGGGAACTTGCCCAGGCCTGTGTTCCTCAGCTGCATCAGTTGCAGGAGGATGGTCCTGAAAAGGTGGAAACAATCCTGCATGCTTTGGTAGCCTGCCCTTCTCGTTTAAGGTGAGTAGTGTAATGATTTTCTGCCACTAGTTGGTGTGAGTAAGAATATGTGGCAGAAGGGATTTGGGACTTGATATAACATGTCTGTTTTGAATGTATTCTTTTATTTCTATATGAATGCTTACCCTACTTAGCATTGCGCAAGTTTTTAAAGATGTACTTTGTTATACATGTATGAGTCACAGATATTGGTATAAATTCCCAATTGGGTGGTACTATCTTCTAAGGTTATCTTCAAAGTAGGATGTCACTTTTTGTGGCATTATATTTCTAAAGCAAGTCAAGGGAGCTCAGTCATTGCATTGTTTATACGTATTATGCTGGTTTGCTGCATTTCTCATTCTGTAATCTCCCTCAATCACAGTGAGAAAGGTGGACTATACATTAAGATGCATTCTCATAGGCTAAGTTCTGGGAATGCCACAAATTCTGGGGGCATTCTGTTGCTCCCATGTTCTTCTTGAGAGCATATTGGGGCCTCCAGCTGCTTGCTATTGGAAACAGAATGCTGGAAGCAGCAGCCGCCGCCTTCTCCCAAGAAGACCTCATTATTTGTTTAAAACAGTCACTATTATTTAGCAGGGACAACTGTGCCTATGGATTTAGGCTTGTAAGAACATGCTTCCAAGGCAAATGAAGAATACCCGTATATACTCGCGTATAAGTCGACCCGCATATAAGTCGAGGCACCTAATTTTACCACAAAAAACTGGGAAAACTTATTGACTCGCGTATAAGTCGAGGGTGAGAAATGCAGCAGCTGCTGTTAAATTTCAAAAATAAAAAGAGATGCCAATAAAATTCCATCAATTGAGACATCAGTAGGTTAAATATTTTTGAATATTTATTTCAAAGAAAAACAGTAAACTGGCTCTGTAAGTGGAAAAGAGGGTCAACAAGAACAATATGGTATCAACAATAACTTTAAAAGTACAAAAAACCTTAGCTCAACCAGCAACCAACTGCTAAAACACAAGAGTTAAAATCCTTCCAAAACTTTGGATTCCTCATCATCATCTGTATGTCCAAAATGTAACCCAACTTAGATTTTAAGAGGGATATTATCAGAAATGGAAAATCTACTTATTAGCTTCCATTGTAAACAATGGGGGATGAGGCATCCTTTTTTGGGGGGTCAATAACTTTGGATCCCCTGACCCAAATTTCACCAAACCTGGCTGGTATCATAAAGAGACTCTCCTGATGAGACCAGTCAGGAGCTTGGTGAAGTTTGGTTCAGAGGGTCCAAAGTTATGGACCCTCAAAAGGGTAGCCCCATCTACTAATAGCTCCCATTAAAAACAATGGGGAATGGGGGCACCTCATTTGGGGGTCCATAACATTGGATCCCCTGAACCAAACTTTACCAAACTTGGCTGGTATCATCAGGAGTGTCTTCTGAGAGTACCCTGAAATTTTGGTGCCACTAGCATAAAAACTGCGCCCCCTGCTGGCCGGCAAAGTAAAACACACAAAAATTTAATGACCCGCATATAAGTCGAGGGGAGCTTTTTCAGCATTAAAAATGTGCTGAAAAATTCGACTTATACATGAGTATATACGGTAAATCAAACTGTCCCATTGGATTTGGTCTGTGTTTGAATAAAAATGATAATGGATTTACGTATGGGCAATTATGCTCAACCATAGTTGTGTCTGGGACAGAAAAACACACATCTCCATTGCTACTTGCTGCATTCCTCTCTTTCATGCTGCAACCTTGGGTACATTTTACATTATCATATGGAATATCTGCCAGTGCTGCAAGGTAGTTGAGTCTTAGTAAAGGTATATGGGTGGCTGGGGTAGGAGGATACTGCTTGGGTTGGTGTACTGGCAGCCATGGTGGAGAATTAAGAGATGCCTTGCAAAGGCTGCAGTTCAGAGCACAGCTGCTTGTGAATAAATTCTGCAAAGCTTATCTAGGTTTTCAGGTAGATAAATGTAGGGATGAAATGTAGGGATGAAGTAGATAAATGTAGGGATGTTTAATCCTTGTATATGCCTTATTTCTGTAGGTGTGGGTCAAACTGTAGTCCTCAGAGAATTGCTTGGTTTTGGCTCCTTGTATTGCAGAAGTGGCTAGCAGTTGAACAGGTAAAGAAATCTCTTTAGTTCCAAATCAGAAAAGTCTTTATGTGCATGCCTTTGCTATATGGAGGCCATTCTTTGGGGACCTGAGCCCAGTGAAGTCTCACAGTGATGCTGTGACAACAATATTTGCTCACGATGGCTGCCATTGGTGAACTGTTGTTTGGAGACTTCACCTTGGAGCAAGGGCTGCCATGAGGGGCATCAGTCCCAACAGGGGAGCTCCCCATCAGATTGCTTTCCTGGCTGCCTGGACTTGGCTTTGTGGGGAATTCCCCTCCTCCCCTTATCATAATTGTTGTTCTAGATCACAGTTTATTTTGTGAATTACTGTTGTGATGACTGCAAAATATTATAGTAAATTCTGGAAAACCAAATGTATTCCATGCATTCTTTCAGACATTTAATAGGAAAAGCAGACCATATACTCACTAAAAAATGCGGTAATTGAAACTTCTCTGTTGAGTGCAAGTCATGTTCATTTTCTGGGCTGCAATGCAGAGCAGCTGCCTGTGTGCTCCTCAGTTTGTTTTTGCCAGTATGTACTCCAGCCTCAGTGCTGCCACCTTCTTAATGCTCCTTCTATGCAGTTTCAAGCAGCCTAGTATGGAGGTTTAAGCAAGTTATTCACGTACAAGGATACATGCTTAATTTCTGTATGCTGGGCTGTTATTATTAAGCATTTGAGTTGAACCAGTCAGAAAGTTTGGCAATTTTTCCAAATTTTAAAAACTGGGAGCTTCAAAAAATTCTCCTTTGGGATTATTGCCACCATCTTTAAAGGACACCAGATCAGTAGGATAAATACTGGTAAGCATCAGCTGTCATCTGTTGAGTAATTTGTTGAGATGTATAGTCTGTTTATTCAAGTAATAAACAAGTAGAGTGACAAATGACTTGCAGCCTCCCCCTATTTGTAAAAACTAAAGCTATCTTATGAAGAAGCACTAATTAAATATTTCCAATTTGTTTTGTTTTTCTGATTGCTTTAGAGAACAGTTCCAGTAGCTCTCCAGAGAGAAACTGAGTTCTTGGTGCTCTTAGAAGAACTTGGAAAGGATATCTCCCACACCATCCTAGAGGTATGGTTCCAAGCTGAACAAGAATTTGATAGAACTACTTCTCAGGCAGAAGTTAGAGCAGAACAATTAATGTCAAAAAGCAATGTTAATTTTCAGTAGGAGTTACATTTAATACTGCTGTTGTGTGTGTGAAGGATGAATTTAGCTGGTAGAGGCGGTGGGACTGCAACTCTGGGAATTCCTTTGAAATATGGAATGAACCAAAAGTTTGTGTGTGTGAGGATGGAGAATTCATACAAGCAACTACCATTTAACTTTTGGATCAGTGCACATTTAAGGTGATGGTTGCATGGATCACTGTGGGGCGAGATAGGTAGGGGAATAGATAGATCAGGGCGAGATAGGTAGGGGAATAGTTACGTAACCTGGCAAAGATGGAAAAATGCCATTTGGCCTATGTTTGTGACCTGGGACTCCATTGAAAAGGAAGCATGCAGAATCACACCCTGGCTCCAGACAGTTGGTGCTGGTGTTAATTTCACCCCATCCTGAGTTGGAAGCTAATGTCCCAGTTCTGGATCTTCCTGGCCCAGCCACAGGACCTCTGTCTTAGATGGATTCAGCTTCAACCTTTTCTGTTTTTACCATTTTACCACAGCCTCCAAAGTCCTGCCCAATGGCTGTCTGTGCATCAACTGATGCAGCTGGGTGTCTCTGTGCATTCATGACAACCCAGGCTGAAACTCTGGACTACCTGGGCAAGGCTCCTTGTATTTAGATGTTAAATAATATTGGGAGATGATTACCCCCTGAGGAACTCCACATACCCTTGCCCTTCCCTCTGTCCCCAGTCTTGGAGGAATGAGACCAGCCACTGCAGGACTGTCCCACATATATCAGTGTCGGTGAGGTGATGATCATAGTCAACCATGTCAAATGCTGCTGTAAGATCGAGTACTGTACTGGGCAGTAGTTCAACAGAGCAGGAAGATCCAAAGATGGTTTCTTCAAGAGCGGTCTCCCAACTGCCTCTTTTAATCTCCCAGGAAAGACCCCTAAATTTAGGGACACATTGATAATGTCCACCAGAGGGAACCATACCCCATCATTGCTGACTTTAACCAACCATGACAGGCATGGGTCCAAGAGGCAAGTGGTTGGCTCCACAGCAGCCAGGATTCTGTCAACATTGATCTAAGCCAGTTGGCTGAAGTGATCCAACACAGGACCTGAAGACAGCAATGGTCACTGTATCAATATTGGCAGGGAGGTCTTGGCACAATGACAAAACTTTGATCCATCATGCTTGGAACTCTTACCTCAGAGCTCTATACTGTGTAAACATGTTTCTCTGTTTCCATATGAGGAGGCACTCCTTACCCCACAGCTTTTCTACAGAGAACTCTCCCAAAACTTTCCTGGTTCTCTTAACTGTGCCCATCAACTCATTCTTAGATACACAGATTTCATCTCACCCAGTAGTCTCAAGATTGTTAGCTTTGTAAAAGCCTTTTAAGAGCCAGCATGGTGTAGTGGTTAAGAGCAAGTGCACTCTAATCTGGAGAACTGGGTTTGATTCCCTGCCACTTGAGCTGTGGAGGCTTATTTGGTGAATCAGATTAGCTTGTGCACTCCCAACGCATGCCAGCTGGGTGACCTTGGGCTAGTCATAGTTCTTCGGAGCTCTCTCAGCCCCACCCACCTCACAGGGTGTTTGTTGTGGGGTGTGTGTGTGGAGGGAAAGGAGATTGTAAGCCCTTTTGAGTCTCCTTGCAGGAGAGAAAGGGGGGGCATATAAATCCAAACTCTTCTTCTTAATTACTATTATATCACTATATCAGTATTGTAGCCATTTCCATTGGAAAATGAAAGAGGCAAAGCAGTTCCCTGGATCACATGCTGTCGAAGAAGGGGACCATGTTGTAGAACTGATATTCTCTCCCCCTCCCCTACACACACACGCACACACAATTTCTGCTGCTGCAAGAGGAGAGAGAAGCTTCTTATTTCCAATCACTCTGTTATTATTATATCGAGATATCAATATAGGAGTTTGGTGTGTTTTGGCTAAGCCTGCGTGGGCTAAGCCTTTTCTTTGACTTCCACTTCTGGCTACCCAAAGATTCCAGCAGGAGAGTAGGAAGCAGGAAGGGACCAGCAACATGGAAGGGGGGGGGGAAGGGGAAAGGCGTGGACAGTGGGGTGAAACTAAGTTGGGTGTGGGTGGAGGGAAGATGTCTGGGGCCAAGCTGTGCTCACTGGCAAATTTGCCCTGCTCTGGCAGCAAAGCAAATTAAAGTCGTGCTAGAAGTGGTCTCGCTTGCTGAGGAGAGAATGGAAAGTGAAAGCGAGGTTTGAGGAAATACATCTGTACAAGTAATCTTGATAAGACAGTCATTTTCCACACTGTGCAACAGACACCTTGTGCCTAATCAGGCTATATGTGCAAAATAGCTCACAAAAGCCTCATAGCTGATTGCCAGATCACTAGCATTTTGAGATGCCTCTGACCGGGAAGTAAGGGATGTATCATCCTAAATAATGGAGCTGGGCATGAGCTAGCAGATGGACTGGAGACAGTATAGAACTATTAGCAACTTTCACTGCCACTCCATAGGATATAATAAGTATCCTATAAGATGCTATTGCACTTTCATCACAAGTGCACTGCCAAACTTGCTCTAATCATCTAAGCTGCTTCTTCAAGCTCTATGGTGAACCAAGGGGCCAAATTGATAAAGGGGTGAAGAGGACATCAGGGAGTGATCCTGTTAATGGCGTCAGAAAGATGGCTATGCCAGTCATCTATTGGCACATCCAGAGGTGGGATCCAACCAGTTCTCACCACTTCTCTAGAAGTGGTTACTAATTTTTTCTGAGTGCCGAGAAGGTGTTACTAAAGCAATCTCCCTGCCCAATAGGGACTGGAGGTGTGTGTGTGTGGCGGCGCTACTGTTTGAATCCCACCACCATCGGAACCTGTTATTAAAATTTTTGGATCCCACCACATCTAATGAGTCACTGAGGGGCATTGGATCCTGCATACCATTCTGGAAACCAATGGGATCCATCGACAAACATAAATCTGCTCCCTTTGACAGATTACATTATCAAAAATGGCTGAGCAAAGCAACTGTGCTGCTTTAGTGTTGCTCTTGCCTGTTCCTACCCTGTGTGGCAGAGTTACAGCTCTGTCACTCCTGTCCGTTTTGGGACATTCTCTCACTGAGTTCCCAACAGGAGACTTTGGATATCTACTCTGAACCTTCTTGTGTCTTTTAGTTCTTTCAGTGATCAACTTTGTTATAAATAAGAGGTTGTGATGGGTGTGATAATGTAAATGTTAATATTATCAGTCATTATTTGTATAGTGAGGGGAAAGTTGGTCACTTCCCATGAGGTCTAAACAGAACTCTGTCTAATTTTGTTAAATTTTTTGTCCTATTTTTACTCCAAGCTCAGAGTAGTGTGTGTAATTCTCCCTTCCCTTATGGTATTATCCCAACAGCCCTGTGAGGTAGGTTACACTGAGATGGATCAGCTGGCTCAGGGTCACCTAATGAAATCCATGGCTGAGTGGAAATTTGAACTTGGATCTCCCCAGTCTTAGTCTGACACTCTTAACTACTAAGCCATGTTGATTGTCAGTGGAATTAAAATTCTTCCAGAGGGCAGTAGAAACTAGTGGTTTTTCCAGATGCTTCACGTAGCTGGAGAGCCTTGTTCCAGCCACCGCTCCACTCAGACACTGGTGGCGTGTCCACTCAGTCACCTTCTGGCAATGTCAGGATTCTACTTGCAGCGCTAGACAGTAGCAAAGAACTGGGTTGCAGTTCCTTCTTTTTAACAGTGTAAAAGGATCCATGCAATTTGGAGGGTGAGTGAGTATGGCAGGCAGTGACTATGGGGTGAAGATAGGCTGGGAGTAGGGCTCTCCAGATGACTATGTAATTTCTGGAAATCACTTGTCACTTGAGCCAACTGGAGGATTCTCACCATGCAGTAGTTCTTAGTAGGCCTCCTGTGTGAACTGGACCAATATAGTTGTTGTAAGTCTTAGATGTTTCTCAGATCTATTATGCTGTTTTCCATGTTGTGTGTATTTTCTTCCTTAGGAGCTATATGAAGCTTATGAAAATGTCCATGGATCGAACAGGAAGCAAAAGGATGTCTCCATGCCGAAATTTAGTGTGGAGGTCATCTCTGCTTTCCGAAAACTGCTCTTGCGAGCGCCTCGGAAGATGCAAGCCATGTTGGAGTTCCTGCAGAGAGATTCTGTTGGAGAGAACTCTTCCCTGACACAAAGTTGCTCAGTGCAAAGCATCCTTCTTGGCTTCCTCTGGGACTCCCTAAAACTTTTGAAGTGTTTTCAGTTAAATCCAGAATCATCAGAACGAGATGGGAAGGACGCCGTAGATGCAATTTATAATGTGCTTAGTATATTGAATGTGGAAGTGGAGAATCCGACTGGAGAGCTGCACCTTCTATGCAGAGAACTTCTGGATGCTTGTTGGGCTGAAAGAAGCCCACTGATAGAAGAGAGGTTGCTGAGCTGTATGTTAAGGAAAGACAGCCACGCCTTGATAAATATGTTTGGCAGTGTTTTCATTGAGAAGACAAGAGAGAAACTTCTGGGACCAAAGTCATCCGGCAAAGGTTACTTAAAAAAAATATCTGCTAGCAATGAGTACCATGTGTCCCACAGGCCAAATCTCACACACACACACGCCTTGCACACATCAACCAGTATAGTATTTGTAGGATATCCTGGCATAGATAATAGGATACCTCTGAGGAGTCTGAAATTATGCAAGAGCTTCCCGGGCCTCTTTTTATCTCCATGCAGGAAGTTGGCATCTTCAGATATACTCTTGCTCTGTGCCCCTTGCTCCATTTCACTAGTTGTTGAGGTCTTGGGGACTTTGGTTCCTGAGCAGTTGGACTGAGAAAGGCCTGGCATGAATCTCTGGTTTTAAAAACAAAATGTTGGATTCTGTTTAAAAAAAACAGGATGCAGATTTAAAACATACAGTCGGGATGGCTTGTGTGGGTTTTGTTCACATTTGAGCTAAGGGTCATTTTGCTGAACGTCTTTGGTTTCCAAGTCAGTAACAAGATGAGCAAATGAGAACTAAATGTGAAGGCAAAGTACCCCAACCCAACCCTCTTCTATGCTGAAATAAGATCTTTCCCCCAAGCACCTCTTGCCTGTCATTGCAGTGAATTGAAGCCCATTCTTAGGGGAGCCTTATTTCAACATAGAAGAGGACTGGCTTGAGTTGGGGTGCTTTGCCTTCACATTTAGCTTTCATTTGGCTCATCTGGTTACTGACCTGGAAACTAAAAATATTCAGCAAAAGGAACTGGGAGCCTGCTGTACTCCTCCGATATTCATTTAAAGATCACATTGTTTGTTTCCATGCACTAGTCTGAGAACTTTGGTTCTCAGTTTTCCACAGAGTTTTCCTCCACAGGCCAGAGGTTCCCGGTTTGGGGGGGGGGGGGGGGGGGGGGAGGCCTCAGGCTTTAAAATAATTTGCTATTTTCAGCTAGTAGCTTGGCTGAGAGGATTAGGCAGGATTTAATGCCTTGGATTGCTGCAAAATTTCATAAACAGCCATGGAAATCAAAGCTCATCTCTAATCTTGTGTCGGTGCAGACAGTGAGCCAGCAGTATAGACCCACTGGCACAACGTGTCTCTGCTGGTGCTTGTACAGATAGGTGGAAATGCAGATTAGGAAAACCTAGATGGTTTCTCTGTGGAAAACTACCAGTGTGGTCTAATATAGCCATGGAATAATCATAATGTCCATCCTGTATGTTAATGATACCTCAATGTTATGCATGTTAATGATACCTATTTCCAACCCTATGTGGAACACAAGAATAAGCATGTCTAGGTTTTTTCCCTGAAGAAGCAACTTTGTTCAATAATCGTATTGAGGATTGAATTAAAAGAAGCTGATTAGCTTATTCTTCAGTATCCGAGCAACAATGGGTTTATGAGGTTCTGATTTTTGTTAATGGTCCCTGCACACCCAAACATAAAAGCTGATTATGCTTGTCCACCCACAATAATACTGCAGGGTCTTTGCTGTTTAATGATAACTGTAGACTTCCCAGCTAGAGAATAGTTACTAACTAGTTGTATTGTGTAGAAAGCCTACCTTTCCTGATGTAATTCTGAACCTTTTGGTATATGCGGGATTAACCCCTGTTATGGATGTTTCAGGTGCATCTGAACAGCTGGATACTGAGAAGGCAGTGATGTCTCTGTTCTCAGGCTTTGAACCTACTTATTCTTGGAAGTCTGCCTATTTTTACTTTCTTATCTGCAACAAACACTTTTTGGAACAAATTCTGGTAAGGCCGTAATTGGACATTTGTGTAGGAAGAGTTGGTCAAATTAATTATGGTTATTCAGAATAACTGTTTCAGAAACACACTAACTCTACGAATGGTACTCCTCAGGTTTTACTATACTACCGTGTTTCCCCGAGTATAAGACAGTGTCTTATATTAATTTTTGCTCCCAAAGATGCACTATGTCTTATTTTCAGGGGATGTCTTATTTTTCTGTGTTCTGTTTGTCGGGCATGCTTCCAAACAAAAACTTTGCTATGTCTTACTTTCGGGGGATGCCTTATATTTCGCACTTCAACAAAACCTCTACTATGTCTTATTTTTCGGGGATGTCTTATATTAGGGGAAACAGGGTAGCACTGAGATTTCTGGCGCATCTGTACTTCCCCATAGGGTTGTCATAGTTGACTGATGAATTTCAAACTAGGGCGAGATAGCTTCTCTGAATGACATGAGAAATAGTTAACTCTGCCTTCAGTGTAAATATCTGAAAAGGGACTGAGATGTAGAGTAATAATTATAAATTCATCAGTGTTTTGAAATCTGGCACATCAAAAGTTATCTGGAATCTAAATTCGTGTAACCTCTAGATATAAGTATACTAGCAGCAAAGCTCATTGCAGGGAAGATGCAGTGGGCCCAGCAAAGGGTGGGGAAGCAGGCATCTCCCCCTGCAATGGCCTTTACTGGGACCATTGCAGCCCCCTGCTCCCAGTGCAAGACTTACAGTCTACCTGGTCCTGGGTCTGTAGCTGGTGGTAGGAGAGGTCGGAATGGTATGACTTGGGGTAGATGGGGAGGTGAGGATTGGGCGAGGGTGGAAAGGAGTGGATTGGGATGAGGGGTGAGTGGGAAGGTGTGGCATGGGTGGGGGAGAGTTGAAATGTGAGGGTTGGGGTGGGGGGAGGATGCCAGAGTGAGGCTTAGTGTGACACAGAAAGGAATGGGGAAGCTTAGTGTAGGGAGGTGGAAGATGAAACTTGAGGTGGGGGAGGGTGGAAAGGAGAGGAGCAATGCGTTGTGAGATGCATCTACTCCTATTGAGGTGGGTGTGTGAAGCGGGAGGGCTTTAGCAGGGCCAGGGAGCAGCAGTTGTCTAGGTGCTGCTGCTTCATAGCACAGGGGCACCCTGTTGGGTGGGGAAAGGTGGGAGATTTGCAGGCCTGGGAGCAGCGGGCGCCCAGGCGGGCTGGAGAAGGCCTTTTGTAGGCCTGGGAAACACTAGGTGGCTAGGTGCCGCGCCTCCACAGCCCAGAGGTCCCCAGGTTGGGGGGGGGGCGGGGCAGGAGGCTTCTGTTGGATGTGGGAGTAGCAAGGGACAAGGTATTTCTGCTTCACAGCCCAGAGGAGCCCTGTTGGGGGGGAGGTGGGAGATCTTCTCTGGATCTGGGGAGGAGTGGGTGGCAAGGGGCTGCTGCTCCACTGGCTGGGGGCAGGCTGTTGGGGAAGGGAGAGATGTGGGAGGGCTTCTGTGGGCCTGCGGAGCAATGGGAACTAAACCGCTGCTTCTCTGCCAGCTGGGATGGGGTTCTGGGGCATACTCCTGGGTCAGGGGAAGGCAGGCAGGGGAGGGGATGGAACTTTGCTCACCAATGGGAAAGCAGGACTTACTTCACGAGTCCTGTTCACCAACTGGTGGAGGGTTCTTTGTTGCAGTATTCCATCCCTTAGCCTTTTATTGGTTAGGATGCTTTTGAAGAGTCAGTCCAACAGTTCACTCTGGTACAATACTTTCTACTCTGATCAGTGGTGACTCCTTGATATTTAGGCAACGGCTGAACTTTTCTGCTGTCCAAGGTCTTCTAAATGGAGCTCTCAAAGGTTCAACAAGAGACTTTATGTGCACAGAGATGGGCTCTGTCTGAGAGCTGTGGTCTTTGGAATTGGATCATCACAATCCCATTGTTTTTTCCTTTGGCATAAATGGTTCAAAACTAGAAAGATGATATGGTGGCATCATTTTTGTGAATGCATGTGTTCTGTAGGGATCTCTTTTAAGCAAACCTCATTGTCCTGGTATGTTGGGTTCCTAAGTGTTTCTTGGATCAGTTTTACTAGTGATTTTATTTCCTACACAGATAGTCCATAGAATTATAATGTATAAGTGGTTCTTTTTCTAGATCACAGCATTAGCATTACTGAAAAGGGAAGATTTCTCCAGCCTTGGTAACTTACTGAAAAGGGAATTCAGCCACCTCTGTCGCCTCCTGATATTACTAGGATGGACTCAGTGTCGTAGTCTGGAATCAGCCAAGAAGCTGCTGTGCACTCTACATAAATCTCAGGCAAGTAATTCATTAGTGTGCATACAGGAAAGGTGCAATTTTTGCTCTTTCAATCTGTTTCTTGAATGATTTGTTCCTTTCTTATCAATAGGGCCTCTGCAATGACACTGTCTTAAAGGACTTCTGCGATGGGCTGTGTTTCCAACTAGAGGTTCTTGAATGGTGTATACAACAAAATAGGTAATGCAGGAAAATGGTTGTGCTAATATTGACAAGAGTCTCTTCTTCCCCTCCCCACCAAACTGGGAACCTGTGCTGAAAATCAGTGAGACAGCTGTATCCATATAGCATTCATAATTTCAGTTAACTGCAGTTTGACATCTATCACAAAAGAAAACAAAGCAGAGCAAAGCAACCATACACAGAGCATGCTACTTCCCTTTTTAATAATGGAAAGCAAAGTTTGGACGTGGTGAGTCAGTGGCATCGACTCACTGAATCTTAGACAGGAAACTTTGTTTTATTCTTAGTAACATATATCACCCTGCACAAAGCTTTCTCTCAAACTAGAAGATTGTGCAGGGCCAAACCTGTGCAGAACCCCCGTAAGTTGCACCAATATGTGACAAAATTATAAAAAGCCCCATCCAAGTGGCGAGGCAGGTGGCAACAGCACTGCTCCCAGACAGGATTCTTGGCAGCGCAGGGCGGCTTGCAAACCAAAACTGCCTTCCTACATCCTAGAAACCTCTGTGGGGCTTGCTTCAGTGTGAATTGGCCACTTCTGGCATAAACTGGTGAATGGCTGGGAGGAAGCTGAACTACTGTTGGCTCCTCCCCCAACCATCCCCCAGATCGCCCCGTTGCACTGGCGGCAGTGGCATGGGCATTGGGACTCTCTGGTGCAGTGTCCTGCACCATGTCCCAGCTCTAGGGAGGCTGGCAGCATGTGCATGCTGGCGGTTTCGCACCTCTGCCAGGGTAAGTGCTCTGGGAGGGCATTTCTGCCAGTGGAAGCCTGCACTGCTTCCATTGGCAGATTCAGTCTGCTGCCGGGCCTCCCCCCCTCCCCCCGGATAAAGCTATTTGAGTGGATTCATACCTCCATGTATTCAGGGAAAAAAGTAATCCAGATCCTGTGGTTTGGCAGCCGATAATATTGTCTGAATGTGTTTTCAAGTAAGCTCTACTTAACTTGTGTAACATGGTTAATTTAGTTGTTTAGATAGTTCAGGTTTATGCTGGCCCTTGTGAACCAATTATTCATATCTCTTATGTGCTTTTCACAACAAACCGGGAGGAAAAGAGAGCAGACAGATATTTCCATAGAATCACAACACATCTAACTTGCTTATATTTCTGTTTATGTTTGTCTGTGGTGGCTCTTGACCACCTTCTACCAATTGTTGTGTAGTTCCTGAAGATGCATTACATTTATCTAATGAAAAAATGAATTGGGATCAGGAGTAATTCTCCTTTGGAGAAAAGCTAATGCTCTATTGTTGAATCGCTGTTTCCTCCTCCTTGCAGTAACCCTCTCCCAGAGAAGATACTTTTGCAGCATTTGCACAATTTGGATTGCCACTCTTCACTTTATCACCTTCATCACCTGACCAGCCTCGTGGCCCTGGATGAAGAAGCTGTCATTGAACTTCTGCAGAGAACTGCAACCAGGGACACAGAAGCTCAAGGTAAATGTGTCACAGATGTAGATATGGCCAACAGTCGATCCAGTATTTAAGTACTCATTGCTACATCTGGGTATGCATTTATTTGTAATCGAGGAGGGCATTAATCTCCAACTGTGTCCTAACAGAGGGTTAACTCTAGTAGAAGAGGGGCAATTTGTTCCAGTTTTCGGACTCACAGATCAGGTTGTACTCCCACGAGGGTCCCCTGTCCTCCAAGAGCAGTATTTTAGGGAACTCAGCAGGTACAGCAGGAGGGAAGAACTGGGGAGAGCTGTTGCTTTTTGCTTTTGCAGGTGCTTATCTGTTTCCCTGGCTTTGGAGCTCTGCGGGTGGGACGAGCTCTCAGACTTGACTCTTTCTACTGTCTTGGTTCTCATGGGGGAGTGGGGATTTTCTACAACATATTATCAACAGTTTTGGCACCCTTTCACCAGAACTGTCTTTTGCTGTTACTCACATGTCATCAATAAAATCCTTGAACCCATCAAGCGAGTTGTTGTCTGGACATGAAGTTTGACACAAAGTTATCTTCTCTCTTGCTGATAGAAATAAGTTAAATTGGAAGAAAACTGCCTTTAGATTCAATCTGGTGGCTGGGAGCTGAGGGAAATCTCATGGGTAGAAGGGATTTCAATGAACTGGGACAACATCAATCCCCCTTTCTGCTCTGGTGGGGTCAGGGATCCCAAGGAGCAGTGGGGGTGCGGAATCAGGGGAGTTGTGAAATATCACACCAACCGATCCCATTATTAGAAATGTTTTTACTGAATTCAACTCAGTGTTTAAATAGATAACATAGTTTTCAGTTACTTTCCCCCAGGCATTTCATAAAGTTCCAAACATAAGAAAGGTCTAGTCATATCTATTATTGTCCTCAATTTCATTTTTCATGTTTTCATGTTAACAGTGAGTGCCATAACATCATTTACAGAGTTAACTGTTATAGCTGACAGTTTTCTACAAAATTACAATAGCAGTTGTGAAAGTGTTTATACAGGAGGCTTTTATTGTGGGTCTTGCCTGTATGCAGTTTTCCTACTTCAAAATGTGTTTGGAATTAATATGTAAAATATATATTAAAGTGGTGGAATTGCATAAGTTTCAGATAAAGTGTATTGGTATAGATCAGGCATTAATTCTGACCACATGAGAGATTATCATTATGTTTGAAGACACTGGTGTGTCTACAATTTTCTCTTGGTTCAGCATTTGGAATTTAGTTCTGGTATATGTTTGTAGAATTTTACTAAAAATATGTATCCCTCAAAACTGTTCACCCGGGGAAGGGGGACTTCTATAAGTATAACTTCCATCATTAAAATGAATAGTTAAGCAACATAAAAGAATACAGATCAATAAAAGCTGGTGACCAGTTGTTTTTTTTTACGAGTCCTTGGCTGTCTCATCTGAATTCCCAGCCTTGGAGATCTGTGAACGGAGGCAGCTTGTCGCAAAAAAGCCTGCTTTAATTTTAAAAAAAGGACCAGGAAAAAAGGGGAGTGAAAATGTTTACATACACTCTGACAGAATCCTATTGAATTTCAAGTATGAGCCAGATATCAAATGGGTTGACTTATTCTTTTTTAGCAAGAATCTATGGAGAAATATCCCAAAATGTCAGTGCTATTATCCTTTTGTCACAGCAGTGTGGTCTTCTGTTTTTGAAAGCCATATAATAAGTGTATATAACTGCAACTTGTACGACTTAGATCTGGGTGCTGAATGGGGGTCGAGGAGGATTTCAGGATACAGAAACTGAATTGCATCGTTCTGCCTGAGTGACTTCGTCCTTCTGTCTTCCACACTTTTCTTCTTTTCAGATTCAACTGTGAGGCCAGCTTCCAGCCTCTTGAGTCAGCAGCGCAACCTCATTCTTTTCCGGGCATTTTGTGCCATGAAATATGCCATCTATGCACTCTGTGTCAGTGCACACAGACATGCAAACTGCAAGGAGTGCTTGACCCACTTTGCCAGTGACCTCCCTGATGAGAATGATCCTGCAGACCAGCCTCTATTCCCAGGTCTGATAGCTTGTTCATATGTAGTTGCTGAAGTCAGGAATGCAATTCATTGTGTGCGTCTGCTTACTCTACTGGGAAGAGCAAGACTTGATTGCTTAATTCAGAACTGTAACTGGAGGTACAGCAAGCCTCCTACCTTGTTATGTCATGTTTGCTCTTTGTTCCCATGATCGGATTGGGCTCTGCACTGATCTTCCCTTTCTCCAGCAATTTTTTTACTAGGTCATCTCTAGTGCAGAGGGGCAATATAGAATGTATAGAAAGAAAGAGGACAGGTGATGTAGGTGCAGTGGAAGATCTTGCATTGCAGGGGAGACTTTCTGCTGTTGCAGTATCCTGCAGAATAGTAAGTTGCCACAGAGGTTTAAAGAAGAAGTGTGTCACATATACCTCTTTCTTTTTCTTTTCCACCTAAGAGCAGGTACACTCTGATCTGGAGGAACCAGGTTTGATTCCCAGCTCTGCCGCCTGAGCTGTGGAGGCTTATCTGGGGAATTCAGATTAGCCTGTGCGCTCCCACACACATCTGCTGGGTGACCTTGGGCTAGTCACAGCTTCTCGGAGCTCTCTCAGCCCCACCTACCTCACAGGGTGTTTGTTGTGAGGGGGGAAGGTCAAGAAGATTGTAAGCCCCTTTGAGTCTCCTACAGGAGAGAAAGGGGGGATATAAATCCAAACTCTTCTTCTTCTTCTCTCCCATAAATCCTAGAAGGGCTATCTGTGTGAAAATAAACAGAATTTTTACTGTCTGGTTAATGCTGGTGGCAGAAATCACTAATGCCTGGTGAGGCATTCTCATCTGCAGTTTGTCTGGATGCATTATGGAATGAAGTGGATCTTATATATGATCACTGTTCATCTAAATAAGTATGATTCAAAAATCATAACTTCCCTTTAAAGTTTGTTAAAATCAAGCCAGGTGACTATAGAAGGCACAATATTACTCTTAATGATATATTGTGATTCGAATGACTTGTTCAGTTTGAGATGTCTGTTCTGATCATATATATGGACTAGATATTTCTCTGCCAATTCACTCCCATTCCCTCTCTTTTCACCTAGAGTTCCTAGCCCATTTCTGTTTGCTGTTTATGGTGCCCCACAAACTGGATGATTTAGTTTCATTCATTCGGTAATAGACAGCACTGCTCAAGTGTTGCTTGGTGTTGGACCAAATGGTTTCTGAGAATTTTCAGCTGTTTCTATATGATTCCTCTGAAACAAGACATGCTTTATCAATGTAGGGATCTGATGGAAACTGCCTTGTTTGATACAGGTAACCAGGCCAGTGGTTATTTACCAGCTATCATCATATGTTGTTTTACGAGTCCTTGGCTGTCTCATCTGAATTCCCAGCCTTGGAGATCTGTGAACTGAGGCAGCTTGTGGCAAAAAATCTTTAAAACATTTTTTGTTTTGATAAATGCAGATTATGCAAGCCTCTTTGCTCATTATCTTGACAAGTGCCAGCAGTTTTTAAGGACAGTCCTCGTTCCTCTGCGTCTGGAGCTTCTGGAGAACATCTTCTCCTTGCTGTTTGTCTCATACAATGATCTCTGCAGTACTTCCTCCCGAGAGAACAAGAACGCAGAAGAAACTGACTGTGAGAAGAGACCAGAATGTTGCACTAGCCAAGGTTCTTCTGCCTCCACAAGTCCACAGCATTCTGCAGGGCTTGAAAGAAGTCCTGAATTGCATCTCTCTGTATCTCGAGAGCACACCAGGATCCAAACGCTGTTGGACTTTGAATCAAATGGCCAGAATTGCAGTTTCTTCACATTAAGCGGCTTGGATTTGAAACACTTCACCAGTGGGATTAAGGGTTTTTTAGCTGATGATGTTGTAATAGAGAGTCTTCTCAAAATGCTGCTGGATCATCTGAAAGAAATTGAGGATTCTTTTCCAGGGGACACAAGCCACACTCCTCAGGAGGAGCAGGCATTGCTGGATTACTTGAATTTATCTGTGAACCGAGGTGGCTTTGGCTCCCGTGTGCATCTGTTCTCAAAGTACCTCTCTGAAGCTCAATGGCGGTACAAAATAGTGATGAGTAATAGAAATTCAGGTAAACAATTTCCATGCCTTTGTCTACATTCAGTACTATTTGGGTTATCCTATGGAAAGGGCTTCTGACACAGTTCAGTTCAGTTCTCCAAGCATTGTGTGTACATGGAGCGTGTAGCAAGGGAACGAAAGGAGGAGAGGCCAGCTGTTGCCTTCCTAATGGCAGCTAGAAGTTTCTATCATTGTTAGGCAGAAGCTCCAAGGATAAATCCTTTTGTCCAGGCCTGTGTCATAGTGAATTTTCCCTGATCTATTCTAGTTGTATTGTGTGAATGGAACTCCGTTGATGGTGCTTCTGCTGCAGAAAAGGAGAGACTGCAGGCAGCCTTGGCAAAATAGAAATCTGCTTAATTAATTATACAGCCCAAGCCTGGAGGGCTCTGGGTGGTGTAAATATTAAAGTTCCATTGCCTGTGGTGTGCAGAGGCTGTTGTGAAAAAAGTTTTCTACGGGGAATCTCACTATCTAGCCTGTTTTTGGTGGCCATGGTCCCATCTTGATGTTTTCCTTTGTTATCTACCACTCAGCCCCAACACCCAACCAAGAAAGTACCTTGTGTTCACATGTAGTTCAGATTTTTTGGCAGTAACGTGGTTATTTTTGCTCTCACAAAATGTGTTGGAGTATAAAAATAATTCCTAATGACTTCTCCAGGTGATCAACTTGTACACGCTAGAATGCAGGGTCATGTAACAAGAGAATCCAGCACGAAGAGACACACTCGGCCTCAAAGGCAAAAACCAGGTAAATTGAGAAAAGTGCAGCAAGAGTATTTTGCCAGTGGCTTATGAGAGTTCTTGTGTATGGGTTACCATATGGTATAACTCAAGTTAATAATTCCAAATGTATTTTGTGTCAGTAACCCCTTTCAGCAGAATGTTTAGAAGTACACTTTATTTATGTAATGGCTTGCTTTTGAGGTGATAGCTAACTTTAGGTGCATCTGTACTATTTACCCCAGGGGCAACTAAAGTAGTTTATTCTTTTTCTTCTGCGACAGGTGTATGGGTGTGTGGTAAAAACCCTATAGTCTTGTATTTATTGTGGCTAAATGAACTCTCTTCACGCTTAGAGGGAGCTCCAAAGGGATATGAAAGATTTTCCTCTCAGACAGTAGGTAATACATAATGGGTTAGAAGCCACAGGTATTCATGTAAAATGAAACCGGCACTGGTGCTCATAAATTATGCTTTTCAGAAGTGCCTTTATGGCAAAACCATCTGACTCCTTACAGTGGGGATTCAACTCCCTCTTCCCAAAATGCCTTGTTTGAAGAGTGATTTTAATGGTCCTGTTCCGAAGTTGCCTAAAAGTGTTTAATTTTGCAGCTGGTGTGTGATGTTCAGAAGCCTCTTGCCCATGTGGCGTCCTATATGCATGCACTGCCTGTGTTCCTGCGAGACATGGCATGCAGATGCTGTACGGGAATCCTCTGGTTCACTGAATAATTTTTAACAGAGTTTACACCCACTGCATGGAGTTCCTCTGTGTGTGTGTGCTTCTCTCTCCCCACACAGCTTTCAGCCCAGTTTTGAGTAGCAGTCTAAACTCAGCTGAACTATTCCTGCCATCTCTTTGTGTCTGTAGTTCTAGAGGAAACTTGTGTCCAAGGATATTTGGCTATTGCTCTTCATTCATTCCTTGTAGAACCTGGTATAAGAAGTTATTGATTGCTTTGTGTGGCTGAGTGTTGCATATGTGTGTACTTTGTTTTTGCCTCAGATAGCAAGGAAAGAGCTTCAGGCGCCTCACTGGAAAGCACAAGCAGTGAATTAAGCAGCACTAATGCGTCAGGTATGGAGTTACTGTGCAGCAGTTTCTGTGTGGGATGAAAGGGTTTGGCATGAATTGTATAGCATGTATATTGCCAAATAATAGCTACAGAAATGTTTGTCCTTTTTTTTTAGAAGGAAGTGCTAGTGTGCTATCTGACTGGAGCGAGGTAGAATACAGGATGAAGCCACTGCAGAACTCACTCATCCCAATGATGCTTTCTCCGCCAGAATCACTTCTCGTTTCCTGTATCCTGAGGGGAAATGTTGTAGAAGCCCATCAGGTAGTTGAACGTGGGTTCCTAGAGATTGTTCACAAGCTGCCTTTTTATACCGGGTGCATTATAAAAACCATATGAGTTAATCTGCAGGAGTTTCTAGCTAGTGTGCACATAGTGTTCATGTATAACAGCATAGAGAGATTCTTCACTTTGCAATTGACATTGTGTGCCATATTGTCCACTCCCAGCCTTAGGAAGTCATGAAAATTTGGTGTTGAAGGCTTGACTCATAATGTGAAGAGTTGCAGAGGAGTCTGAGCATTCCCTGCTCAGATGTACAATTTCCCAGATAATCCTATAACATATATGGATTAATTTATGGAGTGTTGCATAAATAGCATTCATTTGTTCTGGGTTCCAGAGAGGATTTTATGGGGTCTAATTCCTGGGAAATCTTCTGCAGTATACCCAAAATAGCAACAAAAATATCACTTCATGTTTCTAACTTTGATCTTGTTTATATAATAAAGGAAGGTGAAAGTGGAAGCCTTAGTCACATGGATAGCAAAACTAATTGATATATTGGGTTGGAATTGATCAACTGAGAGAGAGAAATTTGGTGGTGACGGTTTTAGAAGGATGTCTTATCCTACTTTCTTTGAAAAGTTTCTTTGCATGTATACTTCCATGGCAATGCTTCCAAGAAAGCACTCAGAGGAGGAGTGCTCATTCTTCATCTGTGTTCTACAAAATTCTTCTGACCTATTAAGCACACTATCTCTTAATTCCACAATTATAGGTAGCTGCTATGTTTAACTTGGAGTCTTCTGTGTCCTATGGGGAGCTGCTTTTCCTGGAACATTACCAAGGAGTGATCCAGGAACTCACAAAAGTGGAACACAAGATCGATGCTCAATCATTGGAGGGTTCTGGAAACCTGAAACAGTCTGTTGGTGGCCGTTCAACATTACAGGCTATTGGGAATGCAGCAGCAGCAGGTGAGAATTCAATCACCCAATTTTTTGGGAAGGGGAATACAGCAGGAGAGTGGGTTATATACTGTGCATAGCCTGTACATAATTAATAGGTTATGTACTGTGCTTAGCCTGGTGGATCAGAAGTTGTGCAGGCTTGTAATAGCCCTGAGTTATTTCTCTAAAGGGTGACTAAGCAACACATAGATGTGTTGTGGAGTACAGTGTGGGTACTAGGACATGTCATGAGTTATCTCTGCATCAGAAATTTGTTTAGTTTAGTTTTGTCCATCATTCTCTCACTTGTCCTTTGTTTTGCATATGCATGTTTGCTCTTTGTGGACCTGTGAACTGTGGTGCAAAGGATCAAAACACTGCACTTGCAAATACGAGTTCCATCATGCCCCTGAAACAGTGAGGTTGTAAGCACCCTCAGTTTTCTGTGTTGTCTAAAATGAACCAAAACATCAGAGAAAGGGAATTCTGCATTCCCAGACTTGGGCAAAATAAAAAAGCTGAAAGAGTATTCCAAGCAACCTACTCATTTTTCTGTTGACTTCCTTTAGGTATGGTGTTTTACTCCATTTCAGATGTTACTGATAAGCTGCTTACACCTTCGGGAGGCCTTGTTCCTATGCTCCAAGAAGGCTTCTGGTCAAATAGTATCCAGCTGGAGCATACAGACCCCCTGAGAGATGTCCTGGAAGGCCTCTGCTCTTCTGCCATGGCCATATTTGACTTGGCAGCTACCCAGTGTCACCTGTGGAAGACCTGCAAGCAGCTCTTAGAAATGGCAGAGAGGAAGTTGCATAACAGCCTTGAAATGAAGGGTAGGTTTCTCTTACTAATCATTGTACTGTGTTCTGAATTTGTAGCCTTAAAAGTAACCTGAGGAAACAGGTCGCCAGGAAACTTAAATGCAATTCTGTTAGCCTTGTACTTTGTTCTTCTTATTTTGCCTTCTACATCTGATAACAGGACGAAGACTTGATTCTGTTCTTATGTGCCCTGACGGCTTGAAAGGGTTCCCAGCATTTCTTCAACAACTAAGTATAATTATCAATACGTCTCAAGGGCATCCTCAGTCAGGTAACTGTGCTGCTTCATGTCAGGTGTTCATCCAAGTAGGCTTCAGCTGATTAGCCTGGCTAATAGTTTGTTCATTGCTAGGGCTTGTGCATATTTATACATTATTATCCCAAACTAAATGTACATTTTACTCCTCTGCTTGTATATCCAACAGAAATACATATGGCAGGGATTGCCCAGCCAAATATAATGTGTAGAATCAGATAGCATCAGCAGAATCTCAAGAGAGCTCTGCTCCCATTTGTAAACATCTGGCAGTGCATGTTACTTGTTTCCAGCCCTTCTTCAAAAACAACTATTGCTTGTAAAGGCTTAGAACAATTTTTCTGTTGTTAACGAGATGTTAACATTTCCCACTTCTCATGTACAATAAAGTAGATATTGGCAACAGGAGCATCCAAATTAAGGTCCTGGAGGAATGGTAGTTAGTGAGGTGAGAGACCTATCTGAATATATTGTCTGCTGTGACTGGGCAGCTTTTCTTGGCTGCTTGATTGGTGTACGTGACATTTCTTTGAGACATTTCAGATAGTTGTGTGTATACTTTTCCCGGTACAGAAATCTGAGTATGGGAAATTGCACTATGTATTTGCTCAAGTGAGAGAAGATGTAAGCTGGAGTCCTTGCGAAGCCACCAGAGAGTATAGAGTATTGGGACAGATTATTGGGTATACAAGGCTGCTTTGTACATCCATCTGCTGGCTTGAAAGTTGTTCAACCATTTCTAATGCTTAAACATCTTTTGTGTGACTTGACATACTTATATGTAAAATGATACCGAGATTTGATACATATAGTCTCCTCCTCTGTTTCCCAGCAGAAATCTCCTGTGGGCAAATAAGTAGTCACTTCCACTGCAGTGCTGTTGATCTATTGCAGACTTGTTATCCAAACCTGACAGAGGACTGTATTACTAATCAGGTTGTATTATCACAGCGCTTTGATCAAATCCTGGAGAGACTAGCAAATGCAGAGAATTCTTCAGGTATGTATATTTCTTCAAATAAACTTCTGATCACTTGGTTGTTCATAAATCTTTTTCTCATGCTGACTTCTGCCAAAGCCCTTGATAGGGAAGGCAGATGCATGTAGCAGTCAGCCACTTCCTGAGCCCCTCATGGGGCTGTGAACATGCATGCAATGGGTAGCTGCTGCTTCTTTCTTGCTTTGGGGGGGGGGGGGGGCATTGGTACTTGGGGCCTCACATAGCCCAGGGCAGCTGCCCCAGATGCCCTGTGGTTAAGACCACCTCTGAGTTTAGCTCCAAATATTTTCAGGACCTTCACTTCAGCATTCAATATTATTATTTTTTTATATGAATGTTGCTTTCAGGATTGAGGACTTCACTATTCAGTGCTTACAGTTCATATTTCCATTAACTGAGTTATTTCTTAATGAAAGCTGATAACTTAATAAAACTGAGTAAATAGTGATTGATTGCCTCACACATCTAGTGCAAATAGCAAAGAATATAGTTTAATTCTTCTTATTTCCATCTTTGCAGCATACTTAGGTGGAACTCTTCCATCATATTTCTCTTGCTGGTAGATTCCATCGTGATGGAACATACCTTCCAGCTTGAATGAAATGTGTAATGAAACGTCTGTGGGATGTAATTGTGGGGAGAGGAAGAGAACTACAGTTCTTGCATGCTAACGTGATGAAATATCTCAATTCTAATTTCTCTGACCTTTTTTTTAAAAACTAGATTCCAAAAGTAACTTGCTTGCCTCATTGGTAGAACAAGCTTCTTTGAAACCTGCAGAATTAGAATCACATCCAGTTTATAATCAAATCAAACTGTTGCTGAGAACACTGGACCTTCATACTCAGAGTACACAGGGGGAAAGCAAAATGCAGCCTGTCTACGTGCAGAACTTCTTTGCTTATATTAACAAGTTGGCTGCTGTTGTCCTCCAGAGCCTCAATCCAGAACTAGGTGAGAGATCTCAGCCCTAGAAATGAGATGTTCTGTACACCACTGCTTTACCAGCAACTTTCTATAATTTTTCAATTTATTTGGACTTTAACTTTTATCTTAAACATGTTTCAGTAAATTAAATCTTAATTACGTATCTTTGTCTCACTGTTCACTTATGTTTTAGGAAGTAGAAACTAATCTAGGTGTGAAATTGATCTAGGTGTGAAATTAATCTAAGTGTGAATTAATAAAAAGTTGAAGATTTGTTTGAGGGAAATCTAAACAATAAATATTTGGAAACTGAATATCCTAATGGGGGAATTTTGAAGAGTTCACCTTCACCATAAGGTGTGAGGCTTGGAAAATAGACGTTGGAGGTATGGTGTGGGACTGAATCCTAGCTACAAAAGAGATATGTCAATATCTTTCCTTCCATTCTAGATCGGTCTGCTGAAGTTCAAGTAGGAAACCCCTTCCTGTTGCTCCAGCAGAGCCCTTCTCAGTTGCTGTCCCAGCTCTTGTTTGAGAGGCAGGTTTCTCCCAACAAGTAAGTGGCTTTTAGACACCCATTTGATTGTAATCCACACTTTTGATTTTTGTTGTGTTAAATGGGTTCCATTTCAAGTGGCATTTTTTAAAAAAACTGATTAATTTGCAGTAGCCAAGACATGACTAGCTCTGAATGTTGAAAAATTGGGAATAGTCAGTTTGTATCTATCTTTTCTTTGACGGTGTATGATCTGAGCGTCTGTTAGCCAACTGAGAAAATGTAAAATCAGAAATACTCCCTCCCGGTTCTTGGTGGTACCTCTGAATTCTCTACTGAAAACTGAGGCCAATTACAAACCCATGTCTTATTCCACCCTTTCTCAGCATTAAATTCCTCTCTTTTTCATGCAGGGCAAGCAGCCTGTATGGCACATTGTTGTTGTCCCCACCTCTTCAGATTTTTCTGACTCAGTGCAGGAATAATTCATTTTCTTGCAAATTGTGTTCTCCTGCCCTGGGTTTGTGCTTCCATGATTTGTTTGTTTGTTGCCTGTGGGTGCTTCCACATCTACAAAATTTGCATAGGGAATTAGGGGAAGTTGTATTGCATCTGCACAGATCAGTGTCCTGCAGTAATGCGCCCATTCTCCCTGCCCTCATATGACCTCTAGCACACTTTACCTAAAGCCTGCTTTGAGGGGGCAGGGGATAATAAACTTTTAAAACATACTTCAGAAGCCAGCATGGATCCCCAGATCTCCAGACAAATGGAGGTGTTACAGTTGCTACGAGATGATGTCATCTCATTCCAGTTGTTTAACTCCTGTGTTTGGAGTGTCTGTTGTATTCTTTTTTAAAGTGTAAGGCTTGAAACTTGCCTTCAATTTTCACAGTCTGAAGGGGAGGGCGGTTTTTGCCAGTTCCCCCTTCCCCTGGGAGTCCTCTGTTTCTCCCCCTCTCCCGCCCCGCAGCTCCACTTCCAACCTATTTTTTGGGGGTTCCCTGATTCTCCAGGAGAAGCATTTGGAGGGGGAGTGTGATAAGGGCTGCTATATGAGATGGAAAATGGTTAAAATGCCTCCAATGTCCAAAGAAGTTCTGAGTGGGATCTAAGCCACTTTGAATGTGGAAATTGTGTGTGGCTTATATATGCATATAAGGGCATAGGACTGGCTACAGCCCCTAAGTTGATCTTAGTTTGCTATGTATATTGTATTTCTGTATCCTACAGGTTGTCTCTGCTGCTGGTCAAAGAACAACTGAATTTAAATGTGCAGCAAGTGATAATACACTATTGCTGTGAGGCGCTGCCTCTGTGCAACACCCGGCAAAGCAGCCAGATTAGGTCGCTCCTAACCAATATAAGCAGCTTAGCCCACCTCCATGCATATCACTGTTTGCCTGATGTTGAGATACCCATCCACAATCCAGCCATGGACTCTGAGGACACTTCCAGCCATTCCTCCTCCTCACTGGCTGAACAGAAGCAGCACATGCTCACTACTTCTTCCCTCTCTTTCCTGAAGTCTCAGTCAACGTTAACAGCCACCGTGGCTTGTCTCAGTGCATCAGATGTTCAGAGAGCCCCCAAAACGAGCCTGTCATGGATAGAGTTCCGAGGCAGACGCGAACTTCCCTTGTCCATGGAGCAAATTTCCAAGGAATGTGAAGTGTTGTTAAAGGAATTCCCGTTCTTGGAGAGCTTTCTTCTTACTATGAGCCAACCCTTGCAAGACCCTCTGGATGAGGGAAACAGTTTGGCTAGTAAACTCTGTGGCAAGCCCTACATCTCCTTGCTCTTCATGGGATGGCATTCAGTCAGAGCTGTTGAGGTGCTAATGGAAATCTTTGAGCAAGCACTAACAGCAGGCGATTGGCTTAGAGCCCTGAAAATCTTGGATCTCTACAGCCAGGGTATGGAAGAACTGGTCACTGTGAGGGACGCTGTGCTGAGCTGTGCTGCTGCTGATGGTAAAAAAGTGTTTTGTTTTCTTGTAGATGACATCTTGGAGAGTGAATCAAAAACCAGGGGCTTGCTCCATTCGTTTCGGTGGAGAGACAAAAAAGCACATTTTGTCCTCTTCTCACCCCACTTTGTTTTGAGTGTGGTGACTGTTTATTTTAACCATTTAAGGCTTTAACAATGCTGACTTCACATTGAGTGGGTGGGTAATAGTTCCAGTAAAACAAAGGTTGCATGTTATTTGTGTTGGGCTTAATGCACAGTTTGGGTCGGGGTGATAATTCCTGTGCAGACTTTCAGAGGATTATCCGTCCGTAAAGGTAACATCTCCATAATAGTCTTGGAGGCCTGAAAAAAGTTAACTTGTTATGGGGGGTGGGGAGAGAAGAGAGATGTAGGAAATTTTAAAAAAATATGTAGTTCTGGGATAAAATAGGTGACAGACACCAATATCAAGGTAGGAAAATGAGAGCGTGTGCAATAGAAATGCTGTCACTATATTCTGGTGTGATCCTTGGGTTAATGTTGTGCAACTGGAATGTGCAGAGTGCAGAAGTGAGTCTTTCACACTTTCCCTCCAGGTCCAGAAGGTTGGCAGCATCTTTTCCGAGTGAGGGACGCCATGCTGAGGAGTCGGCTGGCCTTGCGCTGTCTGGATAAGTGGCCCCTGAAGGCTTGTCTGGACATTTTAGCTTATTGCACCTGTGACCCTGAGGTGTCTGAAGCACTCAGATTTGATCTACAGAGCAAGACGAAAGAACTTCAGGTTTACCAAAAGGTGAATGTTTTCTCCCAATGCCTTACCCCTTTTATGATGGTGAATTTGGAGACTGCCTTTTGAGAGTCAGATAGGGGACATTTTGTCAGATAGGAGATTATATCTGATGAAGGGAATTTTTTCTCTTGTAACCTTCTCCCCTGAAAATCAAGACTCAAATCTAGATTTTCAATTGCAGACCAGCAAGGCTACCCTTCTCACACAAATAACAAAGTTGTTGGGTTTATTTTACTAGATTCTAAGTCTACAAGACATCCCTGTGTGGCTTGACTGGCAGGATCTCAAAATAGCCTGCGTTGATAATCCTCAGGCTGTTCTGAGGGTGATTCTGGAGGCAAAGGTAGGAGTGTCTTGTATGTCAGTGGGAGTTTTGGGAAACTGATCCTTCCATAGTCCACTGAAGCTTATGCTGGAATAAAACTTTTTGTTGCAAGACTTCTCTTTTTATTATGGCACTGTAAGTTACTTTTTAAAATCTTCCCCTAATTTCCTATATCCTTATCAGTAGAATGGCTCAGATCCTGCAAACTGCCAGTGGGAAGCAATCATTGGATCCTGGAGATTTTTTGCCTTCTTTTGGACATTCAGCAGGGGGAGCAGTGCGGTGGGTTAGGGAAGGTACTTGTGAATTTCCTGTGTTATGCAGGGAATTGGACTAGATGACCATTGAGGTCTATGTTTCAGTGGTCCAGTTCTTCCTTGCCTTCTCCTTCTCTGGACCCATTTCCAGTTCTGGCAAAGTTTATTCTTTGTATCAAGGGATTTGCATACAGCCACACCTGTTAGTTGACTGTAGTGAGGAGTGGAAAGGGAATGAGATAATCCTTTTGTCTGTACCATAAATGAAGCACTGCTTATGGAAGATAGGAACAATTTCAGTTCTTCCCTGCTACAGCTATCCAGTCACGAATTTCAGGATCCATATATATATCTCCATATATATATCTCCAAATTCCTTTACATCTTTCATTCTCTTAATGACAAGTAATTTCCTTCTATTAAGATTCAGATGGTTAGGTGTGCAAAGTAAAAACCAAAACCAAACTTGCATCCATAATAGAGTTGCAGGTACAAGGAAGAAGATACTTACTGTCTTAGGTATGTCAGGATCACATATAGAAAAGACCAGCTCATCACCACCACCAGTACCCCCAGCCGCCCCCCCTCCATCAAATCCCTTAGCCTCCTTTGCCACGTTATATGGAAGATGCATATACAGAAAGACAAAAAAATAAGATGCTTTGATTGTATTTAACACTTTATAGGCTGTCAAAATATGTTCAAATTATTATGAAATATGGCTGAGAGGAAACTTTTTTATATTAGGCTTTTTGACCTAGGTGGTCTTCGTGAGACTAGTGTTTCTACATGCATTTGTATCTGCCAGAGTGATGGATAAGAAATACTGAAAGACTGTTATGTATTAACTCTGAAACTACATTGTTTGAAGATACGGTTTAGCAGTTATGGACATCCACTACAGGGAGAATACCAAAAAATGAACATATTTGGGAAGATGTGGAAATGGTATAAAAATTCTGGAACTTTAAAGGTTGTATAGTGATGTCCTTATGTTAAAAAGATGGTACTGTATATGATTTTCCTCTGAAGACTATGCCTGTTGTGTGACTAACTGGATTTCTGGTTTATATTTGACAATAAGTCTGCAAAATGGAATTCCTAGAAAGCAAGTGTAAGAGTCATGTGTATACTTTTTTGAATTCTAGGAGTATGAATTATGTGAAGAATGGGGCAATCTGTATCCTATTCCAAGAGATCAGTTAATCACTCTTCACCAGAAGCATCTCCTTTACTTGCTGGAGATGGGAGATATGGAGAAGGCTTTGCTGGTAACCATTTTTTGATCTGTCCCCAAAGTCATTCTTTCCCCACCCACATCCTTGGTGAGATTGAGGATATCTAGGTAGCATCTGCTAGGCTGTGTTTGTTTTCTCTTTGAGGGTCATAAGGTATAAATCATAGGTGATGAGTTGATTTGTAAATTATGGGAAAGAATTCACCTTTCAGTGAATGCATCCACGGAAGTCTCCATGTTTAGACGTGCAGGTATCTGAAAATGTGTACCCAGAAGTACCTGAGATGTGTGGCTCCTGGGTGCACACTTGACCACATCTCTCTTCTGTGCTTTACACTTGATTGCTGAGTAGTTACAAAAAGGTACTCCCCTGCCTTGTAATTCAGCCACCCGTAGGTGGCTTATTTCATGGTGATGAAGCTAAGCAGACTTCTGAATCAAAGTGCTGTGAAATTGATGGTTAGTTGGTGATAAATGGAAAATGTTAAATCCAAAATGGTTGAGGATTCACTTTCTAAAATACTTTAGACCAAAGTCTTGTATTAACTGCAAATGGCACCATATTAGAAATTTGGTGCACTACATTTTCTTTGTAGTGTGCAT
This sequence comes from Sphaerodactylus townsendi, assembly GCF_021028975.2. Lineage (NCBI taxonomy): Eukaryota > Metazoa > Chordata > Lepidosauria > Squamata > Sphaerodactylidae > Sphaerodactylus > Sphaerodactylus townsendi. The sequence goes on from NC_059426.1 coordinate 118,404,051, forward strand.
TACTGCTTTACAGTAGAAGGAACTGAAGTATGCTCAGATCCTTGTGGTATTGTTGACTTCTAACGTACTGTGCCTTTCATATTTTAATGTCTCATCTGAATGATCTATGTGATTTTAATCTTTGTAGCTCTTACAAAGGATAGAAGACCCAGACATTCAACTTGTCATAAGTGAACAATGTCTTGATAAACATCCCAGCTTGGCAGCTTCTCACTTCCTTGCGGATTACCTCACAACATATTTCTACAGGCACTTAACAGTTATGCGCCATAATGAAATTCAGGCACTTTATATGGGATCCAAGGTAGGTGAGAGCCAAGTTCTCAGCTGTATTGCTGAATTTTGCTTTTAGTAGTGCAGATTGCATGTGCAAGACAAAAGGGTGCTGTTACTGTGGTCTTGGCATTCACACAAGAACTTCAGACTGTTTGCCCTCCTGGCAGCTAAAGGAAGAAAGCTTCAGAAATAATGAAAGCCAATCACATTGTGTAAGACCAAAGGGATGTTGAGCCATGATTCAAGCACAAGCTAGTACTCAGCATTTTGTTTTCACTTCAACTTCTTAGAGTGATGTGGTCAACCACTGCGGCTATTTCTGAAGTGCCAATTCTTCTTTGTCTCCTGTGTACAAGGTGTTGCTGACTCTTCCCGAGGCTTACCGTGCTAACTATTCTCACCTCTCCTGCAACCCACTGCTCATGCTGGAACAGCTTCTGATGAACATGAAAGTGGATTGGGCTGCCGTGGCCATACAGACACTGCACCAGCTGTTGGCTGGGCAGGAGATAGGTTTCACTGTGGAAGATGTTGATGCTTTGCTTTCCAAATATGCAGGGAAAGCCCTCGACTTCCCCTTTTCATTAAAAGAGAAGAGATCAGGTGACTGCGTTTGGCAGCATTCTTGCATTTTTTACCAATTGTCATAGATTCTGGAGGATATAAAGGAGAGTGCTGGCTGCTGCTATTCTCATTGTGATGTGTTCTGGAATTCTGGGGGGGTGGTGCGTGGGCACTTACCTTCAGGGCCTCAGTGCTGCCCCATTTGTTTCCTCCAATCCCCTTCCAGCCAGATGTAGTTCTGTGACCACTACTGACAATCGGGTCACAGGATCCTTGTCTAACCCTGCCCCCACCACACAGACATCCACTCTGTGCTGGAAATTCCAAGTAGAGTGTTCTGACATATGGCTGTTCATCAGCTTGAAAACTCCTGTCAAGGCAGACCCCTCTATTCACCTAGCCACTCTTACTGTTAGGAGGTTTTTCTTGACATTAACCAAAATCTCCCTTCCTGAACTTAAGTCCATTAGAACTTGTCTTTCCCTCTAGAATAACAGAGAATGAATCTTGGCCCTCTTGCATGTGGTAGCCTTTCAGCTATTTGAAGAGTGTAATCCTGTCTCTCCAGAGACTGCTGTTCTCCAGGCTAAACATATCCAGTTATTTTTTAGTATTTGTGGGGCTTGCAGTCACAAGGAACCCCATGTCACCCAAATGTTTATGTTTTGTAAACTAAACTTTGCACTCCTGTAAAATATACTCAGGCAAAACCCTTCTAGTATGGTTAAACTGTTCACCCTCTGGTCCTAAATATCTACCTGCCTTCAATAGTTTAGATGCAAAATCTGAATGTTACACCCAGTGTTGCATACTAGATAGCTGATAAATAATTTGTGAACAAAACTGGACCACAGCTATAGTCACTTGTGTCACACAAATTAATCCCATTTTGGATGAATGTTTCTGCATGCTACTCTGATGATCATAATCTTCCTTTTTGGTGATTAAAAACAAATAACTAACCAGTATTTTAACTATTCTTTCTTTTGTCTAGATTCCATTATTCAGATTCAAGAGAGTCTTTGTCAGGTATCTGAATCTGGCACATTGTCTAAATCAGGATCAACGGAGTTATATTCTCCTGGTTTTCCTGGTAAGGAAAAGGGCATAATCATTAGGCCATGTTCAGCTGTTTGTATTTATTTCAGTTAATCCTCTTGTCCTAGTCTTGACTTCTGCTTCTGTTATAGATCTTTATGATTTCTGTAGGAAGGCTGAGGTGTATGAAAGAGCCTCAAGCTTCCCCTTTTCTTAGACAAAATGGCAAATAGGCTTGCCAGCCGCCGAAAATTTGAGCAGGCTCAAGAAGAGGAGGTGGGAACAGTAGAGAGGTACTCATGAGCCTGAGTTCTGTTCAGGTAACATCTAGGTGTAGCATAACATTTTGTCTGACCCACACCTGTGAAAACTAGAAAAAGTCTAAAGCTGTTGCAAAGTGAACACATGGAGCCCTCATTGATGACAATGAATATATATCCATTTTACTTTACCAGTGGGCAGATGATCCCTAGAATACCAAAAACTGAGCTGTAAGAAGCCCCCTTTCCTTTTAATGTTAGCGCTGTTTTTCCCCCAGTAGGAAGTGGTAGTGGGTGAACATGAGATTGCATCAAGAAAGCTTCAGTGGCTCACAATCAAGATAGGCTTTGTCTGCCAGCTCTAAACTTTTTTATCTGGAAAACAGCTCCTCTGTTGCCTTGTTTATGGTCTGTTTTCTCACCATATGCTGTGAGCACTCAGTAATTCCTAAGGTTTTGTTGGGTTTTTGGGTACTGTGCCTCCTGGGAAGCCTGAACCTTCAGTCTCCTCCTCACTACGATGCCAAATGAACCCTTTGATAAAAGGAAGGAAGCAAAAACCCTACTATACCTTCTTAACATTTATATCATATCCAGATATTTCTGAAAAAGCACTTGATTTGTGCCAATAGGGACAGGTGGTGGATATCTACAGTGTGTGGTAGTGGTGATGAACTACCTTTCATCTCACCATCCAGAGTTCTGCACTTTTGAATAAAGGTGTCGAAGCTTCAGTCTCTGTGATGAACCAGAAATAAGTTCATTTAGCCCAGAGTTATCACTTATCACTCTTAGTTCCTAGTTCCTGTGCAGGAACAGTGTTCAAGCAGTGGGTCATTCTGAGAAAACTGCCATATCATATCAGTTTTGTGATTTGGAAAGAAAATCCCAAATGTCTTAAACATAATATGGGCAGAATATGGTTTGTTTTCTTAACAGTAGTTCTGAAGTCCTTTGTTGACTGATCTCGTGTAAATAAGCCTCCATTTCTCTCATGTCTGCAGTGCTGGAATATGTGACTGCAGGCATGAGAAATGAAGGCCGCAGGAGATAAAATGATTCAGTTCTGCTGTTTCCTTTCTTGAAAAGCAGTGATGTGAGAATATCTTGTTCATTATTTACCACTATATGAAAGTGGTAATTCAATTTCCTGTTGGTTTTGGTTTTAAGATGCAACACGTTCATCAAGCCCAGGAGAAAGAAGTCTGCCTCAGAGTGTTTCTGTTCAGGAATTTGTGCCACCTGAGAGGCCCCCACTGAAACACCAGTGGATCCCAGATGAAACCGAAGGAACATGCATGGTCTGCAAAACTGAACGTTTTACTATGGTAAGGAAGCTCCACCAGGACTGTGTCGACATACTGGTTAGCTGCCTGAATAGGTAGTTGCCTAGAGGCCTAGGAACAACTTAAAATAGCTTCACATTACTGCTGCTCCCAAGGAGGACTTGATATTTAGGTTTCTTGAGTGTGATGAATGGTGCTGGCTATAACACTAGTTCTACTTCATGCAGTCTTCTTCTCTCATGTCTCAGTTCAATAGACGGCATCACTGCAGACGTTGCGGAAGACTTGTGTGCAGCTCGTGTTCTACCAAGAAAATGGTGGTAGGAGCTTGTAGGGAAAACCTGGCTCGTGTCTGTGACCAGTGCTACAATTACTACTACAACAAGGAATGTTCAACGGTTTTACTCCAAGATACAGTAAGGTATGTGAATACTCTTTCTCTGTTCATCTGGAGTCCTGAATATTGAGCTATGGCCATTTTAGTTAATGTAATACTTTGCTGAATGGTTTGGGGTTTTTCTTGGTTCTAGGAAGTTGATCCTAATAGTTTCCTAGCTTGTAATACCATTCTTCCCAAAGACCTACAGTCAATTCCCAAGCAGTATGCTGTCACTTCTAGTCACTTTGTGGCAATACCTTTTGTAAAATTTAGGCATGTGGAAGGACCAACTAGCAGTTTCATTTCGTGCCATCATGTGAAAGACTTGAGATTAAAATAAAGGGTTTGAAAGTAAGAAAGCTGTTGTGTACGTGCAAAAGTTATGAGGTGTTTCTTACTGCTCTGCTCAGTTAAGTGGGGGGGGGGTCTTTTAGTGGGAGCCTCTTTTCTTAGTTGAGCAGAATAGTTCAACCCAGTAAATTGTGTGGAAGATGAGAGATGCAGTTTTCAGATGTTCGAATTAGATCTCCCATTTGATTGGCTGTGATTCACTATGGCACATGCTCTTTTGATTTTATACAGTATGATTGACTTCCATTATTTCAGAGGCTTTTATCTATTAGTTGCTATGTTTGTACAGGAGCAGAGTGGGCACTATAGTTGCACTAGAGAAAACATTCAACAATGTGGCAAACCAAGAGGGCAAAAAGTCTAAGGTTCTTGTGAGGTCAATTGTAGAATCCCAAAATCATGGTAATAGCACCCTTCTGTTTGGGGCATAGGAAAAATAAAGAATCATAAAAATCCTGACTGAATTGAAATCCTTCTTATAATATTAGGGTGGGTATCAATATTCTTCCTTTCTCACAATTTATAGTGCAAACAATGAGGACAAGGATCAAGAAGAAGGTAAGGAAAACAACATTGTGCTAGCTTATAATGGGGAGCTGGGTTCATATTTGGGTTCTCTGGCTCTTAGCTTGTGCTTTTAGAAGATGTAAAAACATTACTGTGGTTTGTTAAAGACTAACAAAAACTTCGTGGCTGGAGCAGGCTAATACAGCATCTCCTGTGTTCAAGGAAAGTCTCTCTCATTGAGTTAGCTTATTGTTGAAGAGATGGCAAATTTAGGAAGCTGGGCATGTTTTGAAAATATGGATCTCTGTCAGTTATAAGGAACCATCCTATGTTTTTTCCCGTCCTCTGCCTTGCAAATAGAAAGTTGAAACTGCTAACTGAGGCTTTTAGAAAAAAATCTCATTGCAACAATTCAAACATTTTAATGCCTGGCCTCTGCTTCTAGAAGTGGGCAGCCCCATCCAAAGGGCAGAAAGCCCAAGCTCCGCCATTCCCAAAGAGACTTTTTAGTCATGCCGGGAGGCAAAAAGCACAAAAAAGCCTCCTTGCCACCAGAAAGCCCCCATTGGGCTTAATGAACTTATGCCAATGGTTTAAGTCCAAAGCCCGAGGTATCAGCATATTGGTGGCAGTGACTGGGTGGAAGCAGTGGTGGGATTCAGCCTATTTGCACCTATTCAGTAGAACCAGTAGCTAATTTTTTGGTCCAGTTCAGAGAACCGGTGTAATCCCACCACAGAGTCCTTTCGGAACCGGTTGTTAAATTATTTGAATCCTACCACTGAGTGGAAGTTGTGTTGGCTCCTGCCCCAGCCACACTTCCAGACCACCCCTGCTATGCCTGAGGTGGTGGGAGCGCCAGAACACTGGTGTGGCACTGAGCACCATGGAGGGCCGCAGTAGCTGCTCCCCAGCAGATACACCCCTCCACCAGGACAAGGCCCCTGGAGAGGGCAAATCTGTTGGCGTGGCTCTGCATTGCCTCCAGTGATTGATTCAGCTCCTTTCCCCCTTGGATGGGGCTGATAGCTTCCTTGAATTTTCCACAAAAATTCCAGAAAGCTTTTGCAAACATTCTTATAATAAATTGTTACATTTCTCTCATGGAACAGAGACATCTGAACATTCAGATTACTCTGTAGTGATGCAAGTACCAAAGACAGCAGAGCCCGAATGGCTTCTTTCTTTGAGAGAAGAAGAGAATGAAACTGTGCGCAGTGAGTTTTATTATGAACAGGTAAGTAGGTATTCTTAAAATTTGGAACATACTTCTTTATAGAGGGGTAGGACAAGAAGGGAAAAAGAGGGACATAGCAGAAAAGACTCATGGAAAAGCTAGAAGGAAAGAGAAAGTAGGAAAGGAGTTACCAGTAGTGAACTATGGGGGGAGAGAGAGAGAGAGGCTTTTTGCAAGTATATGAATGTCCCTTAAAACTGAAGCAGACAGTACAGTCCTGAGCATGTTTCTTCAGTGGTCTGGCTCCTGGGTTGAGTGGAACTCTTCAAGTTAAGTGTGTTTAGAATTACAGCCCAAGAACTACTTAATGTACTAGTTGTAGCTTGATCAAAACTAGTTTTGCACAAACAGCGCATCACTCTCAAAAGTGAACTTTTTGACACATGCCCACTTCCACTGTGGTGGGCCTGTGCCCCGAAATTATGGCCATGAGGGTAAAGAGACCCCCTAAATCCAGCATAAGAAGAAAAAGGGTTTGCAGTTGAATTAAATGTCTAAAATGACTCCCCCTTTTCAACTGGCTGAATTGCTGCATTTTTAAACTTTATTTCATTTATGCCCTCCAACTTTTTTCTTAGTGGACAACCAAAACATAGGATCCAAGCCTGTATGTCCACCCACAATATAAAGGGAGAAATGAAATCTTAATTTCTATCATCTGGAGTACATAGTGAACAGGAGACCCTTTAATCTGTTTGTGCCAGTTCCCTTGACTTAGGTAGGGTTGCGCTGATCAGTTGGTGTTCCTCTCTCCTTGCCTGTGGTTAGCTTACCTGATATTTTCTGTTTCCCTGTTGATATTCAGGCTCCCAGCGCTTCCTTGTGCATTGCCATCTCCAATCTGCACTCAGATAGCGTAGCTTGTGGTCACCAGTTGATCGAGCACTGTTGTAAGCTGTCTCAGGGCCTGACAAACCCCGAAATGGATGCTGGGCTCCTCACAGATATCATGAAGCAGCTTCTTTTCAGTGCCAAAATGATGTTTGTAAAAGCTGGAAGAAGCCAAGATTTAGCTCTTTGCGACAGGTAAAAGGGTTATTAACTTGTTTGCTTCCTTTATTTAAAAAAACTATTAAGAATATAGAATTTTTTTCTCTGGGGATGAACTCTGGTTTATAACTTTTCAAATGCAATTATTTCACAAAAGCATCTGTGAATGAATCTGTTGAAGTAGAAAATCAAGGCTGGATCCAAAATACTTAGAGCAGAGCTCTGCTCCTGGAAGGGAACTTCCTCCCTTCTGTTGGTGAAAAGCAAGGCACAAGAAGGTGGTTTGAGACATGGAATAAGGAGTGAGACATGAGGAACTGGAGATGCCTCTTCTCATTGCCATGGTGGCCTGGCAAGGCCGACCATTTTGACTGGGGTTTTGCTCTGATGGCTCCAGTGCCAATTCTGAATGATACTAGAAGTGCTTGAGTGGACCGGAAAGACAAGGTTCCCTCTCTGGTCCACCTGGCCCCCTTTTTAGCTGGGTCCTGCTGTAGAGCCAACAATCAGTCATCTCAGCTTCCCCCCTTTCCTTCATTTGTGGGCTTGAAGGGTGTTTTTGTTGGTTGCAGTTTGTATGTTTTGTCACAACTTTGTGGTAGGTGTTATGGGCATGGGGCTGGATCTGTTGGGGGTGGGGCAGTGAAGTGCCTGCATGCTCATCTCCTCTCTCTTAAGGATTCCTTTCAGGTTCATGGGGGTGGAGCCATTGGTGGCCTGCCCTGCTCAGGGGCTGCTGTCTGGCTTCACTTCCAGATGGCAGAGGAACCATGCAGTGGTTTGCACCTGTGTAAAATCCCAAGGTCTGCCATCCCAGGTAGTTTCATCCAACAGGCAGGCTAGGAAGATTGCCACTGGACAATGGGGGGAGGGCATCACTGGCATGAATTTGTCCCTTGACCCCTACCAGTGGCTGTAATCAGTAAAGTTGTGACTAGTTTATTCCAGCATAGTATTGGTGTTGTGTTCTTGTTCCCTGTTGCCTCCCACCTTCCCTCTTTGTACTGGTTCTGTGAATAAGTTTTGGGTGAAACTCTCCAGCTGAAAACCTATGAAGACTTGCAAGTAAATTCTGTTGAACAGTAGGACTTGTGTCCATATAAACATGCATAGGCTTGGGTGTCACAATGGTGGGATTAAATTTTTTCAGTTCTAGATATTTGCCTGAGTTTTGTACAATAAATGCTGCTTTATGGACAGGTGGGTCTAATAGACCAAAACCCGAGTAGCTGTGTCTGCTGTTACTAGTGCTTTGTTGGAGCAGACAGTGTTGTATCAGGGAGTGAATAACATCTACGTAAGAGTTGTGCTAAATTTTGCAGAGTAACATTCTCATCTACCTCATTTGAATGTCCCAACAGTTACATCAGCAAAGTAGATGTGTTGACTATTTTGGTGACTGCTGCATATCGTCATGTACCATCTCTGGATCAGATACTGCAGCCTGCAGCAGTTACAAGGCTACGAAATCAACTTTTGGAAGCAGAATACTATCAACTTGCTGTAGAGGTAAATTTAGATGAAGAGCTGAAGCTATGGAGAACTGGTTCACATCTATGGGTTGCTTCAAGTATTGGTCCTTTTGGTTATTCATACTACGTAGACAATGCACAGTTCTGTGTTTTGAATGCATTGTGCCCTCCACCCTGTGACTTGCACAGCCTCGAAAGTAAGTGGTTTGGCTTTAGTGCAGTTCATGGTATATTAATCAACTAATACTGCAGCCGATCAGTACGGTAGTAACCAATTGTAACTGGTATGTTGTGACTGAAATACCAGACCTTTTTTTTACTTGACATGGACAGTGAAAAGATGGTCTTCTAAAAGTGAATAGTTGCTCATTCATAAGTTGTGAGCTTTAAAATTTTTCTACACCTTTTCCAATACATTTAGGTGCAGATTAGTAATGTGCTATTGATCAGTTTACTTTATAACCAGTTGGTTGGTAATCCTGAAATCCCATTTCATTGTAGAACATCTGCACTGGTCACTCTTTTTTCATTTTTCCATTTTCCATTGCCCTGTTAATCCTCTATGACATCCAAAATAATTATAGCATAAACAATGTGAATTTAAGAATTTAAGATGCTTGTTTGCACAGGGAAACTGTCCTGAGATTTTTGGCGGCTAAAGGAAATCATTCTCCCTTTTTCCACAAAAAAGTTTTTCCTGTCAAATGAGTTAGTCTGAAATTGATCCCCTTCTCTCTTCATGAAGGAACATCTGATTTGAAACTTTGGGGGGGTGGGGGAAGATATCTTTTTATCTATCTGAAGAAAGATTTGGTCATTAGTACGGCAGAGTATTAGCATTATATGCGAGCAATTACTTTTCTCTTCTGATATAGAAAGTAAAAACTTTCAGTATATTTAATCAAAAGAAATGCTTCCAAAATACTGTTGTATATCTACTCATTTTTCCCTCAGAAAAAGATGGCCATATAAAACTCAAGGGAAGATTATTCATTTTTGGTGATCATTTTCAGTACTATACCATGGTTTTTAGGTTTCTACAAAGACTGGCCTGGATCCTGCTGGTGCATGGCATGCATGGGGAATGGCTTGTCTTAAAGCAGGCAATCTAACTGCTGCCAGAGAGAAATTCAGCCGATGCATCAAGCCCCCACGAGATTTGAATCAGCTGAACCTGGGCACAAGACTGGTTCAAGATATTATCCAGTACCTGGAGACCACTGTGAAGCCTATTCTTTCTGTGGTAAGAAATCCAAATTTCCCTCCTTCAACCCTTCTGTCTTGCACTGAGGCCTCTGAACAGTGGTCCTGACCACATGGAAATGCAGTCCTTTGTAGCCACCAGCCACGCATCAACATTACTGACCTTCTGCACCTGTTGTGAACCCAGAGAAGTTGGGATTATGGAAAATAAGCCTAAAAGTTTGGATTTATGGTCCACTTTGTTCAACCGTAAGAAGTCTCAAAGTGGCTTACAAATTCCTTCCCTTCCTCTCCCCACAGCAGACACCTTGTTGGGCAGATGGGGCTGAGAGGATTCCGAAAGAACTGTGACTGGCTCAAGCAGAGGCTTAGCCAGGAAAAATGGAGGCCAGGGCAAAATCTGAGTTTTGCGCGCCCCCCCTCCAAATATGGGCAGCTGCCCTCCCCCACCATGACCAAACAACAATTTTTTGCACCAGGTCATATCAAAGTCACAATCACATTATGGAACATGCCCCAACTCATAAATCTGAACACAGCAATAGTCTATGCCACACAGCATAAATACATTTTGATGTTTTCAAAATGATTTCAAAATGCTTAACAATTGTTATAACATTTTAAAATGTTTTAAGTATCATATGACTTAAAATGTTTTCAAAATGTTTTATTACTGCTGTGAAAACATTTTATGGTGTTATATCCCCCCCCCCCCCCCCCCCCGTCACAATTTCAATTATTTGTATACCAAAAAAATTAGATGCTGGGTGATCTGTGAGGTTGCCCATTAGGTTTCCAACAGGCCTGAAGAAAATGTGGGCAGTTAATGCTTTTGATGGCACAGCATCTGCCATCTTTGGTCCTGACTGCTCTGGCTTTGCAACATCGGGAGGGAATCATAGAATTTGAAGAGACCCCAAGGACCATCAAGTCCAACCCCCTGCAATACAGGGATACACAATCAAAGCACTCCTGACAGATGGCCGTCCAGCTTTTTTACAGCAAAGTGTTTTAATCTAATTTTTGGGTGTCACACACCCAAAGTATACGTTTAAAGGATGATTCCTGTGAGTTACAATGCCAGCAATTAGAAACTTCATTCATTATCTTGCTAAAGAGTCTCTGTGGTGTCCATTGTATCCTAAACATAATTTTTTGCCAAACAAGTCTCAATTTAGGCTCTGTGGAGAGAGCAAGTATAAACTTTAAGGCCATATCCCATTATTTTGGCAATATAGCTCCTTATTCCATTCATGCCTAAGACTCTGTTTATCATATTTTTAATCAACATCAAATAGTTATGAATATTGGATGCCTTGATTCAATTAGAGTTTCTAGAAATAAAGGACTCTGAGACACTTAATGGCACAGGGCCATATTTAGATACCAACAAATATTGCCACTATAAATACTGCCATTCTCCCAAAAGTGCCATTCTACCAAAGGTGGCAAACTATATCTAGAACATCAGAACATAAGATTAAATATGGACCCACATTGTTTTAAGTGTCATATGACTTAAAATGTTTTCAAAATGTTTTATTACTGCTGTGAGAACATTTTATGGTGTTATATCCAGCAACCCCCACCCCCAAGTCACAATTTCAATCATTTGTATACCCAAAAAGTCTGCTTAAGTGCTATCAAGAGTATCTTGTCTTAGTTTGGAGTCAGTTGGGTCCTCCCAAATCCTCAATGAGAACTGTTTCCTTCACACCTTCAGCTGTATAGGGTAGCAGTAGGAGCAAGATGAAAGGAATTGGAATAAGTATGACTGATATGAGACAAAATGTTAGTCTGACTGTATTCAGGCATGTTATCGTTAAACAAGCACCTGAGTGCTGCAATCCTGTTAAATCCTGACACAGAAAACAGGTGGCTTTTCAAGTCAACTGTAAAAATTCCAGTTCCTTGGAAAGAGGACGCTGCTGGATTCCTCGCTGCCTGTTTGCCCAGAGAGCTGCTGTAAATATCCCACAATGTGTGGATACTTGTTGTAACCTGCAACTTGTAAATAGCACTCTTGCCACTATTAATTTAATATGACAGTGACAACATCATGTACTATGCATTGCTGTAGAATAGACCAGCTTGGTACCAGATTGAAATATTGCAGCAGCACGGCACTTTCCATGCCTATGTTCATTAAGCCCATCCTTGAGAGCCTCTATGGACTTGCTTCATGGTAGACATCTCTCGAGTATTGGAAACTGGGCTGTGGAAGATCATTTCTCTGTTTCTAGACAGAATTCATTTATTGTTTGCCTTAATAGCAGGATGATGACTACTTTGCCACATTGAGGGAACTGGAAACTGTACTGAGAACACGAAGCCTGTGTCTGGAGATGATACCCGAGGGGAAGATCCAGCATAACAGCTACTACCAAGAGTGCCTCTTTTATTTACACAATTATGGCACCAATCTAGCCATCATTAGCTTTTATATGAGGCATGGCTGCATGCGGGAAGCACTGCTGCACTTGCTAAACAAGGTAAGTTGTGCAGCTTGTTATTCCTGCTGTCCTACAGTATGTATGTAGTTGGCAGGCTCCTTGAGAAGCATCTCTGAGGACTCATCCAGTCTGAAATGCTGACCCATGTCTTCTGAATGTCCACACACACTCTGCATAATATCTTGCAAAGTGTTGGTGGTAAAACTTGTTTCTGTCCATATTTATACTTTCCCCAGTTATTAGGGTCAAAGGGTGCAAAATTCTGGCTATTTTCATAGGTAAAGCTTTATTAGTTTCACTCTATAGTTATATGGTATTCCACTATCTAAATGTATTTCCCCCCTCTTCACTGATACAGGAAAGCCCACCGGAAGTGTTTATTGAAGGGGTCTTTGTCCCAAGTTATAAAAGTGGGAAGCTTCACCTGCTGGAGAACCTGCTGGAAACCATTGATCCCAGCCTGGGCAGCTGGGGTGTTTATCTCATTGCAGCTTGCAAGCACTTGCAGAAGAAGAATTATTTCCATATTCTGTATGAACTGCAGCAGTTTATGAAGGTCCAAGTCTGGAGCTGATATATTCGTATTGTTGTAATGTTGAACATTGTACTTAATTACAGAAGTTCATGAGGTTTTGAATTTGGTTCCTGGCAAACTTAGATTTCCTTCAAACTTTTTGTTTTTAATTGAGTATAAACAGAATTTGGGGGTCTTATTTATTTGGTATGATTTGGTATGTAAAAAAAAAGTTCCCAGATTTTCTTGGAAATAAGTACTAGATAAATATATTGGGTTAGAATACTAGATAAATATATTGGGTCTTCCATAAATACAAAGGATTTTTGTTGCCGTATCCCACCCGCAGTTATATAATTCATTATATAAAATTAGTTTCAAGTTATCCTATCCCTTTCTAAAATCAAACCTGATATGGGCCACTTAACTGATGTCTGAAAGTGCAGGGGGATGATACGGGTGCTTTCTGCAGATGCAAAAGATGGCAAAGCAGAAGGATTTCCTTTTTAAGAACCCTGGGTTGCCTGGACATGATACATAGGCTGGAGGTATTCCCTTCTTCTGAAACAAATCCTCTTAAATCTAAAGGAGGGGAAGCACTAGAGTCTATCTCCCTTGCAGGCTCCATCCCTCTCTTGATCTGATCATCACTAAGAATGATCTTTGGCTGCTGGACTGGAGTGCAGGAAAATGTTTACACTTAAGGAAACTTTTACTGTGTGGGTAGTTGGAGGATTTTGTTTGTTTTTGTAACTTAGAGGAGATACATAGAAATAGGTAACCAAACACCTCACATCATTTTGTCTGTATAGAATCCTCTGTACACTCAAACTATACACTGGAAGGTTTCCTGTCCTTCAACCAACCTTGAAAGGAGTGAGTGGGTGGAGGGGTATGTTTGTAAAACGATTACATGACACTTTAGTTTTAAAGTTTACCCATATCTTTGAAAAAATCTGTCTTCCAGGATCAAGTCCGTGCTGCCATGACGTGTATTAGATTTTTCACTCACAAGGCAAAGTCATATACTGAACTGGGAGGCAGACAGAGATGGCTACTGAAAGTTAAGGATCATCTCAAAGTTTACCTACAGGAAGTTTCAAGGACCTCAGGAAGGAAAAAAGCCCAGTGCACATTCCGTAAAAAAATGTCTGCGACTGATGTGTCAAGGTAACAATAAAACTTTGTTTAACAATGATAGCAGATTTCACACTTCATTGGCCACACTGTTATGATAAAGAAATAAAAGGTAGATTTACTTTGGGATTTCTACTTTAAATGTGAATAGACCTAATCAGTGGACTGGATTTAGCTTAACTATTTTAAGGTTTTTGTGACTGTGGAATTCTGACTTCCTTTAAAAAATGTGTTCTTGGTTATATTTCAACAGAATGGTTTTTCTCCATGTATCCTTAGGAATATATATTGGGCTTTACCTTATGGAACAGAAATGTATGTTTTTAAAAAGATTTTTAATAGATCTAAACAGACAGAAAAAATGTTACAAATCATATCAAAACAACCATTTCAGTTCTATCAAGACAAAGAAACAATAGTGTACTTGTTTTCTTGATATCCATTGGAGTAATATACCACCGTTAAAACAGTTAGTACCAATTTTCTCTCAATGTATGACCAGCTGTAAATTTCATATATTTCCCAAATATTTCCCAGTGTTGGTGAGATTTCTTCCTCGAAATTTTGCACCCACCTAACCATACGTGTTTTAACTTGTTTTTGTGTTAAATTGAAGTAATAGCTTATAAATTTATCCTAATAAATGATCTTTTTGCCACACTTCCACCTTTTCAAATTCTGTCATCTCCCTTATTCTGTTTCTTACTATGTGTGGATGTCCTTTTTAAATCTTGAAATGTTGTATAGATAGTATCCATTTTACTGTTTTGCCTTCATCCTTTATCTTTTGCCAAGACTTGGTTTCTACTTAAGAATGGATATGTTCATATGTTACAAAACTATTTTTTTCCTCATATTCTTATCATAGTATACCTCTATGGGAGACACTGATGGGGATATTGGAGGACTAATTCTTTTTGGGTATATTCCCACATTTTAAATAATGCTTTTGGGTCCTTCTGAATCTAATCTTTGTTTAATACACACCCAAATTAAGTGTTTTTTTAAAAATATATAATTTCAGATTTTAAAAAAGTCATTTAGAAAAAAGAAGTAAAAAAGGGTAGAGAAAATTTTCAAACAACCTGAGAGCGCAGCAAGTCCAGCTTTCTTGATTTTTGTCAACTCAGAAAACACTCATTCATTCCAATCATAGAATCCGTGGTATTCAAAATGTTTTCAGGATTCAAACCAGCTTTAAGAAGTCTCTGAGAAGCGAGCTTTCACCCCTACACACCTATGGCCTTAACATTGTTCATTTCCTTCTGTAAATCTCCAAGGAGACAGTTTTGAGATTTTTTTAGTCTTATCTCTCTTCTGTTTGCTTTGAAAACTAGCAAACTTCTCTATTAATTGCAGTTGTTGAGCAGTTGTAAATCTTAGGGCTTTCTTGGCAGGTTTTTTTTTTTGTTATCAGCAGAAATTTTAACATGTATGAACATGACTCTCAAGAAGTAAGAGACATAATTTCACATCAGCCAAGTTTTCAATTGTCAGAAAGGAGAGTCCATAAAGTAAGAGATTAAAAAGAAAAGAACAGTAATGAAAGTACACAAAAAGGTGTGGGGTGGGTCATAGGGGCTATTCATAGCCTGCAGTTACATCACTGTTCTTGATGGGATCAGAAGCCCCCAACTGTCTATCAGGACTGCACGGCTTCACCTGTCACATTTGGTCTCCCACTCTAGGAATGGTGAGAGGTGCATAAGTAATTTTTCTCAGCTGATGTTTCTCCATTCAGTGAGATAAAATAAGCCTCAGGCCACCATTTCACACACAGGAATGTATGTTTGAACTACAATAATACATGTGTTATGGGCTGTTTCTGTTCATTAAGTGATGCACAGTTCTTATTTCTGGAAAAAGAAAATGAGTTCAGTGCTTAAAATGTGATTTTGTGATGGCTAATGAAATTCATTTTTCTTAAATTTAGGCACCTCAGTACAGTTGAGCTTCAAATGGAAGTAACAAAGTTCCTCCATCAGTGTGAAAAACTGAGTTCTTTGCCTAGAGCTGACTTGGCTGTACCCACACTTTTTGGAAACAATCAAATGAAAATGGAAGTTGCTTGCAAGGTACTGAATGCTGCCTAAAATTCTGCCGCTTCATACATCAAAATGGAATACTATGATTGCAAAATACACAATGCAGATGTGTCAGCTTTTCACAAGTTATTCCAGTTACTCTCCTTTCACAGGCTTACTTTTCATTATGTTGGAGGGAGGGGTGACATAGCCTTAAGGAGGTATAGAGAACCCTCTCCTCAAGTAGGAATTTTGCAGTGATAGTTCCGAAGAACCCAAAAGTTTTTTTAAAAAAACAACCAAAAAAACCTCTGCAATTCTAGAGGCAATTCTGACCCCTATGTAGCGCCAGGTCAGTTATTCACTACATATTCTGCAGATAAGATATCATTGGCAATTTTTTAAGGGAGGTATCTTAGTTTCAGATTGGTGTCACCCATCAAGGGACCTGTGTATTTTGTCTGGTGTTAGAGAGACATTTTCAGTACTGGTGACTTGATTTGCAGTGGGAGAATTCTGTTTATTATTTCTTCCTGACACTATCTTCATATAAATCAGCATTCTGCCAAGAATTCTGACAAGACCTTTGTTAATGACCAGTGTTACCTAAATTAATCTGGTCTGTTCCCTTTTGGTTGGAGAATTAGTTGAGAACAGACCTGCAATGCAAGAGGAGGGTAATTTGGGTAATCTGCTCCTGGGTATAGAGTTCACATGAAGAAATCCACTAAAAAATCAGAATTGAAGGAGGAGGGTTACAATGTTATTTAAGGATTAAAAACAGTAAACAAACACACACAAGTTGTAAACACACACAAAGAGTTTTAAGGACCGTAATAAAATACAGATATGAGCAATAGGGATAGATTGGAGGTGGGGGTTATTTTTTCCATTGCAGAAGTGAAGAGGAGCAAGAGGCAGGGACCTACATTGCTCATAGGCACAAGGAGGACATCCAAATGTAGTTTACCATTGATCTTGGGGTTCATTTATAGGAAAAATTGACCTTATGGCAAGGATAAGAGGAGCAGTCTTCCTAGAACAAAGCAGAGTTCTGTTCCCAGGCACAGACAATGGTATGGAAAAAGGCTTGATTGGATTAAGACTTGACGGTGCCCAACTCTTGATGAGTTTTGAACTATGCTAACGAAATTAAAATCAGGGGCATTCCAAGTCTGAATGAACTTGGGTTGCTAAAACAAAACCACTCTGGAAGGTTGATGGAGCCTTACTGAATAAATAGGAGGTTTAAGATTAAATAAACGTTTGGGAGAAAGGGTGCAAGGTGGTTTAGTCAGTTTGCTGATGAAATCAGGATGTGAGCATTTGCCAGTCTGTTGTGAGGTTGGAGATGGGTGTGCCTTCTCAAGGCTGTCCTGTTATCCAGATTTGAGTGGCTAAGCCTTCAGGGAAGGCATTGTTTGCCCCCTTTATTTTATTTGTATAGTACCCAGTTGATTCTGTAAAATTGAAAGCTTGGACACCGGCTTGTGTTTTGATTGGTTCTGATTAAAAGGTATTATGTGGGTTTTGTTCTTGAAATTGATTGCTTTTTTTCTGAAAAATTATATATACGTCTTTCTTTCCCAGTCCGTCATAGTAAGACTGGTGGAGTTTAGTTTGCTACAGCTTCGGTTGTTACTGTGTAGCACTTTCATGTAGTGGGGAACTGAAAAAAATGCAAACTTTGCTGGAACCCCTACTTAGGGAGAATTTGGTTCTCTCTGATTATGATTTTGACACATGGCCATTTTGTAGGGCTTCACTATATTGCTGCCTGGTGCAATTCTGGTTTCCCAGCTGCACATAATTCAGATGCTATCTATGTAGTGCTCTTGTCTTCATTACCACACCAGTAATGTGGTAATTTTGTTGCTCTAGAAGCAACAGAGGCTGGCTACCCGCTCCAGGCGGGGGAGGACAGGGAAGAATGCCAGGAGGCGAGAGGTAAATGAATAAACAAGATTTTATTCAGAGTAACAAGACAAGTAGCAGTGGGGAGGAGCTCGGTGTTATAGATCTAGAGACCCCTTTATATAGGGAAATCCATGGGGAGGGAATTTACAGCCAGTGCATCATAAAACATCATCAAACAGTGCAAAGTACATAAACATCCTTTGTTATCAGTTGGCACTGTCGTCATCACGGTTTCGAAATCTTAAATAACAGTTTGGTTGCACATTTGACTTATCTATTGGTACAAATTGTCAGAATGTCAAGAGAAGCTGTTTACGCTGGAATCCTTTAACAGAGATATAAAGTTACCCAGGTCTTAGAATAACATATTTTAGAACTTACAATTTAGCACTTAATTCATTTTGTTCTAAAAGCAAATTTCTTCGGCACATAAAGATAGCCTAAGGGTATTTCTTGTGTAAATGTTGTTTTTGGTGTTTTATGTCTCTCCTAGCAGAGACTTGTGAAGAGGGTGTGATTCTGAACCATGACATCTGTATGCCTGCCATCTCCCAACCAAAGAAATCACATAACTTTAATACACTGATTTGCAGCAGGTTGAAATAACTGAAAACTAACTTTACCTAGCATATAATATTGAATAAAACTACAAGTGCAACATAAAAATACATGGAAGAAACCAACTTTTCTAATGGCTGCAATTATAAGGAAACGTTACAACTGTGTGTTTCTTCTGTGTTCCAAAACACTCTTTCTATCTTTGAAGGCAGAAAATAACATCAAAAATATCAAACGTTCTGTTTTCTTGTTAAGTAAAACTTGCTTAATGATGTAATTCCTTCTACAGTTGTAACTGTGGGAGGGCGGCGTTTGGCAATGTCTCTTGCTTTCACTAACAGAAAAAACTGGTCAAGCACAAAGGCTTCTGAGTTCTTAATATCTATTTGATTATGAATATCTAGAGCCTAAAAATTAGTCAAACTAGGCCCGGCACTACAATTTGATAATATTATCTTTCAATATTGAAGCAGAAAGTATGAACCAGGCTGAACTGCTAAGAGGGAGTCAGGAACTCATGGGACAAAATTCCAGCTTCCGCCCACCCCACATGCCTAGAAGATATGGAACTAGGCAAGTTGTGTGATGTGTTTCCATAAGATGTTTGGTTTGGGTTTGGATAGGGAAAGGTGAGAGAGAATTTTTCTGGTGGATCAGCTGTAGATCACAGCATTCCTGAAAACTGATAACTTCATGGGCTTAGGTCCTTCATACGTCTTAATGCCTGCAAAGAGGGACACTTGTTCCAATCCCCCCCCCCCAATCTGCTTCAGGGTAGAGGGAACTCTAAGAATCACTTGTGGCGGGGGAAGTCAGAGGAAGAAAAAATTGCCTCTGCTCTTATGCTTGTAGAAATCTTGGTCAGATCCAAGCCATTGTATCAGCTTCTTTAAACAGAATGCCTTCTGTTTCTTACAGTAGTCACACCTGCATAGTATTAGCTGCACCCATCTTGAGGCTGGTTATGTTTAAAGTGTGGAAGGAATTCACTGCAGTCTAAAAGATAACTGTGTAGATTTTAGCTCATAGCAGTTGGAGAACTGGATGTGTCTTTGTCTGGCTTATTAACACATCCTGTCTTCAGTAAGTGATCCATCCCCCCCCCCCTTCCCCCCAAAGCCTGAAGCTTTCTGTAGAGAAAACAACATATTGAGTCTCTGACAGCACAATTTGTGAACTGGCTGCATGTTACTGAAGCTTTTCCTCTTCTGTCCATATTATCAATTAATTTTCAGGTCATGTTGGAAGGCAAAAACATTGAAGAAGGCTTCGGAATTGCATTCAGAGTCCTACAGGTACATTAAACCTAGGAGGATACTAGAAATGTTATATCCCACAATTATGTATTTGAATATAAATGTTTTGCTCTTGAAAATGCCACCAAACAGGTAAGGAAGGCTAACTGATGCTGGGTTCTTGCCAAGCACAGTTGTCTATATCCATAAAAATTTGAATTGTCTGTTTTTTGTTCATGTTTCTCAGAGTGATTTCAAAGACAAGAAATTAACACTTCATTTAAAAATTAGAATGGCCCATTCTTCAGTAATTTTACAGTAATTTTGTTTTAAGACCTTAATTTCTAATTCCTCAACCAGCTTTGTTGAAATCAAGGTGTTTGGAGTAGTGAGAAAGCTGCTTATCATAAATGGTTGCCTGTCCAAAATGGGGGGAGCTGCCAAGGAGAGGAAATGGAGATGCCTTGGCCATAATTTCTGTTTCAGAGCAGTTACCCTAGATAGAACATATTTTATTTTCTTCTTTGTTTTGTTTGTTTCTGTTTTGAACAGTCCACTAGGGATAGTATGCAAATCATGCAAAAATTCATCAAAATCTAAAAATCAGGATGTATGTTTATTTTGTGAGCCATTTTCTACATCTGGTTTAGGCTGAGATAAAACTGTAATCAGTACAACTAAATCAATCTTGTAGCCTGACACTGCTGTTTATTCAGAAAAAAAAGGGTCTCTGACTATGCGGTGGAGTACATTTGTTTCATGCAAATACAACCTTTGGCATTGTCATCCATTGGGGAGAAAGGGTATAAATGAAGTACATAAATTAAGACTAACTGTGATTAATGAAATAACTTCAAACTATAAGTTTGACTTATCCTACCTAAGTGTAGTTACTGGAATAGCCCACATTTTGATGATCACCAAGATTTTATGTGATTTTTAAACCAACCCTATGTGTTCATGAATCTTTTTGTCTTTATTGCTTCTTTGGCTAAAGCTTACAGAGGAAAAAAATCCTGTTCTGTCAGGTTACATGCTGATTTTAGCTGAATGAGAACTAATCTGTGCAGTGCATGAGGCTATGCTAGGTATTATGGTATCCCTTACTGTAATAATGTCAGATCTCAACGATCTGTAATCTAAGCTAGATCCTATAAAGGATTTCTGTAGATGAAGTGTTTTTTGTTCATGGGGCAGAACTACTTTTCCTCTGCCCTCCTACTGCTTATGTGCGTAGAAGCGCCCCTAAAATGCTACATCTGGAGGATGAGACCACTCTCTGGGACAGCATGAAAGGGCAATTGATGAAAGCATCCTCTTTTCTGTCTGCAACCCCCAAGGTACCTCTGTTTCGGCAGAATCCAGGTAGTTTTTGATCTTGACAGAGCATCCATTCTCTCATTCTAGGACTTCCAGCTGGAGGCTGCTGCTGTGTACAATAAAGTGGCCCAGCAGCTGTTGAAGCAGCAGAAGTACAGTGAGATCAGGCAGCTCCTTAAATGCATCAAAGAATCGGGAGTTGCTGCTAAAAATGATGGCGACAATGTCATCCTGAACTGTCTGGGCGAGCTTGGTGCTATCCCTTCTGAGGTAATTCTGCTTTTTTTCGGGGGAGGGAGGATCAGTCACACTTGCTTTTCTTGCTACTAATCATGTTTTATGTATTCAGAAAGCAGTGAACAACTACAGGTAATGGCTGAGGAGTAAATTCTTCTGATTTTTGGTAGTGATATTTTCATAGTCCTGGAACAATTTTTAACACCCTTTAAAAGGAAAAGCCTAGATTACTATGAATTAGTATTTATCTCAGCTGTATTTTAGTATTTTATCTCAGCTCAAAGTTGAGATTGGAACATGTTTCCCCCTCATGTCTCTTAGATCACACTCTTTTCTTGTGCAACATGTCAGCAAGCAGGTGAGTGAGGTGCAACACTACCCTGAGGCAAGGGGGAATGTGTTTTGACTGTGGGAAAACCAACCTTTCCTGTAGAGTTCCTTCACTGCTTCCCAACCCTCTTAAAGGGAGGGGGGGCCTCTCTTCACTGGCCACCTCCTAGAATTCACTCAAGAAGGACCACTCAAAAGATGGGCAGGGCAAGACTCACATATCAGGACTTAAGGCAGTAACTTTATTTTAAACCACATTAAAACTTTATTCTATGGTCAGCATCTCTTAAAGACATACAGGCTACAGGATTATGATGCAAACTGTATAAAAGAAAAAGAACATAATAGGGAAAACTTACACAATGTTTACCCCCTTCATCAGAGATGGTGTAGATGGGTGTATGCCCAGGGTTTTCTTTCAATATACATACAGAGTGAGGGAGAAGCAAATGGAGAACAACTCCTTTTCAGTTCTCTTCCCTTCAACACATATACACAAATGCATAGAAGACGCTGGACTGTCTGGGTTCTAGAATTCTTGACTGCAGGGGCCTGTCAAAATGCAGTAGCTAATTAATCATATTCATATCAGATAATTCATATCAGATAATTCATTATTTTCTGTAGATGCAGGAACGTATGCATCTGGGAGTGATGAGATTTTTCTAGCCTGTCTCTGTCAGTATTGGTTCATTTCCATAAATGTCAGCCCTTCTCAAGATGAAATGGCTTCACCTCCTGACATCCATGACAGAGAGAACCCCTGATTCTGCTACTGTGAATAAGGGAATGAGGATGTCAGTGGGCAGTGAGTCAGTGAGCACAGTGAGTCAGTTCCAAGAGCACTGATTGGCTATCACAGGCTCAGTGAGAATTCCAGTCAGGTTTAAAGGGGATTTCAGGAAATGAGGAAGACTTAGACTATCGATCACAGATGGCCATCAAATCCATGTTGCAGAGTTCCCATCAAATCCATGTTGCAGAGTTCAAGCAGCCCTGATCCTAGAACTTTCTAGATCAGACAAAATCACAAGGAGAAGTTATTGAGCCCAGACCATAGTAAAAATTGCAGGTAGATTTTAGTTGCTGATAGTGGAAAATAAATGCCATGTCTTCATAGCGTACATTTTCAGCTCTGTTTTCCTCTATGGGATACAGGAGCTGGACGATCTGATCCAGGATATGGACAGTGATGAAAACAAGGTGAGTGAAGCATCGCTGGAAGTGGTGACCCTGAAGGTGAAAGAAACTACCAAGATTGTTTTGATAATTTCTGTCTAACAACTTTTTTTAGGCCTAACCTGGCACACAATGCATGTCTGTTGTGCATCTTTGAGCATGTCATGATCTGCTTCAGCTCCTGCACATTCTTAGACATGGAAACCAAAAAATATCTCTTGTTTTTCTTTCAGATCCAAGCATATCTGAGATGC
Source organism: Sphaerodactylus townsendi (assembly GCF_021028975.2). Classification (NCBI taxonomy): domain Eukaryota; kingdom Metazoa; phylum Chordata; class Lepidosauria; order Squamata; family Sphaerodactylidae; genus Sphaerodactylus; species Sphaerodactylus townsendi. The sequence continues at coordinate 118,426,772 of NC_059426.1, forward strand.
CACAAGCTGCGTTCTGCTTACCTGGTTGCTGTGAAGCTAGAGAACCCTAGAGCTGTGCAGTTGGTTCAGCATGTACGGCAGTTGGCTGAAGACAGTGGGGAAGATGTGGTGCAGGCAATTTGCACTCAGTGGCTTTCAGTGCACCAAGCTAAACCAAAAAGCTGGCTTGCTCAGAACACCAGGAAGTGATTACCAGCTGCATGGAGATTGGTTATTCCTGAAAGGAAAGTTTGGCATCATGCCAAGTGAATGAAATGTTGGCTGACAGCAAGGCAGAGAGGCGCTGCTCAGATGTTACAAGTGAAAGGGACGAGACTGATTTCCTTAAAGTGCCATTTTGTCTTAGTGACGACCAACCACTGCTACCTCAGGGTGTTCTTGCTGTGTTAAGTATGAAAAGGCAAGACTGAATTATTAACAGTGAGATCCTTTTATTACTACAAAGGCATTTGTTTACCCAGGCCATTAATTTTATTAACCTAAAAACCTATACTGGATCAGCTTTAATTTGGAGCCTAATTTTCTGCAGTTGTTTAAAGACAAAGTTGTCACAGGAAACCCCCGACCAAAACATCTCTCCCTTATTACCTTTTATGTTTAGAAATGGATTTTACTGTTATCGATTCCTCCTAAATATGAATACAGTATGTGTGGTTTCTGAAATACGTGTTGAGAGGCAAAGGGGAGCTATTACATCACAGGACTTTTCTCTCTGCTGTGCTGCTGTTGGCAAAAACTTACAAGATCTTATTTGGCATTGTGTTGGGAAAGATGAGAAATGTGCTGAGATGTTTTTCTTGGAACATGTTCCTGGGGCTAGTTGACAAGGTAGCCTGACCTCAGGAAGTTTTCAGCTTCTTTTTGTCTTCATGTGTTCCTTTTAGTTTTCTTGGGTGATCTGTATCTTGCATGCATCAGCTGTCTATCTCATTTTCCAGAGGCTGATTGATTTGATTTTCAGAACCTAATGATAGACCTGGTAAAGGAATTCCTAGGAAGGAGCTTAGTCCTTTGACTGGATTTTTTGCTTGTGACATAGTGCCTTTGTAACCCATTAGACGACTGAAAGGAATTATATTTGATTTTGGCTGTAATCAGCTTTCATCTGGCATCTTTTCTGTAGTGTTTTTGGGGAAATATCCTCAAGACTTGAATAGAAGAGTTTTGAAAGGGTAGACTGCCTCTCATTCTTGCCTGTTCAAGAAAATCTTGTGCAATAGTGAACTTTAGTACTGATGTCTCTTAGTCGGGTATTGTTTTGGGCAGAGGGGCCAATTCTGCGTGCTTTATCATAGGAGCAACACCATCCTCCCATTTGTATTAACTGAGAGAAGCATCTAGTTAAGGAGGATTGGATTTGAATTCTTCAACTTTTTATGGAAACCTACAAAGTGTAGGTTATACCTTCTAGATCTGTTTGGTAGATCTTGTAATTTATGCTTCAAATCAATTTCATAACGTTTGGCGAATTGTTATTTCTACTTGCCATGTAGGAGCTAACCACGTGGCTGTTTCTGCAGTGGTTGCTCTCTGTGTCTTTGAGAGAAAAGTTTACTTCATGTGTTGCCAGAGGTTCTGCTAGTGTTTTCAGATAAGGAACTGACATTGGCTGGCTTGTGCAGCTGCCAGTGCAGAACCTGTGATTCGTGAGGTGTTTCCCATTTTCCCCTTGTTTACTCACTTGCCGTGGCTGCCAATAGACAAGCGCATAAGTCATAACAGACCTGTGATCATGTGCAGCAGCCTGGTTTGACTTACACACAGGGTAAGCTCTTCTGCCTCTGCTAGTATATCCTTCTGGTCTTTGTACTGCTCTTATAACTGCAGCATTATGACACTGAAAAAGCCACATGGGGGGGAGGGGAGGTTGTAAATTTTGTCTCTACCATTGTGGAAAATATATTTAACAAAATTTGTGCTGAGTGAACCACCCACAAGTTTCAACTGTAGCATTCAAGGGTTAAAGTAGACTTAGTAATTCACTTAGATGAAATGAAAACAGGACGAGGGGGGAATGTAGATTATGCTGAGCAGTTATGGGAATGAACTAGTAACGTAGCCTGAGATTAGCTTTGGAAATGGCTGTTGCTCATTCCCAAGTAGCAAAGTGATCCTTCAAGCAACTGTTAATCCTAGAGGTTGCTGCAAGCAGAAACTGTCAGTGAAAGCCATACTATCCTGTTGTGTCCATGTAATAGCGGGTGTAGTGTGGCACTCCTATTGCCATCTGAGATAGGAAGCAGAGAAAATAAAAATAGTGAATAGAGTGTGGAAGAGAGGCTTGCTGTCAAATTTGCAATCTGTTTTGGCCTGCTGCCCTTCTCATTTGTTCCTAAATTTGCCTCAACAATGGTATAGTCAAGAGTGTAATGGGGCTGGTTTGGAATTGACTTCATTTTAAATTTAAGTAACTGAAAGTGTCTGGCAGCTACCCTTCAGATTTGATTAAAATGTTCTTTCTGATCAACTGGTAAAAAGAAGCCTAACTAGTTATCCGGTCTGTCCTGCAAAATTCTGGTTTGCAGGTGAAGCTAGTGCTATTAACAGGAGGACAAACTAACTGCCAAACACTAATGCACAATCTGTCCATTGTGTTCACTGCAGTTGAGGCAGTTCAGAACTTTTAATTCTGTGTGTGCGTTTTGTCCTCAATCACTTAGCTCATAAGTGCTGTCACAGACACAAACCTTGGAGATGCCTAGCTCATTACATGTGCGGCTCAGAAATAGCTAACCTTAAGTAGCTAAAGATGTCTGCTTTTAGCTTCCGTGTTCTCCCCGCACCTAGAATCCGAAGCTTATCTCATTACAGCTCACAAAAGCTGCTTTCGTTGTCTGTCAGACTTAGACAGGCTAGTCTGAGCACTAGAAGGGAAAGCACCACTTCCATAGATGAAATCCCATATGCTTATTACCCACTTGTGTTCCATTCTTTTTGAGCTTCCCTCAAACACACACACGCCTTTCGCAGAGGGAGACAATAGAAACCTTCTCATAGAAGAGCCTGCCTTGTGTGTGGCATTTCCTTTTGCACTATACTTTATGCACTTTACATCCTAAGTATTTTTGTCACCAGCAGAACCTGCGCCTGGGAGTTGACTTGTATTTTCAAATACAGTCATGAGTTTGGAAACCTCTGAATGAACAAATTAGTTATACTTCTAAGAAGAGATCATGAATTTCTGTGTAAAGTAAGCAAAAATAAAAATAAAACCAACTTGGTGTCCTTTTCAGTGTTACTTCAACCTTGATATGTTGGAAGTTCACTCTTAGTTAAGTAACTTGTGCTAAAGTAAAAGTTTTAGTATGTCACACAAAAAGAACAATGAGTTGCTTTTTATTTATTTTATATTTTTATTTGTTTATTTATTGGCCGCCCTCCCTCGAAGGGCTCAGGGCAGCGCACAACATAATGTATTAATACATAACAATAGTATTAAAACCTATACAATACAATGTATTAAAATAAAGCCAAAATAAGACTCAGATGGCAATAAAACCCCACCCCCTCCCCACTGAAGGCTGGGACGATGGAATCACACTCAGCCCCAAATGCCTGGTGGAACAGGTCCATTTTGCAGGCCCTGCAGAAACTCAACAAGTCCCACAGGGCCCTGGTCTCTCTAGGGAGCCTGTTCCACCAGAGTGGGGCCAGGACCATAAAGGCCCTGGCCCTAGTAGAGGCCAGCTGGACATGTTTTGGGCTGTATGCATTGCATATGTAACCAAGAACAGACTAGTCAAGTGAAAAAAGATCCCTATAAGCTAGTCACCCTCATTGCTCCCCAAGTATTGTTTATATGGCCCCTTATACCTCTTCTAGTAAGGAAGTACACCCTACATAGTCTTCGTACATCTGGAGAGGGTGCAGAGTTCAAACTTGTCTTCCTTTAGTTTAAAAAGTTGGTTTCAAATACTTTCTGTGTTAGTATTGGAGCAGAAAGTTTATATGAAGCTTCTTCCCAAGATGGCATGTGTTTTAGTAACACTGCACTCAGAGCCTTCTGCTCAGATTCTAACTATTAGATTTCAAAATTAGACTAGCTCAGAGATATGCTCTGAATTGTCCAGAAGTGAAGTTGAAGTAGCTTCATCAGCTAAGGAAACGCTTTGCTTTCAGCTGAAAAGGTTTCAGCACCACTTTAGAGTCTCCACTAAATTAGAGGAGTCCTGGCTTCATAAATGGTCATAAACTACAGTTGGCAGGGGTACACAAGCAAGTGGTCCTTGCTCCTCCTGCCATGTTTGCCCATCCAGTTATAAAAACGTAGCATAACTATTGCCAAGTGAGAAAATGCATTAATCTTGTTACACAATTGAAGTGTGTATGAAACTAGCTTTAGAATAGTCTCTTGTCTCCATTTTGAACCTCATATAATTACACCTTAAATTTTGGTTGCATTATATGACAGTGTTGGGTTTTTGAATTCCTGTTTTCAAAAAACAACAACCCAATTTGCTGGAAATGTATAACTTCAGCAAAAGATTGTTCATAGTTCAGTCCCACTCGATGCATAGGAGTTCACAGCTGATTTTCCAAAGTTTCTTTGATGTTTTTTCATCACGGCCTTGAGCTGAGACATATGCTGGTTTACAGTCACTGTTGTATAAAGGACAATGTTTAACGATTAGTATAAAATTGGGCTTAGCAAAAATCAGAGTGACAATTAGACCCTTTCTCCATGATACATTATATCCCCCCCCAAAAAAATTTCTCTCCTGCAAGGAGACGCAAAGGAGCTTACGATCTCTTTTCCCTTCCCCCCACCCCCCAAACACCCTGTGAGGTAGGTGGGGCTGAGAGTTCCGAAGAACTGTGATTAGCTCAAGGTCACCCAGCTGGCATGTGTTGGAGTGCACAAACTAATCTGGTTCCCAGATTAGAATGTGTATCTGCTTTTAACCACTACACCACGCTGGCTCTTACAAGACCTCTTGCAAGAAGATTTGTGCTTCCAGGAACAAAGGACACAGTGTTGCTGTTATTACTCGATCTGACAGCAGCATTTGACATGGTCAGCCATGAAATTCTGGCCCACCGCCTTGCCAATATTGGGTGTGTGGGACAGCCTTGCAGTGGCTAGTGTCATTTCTCCAAGGTCAAGGTGCAAGGGGTGAGGGTGTCACCATGGCTCTCTTTAGTATATAGAGTCCCTCAAGGGGCTGTCCTCTCCCCAATGTTATTCATCATCTATATGCACTCCTTTGCCCAGCTAGTCCAGATTTTGGGGCTGGATTGCCATCTACATATTGATGACACCTAACTAAAACTGCTGATGGGCAGCCAGCCGGATACCATCCTAGAGGTTGTGGCAAGATACTAAATCCATCAAGCTGGAGGTTCTGTGGCTGGGCTGGGGAGACTTGGGATCAGAGTGCCAACTCCCCACTCTTGATGGGGTGCAGTTAACACCTGTATAAACACTCTGGGGTGATTGTAGATGCCTCCTTATCAAATGAAGGGACAGGTCACAAATGTTGTCAGGGTGTCATTTTTTCACCGTTACCAAATCTGGCAACTTATCTTGCCCTGACCTAGCCATGATGACCCATGCAATGGCCCTCTCCAGGCTAGACCACTGTCTGTGCAGGGCTACCCTTGAGGCTTCGGAAACTGTAATTAACTCATCCTTACAGAAGGCTGTAATTAACTCATCCTTTTTAACTGGTATCCCAAGGCTCTTTTCTAGGTCTGGTGGCTGCAAGACCAGACCAGAAAGGATCGTAAGTGTATTTTAAGTGATTCCCCTTTTCCCAAAAGATCCAACTTGAACCAGTACATTCCAATAAATGACCTACCTGAAATACTTCCCACTCACTGACTCCAGCTCCTCTGCTACTGCACAATACACACTGGTCTGGGCTCCTTCTTCTGGTGTCTTCAAAAAGAAAGGTATATTCCTCCAGATAGTATAAATTGTAGATGTTTGACGGGGCAATTCAGTCAGTACAGAGCCTGGATGCACAGCATTTACAGTGACTCCAGTGCCTACCGAAAAGAAATCATGCACTTAGCTGAAGACATACTGAAAATGTCAATCTATTCTAAAGTTTCTTAATGTACAATGGTGCAAGTAAGTAAGTACTTGGAGAATAAGAATCCTACCACAAATTATATCTTTCATATGTTTTCATAGAGTATTATTTAAATATACGCTACAATACTAAGTTTTACACTGTGAAGACAAATGAACACTTTCTATGGAACTGAGACTAGTCCTGACTCCATGTGGCAGTTGTACACAGTAGAAAACTCATCTGTTGCCGTATAGAACAGGCATTATACCCATTCACAGTTTTACTGCTAGACCTTTTACCCAAAGGGACAGACTGCTAAGGTTTACCCCCACCTTTTCAAATGAGCAGTGTTAGCCTTTCCTCCTTTATTTATATGTCAAATTCAAGTATATTTAGTGGGATTTGTTTCCAAGGAGGTGTGCCTAGGCTTACAGCTTTTAGAGTTCCAAGGTCTTGCTTTAAAAAAAAATCCAAAACCTTCCACAAACACCCTTAGCATTTGTGCTATTGAAACAATGGTATGACTGCGGCTTTTAAAGTATCCCCAGTTTTCTACACAGCAAGACAGATGAGGCTGTTATTTACACAACACTACCGACAATAGGCTGCTGACCTTGCAGGCGTCTGGCCAATTCCATGGTAAAGTGAATATTGGCCAGCTTGCTTTGGCAGTAGGCCTGGCCCCAATTGTAGCTCTTCTCACTCTGGAGGTCATGGAAACTAATCTTCCCAATACGATGAGCCAATGATGACACATTCACAATGCGAGCTGGACTAGATTGCTTCAGGCGCTCTAGCAATAGGAACGTTAAAAGGAAGTGCCCTGAAAAAGACAGGTGAAAAATTACTGATTTTTTGCTTTTCTTCTGGAAAAATAAGTTAGCATTGCAAGTATTGCCCTACTGGCTACACAGTTATGGGAATGTCTAATAAATTACTGGTTTCCACGATTACAGTGAAATATCTGTGACTGTACCTCTACTTTGTCTGTATAAAGATTTGTTAATATCTGCCCCCCCATAATCACTCATGTATGAGCTGTTGTACCATATTTACAATTATTTGTCTCTAAAGAGAGGCTGTAGAGAAACCAGACTTTTTTATTACCTCAGTATGTGTCAGCAGAGTACAGCTGATTTGGCTGTTGCACCTTTATCAAGAGATTGTGGGCCAAGCCAAAATGTGTATTTTAGGCGACATAATGCATCCCTATTTCACAGTGTTCCTGAACAACTGGGTGAGGTGAAATGCATCCTAAATTGAAGAGAATTTTCTCATGGGTTCTTTAAGGAAGTGTAATGAGTACATCTACTCACCACGCCAATGACTCAAGGCCTTACCCAAGTGATTGACTCCAAACTGCATCTCAAAGCCATCGACTGTCTTAGAGTAGGAGCACATGATCACTCCTGCATTGTTAATGAGAATGTGGAGCTCTTTCTCTTCTACAAGAAACAGACACAGGGAACACCAATGTTTCAGAGGAAATCCTAGCAAATAGAATCTACCACACAACAGTCATATTTCTTTCAGATCCCACCACGATTCATAATGCAGGCAGCAGACTCCAGTGTTGGACATACCTTTACTTTAAAATACATCTACGAAAATAGAAAATTAGTGCAGCAAGAAGAAAAGCTGTATCTTTCTGTTTATTAGCTGGTTTCATAGTTGCATAGAATTTTGAAAAAAGGGAAATGTTCCAAAAAGTGATCCTCCTCCTGACAGTCCCATATAACCTCCTGTCTCTCTGCACAGTCGTTCCCTTGTATGTGTTAACTGGGCTTAAAGCTGCTGTCCCTGGAGGCAATACATAATCTACTGTCTTTGGAAAGACATTGCCCACATTATAAGGATACAATACTCCATCAATGTGACTTTTATTAACAGTCTATGGTTGAGCTTCAGGTTCACAACTGAAAACTACAGTGTTCACGAGTTTGTTACTGTAAAACTGTTAGAACAAAATGGGCTGATCGGAATTAGGAATGAAATTTTCTAGTGGTGGGTTTTCCTAATGCAAAGAGGTTTGATTCTGATGTACTTGTCTACTCACTTTTGGATGAATGACATTAAGTGCAGCAATGTTGGCATTTGTAGAACTATCTGCAAATATGCCTATCCACAAAGATGAAAAATAATATAACTATCTGACATGAACATTTTCTAACTCATCTGTGAGATACAATAAGAGAAGAGGCAAACAGCACAGTAATAGAGTCACTACTGACAAGGTTTTGTCAAACACACTCCTATTAATAACAATTCAAGGCAGAGAAGGATGAGCACCTGAGAGTGCTCTGCTGGTGCTGCAGGGAGGGAGTCTTGGATAAGAAGTGGTCAGGACATTTGAATACACCACACGTGTTCAAGGGTATGTGGCTGGCTAAATTAAAATACAATTGTTATCTTCACTAAATCTACATTACATTCACTGTGTTCACATACATATCAAGTCAGCATATATTCATATAAACACATGTACAAAGGATCAGGATAACAATATACCTGAGAGCCTATTTACCCCATTATGTTTTCCTCATATTCTCCTCAAATCAGCAAGATTAGATGCGTTTTGTGAGTTACGTGCTCAGAACTCAATTTCCAAGCATCCAGGGGCCAATCTGGACTACGGTGTGCAGAAATGAGATACTTCCCCTGATGTTGTTTTCTTGATCTGAAGCAGTGCCAGGGATTGCTATTTGCCCTCTAGGGAAACCATGTATCCTGATAAGGCTGCATGCATACTTCCCCAATAATAGAGTCACTACTGATAAGATTTTGTCACGCACGCTCCTATTAACAATTCAAGGCAGATGCTCCATGTGCGGCCTAGTTATTACCAGGCTCAATTTAAGGTACTGGCTATCATAAAAAGTTCTTTGATCCCCCTTTTCAGCAGGATGGCCACAACAGGCTGGGCCACAACAGCTCTGCTCATCTGATTAGGGCCTTCTGGAGATGACAGCCTGCAAATGGGTAAAGTCAGCTGCTGTCCATACAGGTGCTTTCTCCAATATGGCTCCCACTCTTATTGAATGGCCTGCCTGAAGAGGTCAGGACGGCTCCCACTCTCTTGGCTTTCCACAAACTATGCAAAAATGAATGATTAATCAGAGCTTTTTTGAACAGGTTTAATCTTGGATAAATGATTGAGGACTATGGTCTGTATGGCTGTGTATAGCTTACTATAAGTAAAATCCTATTATGCAGTTTTTGCACTACTTAACGTTATGCTATGTTTTAGTTCTATCTTTTAGTTTTCTGGTTGGGTTCAAACTTCTACAATCCTTATGCATTGTTTACTGAATGTCCCGTTTTCTTGACTGTACTGACACTCTGTAATTCACCTTGAGATTTTGTGAGAATGTGGACTATAAATAACATTAAATAAATACCCCCACCTTCTAAATTAATACGGAGGGACAGGGTATTTTTGTTTATCATGCCATACCTTTGAAATATTCTTCCTGCCAAAAGTTTTGCCTAGAGCATCTCTTAACATATTCTGGTACCAGACAAAGTCTGTTTCATTTTGTCAGGCATTCAGGTGACTGATTTGATTTTTCTCTGATTTGAGCTGCTATTTGGTTTTTGTTTTGGCTCTCTCTCAAGTGAGATCTTCTGCTGCTGGTTGGCTTGATGTATAACGTTTTATTATTACAGTTCACGTGACATTTTTACTGTTGATTATTTTATTAATGTTATGAACATTAGCTGCTTTACAGTCTGTTTAGTTCAGGTGTCTGGGGAAGGCTAGAGACAGCAATATCTTAGATGTTTGAGGTGTTATGGATCCACGGTATGCAAGCAATCAAGTTTCAACAGACTTGCAAGGAAACAGAGTCCAAATAGAGGACACCGGGAGAACTCAGAAGAAGAAGCAAGCAGAATAGACTTCCTCAGAAGCAGTTAAGGAAGGATTGGAACCTGCAAGTTCTTCAAACAATCTCCAATTGTTTCCAGCATCACAAGTATACTTTATTAGATAGACTTCATTGGAAGAAGTCACAGTCCTAAACTTTCATTATATTTAAACCATTTTTGAACTGTTACTTATTTGTCTGTGGGTCTTACACTCTGTTCTGGCCAAGTGGGTCTTACACTCTGTTCTGGCCAAGTGCTAGGCATCTGATTTTAGTTTGCTTGGGGAACAGAACAATACCTTTTAGGAAATTCTCTGCAAATTCCTGAATAGACTTGGTGTCTGCCAAGTCTAACTTCTTTGCAATAACTTGCTGGTTCCCAGTCATGGTTCGGATTTCACATGCAGCTGCTTCTCCTTTCACCATGTCACGGCAAGCAAGGATGACTCGGGCACCTGCAATAAGGAAAAGTAGGAAACTGTTTAATAATACCAGTGAGTTTATAAGGTAAAAGCAGTGTAGTTCAGAACTAGAAAAGGCCTACACTGCAGTACGATATCATTGGCTCTCAGATCCAAATGAGTTCATTGGAGGAGAGATCTAATATTTTATTGTGAACACCATAATACAGAAGTTCACTTATGTGTTTGCAATGTATAACACATAAGTTCTCTTATGTGTTACACATTACAAAATACTATTGTAACAGTGAATCCAGAAGGCTATAAGGAGAGCCAGAGAAGCAGCAAGAATCATTGTGGTATAGAAAGAAGAAGAGTTGGTTGGTTTTTTCCTCTCCTGTAAAGTAGGTGGGGCTTAGAGAGTTCAAAGAGAACTGTAACTAGCCCAAGGTCACCCAGCAGGCTTCATGTGTAGGTGTGGGGAATCAAACCTGGTTCTCCAGGTTAAGAGTGTCAGACTGGAACCTGGGAAGCCCAGGGTCAGATCCCTACTCTGCCACAGAAGCACACTGGATAACCTTCGGCCAGACACACTCTCATCCAAACCTATTTTACAGGGTTATTGTGAGGATAAAATGGAGAAGAGAACCATAAACACCACCCCAAATAGAAAGCCCATTACAACCAACTAGGCAGACTTGTTGAAGAAAAGAAAAGCAATCAAGGAACAGGCAGGCAAGATAGCTGGACTAGTTTTGTACAGAAGCAGTTTTGTACCTTATATCAAAGTGAATCACGGATAAGAGAGCGAGAAACCAACTGAAAGATGCAAAGCCATGCCACTACAAGATGTGCATGTGTATCACAACCAGCTAGTTAGAGATCATCAAGTGAGAAAAAGCTCCTTTCTGACCCCAAATAAAAAACTCTGTATAGTAGAAAGCTCAGCAGCTCCTTTATGGGCCAGGATGCAGTAACAGGGCAGAAGCTCATGGGTTTAGGATGGCTTCTAACCAATCGCATCTAATTCCCCTCCTTAAGCCCCCTCCCTCCTTAACTTTCCACCCATGTCCCACATCTCTGTTATCGATATAGATTCCCTGGTCCCTAGCATACTCTTGCAGGGGTTAAAGGGGACCCTCTTCCTGTTTTTTACCAGTGGAAAAGTAGGTTGGCTCCAAACCACTAAATGTCTGACAGGTTGAGATAAGCAACTTGCCTCTTCTTGCAAGATCTTTGGCCGTTTCCTTCCCTATGCCAGTATTGGCCCCTGTGATTACAGCCACTTTTCCATTCAGCTTCACTGTAGACTTGCACACTCCTCCTGCAATATACTTCCTAGAAATATAAGGGTGTATATGTAATTCATATATTCAAGCACAAAGAGAAAATGCCATATGTACACAGAGAATTTCTGCATACGGAAACAGGGAAATTTTTCCAATTCTTCCACTTACAGCAGTTTTCCAACCCCAAACCTTAATGATCCTGGGGTCCCTTATTTGGCCATGTCTATTGGCCATGATGGTAGGGGCTGATGGGAATTGTAGTTCATGAACATCTGGAGTGCCATAGGTTCGCCACCACGGCAATAGGCCCTAACCAATTACAAAAGACCCTAACATGCGTAGCCCCCTAGAATAACTACAAGCTACTTCCCACAACTGTGATTGACAGGATACAAACAGTATCTTGCCCCCTAGCAATACAGCATGGCTCACTGATGATGTTAGTCGCCAGTTGTGGGCGGCTGAACAAGGCGGTTCAGATGGTAAAGGACAAATCTCCCAATTCAAGATAGTCCTCACTAGGCACTTCCTCCTCCCAGTGTTTCTAAGGATCCACTGACCCCAAAGAATTAAATGGGGGGAGGGGCTCAGTAGGCTGCATCAGGAGGGTTAATAGACAAAAAGCATCACACCCTCTTAAGAAATCCTTACGTCTTTGGAGCTAGTTAATGGATACAGGCCAGTGCTTTTTCTGAACAACACAGCTGATGGAGGTTTGGGGTTTTGCTTTTTTAAAGCAGTCTCTTTAAAACACACACCAGGTTTATTTTAATTTCCACACTTGTTATTTCACAACCGTTATCTTCTAGTGCTGAAATAATTATAGGAAGTTAACTAAACTAATAAAGAATGAAGAACCATGGCACAGTTTAGTCTTAGCAAAACTAAAACAAAAGATTCAAGTTATACAAGGACCGATAGAAATAGTATCAGAATGTGATTCCAGTAGAATATCTCTTGTTTTCCAGTTTGTTTTATTCAGCAGTAAAAAAATTCTTAAGTGCTCTTTCTTAGCAAATAGATTATTTTAGCAACAGATTTAAAGGCTTACAGACCAAACCTATGCATATTTACTTGGAGGGAAACTGTTACATTCAGTAAGACTAAATAAATAGTCTTACAGATTAGAAAAAGGGATTGAGAGAATGCTTACACAGCTTTAAATAACAGTTAATAAGGAACAAGACAATATACAATACCCGTATCATTCCGGTTCAAGTGCCTCTTAACTTGTTAACTGACTCAGTAAATTACACAATTATAGATCTAAGAGAGCTCATGCAATTCTCTTTCATTTGCACCTTAAATTATGCCTAATTTTCCTCTAATACATTTGCTAATTACAGAACTTTCCCTTGTAGGTGCATCTCAATGATAAATCTGTGTGTGCTGTCGAGTCACAGCTGATTTATGGCACCCTGTAGGGTTTTCAAGACCAGAGCTTGGGAAGAAGAGAGGTAGGATGATCTAAAATCTGTTGAATTTCTACCTATCCCGCATTTATTAATGATAAAGTCCACCAAGAAGCAAACTTCCCATTCTGTTTTTTTTTAAGTTGAGATCAAAACTACAACTTGTGCTGCTTAAAATCCCACCCCACAACAGCCGCATTAAGATAAAAACAGAACAAAAAACAGACAAAAGTATAAAAATTAATAAACAAAAACAATATGTAGTGATGTGTTTAAAAACAGAGGCATTTAACAGATAAACGTACTAATAAAGACAGATGATCAAAAAATCTCCGAAAAAGGAGACATACAGCACTTTAAAGACCAAGAATTTTACTGTTGTTGCCAGCCGCTTGCCATTTAAGCTGCTCTGGCACCATTAAATAGAAGTACTCTCTTGTACTAGGATGCACTTTGCAACTCTCATCTAATGGTGGTGGGATTTAAGCAGCCAGTCAAACCACAGTACAAACCTGATATAAGGAGCAGCCATGAATACCAAGAGAGGGATGGTTATGGAGAGTGCCAGCAGGGAGCCCAAGAAGGCTAGCATTGTGCTGGTCGGTCTTCTGACTTCACTTTCAACAGTGTCTCTTCACAATGCGAATCTGGGATTACATATAATGCAGCTCTTTAGCACTGACTGCTGGCACTGGGGAAACAATGGCATATGTGTCACTTGTAGGTCGGAAGGTAAAATGGGGATTATAGTCCTGTAATGTCGTTAAAAAATGCTCTGTAAGTAGAAACCAGGGAAAGGGGTTGGGAGCAGGAAATTGTTTATCGGGTAGGGGAGATGAGTATAAGGGGAGGCAATCTATCACTATTTACTATATTTATGGAGCCATTTTCAACTTGAGACAAGATGGTTTACATGGTATAAAGCAATGTAATCAAATAGCATGAGAGATCACTCAAGCAATTCAACAGAACTGGGCTTACAAAAATTCAAGCAGTGCAAAAAAAGTATCAAATATGGTATCTCAAGCAGCGCAGAAAGTGGAATCACAAAAAATGAAAATAATGCTGTAAGATCACGATGCAATAACATACACTGTGGCATAGACTATGGTCCTGTTCTCTATTCGCTTCAACATCCATACACTTTAAGGATGTGCAGAACAGCTCTTTTCAGATATTTGCCCCTATACAGCACACAGAGGATGTGCGCAGCATTAGGAATGAAGAAATCCACTTCCAACTCTTTTATCTTTTTAAAATATTGTAATACCCAGCCTAATGAAGAGTTCTATCGTGTTCAAAAGCTTGCAAAACGTTCTGTGTTAAAGGTATGGTATGGATTTCATTCTTGTAAATGCAGACACCCCCTAAATCAATAAGTCAATGTGCTTTCAGTCCCCAAGGTACAGCACTCAACCTCAGGCCTCCCTGAGTTGCAAAACTCCAAGATGTAGGACTGATGTGTCTCCTTCCAACACTCTGAGGTCACAATGCTTACCTTCCCACACAGTGAAACTATGGTCCTGTGTCGATCTACTTAATAGGATAATCAAAATGCTAATCAACCAAGTTATAGCATGATGCCAAGTAGGCAACAATAGAAACAAAACCTTGTGAAAAAATCTGTGTAGATTAAGAGCCCCCAAATTCCCACGTGATCCCTCCAGAGATCACCTAGTTCTGCCCTGGAGGATTGATTGGCTGCAGCCAAGCCCAAACTGGTGCCCGAGAAAGTGCTGATTCACACTCAGTAATATTGGTAGACTTCTGGTATTGCTCTGACATAGCAGAATGGTTGCTGCCCTGTCTTGGTAGAACATTCTTAAAATATGCACAATGCAAAAGAGTGGTCTAACGTATTGCTTTGTTAATAAAAGACACACAATGTTATTCTATATGTTATGTGTCTTATACAAAGATTGAACAGCAGGAGTAAGAAAAAAAAAGGAAGCTAAAATGTCACACCATTTTAAAATGCAGGAAATAGTTAAAAGCAGTTACTCCCCCACCCCTCCAAATGATGACAGACACACAGTTGAACAGAAACACTTCTCTAGATATTAGAAAGGGGATGATGTTGAAGCATTCTTTTTCAACTTTGAGAGAATGTGTAGAGGTTTTGAGGTCTCAGATGGGGACGGAATGAAATATTTGCACTTACAAATTTGTGTTGGGCTCAGTGAAGTACATGCTGAGATCAGGGAGAAGAAACTCAGACTGTTTTTTCTCCAAGGAGAGAGTCAGAGGAAGATATGGTCTCACTGCTGAACAGAGCAGAAAGGAACTTCATGAATGAGGTGGAACAGGCCTGCTTTGACCTACAGGCCCATTTCTCCCAGGGGTCCCCAACTTCTCTTGGAAGGGGTTTCTCTCTGTCTAGGGCAGTGATGGCGAACCTTTTTGAGACCGAGTGCCCAAATTGCAACCCAAACCCCACTTATTTATCGCAAAGTGCCAACCCAGCAATTTAACCTGAATGCTGAGGTTTCAGTTTAGAAAAAACCGGTTGGCTCCCTCTTCCTCCACCCCACCTGCTCGAGAAGTGGCGAGCCTGCTGTACCCTCCGGCAAGACCCGCACGCACCGCTCTGTGCCTCTCTGCCTCCTCTGCACCTCCCCCCCGCCCCGGGCAGCAGCCACCCAGAGCACAGGCACCAGGCCCGCCAGCCAAGTCCTCCCTACTCACTGCGGTGTGTGCACATTGTGCCAACCTAGATGTGTGTGTGTGGGGGGGTGATTTTCTGCCCCCCCGCATGACGAACTCTGTGTGTGTGTGCCCACAGAGAGGGCTCTGAGTGCCACCTCTGGCACCCGTGCCATAGGTTCGCTATCATTGGTCTAGGGTAACTGCTTCCACCACCTGACCTTTGTAGGAATGTCCCACACGGGGGGGGGGGGGGGCAGGGCCCCCTACCTTCCTTTCCAGCTCTGAGACTTTACCTCTGTGCTCCCACTTCCCTACTCCTGGGTACCACAGGGATGGTTTACTGCTGGGTGCGCCCCTGAAGGAATAGCTGCTTGCCAACTGGCAGGCTTCTTTCCTCCTGGCGCCTTCCTTTTTAAAGAGCATGTCCAAGACGGTAGAGGTCTATGTGGTACTGAAAACTGCTACTAGCATCCAACATAAAAAGTATTTATTAAAAATAAAACTGTTTACAAAAATACTTTTACCAGATACAGCAAGGGATTTTTTAAAAATGAGAGACCAACACAACTCCCCTGTCCCTTTCTCTCTACATAGCCTATCAGTTGTTAAAATAGGGTCAATGTTAGCATATTTCAGCTGCCTACAGATTCTCCACTACCTGGAAGATTCCTTCAGTGCATTGGAAAAGCACAAGCTCAAAATGGCTGCACCTTTCAGACACCAGCCCAGAACTCTCCCCCTTCAGTGGACTCAGCCAGAAGAGCCCCTCCCTCTCTGTTCCCAAGAGTTTTATCTGTTCCTAGTCCCCACCCCCTTGACCTGATCTGTCCGGTTCAAAGGAAGCTTTTCCTGCTGGATCCAGTATCTGCTTCCAGAGGCCTTTCTGTCTTTTTGAGACCTCCAAATCTGTGATACCTGCTTGGAGAAGGAGGGAGACTTAACCCATCCCATTATCTCTCACTACCTGTATTAGCATTCTAAAGGTGGCTGGATGGGGCTGGATGTCTCCTGCCCAGAGGGGGGAAAGTGGTTTAAATATTCCCTTCAAGGGGGGGCGGGTGTCACAGCGAAATTAAAAGAAAGCCTGGAAGACTTATTCACATCTTGAGTGTTGACTAAACAGGGCCCTGACCAGATGGGTTGAGGGGAGTAAAGTCAAAACCTTTGAGGAGTTGAAAAATCTAGTGGAATTGGAACAATTTTACAGGCAGGTTCCCTCACGACTGAGATGGTACCTCTGAGACAAAAAGCTAAAAACAGGGGAGGAAGTAGACACACTGTTAGATGAAACAAAAGGGGACTTGGGAAGATCTCTTTTCCAACCCCCAGTAAAGGGAAGTAAAGACTAACAAAAACCAATCCACTGGGGTGGAACAGACAAAACTTGATTCGGAGAGAAAGAGGGGGATGGCATCCTAAAGTGATATGAAGTACCAATGCTCAAAATTACAGAAAGTCATACAACACATCTCAGCTAAAACAGTCCATCTTATTAAAAAGGTTGAAAAGGGAGAAGAACCGCCCAGGAGCTGGTCACATTTAGGGTTTTTGGCTACTGAGAGGTGGGAGATTTCTCCCCTCCTGATCCCCACTTCACAGAATCCATTCCCTGATCCCTACATCTGTCGTACAAATAGTTGATCTTCGGGATAATTTAATTACAAGCTAACCGCGTTTCCTTCCAGGTCGTAAAATGCGAACTCCAATGTTAACCCGTTTAATGATTAATGTTAGCATTTAATTGAGCAGCGTCCCCTTTTGCCTCCTCAAATGAGGGATGCCGCCCCACTGATATTCACACAGGACGCGTCATCCCACCTTCTTTCCGTCAAACACGAGAACTTTACATAGGAAGCAAGCACAGCACAATCACAGCACAAAAGGCGCGACTTCTACCTCCCCGCCTGAACTCAGGTGGCGGCGCTGTGCAGCGCGCAGGAGTCCAAAGAAAAGCCGGCTTCAGGCGCCCTGATGGCGGAGGCGTTTCGGGAAGAGGAGACGGGGAAGCGCCTCGTCCCGGAAGTGTCTGCGAGGCGATGCTGACGACCGCCGCTGCCGCCCCAGGTCCTCAGTGGCCGCCCCGGTGACAGAGTCGGGGAGTTAGTGCCGTTGGCTCTCGGCCGCCATGGCGGACTGCGGCCTCGGCTCCTCCGAGCACTTGGAGCGGCTGCACGAAATCTTCCGCGGCTTGCATAAAGAGCTGCAGGGCGCCCCGGAAAGGCTACGCGGGAGCTTGGCCGATGGTACGTGAGGAATGTCGCGTGAGCCTGGCGGCAGTAACCGGCCGCGGCTGCCGTCGTCATCGTCTCCACGGGGATAAACCTGCCCGCCCGAGCAGCGGCGGCGGCTGCGGGGGAAAAAGGGTCTTTTCAACCCTTTCCCCGTCGACAGCGCTTAGTCTGTGTGGCTGCCTCCCCGCTGAGCCTCTCGGGGTGGCCATCTTTCTCGCTCGCTTTTTTTATGTGCCTTCAACATCAGTCTACGAAAGCCACATACAATTGGATTCGCGAACCTTTTCCTAGTAAAATGTGTTTGGGAAAGTTGCTCGTTAGGGCACACTGCTGCTAGTACTATGGCGCATCACTTTAACTGATCACGATCAGATGGGCCTTAGGAGTGCTTGGATGTGCGGAGGAGGTATCCTAAAGAGGTTTGAGCTTCAAGATCATTTAATCCTGTGAAAAATGCAAGGTTTTTTTGTGGAGCCCCAGACCAACTTTTAGGGTTGCCAGCTGGCCCAGGGGGGTAAAAATGGCCTGAACTTTCAGTAGAGATTTAATAGGATGCTATTTACCTCCATCCATTAAAAAATTCACCTAGCCCTTTCCACATTTTACACCCTTGTTAAAGGGGCCAGTGATTTTTCTTTAGACCTGTTGGCAATTCTGTTCCCAAAGCTACTCAAGGAAGATGCCCCACATCTTGTTGTCATAACCATATTGATTTGGGTGTAAATTCCATTGAGAACAATGCACACTCCCTTCAGAAATGTCTCCAGTTGAAGTAGATAATTAGCAATGAAAGAAAGGCACCCTGCAGTAATTGAAAAGCTTTTTTTGGGTGCATGCTTTAAGCTCAAATGGGCAGGATTTCGGGGATTGGAAAACCCTGTTCTCTTACTTCCTTGTTCTTTGAAACTGCAAAAATAGAGAGATTTTCCCATACTTTTTAATTTTTAATTTTGTTTCTATAAACAAAATAAAATAAATGCATACAAAACACAGGCAGACCAATCCAGGGGGGCAGCGGGCAATAGAGCAGTGGCTGCAGATAACAGCAAAGTGCTGCTTCCAAGAGCCAATTGGCCGTGTGGGTGCCAGAGGAGGAGAAACTTATTTCTCTCTCAAGAAAGCCCCAAGAAACATGTTACTTATGTCATTCTTTTTGGTGGCATAAGTCCGTGCTGCTGAAGGGGGCCATTCCCAGTCCAAAACTTCTCTCAGAGCTGACTAAAGTTGGGAATGCCCCCCCTCCATGCAGGTGTTGGCCTCCTGTGGCACAGAAGTGACAAGATTGCACAAAAATGTGTTAATTACTTTGAAAAAAATTCATGTTATTGCAAAGGTTTATTCCTTACTCTGAATGTCACAATTCCTTAATATAGATTGGATATTATAAAATTAGATCAGATGGTCAGAGCAGCAGTAGCCAATCAGATGCTTCTTAGTTGCAGCTTCTAGTTTGGGTGAGTCAGATAACTGTAATCACATATGATCTTCAGAGCGGCTTAAGCCTTTCTCTTGTTATTTATTGTGCTCGTTATTTTCTACAGATATTTCAAAATGTTTGTTTTGTTCATACTACTAGTGAGCTACTTTTTTACTAGCTTTTTTCCTAGTTGAATAACACTGCTCTCATACAGTGTAATTTCACTGCATAGCTGTATTGAAAAGAAACTATCCTGCTTGTGGAGTGAATTTTTTGACATAACTGAATCCTCAAGTTTGATGCCCTTCGGCTACTGTAAACATATTCTGACTATGCGCAAACAAGAAAGACGTCCTTTATTCCCTGACATGCTTCTCTCCAGTTTTACATTTTGAAATTTTTAGATGTGGATGAATAATCTTCCTTGGGAAAGAAAAACAAGACATTTTAATGACTGTGTTACTGTCTGAGTCCATATAGCCAATTTAATTGAGACATTGACAAACTGCTCTTTTTTAGATCCTATCCGTAGTCTTTGGCTTAGCAGCATCTCTGTAAATGGATTACAGAATGTCTCATTGAATTAATTTCTTTAGTGAAATCCAAAATTTTAACAATCTGAGAGATTCATGTTCTAGAAATTTGCATAAATAATTTTGCCCCAAAAAGTGGGTTTTTAAACAAGCATGCACATATTTAAAAGTCAGTCCCCAGCCAGTAATCCCATGTGTGACACTGAAAAACAGGGACACACACATGCATCCATTGTGTATATGAGGCAATAAATGCCATAACTTGACTCTGCAGTGTCTTTGTCAATTCATGCAAACCTTTTTCTTCAAAATAAAGGGTAGTGGATTATGCATGTAGGTAGAGCTATATGTGCATACTTCCTATCTTGCAATTTATCTGTTTACATACATAGAATCTGCTCTTCCCTCAAACTTGTGGAATCCTTGAGGAATTGTGTGAACTAGTCCTCCATCAAAGAGGAACCATTATGTTGAATTTAGATTCACGTTGTTTTATGCACTGATTATGTGCAACCACCATTTTTCACAGAAACCAGCAATAGCAAGAATAATGTGATGCTATTGTGGAATGAATTTGGCAAGAACCTTTCGGTAGTACTGAATTATGTCAGTTTTCTTTGTCTTTACTTTTATACCTTTCGCACATTATCTGTTGTGTATTCTAGAGGAAAAGAAGAAGCTGCTTAAAGAATTCGAAGAAAAACAAAAAGAAGCAAATGAAACGGTAAGATATACATTTTGACTGGAGGTAAAGGATTCCTGATGGGCATGAAGCCTTGTTTATTCCATTTGTTCTAAACAAGAATTCATGACTGGGGCGGGGATATGCCAATGTAAACACTTCTTCTGTGTTTCCCCTTGTGTGCTTTTTCTCTCTCTTTCCTGCATTTAGCAGTATACCCTGCCAAATCAAAATGAGTCGAGTGAATGGTTAAAGTTTTTGGTTTTGATCAGCTGACTCCCATGCCATGTCACAAACTGGTTTGTGTGTGTGTGAACAGTTTTTGAATTTCCCCTCAAAAGCAGTTTGCTGTGCAGCATGAGTAGTTGTATTCAGGAATAATAAATCCAAATGTCCTTCATGGCACTTCCTTTGTCATTCTTAAGCTCCTGACCTTTATTTTTGTTGTATTTAGAAGAATTCCATGTTAATCGGGAGAATATGTACAGGAACTTCCGTGAGATGGCAGTGAGGATTTAATTCTCACAAAATAGAGAATATATGTCTGGGCTACAACATAGCAGTGGGGAGGAAGGGTGTCACATGACTTAAGGCACCTCCATAAAAAATTACCTCCATATAGAAAGCTAGATGTTAAGGAGAAAGGTTGTAGCATAGTCTTATTCCTGACATACTAGGTTAGTGCAAAGGATGTCTTTTATGAAGGATCATTAAGTTGCATGAGCCCTCATTTGCAGTCTGAAACAGAGCAGCCTAGTCACCATTTTATCACCTCAGTGCAATCTGGACCCAAGTTAACTCTTAGGTTGGATAGAGGGTGCAGTTCTAGAGAACAGCTATGAGGCATAATAGGATGAGGCAAGCAAAGATGGAAGATTAAGGAAATCCCGTGTAAATTAGATAAGATGTTATGAGTAAAAATTACTAACGTTCAGCCATCTTCTGTGTTATCAAAGTACAGTACTGTGCTGTTAGAGCAAACAGTTGTTGGAAATATGTAGCATGGAAATTCTTTTCATCTTTCCAAACATCCCTATTTTTAATAGACTTCTGTGCATCGCTTTCTTCTCTGATGTTTGCTTCTGTGTATATAAAACAAAAAGCCAAGATGATATTTTCTTTATTTTGTTGTTGCTGTTTCAGTGTCCTCATGCAAGTACCTTTCAACTGACAGAAATTATTTTCTTCCATTTATTTCTATTTCTGTCCTAGGAGTCTTCCTATTTTTTAGGATGGCAAAGACAACACTAGCTTGTTAAGTAGACTAGTACGAGATGTGCAATCATACAGCAGGCTCTGATATTCCTGGATAAAACTGTGGGTGAGGATAGTGTTTTCACAACAGTGGTATACTGATTGGACAAATTAACCAGCCAAGTTTGAGCATGGCCATACTTCAGTTACACATGTAAACAAAGATTTTGATGTTTTATAACTTATTTAAGCTGCGGGAAATGGAAGAAGAACTGAAATATGCTCCGGTGTCCTTCCACAATCAAATGATGGTAAAAATTCGTACTTATAGAAGAGACCTTGCCATGTTCCAGAGGAAAATGAGAAGTACAGATTTGGGAATGATCCCTGTAGGACTTGGAGATAAAAAATACGGCATCTTCTCTGATGAAAATCAACGAAGTGTAAGTATTAGATATAAAATTCACTATATGCAATGATTTTTTAAAAATTATAGTTGGCACAGTTTTTCTGGTTTTTTCTACTTTTATGGTTGATTTCAATGGACTTTTACTGGAGCAACTTTGTGTATGATTGCGTGTCTAGACATTTAAACATGACTGAGCTTTTTGTCCTGGTGTTGGAAAGCAGGACTTTCACTATTCCCTTCCCCAGAGTCAACTCTGAGCCTTTTCTTTGGCCACATCACAACTGCTGAAGGAATGGATTTGAGCAGAGCAGCTGGAGGAAAGATTGTTCATGGCATATTGCCAGGGCAGTAAAGGGTAGGGTGGAGTGGGAAGAGAGAGAAATTCTGCTGGTTTCCTTGAATAGTGAAGGCAGGCATCTGGAAGCCCCAGAGACCAACAATCAAGCAAGTGATGATTCAAAAAGAGCAGAAGATGGTTTCTTAAATATGTATTTTAATCTGGCTGGAAAACTTCCCAGCTGGGATCTCCCAGCTTGACTGGCTGCCTTGGAGGAGACAAGAAGCCTTCCATGGATTCTTGGCACAATCCAGCCACAAGTCCATACTGCTCTCCTTCGAGCAAGCCCAGCACGAGGGTCACCTTGTACAGGGTGCGCATGCATGCATGCACACAAACACTCGCCTTTTGCTGCCAATAAGGATTTTTCCCCGCATAACCCCTGCTGCGTACCCCTGGGGGTACTTGTACCCCAGGTTGGGAACCGCTGCTGTGGCACCTCCCCCTGTGACAATGTGTGTCTTTTGTTACTATAGTTAAATCCATAGCTACTCATTATGTCATAAAGTGATGATTAAAAGTAGGAACGCTGGGCAGAATTTGGAAGAAGCATATTTCATTTTCATGCAAATGCCTTCTGGTAACGGAGAAAGTGGAATCAAGGAAGGAGATTGAGTTTAATTTTTTTCTCCATTAACACATGGCATGTAGCACACTATGGGACTATTCAGGGGCGGAGCTTGTAGAGCAGGTGTTCCCCAGAGTGGTTCCCCAGGGTGCATGTCTTCCTGTCCTGGTACCTACCAATGGTTGGGCCAAGTAGAGCATTTGCCTAGCAAAGCTTCTGACTGGCCGCTGGAAATTTGTTGGCTGTTTAGATTTTAAAAAAAACATTGCTTTGACAGCAGTGGCCATCACAGTTCAAGGATCTTTACTTGGAAGTTAGCTGCAGCAGCCATTTTATGGCTGGCCCCATCTCCTGTGACAGGCATTTGTAGCATCCTTTGGTGCTGCACCCACCATACTGCACTGTTTCAGAATTTAAAATGTGCCCACAGACAAAAAAGAAGGTTGTGCAATAGTGTGAACGATCAGTAGTTTGAATCATGTACTATAGCAAATGAAGCACATTCAAGGAAGCAATTTTTACTACTTTCCCTATCCCAAGTCATCCAAAATGCTGCTCCTGAACATCTGGGAACACCCAGGAACAAAGTGGAATGCAGCATTGAAGGCTGCTCCCAAAGGAGGAACACTTTTTTGCTTGTATATATGAATTCATTCTGTGTTAGTAAAAAAGAAAGCTTTTTTGCTTTCATATATGAATTCATTCTGTGTTAGTAAAAGATACCGTCCAGTATACATTTATTTAAAAATCCAAATTGTCCTCATTATCTTTACTATCCAAATGTACATACAGATCACAACATCCGTGTGTCAGTGTGAATTCATGATGCAACCTGCTTTCCCATTAAAACTGAATGGCTAATTATTAAGGGTTCCATGTGGTAACTTGGTTCGTTTGTCCTGCAAAGGTCATAAAAGAAAATTTTACAGCTCCTCTGTTTTCTAAGGTATACGGGGCCCAATGAGCTCTAATTGCCTTCCAAGACATAAGAGGGTTTTACTTCACGTCAGGTACAGATGTGTGATACAATTTTCAACTGTGTTCATCCCTGCAAAGCAACCAACCGATGAGGAGTAACTGCATACAAATTGAGGTGCCTTGAGGCAGGAACTTCATAGTGTGTGGAGGCTGCCTTGGGCTCCTTCATGAAAGCTACGCCAACTGGAAGGGCAGTGCCAGATATTGTAATCAAAATACATAAAATTCCATCAAAATACCTTGAATGTAATTTAAGAATTTATCTTGACTTTTGTAGGGTGCAGCATCTAAAATTGTCCTTAGGTTGTAAGGTCAAAATTCTCACCAAGGAAGCTAAGAGTTGTTAAACTTGGGTGTTCTTGAATTTACAGACGGGTTAGCAGAATGCTTCTATTTTTATGGATGGGTTGATCATGGTCCCATGGTGCTCTTGCCTAACCTGGCTGTGTCCTGCGGAGAAGCTTTGATTTAGCAGGCTGGTGACATGGAGACTATTCAGGAAATGGAAGCCTTGCTTTCTTTTGTGCTGAATGAAATGTCTCCTCAGCCTCACCTAGACCAGTATGGTGTAGGGATATGAGTGCTGGAATGGGATCTGGGAGGCTGAGATTCAGATCACCACTCTGCCTTCTTGGGCCAGTCCCTGTGTCTCAGGCTAATATACCCCACAGGGTAGATTTTCTGAGGATAAAATGGAGAAAGGGAAAACAGTGCAGTGAGCAGACTTGGGTTCCCACTGGGGAGAAAAGCCAGGTATAAATACCCAAATAAAAAAAATTAATCTTGACTTGCCATGATAAAGAGTGATGAAAGTATGGTAGCCCTGGAATGGGCGGCTTTTGTTGATATGGCTGTGGGATAATGTACGTTTCGCTGTTGTGTGAAGGGCTCAAGCCAAGAAATTCCACCATCTGGAAAATGTCTGCTTTTTTCACTCTCGTCCCTTTTTCAAGTAGATTACAAACTTACCAAGCACAGGTGGTTGTGGTATTTTCCTTCAGGAATGGTACATACACATCTCTTAGCTGTATTAAAATTTACAAAAGCACACAACGGATATTTTTAGGACGCCTAACAGTTGAACATGCTGGCCAAGTGGAGACTGTTGTTCAGTCTATCAGCCATTCTGTAGTCTTCTGTTGAGAATATTTCAGAAGATACATTTTTGCCTGCCTGTTAAGTGAATCTTTATTGTCTTTAGACTCAAGTGCAGTCTCAGAGGGTGTTGCTGCTTCAAGGAACAGAAAGTTTGAATCGAGCTAGTCAGAGTATAGAGCGCTCACATCAGATTGCTGCAGAGACGGATCAAATTGGTACAGATATCATTGAAGAACTTGGGGAACAGCGGGAACAACTGGAGCGCACCAAAGGCCGTGTAAGTTCAAACAGTAACGCTGTAACACAGCAGTCAGGTCATTTTGTGTTCAAAACGTTGGTCTGTTGTTTTTATTCTGGTCAAGTCACATCTGAGTTATGGTGCCCCCATGGGGTTTTCAAGGCAAGAGACGTTCAGGGGTGGTTTGCCATTACTTGTCTTTGCATCACATCCAATTACTTGCCAGGGTTGACCCTGGTTAGCTTCTGAGATTTGATGAGATCAGACTAAGGTTTGCCAGGTTTGTTGCTTATGCTGGTAAATAACTTGTCAGTTTAAGAAGCAGGAATGGCAAAAACAGAGTTTGCAGAAATTAGCCTTGGGGGAAAAATTGGTCATGGACAGAAAACTCAAATTGAAATAGACCTGTTATACTGTCATGTTTCCTTTTTAAGATAAAGGAACCTCAAAAAAGGATTATTTTCTGTGTGTATTAAGCATGACTCTGTTAAATTAGAACTTAATATAAAGCCGTGGTGTGACCGCACTTGGAGTACTGTGTTCAGTTCTGGTCTCCACATCTCAAAAAGGATATCGAAGAGATCGAAAAAGTGCAGAGAAGGGCAACGAGGATGATTGAAGGATTGGAGCACCTTCCTTATGAGGAGAGGCTGCAGTGTTTGGAACTCTTTAGTTTGGAGAGGAGACGTCTGAGGTGGGATATGATTGCAGTCTATAAAATTATGTATGGGGTAGAAAATGTTGACAGAGATAAATTTTTCTCTCTTTCTCACAATACTAGAACCAGGGGGCATTCATTGAAAATGCTGGGGGGAAGAATTAGGACTAATAAAAGGAAGCACTTCTTCACGCAACATGTGATTGGTGTTTGGAATATGCTGCCACAGGAGGTGGTGATGGCCGCTAACCTGGATAGCTTTAAAAAGGGCTTGGACAGATTTGTGGAGGAGAAGTCGATCTATGGCTACCAATCTTGATCCTCCTTGATCTCAGATTGCAAATGCCTTAGCAGACCAGGTGCTCAGGAGCAGCAGCAGCAGCAGGCCATTGCTTTCACCTCCTGCATGTGAGCTCCCAAAGGCACCTGGTGGGCCATTGCGAGTAGCAGAGTGCTGGACTAGATGGACTCTGGTCTGATCCAGCAGGCTAGTTCTTATGTTCTTATGAACCTATCAAAATGTCCAGTTTCAGTCACTGTTCTGAATACCAGCAGTTTTGATTTTTTTAATTGAAGATTTCTAGAGTCTGAGCCTGGAATCTTGCAGACCATGAGCTGCACCAGTGAGTTCTATGTGACTCCTGAACAATGAGGAAATGGATTCTCTGTCTCCATCCTTTGCTAATGCTTGCTGTACAAGCACAAGAGGGGGCAGCCCGTTCCCACTTCTTACAGCAATCACCCCTCCATAGCGCATGGTAGTTTTTTCCTGGAGGGCTCCCCAGCCCTTCGCATTATGTTGTCCAGTATTACGGTGGGAGGGCACACTGGGGTCAGGGCTAAATGCGGAGGACCTGCCTCAGTCACTCTTTATGCCTCCAGAGGGTAGGATTCAGCCTATTATGTTTAAAATGGTGACAAGCCAGACTGTTCTGTTTTTGTGCTGGTAGAAGAACACGACTGCATTGGTTGCAAGTATGAGAAGAAAGGACAGAGTTTGTGATTATCGGATATAACTCATGGTTGAAAAAAGCATGTTTTATTCTCTTATGGTTGGTGAAGATATACTTGAAAGTGTGGGAACAGTGAAATTGGAGAAGCCAGAAGGGTAGCTAAATAGCTTTTCAGTGGACAAGGATGGGATGGAGGCTTTAGTGCTGTTCATCTTTGTTATTATCCAAATCAATTAATTTATGGAAATTTAGCAAATTGCATAATTTATACAGGTTGTCAGACCGAGTTTGTCGTAGGATTTGAATGGGATACAAGCAGGCCTGATTAAGAATGTCTAACTGCAGAAGACATATTAATTTGCTTGAACCTACAAACAACAGTATAGGTATGAAGACTAGATGCTAATCAGAGTCCTGCATGGAAGTTCTTCTTTGCTTCAGTTTGCAAGATCTTGTTTATGACTAGACTGCTGTTTGTAATTTAAGAATATAAAGTTCAGTATTGTTTCTAGCTGCATGTGCTTTAGTCTCACTGTTGACCTATTTGCCTAATATGCTATGCTTCTCAAAACAGAGTCATGTTTTATTCCTTAGATAAGCATTTAGAATCTAACATGCAGCTCTTTCTTTTTAGCTGGTAAGCACAAACGAGAACTTAAGCAAAAGCCGGAAGATACTACGTTCCATGTCAAGAAGGTTAGTAAGATTAGAGTTATTTTGAGTCTCTGATCAGAATCTCTAAATAACTTCACTAGTAGGTAGTTTCTTACTGTGAAAGCACATGGTTAACAAACAAAAGGCAGTGTTCTGAAAGAACGGCTTTTATTTTACATAGGGAAATACCAAAGGGATGTTTTACTATGAGGGAAAATAATTATGTATATAAGTAATTTTCCCCCCAGAACCAGCTGCCTTCTTATATAATTGAACAGCATGTTCCCAACAATGAACCAGAATAAGTGGAGGACTCTGGGAGATGTAGTCCAGAGGGTGCCATTCTCATGTACAGCAAGTGGAACTACAACTCTCAGACTTCTTCTCACTCAGCTGGTAACACTTCCTAAAGCTCTGGGGTCCTCGCAGGGCTGTCCTAACCCTTGCCTAAGCTAATTCTAATGTAGGTCACCAGCAAGCCCAATGCCAGTGCCCAGGTCTGAACAGGCCACTCCATCCTAGGTTGTTGGGGTTGTGGGCTGGTGGGGGAGGCCTCACTGCACCTGGAATGGCTCCAGTTGAGGTGGTGAGAGTGGGGCTGTGGGGCGGAGGCCTCACCATGCCCACACAGAGCACTGGGGGGCAAGAGAGAAAGAGAGAATTGGAGTAGGGGGAAAAAGAGAGAGATAGGTAGGTAGGTGGGTGGGTGGAAAGAGAGAATGAAAGCTGGGGTTGGGTGGCAGGAACATGGAGAATAGATAGTTGGGGAGAAAGACAGAGAAAGAGAACTAGGGTAGCAGGGCAGAAAGTTTAAATACAGAGCTGGGGTAGGGAGCCAGAAAGAGAATTGGGGTAGCAGGGCAAGAATAGAGACGATTAAGAGAAGAGGTGGCAGGATGGAGAGTGAGAAGCACAGAAAAAGGGGGAGAACAGAATAAAAAGGGAGGGGGTAATGCCCTCTTGAGTCCCAACTTGGGGGTTCCCACTTGCTACAGCCCGTTGCATTTTTTCACACAATGGGTTTCCCATCTTCACAGGCATCCTGCTGGCTTTGCAAAGTTGGGATCCAGATCTGCAAACTGGGGGGGGGGGGGGGGGTGCACGCAATTTCAGTGTTTGTGTCATGTGCCATTTCCCGTAGATATGTCCCATCCACCTCTCTTGCCCTGCGAGAATTTATTTATTTATTTATTTTATTTAATTAGGCTTTTATACCGCCCCATCCCCGAAGGGGACATGGAATTAGTTCTCTAGAGTCCGTTGCACAACATAAGATTCTAAATTCCGAGTTCGTCTATATCTAAATAAACAGTCTAGTGGCACATTATACTAACAAGATGTCATGCACTTGAACCAACTTTATGAATATAAATGATATACATTGACTCAATTCAGATGTAAGTTGAGACCATTTATTTATTTAAGTTAATTCTAGATTGTCTCTCCAAAGAGCTGCTCGAGGCAATGTGTAGCAGATTTAACCACTAAAAATAACCAATCAACAGAACTGAATCATACGAACAATCTAAAAACAGCATAAAGAAGAATACAACCATCCAAGAGCAGCAAAAACGCAAGACAAAACAACCTGCATAAAATCCACAAAATAGATGCAGCCAATAAAATAGCAGCAGGACAAAAACACACAAGTAAAATGGCCAGTAGAGAAAAAACAAAATCCTTTTTTTCTTTTGCCTATGGTTTGTTTGTAAGTCAGATCCCAATTTCACAGTCATTCAACTCATGCTTGTTGCATCTGTAAGGGAGACTGCTAATACATTGGTTCCCAACCTGGGGGCTGGGGATCCTGGGAGCGGGCATGGAGTTGTTGCCAGAGATCCATGCATCTTTGTGGTTTTGTGGTGTTCTCGCCAAGCATAGCTGTACCTTGAGGAGTGTGGGGGCATCATTGGTGAACAAATGGAACCTCTGTTGCCATGACATACAAAGTCAGTGTTAGGGCTACCTGTGGTTAGTAAGCCAATTTTAAGCCATCATTCAGACCTTAATTTAACTAGCTATGGTTAGTGGCCCAAATCGCTCTAGCCATAGTTTAGATTAACCAAGATTTTATGCAACACCTGTTTATATTTTTCTTGGAGCAAACATTTCTTTTGTCACTTTTTTGCTACAGACTACAAGATTTTGAATGTTTACCATTCGCCTTTTTAAAATTCTACACTTTCTTTGAGTCCTTTGCAGATCACTTTCTCACATTTACTAACTCATAGCTTTCTATAAACTTCAGTGTCAGTTCTTCCCTTTGTTTCTTTCCTGAGTTTAATTGACTTTCCCTTTCTACGTACTTTCCTGAGCTTAATTGGATTTCCCTTACTATGTACAGATTCTCTAGCTATTTTTTTCAATTACATGTAATATAGATACTTTTTCTTAAAGCTTAGGGAATTTGATTCTGCCATCTCATCTTAGTAAGACTATGTTCACCCTAGTCAATGTCATGTGGATTTTTTAAAGATACAAATAAATGTTTTGTTTTTCCTTTTAGACTTATGACAAACAAATTGCTGCTCTCAATTATCATCATTCTGGAAGTCGCCATCCTGATGGGCCTCGTCTACTACAAGTTCTTCAGATGAGCTTTCAAGACAGCTTTCTGCCTTGATGACTCCCATCATCTCACGGATTATATACAGACATTGCCAAGTAGCAGCTCCTTGACAGAGGCTGGAAACGGTAGTTGATGCAATGAAAGGCCCTAAAGGTGTGCCATCAGTCTAGGCAACATGTTCACCTGACAAGAATGCATTACTACCAGAAGGAAGCATGACTGGGAAGAAAGACAGGGCGCAGTAAAGTGTTGGTAAGACTGTATAATTGCAGTAATAAATATATTTCTAAACTGACAATGTGATTGTCTAACTCTTAATACAGCAGTTTGGTTGTGCAGTGAAAAAAAAAATAACTGCCCTGTACAAACCCAGCATGCAGTCCAGTCAGTGGGAGGCCTGTCCATCTGAGTAGCTGAGCAGAGCTTTATAATGCCCATTATGAGACATATGCCTTAAACGTTGATGTCTTAAATCTGTACTTGCTGTTCACTGTCAGATTCATCTGGAGAACCAGGTGATGGGAGCTCTTCAAAAACTGTGTGCGCACCTTCTCGTGTCTGACCGAAGCACGTAGCAATCACATCTACTGCAAGATTAACTGTTGCGCTCACTTCCTCCTGTGAAGCTCCAAGCAGTGGATTTACTTCTACGATGTCCATAACAGAAAGCAGGCCTTAGGAAGTAGTAAGCCAAGAAGAAGGAACAGAGACTTTAAAATCACTCACAAAAAGACTGATTGTCAGTTCTCCACAGTATTGTATGTGTCTTGAGTGAAATCCAACTTTCTAGCCGCCTAATGACTGACAGACTCAACCAGCTTTTCCGAATCACTGTTAGACCACCAAGGACCCCCTTTCCAGATGAGTGCTTATCTGCTCTGACTTTTTGCATAAATTTTCTTGGGAAGCTGTTTTAGGAGCTAGCAATGCCATGCTTTGGTGAAGGCAAAGTCAAGGCTCTTCTCAAGTTATGATAATGAGTAGCCAAAACTGGGTGAGAGACTAATGCACTGATGGGACGTCAGTGGTGCAGCACCCATGGAGCGGGTGCGACACACCAAGCAGACCCACGGCAGAGGCATGGCTGGGCCATGGAGGAGGTGGGTGGTGCCGCAGCAGGAGCACAGGGCACCCCCCCCCCCGGTGCAGTTTCCCGTTACTCCGCCTCTGTGGAACGTCTGCCTGCCACAGGGCCTTGCACAGCTAGGCACCAACCTAAATCTGTCAATGAAACGTTATTGGCATATGCAAGTCTTCTTGAGCACAACATCTGAGCATGCTGGCAGGGGTTGATGGGGATTGTAGTCCATAACATCTGGAGTGCCAAAGGTTCACCACCATGGCCCTATAGCTTGCTGCTGTTTTGGCAGACAAAATTGGTTTCAGCCCTCTGCTGTCTCTTGGGTTGCCCACTCCAGGCTTTTGGAACCAGCTAATCTTTTTCCTATTTTCTTTGGCACTTCAGAATCTCTGTCTACCCAACTTAGCAGATTGATAGGTAAACATCTTGTCTGTTCACTCCCTTTTCCCTTGAAAAGCCCTTCTTTAAACGTCGCCCACTTCTTGAGGCCGTTCCCTTGTGTAGAATTCCATCTCAGCTAGAGGCCTGACCTTTTTTTAAACTCTCTTCTCTCATGTAACTCTTTCCTGTGCATGTCCCTCTGAACACAACATATTGCACTGTTTTATGCTGTCACTGTATGTTTGAATTGCCTTGTTTGGGAAAGAAGAAAACCAGAGTTTCTTACTGATATATGTCCATATTCACATATATTGATTTAAGTAGTAGAGGCTGTTGTGGGTTTTCTGGGCTGTGTGGCTGTAGTCTGGGAGTTTTTGCTCTTAACATTTCGCCTGCATCTAGGGCTGGCATGTTCAGAGGCCTGTCATGGTGCCACATAGCAAACCATATCTCACTGTGACATGTTAGGAGATGTTAGGAGCCAAAACTACCAGAGCACAGTCTTACAGCCCAGAAACCCCACAACCACCAGTTGATCCTGGCTGTGAAAGCCTTTGACAACACATTCATCTGAGTAGTTTTGCGAAGTTAACTGCCAGACAAACATATACTTTTTATTTCATGCCATCTGAAACTAAAAATAAAATATGTATTTGGCTTGTCCTTACCGGTATTATGTACCTCCTCTGAAATGTACATGCCTTCACGATATGTTAAGCCTCCTTTGACAGGAGTCCCTGTTGCTGGAGCCAATGCTGGGTCAAAGGCATCAATATCAACACTCAGATGGATTGGGCTTTGTCCTCTGTGGGAAGAGCATCAAACTTTATTCTGTAGGTCTGGCTTATGGCAAAAAGCAGTCTATTCTTCTTAGAAACAAAGAATTATGCATTGGGATATGACAAGTAATATGCAAATATAATGCAGTAAAAAAAATCCGTATCAGACCCTCCGTACCATTCATATCTAAAATTTATTACCTGCCCAAAAGGTGCTCAAATGTTCTTTCCATCACTTTCTGGATCCCGAAACGATCAATGTCCCGCATTGAAAAATATTGGATGTCATAGTTCTTCAAAATATAGCTGTTTAAAGAAAGCCATTATTGATATAATTTCATACTGTTTACAATATCGCTTTACAAAAGTCCATAGCCTATGAATGCAGCAATAACCCCAGTCATGTCCTTGTGAATGAAAGCCTAATATGAGAACTCTGTAGACCCAGCTGTCTTGCACTTACTGTTCAGCGGGATCCACATCTCTTAAGCCAATATAGACAATGTCTGACCGTGAAAGGCAGGGCTTCAGCCAGGAAAATCCAGGAAGTGGTGGCACCTATGAAGAAAGGAAATGGTCCTGAAACAGTTACATGACAAAATGTTTCACAATGGATGTTCTGTAAGGGCTGTTGATCATACAATAGTCTCTACAAAAGGTACCAGTTATTTTCTGTCAAGTAGAAGTTAATCTAGTTCAGAGAGCAGTACTGTTAACTAGTTAAGAGTAGAATCTGGTCTTGAATTAGTTTGAAAGCATGTTAATTTTTGTATTAAAAGAAGTGTGAGAAATAGCGATGGTCTCTACATTGGGAGTTGTTTTGAGTAGGTATTGTGGAATGTATACTGTTTCTAATATTAATTGTGTTTGATTCATTTAAACCCTTAGCTTTACTTTTCAAAAAGGTCTGATGTTGCAGTGATGCTTAACACTATATTCTACTGTAACATGTGTTGCACTACAACTCTATGCATGTTTACTCAGGAGTAATTCTGACTTTGTTCATTAGGGTTCACTTCCGTGTATGTGTTCACAGAATTGCAGCCTTAGTTGGTAAAGGTAATCCACTATACTTTGCATATCACTTAGAAAATGTACCATATGCTAAAAAGCTAGTTGCCATTGAAAGTATCCAATCATGGTGTAGCAGTATTGCTTTGAGGTCAAGTTACAGAGGGACTCAGGAAGAGAATGATGCTATTACATGAATTTCTTGGACAGAGACAAAAAAAATATTAAATCAAAAAAATTTTCATGCATAATCTTACTTCCGGTAAGGGAAATTACATCAAGCCAAAACCAGTGAACTTTTAGTTACCATGTGATATTAATTAACAGTCAATTGAAAGGCTATTTCCTAAGAAGGGGAAAGGTGTCAAATGGATATTGCACTCTCTGCAGAAAACCATGTACCACAGCTGGCCAAAACAGTGGACTGAAATTAGATTACAGGGAAAGACACATGGTTTGCAAGCATGTTAGCAAACTATAAAGGTAACAAGTAGGAAAAGCACATATGTACATTCCTGTGGATTTCATTTGCGTACAAGATCTTCAGCCCTGAGCCTTGTGTAATGAATACTATATTTCAGCTTTGTTTTCAGCAATCATGTTAATTCATGTTCCCAGGAGTGCTAATATTTTTGGATGACTTAAGATATATTATGATTTTCAAACTCATTCTAATTGGCATCTAATACTTGTTTCAAGTAAATTTTTAAAAGAGCTGCAGCAGTCAGTTATATCTATTCAGCTTCTCAGATGGTTATTATTGTTAATGTCTATTTTAAAGCAACTGGCTGTCATCCGTCAGGAGAAGCTGCCAAGCAGACTAAAGTGGGATCTCGTTTGCTGAACATTTTATAAATTATAGCAACTGTAATGGCCCCAACAAAACAGGAAATGTACTAGTGGTCAGTTAGTGAGGGAGGGGAAGCAGTATATCAGTTAGATTGATAGTTGTACTCTTCTACAAATTCCCACAAAGTGCTGTTCTTTTGCTTGCATGCTAGAACCACTGCTTACTAACTGGCTTGAAGACATTTGCATCTACCAGATTACTGGAATTCTTGCACACGTGACTAGCTGCTTTGTGAACACACTACATTTAAGAAAGATCCTTTTTAATTTCAGATTACAATTCACATCAATCACTGTGAAATTCTAGAGCTGGCAAAGTGTCATGTAGATGTCCTTTGAATTCATATAGTTCCTCATTATCTGTTGGAACTGCCATTTTGAGGAATCTCAGGAGGATGTTTCTGAGCTATGGCGTTGTTACAATTTTGAGCACAGGAGTATTCAAATTGCTCTGGAATAACTAAAATGAATGTTGTTCTAGCAGTCATGGGAGCCAAGACATCCTGTCAGTACCAGGAGGCCCTCTAATGGGTAACCTTTCCAGGAAAAGGCTGTTCTTATATATGTGCTTTTTCTGCTTAGGCAACAGTCAAAATTGACTGAACAATGGAATGAAGAACTTGGACTGAATCAGACCCTGCTTCATAGCTGGCAAGCACAATCCCCATTTACCTTATCTTGAAGTTCTCTTAAGAGAAATGAGACTGGTTGTCCATGGAGGTTTCCAGACATGGTTGTGAGTGGAGTATTAATATCAGCATGTGCATCAACCCAGATCACACCGAGATGCGGGTAATGCCTTGCATGGCCACTAATGGAACCAAGCGCTAAACTGGAAAAAACACAACAAATATAGGTTTTGTAAGCAGTGTGCCTGGCAAGTAACTTGGTTAATGTGGACCTTTACTAACTACTAGGAGTTCAGTCAAAGAATAATGAAATTGTCAGGCTCTTGGTGCTGTGCTACATTCATCACCATGGAACATATGATTCAAATTACCAAAATTGCTGCATATAAGTACTGCAATGGCAAGTGTACTGTGCAATATATCAAATTAATCCATATACAAAACAATATTTCCACTAAATGTGCAAGTCTATTTACAATATTTTCCAATTACAGTAAAGTACATCTATGAAAACAGTTTCAATTAATTTAAGAGTTCATTCCAAAACCGTAGGTTGTATGCTTCCTTCATAGTCACTTCAACACTATGATGAATCTTGTACTTCATAACAACGTCTTGTGGATTGCCTAGCACAGGTCCTGACATCCAGGTGCAATAATTAGTGCTGCAGCTTTAACAGCCAGAAACATTCCATTGATCGCGGAGATCCAAGCAACAAGCTGTATGTTGATTTATTACATGAATGTACTGATACAAGATTCACAAGATGAAACTGATTTACTTTTTGTGGCATACAGCAGAGTGACTAACAGTTTTTCATGCTAGACATTTCTGGACAGGCAATATGAATTATGAGTCCTGGCAATGTGGAAAGCACTTTGTCAAAATGCTCTGAACACATAAGATTTGTTTAAGCCTTTTTTATTTCAATGACCTTCTCCCACACTGATTCTCTCCCAGCTCACCTGTGATCACCTCCAAGAGTTACACAGCTATGGCCAGCAGTCACAGCCCCATGCACGGTGTCAGCCAGAACTCTGTTAGCTGACCCTACAGAGCGTGGGTGTTTGACTTTGTTGTTGTAGACCTCATCGTTGTGTACTTGAGTAAAAGTGAGGTCTCCAAAATCATATACTTGACAACCTGCAAACAGAAAAATAAAGTTGGTTTACATATAAGGATAAAGCTCCTTCTGGTAGTGGGAGAGGCAGAAGTAACTGCATTCCACCCAGTCCCAGCTGCCAAAAACCTACAATTCCATCCTCAGTGGTTCATCAGAGGGTCATGAGCCGTGGTTTAGAAACCCTACGTCCTTGTTGCTTATAATGTTTAGCCTAAAAGCTTGTTTGCAACTTTTATCGCTCCCATCTTACCCATTTTAGGAAACAATAATTTCTAGGACAAGCAAGGAAAAAAAAGTCCCCAGCATGTTCTTGGATTCTGTCCAAGACATAACAGGAAGTGATTTCCCCCTTGTCCTAAATAAATCTAAATCCCTGGCCGTTTCTGCACGGGCAATTCATGGCGGCCTGGAGACGGTAAAAACACCGTCTCCAGGCCGCCATTCGCACGGGGGGCGCAGCTGCAACGCAGCCGCAGCCTTCAGCGCCGCTTTCCGGCCGACCTGAAGGCGGCGTTTCCCCAAAGCGCTTCCCAGCGCTCTTTTTTGGGAAACGCCCGGTATGAAACCGCTACCCGGCTGAGAGCGACGGCTTCATGCCGCCTCCCCCACCGAGCACTCACCTTCTCCCCGGACATCGGTAGCGTCGCCGAGGAGCCTGGGGATACGCTTGGCCCCTCTTGGCCTGCAGGCAGCGCAGAGCCGAAAGCGTGTCGAACCTCGGCGGCAATAGGCTTCCAATTAGGCCCGGAATGGAAACAGGCGCCCGACTCCTTGGCGCCGGCCTGCTTAACTGCTTCAAAAATATATAGAATAGAATATATAGAATAGAATCTTTATTGGCCAAGTGTGATTGGACACACAAGGAATTTGTCTCCGGTGCATATGCTCTCAGTGTACATAAAAGAAAATACATTTGTCAAGAATGCAGACGGTCCCAGCGTCTTCAGGTCGGCGCGCAATGCGCCGACCTCGCCGTTTCCGCCGCCGTGCAGAAACGGCCTCTGTCATAGTTGATTTCTTAATAAACAGAACCAATATTTTCAATCTCCTGTATAGGAAGGGGAGTGTCAGTATGTAGCTACAAGTGGGAACCCACAAGGACTTGCAAGAGGCATCACATTTCCCCTTCTCCCCTTATTTTTTATTTCCCTTTCCTGAAAGGCCCCATTGCCTCTCCACTTTTCATTCTTCCAATCAAACAGGAAATCCACCTTTATCTGTCCCTCTGTTTTAAGCTTTCTCTGTAGCTTCTACATAGGAAAGCTATGGCACAGTTGTGAGGTGCCAGCCAATGGGCTAGGCCTCAAGGACTTGTGGAGGACACATTACTTTCCCCTGTAACCTCCTCAAATTATTTATCCTTTCCCCTTTCTGGCAACCCCCATGTCTTCTCTTTCCCTAACTCATTCTCTCCTTCTCAGCCATTCAACAATCGGCCTTTTATTTGCCTCCCATCTTCAGCTATATTTATTACTGTATTTGTTTACTTCATTTATACCCTGTCTTTCTTCACATTATTCTCCTCTCCTCCTTTTCATCTGCACAACAACCCTGAAAGGTAGATTAGGATGAAATTATGTGACTGGTCCAAAATCACAAAGTAAGCTTCCATTTCTAGTTTTCCCAGACTGTACTCTGAAGTTCAGTCAAACTTGCTGTACCTCACTGGCTTTATAGGGTGGCTCCTATTGAAGATTAGAAAGCAGCCAGTCCTAATTGAGTCATGCGGTATCAAATTACCCAGAGGTTGCTGCCAGGCATAGGTTGGTCAACATCCAGGTGGGACCTGGAGATATAGAATTACAACTGAACTCCTGATGACAGAAATCTGTACCCTGTAGAAAATAGGTGCTTTGGAAAATGAAC
Organism: Sphaerodactylus townsendi; assembly: GCF_021028975.2. Classification (NCBI taxonomy): domain Eukaryota; kingdom Metazoa; phylum Chordata; class Lepidosauria; order Squamata; family Sphaerodactylidae; genus Sphaerodactylus; species Sphaerodactylus townsendi. The sequence goes on from NC_059426.1 coordinate 118,464,641, forward strand.
TCTTGCATTACATCCACTGGATGTCTCTCCTCTTCCCTCCCGAAACACTGCCTTCCTTAGACTCAATCACAAAATCTCCAGGAATTTCCCAAGCAGGAGCTGGCAGCCCTAGTCAGGCCTGGCCCCAATGAGTTCAGCCTCAAAGGTCAAAAACAGGCTGGAAAGGACCCTGCTCCCTCCCGCTGACTTACTAATAGAAGCATGCTTGGAACCTGTGGTTGCCTAGCAACAGCCACTAAGGCAGGGGTAGGGAACCTGCGGCTCTCCAGATGTTCAGGAACTACAATTCCCATCAGCCTCTGTCAGCATGGCCAATTGGCAGAGGCGTTCCTCCCATTGGGCAAAGTGGGCAGTTGCCCTGGGCGCAGCCCTGTGGGGGGCACAAAAACTGCAGGTTCGTTTGGGATTTTTTGTATTTTCAGTGTTTTTCCATTTTTGACCTGCAGAGGGCGCAGTTTTTAGGCTAGCAGCACCAAAATTTCAGGGATGTTTTGGGAGACTCTCCTGATGCTATCACCCAGATTTGGTGAGGTTTGGTTCAGGGAGTCCAAAGTTATGGACTCCCAAAGGGGGTGCCCCATTCCCCATTGTTTCCAATGGGAGCTAATAGGAGACGAGGCTACACCTTTGAGGGTTGATAACTTTGGACCCCCTGAACCAAACTTCACCAAACCTGGGAGGCATCATCAGGAGAATCTTTTACTGATACCACCCAAGTTTTGTGAAGTTTGGTCTAGGGGGTCCAAAACTATGGACTCCCAAAGGGGGTGCCGCATCATCCATTGTTTCCAATGGGAGCTAACAGAAGGTGGGGGTTACACCTTTGAGGGTCCATAACTTTGGACCCCCTGAACCAAACTTCACTAAACCTGGGTGGTATCATTAGGAGAGTCTCCTAAAGATACCCTGAAAGGTTGGTGCTTCTAGCTTAACAATTGCACCCCTGACAGCAGGCACCTCCCAATTTTCCCCAGATTTTCCTTTTAAATCCCCCTACCTTTGACATGGATTTAAAGAGAGAATCTGAGGTCCCCAGTTTAAACATTGAAAGTGATGCTGCTGTTTCGGGGGGTGGGGAGAATCAACCCCCAAAATAGCATCACTTTCAATGTTGTTTAAACTGGGAACCCCAGATTCTCTCTTTAAAGTGGATTTAAAATGAGAATCTAGGCTCCCTAGTTTAAACACCATTGAAAATGATGCTGTTTGGGGGTGGATTCCAGCATCACTTGTTTAAACTGAGGGAGTGGGTCTCCTTTGAAACATTGAAAGTGATGCTGTTTCCCCCAATTGGGGGGACTGAATACAACACCATAAAATGTTTTCATAGCAGTAATAAAACATTTTGAAAGCATTTTGAAAATGTTTTCAAAAAATTATTTCTGCTGTATGGCATGGCTCATTGCTGTGTTCAGATTTGTGAGTTGGGGCATGTTCTATAATGTGATGGTGACTTTGAAACAACCTGGTGTAAAAAATCATTGCTTGGTCACAGTGGGGGAGGGTGGCTGCCCTGGGGGGGCACCCTGGGGGGTGCCAAACTCCAGTTTGCCTGGATACGCCACTGGGCGTAGCTACAAGGGGGGGTGCATGTTGCATTGGGCATGCGCCTGGGGGGGCATCAAACTCAGGTTTTGCCCAGGGCTCCAATTTGCCTAGTTACGCCACTGCCAATTGGCCATGCTGGTAGGGGCTGATGGGAATTGTAGTTCCTGAACATCTGGAGAGCCGCAGGTTCCCTACCCCTGCACTAAGGGAATCTGTCACTTAAAAATCTACATGCATTCTGTTTATCATTTTGGTGATTTTTAAAAGCTACCAATGTATTTTTAAAGATTTCAATTTTTTTTTTTTGCAAATCTGGGACCTTTTTTGGTTTTTAGAAAGTTCCATTTTGCTGGTTCATGGCTTCAGACCCAAATTAAAGTACCCCAAAATTTGGCCAATTCTCTGTTAGAATGTAAGTTCTATCTTGCTTTCCAACAGGGATCCAAAGTAACTTGCAACATTAATCTTTTCTTTTGCATTTTATCTGTTAAGGGGTTGATAAGCTTAGAGGGTGTCTAATTTAAAGTCACTCAGTGAGTTTATAGGGCAGAGTGAGGATTCAGACCTCAGTTATCTAGACCCTCAACTGACACTGTAACCATTATACCACAACAGTCAACAATGCATCTAATGTAACCTTTACATAAATGCAAGAGGAGGAATGCAGATTAAACGTGATGGAGGCTTGTTCCTTAAATCCAATACATTTTCTGTCTCAGTTCTCTTGCATTAAAAGAATGTTACAAAATCCAGGTCATTGCACATGGTCAAGTCTCCAAAATTAGTCAGCAGACTTGTGAATGTCAACACTGCATCATGGTCTGATGCAACAATGGTGTGTTCTGACAGAATATGTACAATATTATAGTCACAGTGCTATTGCTTAAGAACACTAACATCAGGGTTACCCTTTTGATATGGAGGTTCTGACTGGTGAAATGGAAAGTGTATTTATAAAACCAGATTTTGATACCCATGTATAGTCAATCTAGAACTATATTTCAATTTCCTTTATATCTTTTACAGAGTTGCCCACTTTCCTCTTTGCAGTTCCCAAGAAGTAGAAAGCCAGGAAAACACTTGGCTCTCACAGCAGAATTTATTTGCCATTGTCATCAGAAACCAAAGCTTGCTGCTTATTTGCCACCCTATTATTCTTAAGGTGAATCAACTTATTAACTGCACCAAATGAATACACTTGCTTTATCGTGTGATTTTTCAACCACTACCACAAATTTCAGGAGAGTGATTCTTAAATTGTCATAAACAATTCTTAATGTAGCTTACTTTAGAAACTTCATTTGTCTGGCAACTTTAATTTAAGTAAAACTTGTGGTGTGCAGGCATTATCTGTAGGTAAACTATGTATTAAAGATGGCTTGTCAACAAGACAAATATTCCTAACCATATTACAAGTGTTAACAGTCAGAATTAGTTTGCTACAATATACCACTAATACAATTACCACTTCGGGATTTGTAGCCATCCATTGTTTGCACGAACTTAATAAAACTCAAAAGAGAAGTCAGTGATTCATAGGACAGGATCCATCGCCTTTCTCAATAGCAGTTGAGGCTGAATCATTTGGTTTGCAAAAAAAAAAAAAAGTCCACAATTGCAACAGAAGAATGCTTTCCCTCATTTAATAAGATAAGAGTTTTGAGTGTATTTCACACATGGCTAACACTTTTTTTTAAAGGGTTCTTTTCTGTAGTTTTGAGTCAGAATTATCAACTGATATTCCAGTCCAGAATCAAAATTCTGTCACAAAGAAAAACACTCTGCACAATAACTATGCAAGCATGTATGGGGCATATCTGAAGCAATCTATTTCAGTACCATCTTGAGAATTCTAAGTTTACACTTCATATTTTCATCAACTGATAGAAAAAAATCCTAAACTTTGAAATGATAGAGAATTCTGAGTGCCAGCTTGATGTGATGGTTAAGAGCAGCAGACTCTAACCTGGATAACTGGGTTCAATTCCCCGCTCCTCCACATGAAGCCTGCTTGGGTGACCTTGGGCCAAGAACAGTTCTTTCATAACTCTCTCAGGCCATGCAGAGGCAGACAATGGCAAACCACCTCTGAACATCTCTCGCTCTGAAAACCCTATGGAGTCGCCATAGGTCAGCTAGGACCTGATGGCACTTTATACATGTGATGAGAGAGAATCCTGGCAGTGCTTTAGATTGGAGCAATTGCATGGAGTTACTGACCAATTCCAACAGAAATAAACCAAGCCCCCAACAGGATGGCACCAATCAATGTCCTGCCATCTGACCACTGATTTGCTCAATTAATTTTTAAAAGGCTTTTTCATTTGTGATATGATTTTTAAAATTTAAATAGGAATTTTCTTACAGAATGGGTACATTTGTGATTTTTAAACAGTGGCTGGTGATTTTCTCTCCCAGCCATCCTTAAAAAAAAAATCAAGCTCCAGATTTCTGACATACTCTGCATCTGACATAACCTGCCATGCCATACTTCTCCCTGGATCAGAACAGATTTTTGAAGCTCACTATAAAGTTGATGTATCACTCATTCTGAAACAAATTCCCCTTTAACAACTGTGATTCTGACCATAGCAGATGTTTTTTAAAGTTATTTATTCATTCATTCATTTATGGGAGATGTTAAGAGCATGTAAATAAAAGTTTATCAGTTCTTCTGGTTCAACTTGTATGTTTCCGACACGAACAATTCTTAAATCTTGTGTTTACCAGGAAGCTAATGCACATATCAGTTGGTTTAAACTTTAAAGGAATCACTGGTTCTCCAGCAATCTCATCTATGTCAATGGGTTTAGAAGGATACAACTCTGTGCAGAAAATTCATGACTGGCAATGTGATCTTAAGCAATGTACAGTTTGGTCACTAGACATTCAAGCACATTATGCCATAAATTTACTTGCTCTGTGATGAATGAGTAGAGCAGAAGTTCCCAATCTTTTGGGCCTGCAGGGCTCTAATTCTGATAAATGGGAAATTCCAGAGAAGGGAAGGGTGTGCCTTGGGGGCAGCTCCTCAGGGGGCACCAGTGGCCTCTTTCTCATTCAGATTTGCCTTTCAAAGACATCTGACAGCAAGGGTTGGTCATGAGTCACGGGGGTGAAGCATCCTGAACCGCTGTTGAGAAAGGGATGCTCTCCGATGACTTCCATGGCCAGGCAAAGTGCTTTACGGGTGGGTGGGTGGTCTGACTTACCCAAGCCGGAGAGCTTTTCCACCAGACCCGCGTTCCTGATAGCGGCGGGACCGCGATCTGCTCCGTTTCTTTTCTGGAAGGCAAAGAGGAGAGCTTAGAAGAGACCACGTGCTCGAGAAAACGGGAGGTCTGGGGAGGCAGCGTGCCCTCCGCATGGAAATTTCCACTCACCAGCTTTCCTGCGCGCCCCAAGCCACGAGACCTTCAGAGAGGGCGCGCTGCTCCTCCTCCCCCTCCCCCTCCCCCCCCCGGGCACCTGAGCCAGGATTCTCTCTCTCGCTCCAAATAAGCCCCCCCCCCCGCGCAACAGAGCATCCCTTGCTCGGGAGGAGTGGGGTGGCCCCTCGAGTCGCACTCCTCCCTGGTCGCTCACCTGTCCCCTGGAGAAAGGGGCGCCGATGAGGGCCACCGAGTGCGCCGCTCGCCTCTGGAGTTGCACGGGGGAGCCGGTTTGCTTCCCGAGGAGCCGGGCCACGCTGGTGCCAAGAGACATGATGATGATGCCTGAGTGGGAGCTGCTGCAGGTGCGCCGCCGGACTGCCTCTCTCGGGTGGCCTCCAGCCGGCGCTGCGTCGCCCTCATATAAGCCTCGAGCCGGCCGGCTGCCGCCTGGACAATCACGCCCCCCCCGCCGCCACGCCCCCGGCCCGGCCCAAATTGGCCAATGGCCGCGTAGTTTTCCAGAGGAGTGCCTCTGGAACCTCCCCCCCTCCTGTATCCCACTCCGGTCTTGCAAGCGCCAAGGTGCAATCGTGACTATTCTGGATTTTTCTCCGTTCCACCCCCCAAAGCCAATTTCCCTACACCTTAACCCCATCCCGCCCGGCCCGGCCCGACCCTTCCCCTTGCACTACGTCCCTTCGAGCTGACCTTTCAAAAACGCAAGTACAAAACATTTGCTTTGTTTTCCACTTCCTCCTGCTGGAAATTTCTAATACCGCGCCAAGAAAGTTTTACAAGGCATCTTATTCACCAACCCTATATACCCTTGTTTGGTTAGATGTGGACAAAAATTGTAGGTATCCACAATGGACCATTCCAAAATCCAAGATCAAGAGTGGTGTAACGCTTTCTATTAAGAGCAAGTGCAACCAACATAACATAACTATTAAGAGCAACCAACATACCATGACATAACTTTTGTTTTGGGTTGGGTGCAATTCCCTTGGTTATGATGATGTGTTTAGGACTGGGCTGGACAATTCACAGTGTGCTGAAAATATGCTCAGTGACTATTCGAGGAGGACAGCTGTAGTAGCCTCCTGGCATTTTTGAGAGACACATTTGCTCAGACACAAGCTTTGGTGGGGTCAAACGTGGCCTTCTCATCTCAATAAATGCCCACAGTTACCAAATAAGCTCCTCACAGTTTTTCTCCCAAGGAGAACAGTGATGAAAGGATGACCAGTGGTGAATGAGTTTGAAGATTTTGCACAAGGGGCTGTTGAAAAGCCACCAGTCACTGCAGAGGTGGATACAGCCCAGGGGAAACTTGGGCCCTTTCTGCACAGCAAATGTACAGGGGGTTATAGTCGTTTTCCTGTTTTCACGTACACATTCATCCGTGCAAGCTGCAATTAGAGCCCACGGAAACAATCTGGGTTGCTGTTGCACGGAGACAGAGCTCTTTTTTAAAACTTACTTCCCACCAACGCATAACTATGCAGGCATGCACAAATGAACCCCCACAGCCATTCTGACGTTTCACGATATGACCATTTGCACCTGCATGGCTATACAGATGTAAGCCGCAAAACATTTTTGAAAGGAAAATGGAGGTGAATAAAGCGCCTCCTGCCCGGTTGTTTGCTTGCAAGTGGCTGCAGCCTGGGATTTTTCGAAAGACTTGTGAATAGTGCTGTGAAGAAAGTATGTGAAATTTATTATTTTAGTTGACATAAGGGTAGCCATTTTGTATGCTTTTTTAATCTAAAATGTCTTGTCTGTTTTTTTTTTAACAAATGTAGCTGTGAAAGGGACTGGCTTTCACCCATCAAGATAATAGAAAATGTTAAGCAAGTTAATTGGTGCAACATTTCTTTTGCTTTCTGTAACTGCTTCCACCTGGGAGCCTTAGAGATAACAGCTCTTGCTATGATTTAATTAGGGTGGTGATCCCATTGGTTCAGTAGGTACCACATGGGGTAAATTATTTTTTCTACATTATTTAGTATGATGTATTAGAGGTATCTTTTTCGTGTTACTTTTTGAACTTTATTCCAGACCTGAAAAAAACTGAATCTGCTTGCTATATGAAACAAAGGCCATGCAATGGACTTTTCTGATTGGCTTCTATTGGGATTCCATTTCCTTATGCTGGCAACAGCAGTTTTCCAGTTTCTGTTTTGTACCATCTGCTCCTGCCAATATCATTGCCTCTGAACTGTTTTCTTCTTTTAATAAATTTAAAGAAAATAACTTTCATACATTGTCTGTGTGGAGTGTTTGGTTCAGAAGGAGTGCCCACACATCAGCAGGTCCTGAGTGAGTGCTCAGGAACCTTGACAAGTGTGATTCTCAAAAAACCAATTTGGGGAAAATAATATGGGGCAGACTGGTTTTAGGGGTGGGATCTGGTGTGAAGGACTGGTTTTAGGGGTGGGATCTGTGCGAAGTTCCCCCCCAAAAATGTTTTTTCCTGTTCTGTGTTTATTGGCCTGTGCAGATTGGGCCTTGGTCTTACCACCCTTAAGTTTGCATCTGAGTCATATAAAACAAGCTGGAACTGTAAGTTTCTAACATTTCAACTGTTCTCTTCTTAAAGGGCCATTGCACAAATTCTTTGTACCATCTTAATAGTCTAATCAATCACCCTTCTTTCCTTATTTATAAGGGAAGCAATCAGTCGCCATCACAAATACTATCTTCCCTTTTATACAATACCATACAATAAATTTTATATAGTGACTCAAAATCGTCTGAAAAATTAGAGACATATGACGAATCTGGTGTGTACATAATAAAGTATCTAAAATGGCAACAAGATGCAGCAGTGTCAGATGGAATGGAAGTGTGGGAATTACCAAGGAAGGCCATGGTTTCTGGTGTGAACAGTAACTGAATGAATCCTAACCCTTGGTGTAGAATTCTACTCCTTTCCCCAAAAGAAAATCCCTGAAATGATTTTCTGCATGTAGAGTCATATCAGAACAAGATACATGACTGCAGTGGATTCCACACAGCATATTTAGGGGAAACGAGTTCATTTATAACGATTGCAACTAGTTATAAATATGCCATATGGAATTCACTTCCATCCACTCGTTTTTACTGAGCAGCGCCGAGCTTACACCTGACCAGCCTCCAACTGAGTCAGGCTTCAACCCAGGGCCAAAGACTCATTGAAGAAACGTATTTGACATCTCCTTTCTGGTATGCAACATCCTAGGCTTTCACATAAATTACTTGTCAGTATTTCCTCTGCAAGAATCAACTAAAAAGTTGATTACTGTGTGAATGGGCGGGTTTTTTTAAGTGTACACGTTGTATGAAGTCATCACAAATATTTTCAGCATAACTTTTAGCATCAACGCCAGTCCCCACCACGAAAGTTGCAGGGCCAATTAACATTTTGCTCGCATCTTGCGTTCCGGGGGGGGGGGAGATCCCCTCCCTGCCTAAACGAAATATTTTGATTTTCCTGAGGATGAACTGAGAGACAACGTCAGGTTGCCGCATCTGCGTTTTTTAAAAGTCTGGAATGTATGCTTAAGAGCCTCTGGACAGCGTAAAATGTGCGTTTGCAACGCCGGGCACCAACGTCCTGCTCAGCACTCGCTCTCCTCAGTACAAGAGACAGCTCCTCTTGAGGGAAAGGGAGGAGCTTCACTGCCACTGAGCGGACCGAGGCTAGAGGACGGCTGATTGAGCCGCTCTAGGCATCCGGGAGGCACCTGCTCGTCGTCTTTCCCTTGGAAAATGGCGGACGAAGAGGCGTACCTGACGGTGTCCGGGGAGCGCATCGCGTTGCAGCGCCGCCACTACAGCGCCTCCTGCCGGGAGTTCCTGGTGCGCTGCCCGCGGCTGCAGCTGCGGTCGGTCAGCGCCGTCACTTGCTCGGTGTGGCTGGTGGCCTACGGGCTCTTCGTCCTCTGCCAGGTAGCGAAGAGGCCTCCGAGGTCCGCCGCCCTTCCCGGTCTCGCTCTTCTCTAACTCGCGTGCTCATCATGCTTTCAAAGGGGGTCCCTCGCGGGTTCCGCTAGCCGTCGGGAAAGGGGCCCCTAAGCTAAGGGCTCCTGCCACTGCAGGGGGTCCACCGAATGTTGCAGCCCAATGTTTACCCCAACTAAGCACCTCCTCCCAATTTGTGCCGGCCATCATCATGCTTGTGCCTAGTCGGCTGTAAGCTCTATTAAATTCAGCAGGGCTTAATTCTGGGGAAGAGAACATAAAAGGAGCTCTGCTGGATCAACCAAGTGGCCAACCAGGTGCACTGAAAGGCAAACAGTCAGGGCACAGATGCTACTTTCCAGCCTCACTGTTCAGACGACTGCTGCTTCTGTGGTAGGAGGTTCCCTTCCATCACCATGTTTAGTAGCCACTGATGGACCTCTCTTCCTTTTAAATCCATTTGTATTTGTGGCCATCGCTATCTGAGAAACAAATTATTCTTTTTATCTATTCTACCATCTTCATTGGGTGCACCAGAGTTCTAGCATTATGGGAGTTAACAGTACAGTGACAAAGGGAGAGAAAATTATCTGTATCCACTTTCTTCAACCCTTGCACAATTTTATGAACTAACATATGCTTTGCCAAAGTAAAGTACCTGTAGATCAAGGTCTGAGATTTGCCCAGTCTTCCTCTACTCCCTATTCCAAAGTGGAGAAGGTAGAGTTTTTAAGATTTGTCAGTTAAAATAAAAGAATCTTTGCTATAACCTCTGTACAAAAAAGTGGTAAAATAATAGAATAAATAATAGAATAAAACAAGGTGATACTTGGGGGTAAGTGAAACCTACTTTCAGGTCATCATGCACAGGATCTTGTTATATTTCAAGTGTTGGTAGAGTATTCTGTCCTATTTAACGGAGGAGAATATTGAAGGTCAAAGAGAGTAAATCCCAAACGATATACTTTATTTAAACCTACATTCCCAAAATGCTGGAAACAAGTTTTGCAGGAAATTCTTTTTCAGGCTGCAACTTTGTGGGGGAGGGGGAGAGAATTTGCTGGCGGAGATCTTAGTGTTTTTCTAGTCATGCCTTCTCACTTCATCAGTTGGTTAATGAAGTTATAAAAATATTATGTGAGGAAGATTTTAAGTTAAGCAAAAACCCTACAGAAGGAAGCAGTAAATGGGGGGGGGGGGGAGTCCCTTTTGGAAATATGAAAAACCAAAGAAGCCTGTATCTTCTTTAGGTGCCAAACTATTTTATGTGCCAAACTATTTAATGTCCTTTTTTAAATTCTGCTCTGCACATTCCCTGAAATGCCTGCATTATCTATTGCTATCAGTTTAGATCAGGGGTAGGGAACCTGCGGCTCTCCAGATGTTTAGGAACTACAATTCCCATCAGCCCCTACCAGCATGGCCAATTGGCCATGCTGACAGAGGCTGATGGGAATTGCAGTTCCTGAACATCTGGAGAGCCGCAGGTTCCCTACCCCTGGTTTAGATGCCACTTTGTATTGTTAGAGAGTCCATGTTCCATTATTAAGTGAATATATTTACAGTATATTTCTCCACTACTCATTGTTTTACATTTCTAAATGATTTCCCATTCCACCATATCTATTTTCATAGTGAGTTAAGGCATGGAATTTTTTCTGCAGTTGCAGACTGAATAGTTTCATTCCATGTAACTAGTGTTTCAGTTCTTCAAGTAATGGGATAGAACAGTGACGTGGGTATAGATTTGGGAGGGGGAAGTTCAGGGGGCGGGGCAACTTCCCACCCACTCCTGGGGGTGGGCCATGCCTCCACCTCAGTACTTATAAAAGCAGCTCTTCGAGGCCAGGGATGGCAGACTGCCCTGCCCTGCCCTGCCCCCCCCTGCCCTGCCCCGCCCCCCCCCAACTGGGCTCCCAGCTGGCAGCCCACAGTCCTTCTGCCCTCTCTTCTGGGCAAAGGCGTAGCTAGGGAAAATGGAGCCTAGTGCAAAATCTGAGTCCCCCCCATCCCCCCACACACAATGGTCGGCCACTGTGATGCTGGAATCCACGCCCAAACAGCATTACTGTCAATGGTATTTAAACTGGGGAGCCCAGATTCTCCTTTTAAATCCACCTTAAAGGGAGAATCTGGGGTCCCCAGTTAAAACAACATTGAAAGTGATGCTGTTTTGGGGTAGATTATTCCCCACCCTGAAACAGCATCACTTTCAATGTTTACACTGGGGACCTCAGATTCTCCCTTTAAATCCATGCCGAAGAAGATGGATTTAAAAGGAGAATCTGGGGAAATTTGTGAGGTACCTGCTGTCAGGGGTGTAATTGTTAGAAGCACCAAACTTTCAGGGTATCTTTAGGAGACTCTCCTGATGATACCACCCAAGGTTGGTGAAGTTTGGTTCAGGGGTCCAAAGTTATGGACCCCATCTTCTATTAGCTCCCATTAGAAACAATGGGGTATGGGGCACCCCCTTTGGAAGTCCATAACTTTGGACCCCCTGAACCAAACCTCACCAAACCTGGGTGGTATCATCAGGAGAGTCTCCCAACAAATCCCTGAAATTCTGGTGCTGTTAGCCTAAAAACTGCACCCCCTGCAGTCCAAAAACTGAAAAAAACATTTAAAAAATACAAAAACCCCAGAAACGGGGGCAGAGCTTCAGACATGTAATGGGGGGATTGAGCCCGAGAAACCCCCCTCCCTTACTTAAGTCCTTGGGATAGAAACAGAATACTAGTTGCAATATTTGGTCTTAAATATCTTGCTTTGTTGCCGTTACAGAACAGTGTGGTGCTCTCTGCTGCTATATTTGTCACACTGATTGGCCTGCTTGTGTATCTGCACTTTGTGAAGATTGACCAGGAGTCCCTGCTAATCGTTGGCTCACTTGGAATACAGATGACTTCATCCTATGCTTCTGGCAAAGAGAGTACAACTTTTATAGAGATAAACCAGGTAAAAGATGTGGTCATCAATGAAGCCATCTACATGGTAAGCTGCTCTTGTGTTTGGTGTCACTACTCATTCAGAATTTCATCTCTTTGCTTTCTATATTCCTCTTCAGCAAGCACAAGAGGGCAGACTTATTTGTCCAAAAGGGACTATTTATCATATGTCCAGAAGGGACTAAGACTTGCATAGAGGAACCTCAAATGACATAGTGTCCAGTGGTGTTCTGATAACGACAGATTAGGCTAATTTTTATCCCATCTTCAGAAATGAGAGGACTCTGAGGGCCTCTCCAGCAGAGCTGCTTGGGACGCAGAAGTTGATTGTGAGGTGGGGATTAAACTTTAGGATTACTGAAGAGACAAACTTCTTTACTCCATTCTCTTCCAGATTAGGAAATCTCCATGATGGCACTAATTTTGCTGACCAGTCAAGAATACAGCTATATCCTGGAAATGCATCAATAGCCATCCAAGAAAGAGGATGTGGTACCCTGTTGCTGAGCACTTTTGGGGTCAAGAGGGGGGAACAAAGAAGTGAGGGATAATGGAAAAGGTTACCTGATCTTCATGTGGCTAATAATGAGGATAATAAGGAGACTATTCAGGCTATAGCAGTGGTGGCGAACCTGTGGCACTCCAGATGTTCATGGACTACAATTCCCATCACCCCCTGCCAGCATGGCCAATTGGAGTGCCACATCCATCTGGAGTGCCACAAGTTCGCCACCACGGGGCTATAGTGTTGTTGCAGTTCCTAGTACTACTTGCCAGATCCTAAAGACAACCTACTGGAAAAACTAGTATGGGATTGTGTGTTCTGTTTTGGTGACTGAAGGATGTTTTGAAGGACTGTTACACTCTAAGATGGAAGTGCTGTGGCTGTACAGGGAGCACAAACCTTGATGGCAACTAGGTCCCAAGTTCTATCTCTGTTTTTTTTCTGTCATCAAGTTACAGCTGATGTATGGTGACCTCATAGGGTTTTCAAGGCAAGCGGTGTCCAAGGACTTTGCCATTGCCTACCTCTGTGAAGCAGCTGAGGCTTCTTGGTCTCCCATCTGTGTACTAACTAGGGCTGACCTTGCTTCGCTTCTGATATCTGATAAGATCAGGTCAGCTTGGGCTATCCAGGTCAGAGCTCAGTCTCTGTTTCCCCTATTTAAAAATATCTCAAAGTAGCAGGTGTTGGCAAAGATTATTTTCTGCCAGAGAGTATGGAGAGCCCCTGCCAATCAGAATAGACCATATTGATCTAGGTAGACCAATGGACTGGCTTGATGTTAAGAAACGATGTATGTTCATATTTTGCACTGCCGTTTGAATGTTGTTGTGATCATACTGACAAGAATAGGTACCTCTGATGTCAAGCTTTTATTTATTGTTTTAAATGATAGATTCAGTGCTCTTCCTGACAAATTTCTCATTGTTGTATTTGTGTGCTTTTCATTTTTGTAGCAAAAGGTTATCTATTATCTATGCATACTTCTTCGGGACCCTGTAGAACCTCATGTAGTTTCTGAGGTAGTTCCACTATTTCAGGTGAGTCAAAATCTAGGCATCTTAATTTTTCTTGCTTAGAAGCATGCATTATGTTTTCCTTGTTGGGATGTCACTTGAAGTCAATCTGTTTGTTTCTGATATTTCTTCACTGGGGAAAGTGCACAGCTGTGTTATAATAAATGCAGCAAGCATTTTGAATGAGATTTATTAATAATTAAAAGATCCAAATAATTACAGATCCAAAAAAGAGGAGAAAAAAATCACACAAAATAAATTTAACAAAGGACTCCCGATTTCACCTGTTCTGAATATTAATGTGTTAACTGGATATTAAGGGAAAAAATTACAGTAAGTGTTGTTCCCCCCCCCCCCCCCCCCCCCGGCAGTCTTTAAGCTGTGGCTGAACCAACACTTGTCTGGGATGCTCTAGGCTGGTCCTGCATTGAGCAGAGGGTTGGACTTGATGACCTGCATGGCCCCTTCCAACTCTGTTATTCTATATGAAGATATTACCACTTGCTCTGTAATAACATATATAAAATTAGTTCTAAATTGTTACTACTGATACATTTCACACTCTTCTCTTTTTAATCTTATTTTTGATCTTCTATTCCTCAAATCCAGTCAAATCCAGAAGTCATCAATTCATTTTTTTGTATTACCTAAAAAGGCTATCAGGGGTTTTCAATATCCAAAAATTTAAATAATTTTTTTCCTCTAATCAACAGAGTGAACTTAGCCAGTTCTGACTTTACAAACCATTCTTCTACTGCTGGTATATATGAAGCTTTCCATTTTTGTGCGTATAATATTCTTGCTGCTACTATCATATCTAAAAACAAAGTTCCATATTTCCAGTTATCTGTCCATAAACATAGCAAACATATGTTGCATCATGCACAGTCTGTTCTCTGGCTTTTCCCTGTGGCCTCTTTCTTTCACAATTCTAGGCAGTGTTGTAGAGTACTGCTTCCTTACTGATCTAGTTATCAACCCAGAGCCCAGTAACATCCCTGTTCCTTAGACTGAAATTTACTGACTTGCAGTAGTAGCATCTTCAGCACAGCAGTGACATGCTCAGTTGAGCATGGATTGACTGCTGAACTTTCTGGATAGTTGGTTTTGCACAGGTAGGTGGGGCAGTAACCCTTGTCACCCTTTGGTGCATTTAAGCCCTCGTTTTTCTCAGTTATGTCACCTCTAAAGAATACAATTTACCACCCCACTGAGCCTATTAACACTTCTAAAATCACGTACTTGCTTTTATATGAAACTCCCAATGGTCCCTTTCATAAAGACAGGTTCCAAGTGGACTTTAGACTTCTAAAGTGCTCAAAAGTCATTAGAACACCACTGCAAAGGACAGGATGGGGGGAGTAGAAATTAAATACAGATTTTTTTATTGTCTTAATTTTTGTTCTAAGCAGTAGCAGAAGGCACAAAGAATGGTGCTCATTCCACAGAAATAATGTTGATGAAGGTATTATTTCATAGAATCATAGAGGTGGAAGGGGTCATAGAGGCTATCTTCTGCTCAATGCAGGATCAACTTAGAGCATCCCTGATAAGTGTTCATCATGCTGCTGCTTGAAGACTGCTAGTGAGAGGCACTCACCAACTCCATAGGCATCCAATTCCATTGCTGATCTTATTGCAAACTTTCCCCCCTACTATCCACCTATAATTTGTACCCATTATTGTGAGTCCTATTCTCTCCAGACAACAGGAACAGCTCCTTCTCCTCCTCTAAGTGGTAGTCTTTCAAATACTTTAAGAGAGCAGTCATGGCCCCCCTCAGCTTCCTCCGTGCCAGATGAACATTCCCAACTCCCTCAGCCTTTCCTCATAGGACTTGGTCTCCTGGCCTCTGATCATTCTGTTCCTTTATGTTCATATCCTTTTTGAAGTGAGGCCTCCAGTATGTCACAGAGTACTGCAGGTGTGGCCTGACCAAAGCAATGTAAAGGTGGACTATGACATATTGCAATGTGGATGTTATGCCACTGTTGATACATGCCAAAACTGTATTAGCCTTTTTTGGCATGGAATCACTGACTGCTTATCTTCATCTTACAGTCCACCCCAACCTCAAGATTTTGTTCACATGCACTGCTACCCATAAGTGTATCCCCCATCCAGTATGTGTGCTTCTCATTTTTGTTATTCAGATGTAGAACTCTGCATTTGTTCTTGTTGAATTGCATCTTGTTCACATCTGCCCACTTTTTCAATGTGTTCCGATCTCGTTGGATTCTATCTCTGTCTTCTGGTGTGTTTGCTGCTCCTCCCAATCTGGTGTCATCTTTATTTAATGAGCAGCACCTTCAGTCCCTCATCCAGATCATTTATTAAAAACATTGAAAGGTACTGGGCCCAGAACCAAGCCCTGTAGCACCTTACTGGATACCTCCCTCTACAATTAGATGAAATTTATTTTGTGGTTTGCCATGTCAAGTTCAGTTGAGACTTTAAAACTTTACTCTTTGGTTATTTTTCAAAATTTTGCTATTTCTGCAGCTGTGAAAAAACAGCTGTTTTATTGTCTGGGTTGTGCATTGGGATAAGAATACTTTAGATAAATAGACCTACAGGATTCTAACAGAACTCCCATAGCAGCGTACAAACACCAAATGTTGACTATAGACGGAAGGATCATAGGACAGACTGAGAAATTTGTAAATAGCCATAAAAAGAATGATTTTATGAAAATGTATGACTGTACTGATAGGTTTTGTTTATTGATTTTTTGGTAATATGTATATTTCATATTATATAAATGTTTAAGATGGTTACATAAACATTCGGTAACATATTTTATTTCATTAAAACATAAACTAATTAAAAAAACCAAGCTCAATAGCCACTATGAACAGAAACTCAATAGATTTCAGAAGAAATCAGAAGCTCAATCTAAAGAAGGGAGAGCGGGAGAGCGGTGGCCAGGGACTAGGCTGGAGTAGTGTCTGTGTCACCTCCAAAGGGTTTTAGGCAGCATAGGAAGGGGAAAAAACAGAAAAACTCCCAGCCACATAAAAAATCCCATAGGGAAGACATGTTTTGGTGGTGTAAGTTGGTTGCCAGTGTAGGGGGTGTTTCCAGCCTGAAAGTACACTTTCTGGAATACTCCCCACAATGCCGGTACAGGCATTTGTGGCAGAGGCTCACCAGTGCGGGGGCCACCTTCTAGATTCAGCTGCATGGCAACCCAACACTGACGTAAGTGGCCCAACTCTGACTTCCATGCCACTTTGCACTGCACAGTGGACATGGATGGCAGCCTAGGGCTCCCTCAACTTCCAATGCAGCTTCAGCATCCCCCTTAGATTGCACAGTAAAACATGTGTGGAGGAAATTATTGAGATAAGGAGTAACGGTTTAGATGGCTCTGTCTGTAGTTACTGCTCAGCTCATCTTTGGAAGCCTCCAGAGCAAGGCCTCTGATGATGGTATGAGGAAATAAATACATAGGGGGAAAGATGGTCTTTCAAGTAAACTGGTTCCAGGCTTTTAAAGGCACACACATCATAACATAGGGCTGTTCACATTATTATTTGCATCTATAATTTTTAAATATTTTTTTAAAAAATAAAATTTTCTCTAGAAAATGCAAATTATGAAAAAGTGAAGTGAGACACATCATAAATAGAGATGCAAGAACATTGCAATGTATTTGACAGTTTTGGACTTGAACAAAGGAATTAGGTTTATGACCCAACTCAAATTACAACAGTCATGTGGTAATCTTAAGCTTGACAATACTTCCAGTCCCAGGGCTGTTAAAATGTTCTTTTGTGCTCCTAGGAGGAAAAATGGGGACTTGTCTCATACTGCAGGATATAAAATACCATGAAAGTATTCAGCTGATTGTAGGAATGGTTCATGTACGATTCATCACTTTTCTGTGATGACTTCCTAAATCAGAATTGTCATCCATAAAAAACCTAAAGCAATGACTAAAAATCTTTCTGTGCACACTGTTTGATAGATGGTTAGCTGCACACAATATATTTAAAGTACACAGTGTTGATATACAGGGGAGGGAAGGGGGGCTGTGGCTTCGTAATGGAGCATTTGCTTGGCATGCTGGAGGTTCAGGTCCAGTCGCCAGCATCTCCAACTAAAAGGCTCATGTGGGTAGAGCGTAGGTGTCAAACTCGCGGCCCTCCAGATGTTATGGACTACAGTTCCCATCATGATGGGAACTGTAGTCTATAACATCTGGAGGGCTGCGAGTTTGACACCTGTGGGGTAGAGGATGTGAAGGACCTCTGCCTGAGACCCTGGAGAACCGCTTCCAGACAATACTGACCTTGCTGGACTGATGGTCTGATTCAATGTAAGGCAGCTTTATGTGTGTTCTAAACACACAGTTACTGGATTTAGAAGGTTGTCGCTTTGTTTAGGGTTGCATTGATATTTGCTTCATCAGTGACTAAATTGGTTAGCATGCTTTATGAAAAGGTTAATGGTTCTTTTAGTCACTGGACAGTTAAGTGACATGAATGCTATAGGCAGTTGTAGTGCAGAAGGTCAGTGGCCATAGAGTGTGTACAGTACTAATGCTGAAATTACCAAGCCCAAAATAAGTATTTTTGAAACTTGTAATGTTTGGTTGCATCATGAGTTAAGCACCGTTTCCTTTAGACTTGCTTTCCCTAACTTGGAAATGTTCAGCAAGGAGCCCTACTGTAGATAACCTAGTTTTCTAGTGTGTCACTGTACTGTGTAGAGATATCAGGTGCCTCAGAAACTCCATATCCTAATTCTTTTGGGATCCAGGACACTGTCATGCACATTCTTAGCAGCTTTTCAAGTGCTAGAGCAGTGGTTCTCAACCTTCCCAATTCCACGACCCTTTAATACAGTTCCTCATGTTGTGGTGACCCCCAGCCCTAACATTTATTCATTTTACAGATGGAGAACACTGATGCAGAGAGTCTTAGGCGGCCCCTGTGAAAGGGTCGTTTGACCCCCAAAGGGGTCCCGACCCACAGGTTGAGAACCACTGTGCTAGAGTGAGACAGAAACCTCAAAGAGAGGCATCCTGGTAACAGGTGGGAATGACTTTGGACTGTTTAATACGTTATTTTTTTCTTGAGCCCAAATACCACATTTCAGAGCTCCATCATGGGTTTCTAAAGGTTGTAGGTCAGCTCAGGAAAAAATTAGCTATTTCCAGTTTGTATTACCCAGTTCTCAATCAAGCTGCATGGAATTTGTTCATTAGTGATACACCATCCAGTTTTTTCTTTTCAAGTAATTTGATGAACCATTTCCATCCTTTGAGATAATTTCTTGTTGCATTGTTCCTGTTTGTGTAAAGTATCCACACTCTGCCTTTCTTCTACAAAATACAACGTTCATCAACTATCTGAGTCTTTCTTGTCTTTACAGAGCTCCAAGCCACGCCTAGATTGTCTTGTGGAAGTGTACAGAAGTTGCCAAGAAATCTTGGAGCAAAACAAGAAATCTTGATATTGACCTGTAACATGAAATCTTTATCAAGGTAGCCACATTGCCAAGATTTTTTTTTAAATATGCAGGATGGCAAACATTAACATGAACTTGAATGTGTGGATAACTTGATGGAAATGGATTCTAATGGACCAGAGAACTGAAAATTGCAATTGTGCTTTGGGCAAGGACTGAACATACTGTCTTGGAGAAACATTGGGAAAAATTCTAAACCAGAAACCAGACTCCATCTATTCTTGGTCAACATGATGTTGGAAGAAACTCAAGAATAACTTTCTTTTCTGTTAAAAATTAACTCTGCCTGAGTGAATGGAAATCTACAAGGAAAGTTCAGCAGAAAGGGATGAGTATTACATAACATCTTGCTCCTCTTCCTAGTGGAAGTAGATGAAAGAAGAGAAGCTGGCAGCAGCATTAAACTGTTTTCTGAGGGCTGAACATTGTTTCATGGAACCTGCTTATGTCTATCTGATACACCTATCACATATGCAGGCTTGTCATTAGGATTCTGTCATTGTTATTGTGTGATCAAAATGCTAGATTCTCGGGTTTCTTTCAGAAATAGTTGTACTTTTATCAGTATTTACCTGGTTTACAATTAGTATAGATCCCTTCTCTCCCTGGATCACTAAAAAATACAAATCACCGAGAAGTGCACAGTGAGTCATTCTCAAGTCTTAACCCCTAATGCACCACACAGGAATCTGCTTTTGGAAATGGGACTTCAGAAGTGATATGGCAGGGGATGGGTGGGGGTTACCTTTGCAAGAAAACCCACACCATTCTCTCACAGTTCATAGATATGCCGTTTGCACTGTGGATTGGTAAACTGTAAAATGGTAAAACTCATTCAGTGATTTATGTTGAATTTCTATACTGTCACCCTAAGCAGAATGACTCCTTCCTAAATCCATTGAAGGTGATGCAGTTAGAAGAATGTAACTTTAAAGTATATGCTTTAAATCTTGTAATTAAAAAAAAACACCCTCATCTATATATCTAACAGCCAACAACTAGTCTCTGTTCTGATGGTTACAATCTGAGAGACTATCCAAATTTGCAGAAAAATCTTAGTTTAAAGAAAAAGCTAATTTTTGGGATACCTACCCCTAGTTAATAGAGATGTCCATACATGCACAAATGTTACCCTCCCCCCACAACCCTGCCAGAATTCGAATGGCATTTTGGGTTTTTGTAGCAGTTTCAAATGATGAATGAAAATGGGCAACGTGGTAGCCTCGGAAAAAGTTAAGGCAGGTAGCCAGTGGAGGGGGTAAAGTGGAGGTAGATTTTCCCTCCTCTGCAAGCCCTCAGAAGTTCCCTTTTTAATATTTTAAAAATTATATCAAATCTACTTTTCCCCTCTCATTCAAAGCTATTCCAAACAAAAGAAATTCTAGATAGTGTTTGAGATGTGTTTGAGATTCTAGACAGTGTTTGAGAAGTGAGAGAGGTCCACACTTGTGGGGTAGCCATCAAAGATATCTCTTTAGTGCTTTCATAATACAAGCAAAGGTGGTCTGTGATAGGTATGTAAGACTTTGTAGTAGATCAAAGCAAAAAAAATTGAATTTTGTCCAGAACTCACCAGTGCAAATGCTGTACCACTGGTATAAATTTGCTTTTCACTTTAATCCCATGTTAATGGGTGCTTCACCATGTTCTGCATCAGCTGAGCACCAGATCAAAAACAGAGTAGAACTTAGTGCCATGTGCACACTATGATTATAAACCTCTGTATAGCCTCATTGAACAGGAGTAGGAGAAAGAGAAATCAGATGAAACTCTTCAGGGAAGATCCCACAAAGGGAAAACTAGGAGTAGGGCAGGTTTGTGAGCAATTGATTCCCCAAAAGTCACAACATCTCAAGGCCACTGGCAGACCTAATACAGCAATAGGGCATGATATCATCTTCTGTTCTCTAGGTGAAGTCACAAGTGCAGACTTAGTGGCATACAGTCATTTGTTGCAATGTAACAAATAGTGGTTTGATGACAGACTGCAATCATCAGTCTGCTGATCCAGCACAAAATATTAGCTGTTCTTTAAATCTTTATTTCTAATTTTCAGGAGAGCTAGCTCATCAAGACACATTTTTTAAATTTTCTCTGGGCTTTAGTTCTTTCAGTATTCTTCAGCTTCTTTGCTTATTGTGTTAATTATGCTCCTTAATCAATGTTGAAACCACCTGTTTATAGCACAGTTGCTGAGAAACAAATTTGATATAGAATTTCTTATGGAAAGAATACAAAGAAACAAAGTTTTCTCTGCTTTGCTATAAGACATAAGTTTATTATCTTTTTTTGCAGCCTTTCATATACAAGACTAGTATGTACAAGATTTTGTTAGTCAGTCTGCTCCTGCTGCACCTAATGTCCTGTTAGGGCCAGAGAGCTGGTCAGAATAAAATTAAGTAATCTCTGCTACAGTAGAATCTCACAAAGAAGTCAGGGAAATTAACATAATTTCTGAATTCAAACTATAAATAGGTATGTGGTTGCATGACAGCCAATGTGGACCAATGGGGAGAGACTTGGACTTGGGTCTGGAAATCATGTTTCAAGTTTGTGTTCAACAAGCAAGTTAATGTAACTCTGCCTTGGTTCCTCAGTTATATGATAAGAACAATTTTGAATTATTTCATAGAGGAACGGATAGGGCAAGCATGATTATAAAAAAATGGAAAGTTCTTTTAATTTGCAACTTGCTGTTATCAAAAGAAATGCATTCCCTAATGTGGCTGCTATTTGAATGGCTTTGGTGTTTCTTTAAAGTGGGAGCAACATAGACGAGAGTGTTGGAAATGCATCCTTAGTACAAATGGTTTAACTGCCTGAAATTTCCAACTATCTAATCCTAAAGTAAATTATTTTGAAATTGATGTGATGAACTTTTGTGTATCTGAAAGTAAATAGAGCATAGGCAATTGACTAATTATGTTCTTGGCTTTCAAGAACTACCTTGGTAGCTTAAAGACAATACATTATCACATACCTTTATCTTTCAAAGCAACATTTGTACTAGTAACAGTAGTCAGCACATGCAGAAATAAATACAATATAGTAGCTAGAACATTACAAAGATATTTTCAAAACATGCACCTATGATTAGGACTACTGAATGAGGAGACCCAGGTTCAAATTCCCACTGAGCCATGCAGCATACTTGCAGTGCCATTCTAAGAAAAACTACACCCTTCTCAGTCCACTGTAGTCAATGACTTTAAAAGGGCATAACTCTGCTTAGAATGAAACTAAGAGAGACCTTGGCAACACACTCTTAATAGCAAGAGCTTGGGAACAGTCCTTTACGTACAGTAGATAACACAGGGTACAGAATCTCTGTTACGTACAACATTTAGGGATATTCTCTAACAGTCATTCAAGTATTTGTTAAATCTCTCAAATCACTTGCTTATTTAAATTTTAGAAAATTCAGTTAAAACATGGCATGAATTCTCCTATTGCTACCCTGTTTTACATAATCTTGATTCAGTCAATAGGCTGTGGATGTTTTTGGCAAAACAGTTTTTTCCCCATCTGTGTTATAGTATCTGGCTATGTAGAATCATTCAGTTCAAGCGGAGTCCCCCCCTCAGATTGCCATCACCTGGTTTATGACCATTTGTGGTGGTGGAAAGTGACATTTAACGGCAGCTAGCGTATGATGATTCCATAGGGTTTTTCAAGGCAAGAGACATTCAGAAGTGATTTACCATTGACTGCCCCTGCATTGTGACCCTATACTTCCTTAATGGGCTCCCATCCAAGCACCAACTAAGACTGATCTTAGTTAGCTTCTGAGATTTGAGAAGAGTGGGCTAGCCTTAGCTATTCAGGTCAGGGTTACGTTATGTTTGTTTTTTTCCAAATTTATATCCTGCCCTATTCCGGCAGTTAGCATTCCTAAAACTCCCCACCACATATAGCATTTCCCAATATTCTCTAGGAAAAACATTCCACAGATTTCCTATTGCTTCATATCTGGTCAATAGTGGATGGGATGAATAATTGTTTTTGCACATCTTTGGGATACCCATTAAATGGTTTTAAAACTGTCTGATTTTATCTTGAGTAATCCAAGTCTATGCATGCTTCTTTGGAAGTTAGCCCACTGAGTTTATTAGGACTTTCTCCAAGGAGGCATGCATAGGACTATTTTTTTCTTTTAGTTAAACATAAACAGTTACTTCAGCAACAGGATTTGACTTCAAGATCCATAATTCTCCTTATAACTCATCTTTCCAGTGTGTCATTAAGATCTTAATTCTCTCAGAAAACAACACTACATGCTTCTTAAGTAGTTTGTTAAGGGCAAAATTATATGTTACATAGAACATGAGTCTGGCACTACAAATGATACACCCCATGCTGAATTCTCCATAATTTACAGAATCATCCTGCTTTGTGATATGATGACATAATTGATTACTCCCATTCTGCACTGTATCACTTTCATCACAGGGGGCACCCTAAAATGGCATTGGTTGTTATGCCACTGTCACAGTATTACAGTGATAACTTATCCCATCCTAATATCCTCTAATAGACAAAAAGGTAAATAGCTGCACTGGTCCATATAATCCCAAAACAGGACACCTATGCATTCTGTTCAGCATCAGAGAGACATTTGATCAACTACTGGTTATTGCATTTCAATTGGATGGCTGCGTTTTTGCTTCTGGTTCCCAGCAGGCCAAAGTCCTAAACTATTATTAACCATACTGTGTGCACTCTATAGTTGACAAAGCCTACTACATATAATACTGTTCAAGAAACTGTAAGATCCTAACCAGCTATGTTTTTATTCCCACATTTCTTTTTATACTTTAAGCATCCAGTCTGATTAAAAATTCTGGAAAACTCAAAATCTGCATAGTGTGGTATTGTTTTTAATAGTCTTGTTAAAAGGTATTATGAATCTTTTGTTTTTGGATACTATTACCCTCTATAACTTTAAAATTCTTTTAGGGAGTACCAGCTGTTCAGATAGGTACCTCTATCGGTTTATTTTGGCAACACTTGACATGGGAACTTGTTAAAATTCTTTTTACTGCAAACTACCTAATGCTTCAGTAAACAGGATGACCAATAAACCCAGTATTCTCCAGGAACCAGAGATGCAATTGACCACACAATCTCAGTCCCTTCACAGACTGTCAACTTCTATGAGGAAGTCAGTAGTACCACGTTAATGAAGCATAGCCAATCAGGGACAACTAGACCAGTAATATATAACACTCAATAAAAAGTGTGAATATTGGATTATATAAAACCTCTTCCTCTTACCTCTTCGAAAAAAATATTTTCCTTACAGGTGAACTGTGAGATTAAATGCTCCTTGCACCTTGAATACA
This sequence comes from Sphaerodactylus townsendi, assembly GCF_021028975.2. Classification (NCBI taxonomy): domain Eukaryota; kingdom Metazoa; phylum Chordata; class Lepidosauria; order Squamata; family Sphaerodactylidae; genus Sphaerodactylus; species Sphaerodactylus townsendi. The sequence goes on from NC_059426.1 coordinate 118,488,797, forward strand.
TTTGGTAAGGTTAGCTTAGAGGGCCATTGCATTAAAGAGTGGCAGCAAACCTACCACTAAGAGGGCCATGCAGAGTGCTTCAAGTATTTGCTGCAAGGAATATACTTTGTGCATGGAAGAGGAAGTTAGCATATAGAAAAGAATAAGCATGTGCCATCCCACTCAAAACATTCGAAGAATGAGATGAAGTCTCTTTGTTCATGCTTGGTTAAATGCTGGCCCTTGGAAGATAAAGGGACAGATACAAGGAAACATTTATATAACCAAAAGCTAAAATCACAGGGAGAACTGAGCTTGAGCTTTGAGAATCAATAGTATAGATCAGGATTCCTCAGTGTGGAACCAAAGTGTTCAGAAAGTGGGTGGAGTCTTTGTAAGGCTAGGCTTGTTAGTATATACAGTGGCGCCAGCAGCCATTGGAGGATCAGGAGTACTAGTCAGCACTGTACTTCCATTCCCCATCCAGACTTTCCTTTTTCTTACCCTTTCTCTTTCTCCATTCCTTCCCTTGGCCTTCACTCAGGCCTCTTTCACACATGCAGAATAATGCACTTTCAATCCACTTTGCAGCTGGATTTTACTGTGCAGAGTACCAAAATCCACTTGCAAACAAGTGGATTGAAAGTGCATTGTTCTGCATGTACAGAAAGGGCCTTAGTTTCTGTTATTCCTCTGCAGTGTGAGGAGGGAGGTATTATGTTTGGCTTCGCCTCCTGTGACAACCATTTTGAGGTAGTCTCACCATCCCCTCTCAGCATTCCAGCTCAAATTGGTTGCCCCACCCCACCCCCTGCTCTACAGGGTTCATAATGCTGAACTAGCATATTCACCTCCTTCAGGATTATCCATTGATGTGATAATCACAGCAAACTGTAAAGAAGTCGACTGGCAACTCCTCCTTTGCCCTAAACATCAAGATAACAGACCACATAAAATTGCTTTGTGAACCTGGAATCCCTGTATTAAACTATTTCCTTCTTGTCCCTATGTTTCTATGCAGACAACTAAATATTAATCTTGTGAAAAGCTGGTCTTCAAGCTGAGGAATTCCCACAACCTAGCAATTTCCTAATCCCAAACTCTTTTTTAAAAATAACAGTCTTCATGACAAGTTTTTTCCATTCTTCTGAGTGCTAAATATTATGCTTGTGAAAAATAAGTACAAAAGCCTTTGTAATCTCTCTTTAAAAATGCCAGTATATTAGTCCTTGATTAATATATTGATTACAATTCCTCACTAAATTGTATGCAATCTCTGAATCAGGCTGCTTGACACTTGTAATACTGCCTGCAATTATGTGATCAGTATATTATTACAGGATGTTCAAAGCACCATTCTGCTAATAATGCCCTTTACTATTATGAGAAATATAGTATAATTTCATTTACCCTGTTTAGTAGAGATGGAGGAAAGCACCAAAATGTTTAGAAAAATCAAAAGCACTGATAAATAGGAATTTTGTTTTCATAGGAATTATCTGAGAAATGCAAAGGATAAGATCAAGGCATGAACGCTCAAAATCAGTTCTTTTCCTGGAGAGTTTGCTGTCAAAAGCAGAAAAGGACCAACACAGGAACAAATAAATTACTGGCTGAGATAGGTAAGTAACATTACTAAGGATATTGATGGAGTCAGGTTATTTTATAAGTCTAGCACAGATTCTAACAGTAGGCACTGTGGTATGAGATGAGGCATAATATTAAAAAGACAAGCAGTTATAGACAACAGCTATGTAAACTAATATATAAGAGACTATGAATTTAACAACTTCAGTGCAATCAAGGGGGAATCTGTGAAGCCATTCACGGAGGAAGAGATTGGGGCCATGACTGGGTAGAGGCTGGAGCAAATCAGATCTTAAGATGGAAAGAAGGCAAAACAAAAAAATGTAGAAGATGGGCATGATCTAGTCAAAATAGGTTAAAAAAAACCCCAAGACACTTATCTTGTCATGTGCTGAACAAATCTTTAGGAATGTTGCACTTTACAAAGGAGGTAGATCTGTAGTCTGCCTGATCACAGGCACGTTAGTAGTAACATGACAGTACAGTAAAATGATTCACAGTGTGGCAAAGGCACCTGAACACTGGCCTTACAGCAGCGTTGGCCCCTTAGTGGTCCGTGCCACAGAAGGAAAGAAATAGCTGCTTTCAATGTCTATGCACTTCTTAGTAGATGATGTACTCCGTGTTGAATTGAGGCTTGGAACAGGAGGGTATGGAGTTGATGAACGATAGTTAATATAACTGGCGATGAGGAGTGTCACTTCAGCAATCTGCTCGAGGGGTGAGGAAGACAAGGAAAAGGAAGACATTCCAATAGCATTCATTTTACTAGACCTACTGTAAGATAATTCTTAAGGCAAAGATATAAATGGGTCAGATGAATAGGCTCATGTAGTCCAGTGTTATCATTCCCAAGTGTCACCCGTCTTTCAGAAACTCCACCTTTCCCTCCTTTACTATCTGAGATGCTAGGGCCTGAGACAAAGGATTTATTGTATATGCACTTTACTAATATGCCTTTCCACTGAGCTGTGGGACCCACCCACAACACTCTCTCCTACTCTAAGCATGAATGATTTACATACTGCTTGTATTCTGGATATTTTGGGAAATGTTTGATGAAGAACAGGTTGCTTATCTGTGACTGATGGACTGGTCATCTGCAGCCAGACCAATGAGCTATGCATCTGCAGGGAGCGGTGGCTTATAATGCTCCAGAGCAAAGTGTTTAGATGTAAAATCTCCCTCTCCCCAAAGAATCTGAGCACTATCACACGTGCCCAAATGGAAGCTGCAGCTTTCCATCCAATTCTTTCAAAAATAACTTTCAATTAAGAGTTTATTCCTGTTGTGGGAAGGATGATGGTGCATAGATTGCAGTGCTTTCCATGAGTCTGCCCAGCTCCCTGCCCTTCTGCTGTGGCTACTGTTGCTCTCCCTTTGGCCTCAGAGTGGGAATGAACCTAAACTGGGCCTTTCAGGTCTCCATGGCAGCATGGTTTTTCTTTCTTCAGAATTGACCAGCCTTCCTCCGTCTGGGTATTTCCCCATTTTATCCTGTCCCTTGTTGCTAGTCTTCCCCACCCCCCCAATGTCCTCCAGCAGGGGAAGATGATGTTGCATTCCACTGCCCATGCCATCCTTGGGCTCTCACTCTCCCACCTCCCTGCTTTTTAGTGATTCCTCCCCAGTATATTATGTTGAGCTCTGGCATATTACTTCCCCACAGCCACACCTGATGAGGAAGCCAGCATTCGACCTCACACAACCTCATGATTTGATTCCTGGGCTGAGCCCACTGCCGGCAGCAAGGCTAGGTAACTGGGCATTCTGGCAGGTGTCTGGTTGCTCCTCTTCCTTTCAGCCCCAGGGAGATGGGTCCTGCAGAGGTGGGAAGCAGCTGCCCCTTGCTGCAGTACCCTTTCTCTTCTTTCCCCATAACGGCTCCTGTTGGGGTAGCTCTTCTCCCTGCCACTGCAGTTGGGCTTGCTTCCCCCACACTCCCTGACTTCAGTGGGCAGCAAGTCTGACTTGGACTGCGGTAAGTGAGGGGGTGGCTGGCTGGCAAAGTCCAGGGAAGCGGTCCCTGGACATAGATTACAAGTTAAAAGTGGGGAGGATTTTGCACCCCTGAAATTTTAGCAATGGAATGCTTTGAGTCAAGGTTCTATGCAGTGGTAATCAGGTTACAATGAAAGATAGGAACAGAATAGCCAATTCCATGGCCATCATTTCAGATCTTTCATTACTGAAAACACAGGTTAAAGCTATTTATTCTGTGCTCATAATTTAGTTTAGATTTAAACAGAATAAGCAACTTTTATAGATCAAGATACAAATATAGAATTTGTAAGCTTCTCCAAACTAGTTAATACCTTTCAAAATTAAAACATCGTTCCTCACCTCAGGAAGACACTAGGCACTACTGTGTGTTACTTCATGTACTAAGGCTATTATTCAGAAAAAAAAATGCATGCCAGCAGTCTATCTGGATTCCATTTTCTAGGCATCACCACAAAAAGAAATGTTCTTATACTTTGCTTTATACTTACCATTGGAGCAGCCATTGCAAAAAGCAATTTTTCAGGGGTAGTTTTTCCAGAGTGCCTGTCCTTCGCTTGGCTGATTACAATCATAAAGTTATCATGGCAGCCTCCAAAGGTCAGCACAGAAGAGAATGTGTATGACAGCTTTAAGTGCTGCATGTAAACAAAAACAAGAGATTGGGGGAACATATTGTTATGGAAGACATCCTCCACTCCCTCCATTATATTTTATTAGGTCTTGCCTATTCAATAAGTAGATTAGAGTTCTTGTCTTCCACAAAACAGAATGTTGGAAAAACAACATTGCACATACTTGTAATTGTTGTTCATTGAGTGGTCTTCTGTGCAGGCATACATTGGACTGTGCACCCATAGACCTGCCACGGAGAAGAGTGACTTGCTTTTCTCTGCACATTCCTGCATCTCCAGAGTGCTCCCTGCCCCTCTCCCTAAAGCCAAAACAGTAATGAGGAGGCACAATCCCCTCTGTTTTCCAACCGCCACCACAGACCAGTTCCTCAGAGAGGAAAATGAACTCATACAGATAAGTGCAAAAGTGGTAAGAGGGAGGGATGTATGCCTGCACAGAAGACTACTCAAAGAACAACATTTACAGGTAAATGCAAAATTATTTTTCATCTTCATGGTCTTATGTGCTGTCCCACATTGGAGACTAGCAAACTAATCACTTTGGAGGTAGGGAGAGACTATGAACGAAGCCATTGTCACTGAATAATAGACCATGTAAGGTAGAAAAAGACAGTACTGTTGTATTACCAAGTTTACATAAACAGGCTCTGTAACACCACTTTCCCAACAGCTGCATCACTTCTTGAGTTCACTTCTTTGGCATAGTGCTGAATAAACGTTGGCAGATTGGATCACTTCACTGCCCAGCAGATGTCTCTGATATCCAAAGGTGTGACAAAAGCAGCTGATGAAGCCTGGGCACGTGTGGAGTGAGCATGCACAGTGATGGGACACTCTACTTGGCCTACAGCATAAGCCTTGTGGATAGTCTTGGTCACCCATCAGGGCAATGTTTGAGCAGATACATCATGGCCCTTACATGGCCCAGCAAAACATAGAAATAAATGTTGCTCTATCATATAATCTCTTGTTCTTTCCAATTAAAATAACAATGCTCTACGCACATTGAAGCAATGGAAGGCTTTTTCTGTATTTGATAGAGTTTGGAGAAAAAAATACAGGAAGGACTACATCCTAGCATGAATGAAATGCTGACACAATTTTAGGAAGATGCTCCACGGTAGAACAAAGAACACCTTGAAGATGTCTCAAACTACATCCTCGAGGGAAAGTTAGCATTTTCCTTGCTGATGAGTGGGACTTGGATTGGTGGACATGGCTAGTGGTCTTGTGAGGGGTAGATCGCTCTTGCTCTGCTGGCTTTGATCTCTTCTTGGGCTTCAATGAAGGGGGCAAGAAGAAGGCCCTGCTCCCATGGCCTAAAGTGGATGGCTATTGTAGCAGAGCTGAGATGACTTACCTCTGGGGTGGATTAAAGGGTATGGAGCCAAGGAATGTTCATACAAGGTTGCCTTTCACCTCAAAGCCCTGAATGGTGAACCTTTGGGGTAAGGTGCAAACAGGCCTTACAAGAGGCTGGAATATGTTCCTCACTGAGGCACAAAAAACAATTAGAATGGCCATCATTCTTGCCACCTTCACTCCGTACTTGGGAGCATTTCTTGAACAATGTCTATCCCTTCTTCTCTATTGAAGCTGAGAGAAAAGAAATAACTAGTTTGACAAAGGCAGGAACACAAGAAAACATGTCCTCTCAATGTGACAGTGAAAAGAGAACTGGGGGGATCGCTCCCTCCCTCTCCAACTCATGACCAGGGGAGGGGAGTGCTCTGGAAATGCAGGAATGCAGAGAATAGCTTGTCACTCTTCTCTGCACATCAGACCATGAAGATGAATTATACTTAGGAGACCTAAAGTTTAGTTATTGTTTCTGTGTTACTTTTTCTACCTAGAAATTCATATTTGTGTATGCAAAAATGTAAAGGTATGTTTTCTGTGGCCCTTTCCCCACTTACCGTTTGCCGCGCGCTACTGCCCCCAAATAGCGCGTGGTCCAGCGGTGCTCCCCACGAGCCAGGGCGGCGACAACGCAGCTGCCCTGACTCTGCGCTCCAACGTCCCTTCAGCGCGTGTCATTTCTGATGCTGGAAGAAACAGCACCTTCTGACTGCCCCACGTGGGGCAGTGGGGAACACCACCCTGCGCCGGAAATGGCTCGCACTGGGAGTGGCGCGCCGTAAATCGTAAGTGGGGAAAGGGCCTATTACTGAAATGGAAAAGTGATATATACCATGGTTTCCAATATGAACTTTGGGTAAAAACTCAAGTTAATTATATATTATATTATATTATATTATATTATATTATATTATATTATATTATATTATATTATATGTGTGTGTGTGTGTGTGTGTTCGTGTGTGTTATTTTAACATAAATGTTTATAAACCATATTTTTTGTGCTCCCCTTTTCAGAAGCAGCGTAAAATTCAGTATGGCCTTAATAGGATAAGCTTCCAAAAAAAGAAAGAAATAATCTCATAAAATGCACAGGTTGAATAAAATTAAACAGGAGTCTACTGGCACCTTAATGACAAATAAAATATATCCAACATAAGTTTTTATTGACTATAATGTTCATCTCCATAAAATATTTATATGCTGGAAAGTCTTTAAGGTGCAGGTGGACCTTATTCCAGATACAACAGACTAACAGGTTGAGCAGGCATTATGAGACAGCAGAATTATGTACCCAGGCAGAAAATGCTCATTCCAAAGTAATATCAACACCATGGAATTTTTAAAAAGTGCTTCCGTCTCCCTTTTATTTACCTAATCTACCAGGCTGGAAGAAGTTAGTTTTATCCTCAGATCTGGCAGAAAAGTTTGACTTACATTCCAAGTGCTTCCATCAGGATGTAAGACTGGTCTTTTTCAGAGGATTTTTGGTGGAAGGCAAAATAGTAAAGTTGCGTTGAACTCAGTTTACTGTCTTTTAAATGGGTTTGTATATTTTAACTTGTTCAACCTTGCAGCTTTTGTGATTTTGTTAGCTGCCTTGAGTTTGAAGGGACAAGTTGGTGGGTATAAATATTTCAAATAAATGAATGAATAAACAGCCCCAGCAACAACAACCTGGCCCTACCAGACACTAAGGGACAGCTGTTTCTTCACTTGGTATGCAACAACAGTGTGACTCACAACATTGTGTAGGCATCTTGGTATACAAGAATGGACCTTCATGAATGAAATTAAAAATGTGGAAATCAGTTCTTATGCAAGAATAATTTTGAGCAATTTCTTAACCCAAGATAATAACTTTAAAGCACATTAAAATGTCGTATGCATGATGAAATCATATCTATGCATATAATCCAAGAGCAGTTAAATTTTACCAAATTGGGAGTTGGTTTTATCTCTAAATAATGAAAAACCCACAAACATTTTATTTCTAAAACCAGACTCTGTTATAGTCTCTTGGTTTAATTCTTACTATGGCGTTTTTCCCATGGCCAATATATCCTCGGATAAGGAAGTGAATCATCCTGGTTTGGGCATGAATTCCGCAAGGCTTCTGTGCCTAAATCGGGCCCGCCCCGCGAGAACTGCCTCATCCCGCGGCTTTCAAAAAATGATAAAATTGGTGATTCTTTTGAAAAAGCTAGTGCCAACCCAGTGTTTATGCAAACACCACGGGAGACAGGTTGGTTCATTTTTCCGGCATTGCCGCCTGCTCTTCCTGCCCCTTAGCTGCCAATCAGAATGTTGGAAAAACGGAATCTACGTAAACATACACAAACTACGTAAATGACATAATTGTAAACGTTCACGTGGAAAATGAAAATAAACTGGGGGCTCATGCATAATTTACTGGAGTTCTTCCTTCCGGCCTGAATGCGCTGATGGGCAGCCGTGTGAAGGGAGAAACCGGAATAAAAACACTCTGGGATATATGATTCCGGGTCTATCCCAGGATATTTTGTCTGTGGGGAAAACGTCTATATTTCCTGTAAAAAGAATCAAGGGTGTATTTTTTCAAGTTAGAGTAGTTTTTTTCAAGTAGTTCTGCTTCTTTCTCTGGCTAAAGAAGGTATCTTAGATCTCAAGCCTCTAAATCATCAGATTATTGGGAACAGTTTCTGCAAAGAAGTGATCATATTTATCTGCTTGCATGTGAATGTCTAGCATTTCTCACCATAGTGCTGTATTCCAGTATACTGATTCCATCTTCATTCACAGCTATCCACAATGGACTGTCTTCCAGGGGAAAAGGCAGGACAGGCTGAAGAAATACCAACAAAACCAACACCACACATCAACTCTTTTGTAATTTCATGCTGTCACCACTCTTTGGAAATCAGAACAATGTTATCATCAGTATTGTTTCACGCTATGGAAAAAGCCTACATGGCAGTTCATGATGTGGAAAGTGTAAATTTGTATTAAGCCCTCAGTTTCTGCTCAGTGATGATTTCCCTGGCTAGTCTTGGACAATCCATAGTCTCCCAATGAAATGATTTAAGAAAACTGAGATAAAGTCTCCTTCAACTTAGAAGTGCTTGATTCAAATAAGGAGCATAATTGTCCAGGAGGGGTTTGTTTGTTTTACAAAGGGAACAAGTTTCTAGTTTTAATATCTAGAGAAAGTTTAGGCAGTTTTCATGGTATGTATTTGGTTTTGGGGTGGGTGTTTTTTGCATTTTTTCTAATTTTCTAATTCAGTTTTACTGCACTGTTTATCCTACCTATTATGCTGTTTTCCTTCTACAATTTTTAATCTTGCTTTTTTGAATGTTATTGCATTATACTGTTGTCTTGCATTAATCTCTAATTTTGTAACTCAGTTTTAATTATTGTATGTGTTAATTTTTTTCAAAAAAAGAAAGACTGAGTATTAATTAAAATTATTAATATATAATGCAAGAGTCATAGACAGGAGAAGAACTTGGACAAATGTTTCTTTGATTAAATATTTTTAAGGTTTGCTCTATTACTATACCTTGTCTCAATGAAAGAAAGAAACGTGGTTGTGTGTGTGGTGCGGCAGAAGTGAACACTGCATCCTCCTGCAGTTCTAAAAATTCCCAATTCTCTGATAGCATTTTAAAAGCTATTTGAAACACCACTTTATTCTGTGCACTATTAAGCTTGCTACTTTGATAAAACAACATTTTAGTGCATCCAAAAATTATCTGCAGTACCTGCCTTTTTCTCATAACTGCGTCCGCCATTTTGTGTTCTGTGCTCCAGCAGGTTCCGTGCAAAAGCTGACACAAAATGACACAGTTACAAGAAAAAGGCAAGTACTGCAGATAGTCTTTGGAAGCACTAAAATGCTCTTTTGTCAAAGTAGCAAGCTTAATAGTGCACAGAATAAAGTGGTGTTTCAAATAGCTTTTCAAATGCTATTGGAGAATTGGGACTGGGGGGCAGGGACAGAACTGGGCAAGCACTAGATCACAGCGGAGCATTCAACTGCACAGTAGGTTCAGGAAGTGGCCGCAGATTAATTCAACACTGAGGTTCTTTTTTCTGAGACAAAGTATAGCAATTTTCATTACAATTTCCAAAGGTATTTATGATGACTTAGTGTCCCCTAGTGGTTGGAAGAATACATGCTTAACAATTGGAACTACATAACAGAGCTAACATGAGAAAAACGTTGCTATCTCTTTTTTTAAAAGTCACTACTCATTCTAGAAGAGACATTCTGTGGAATACTGTTCAAGAGTGATTGTGCAACTAAATACACAAAATTACCTTAGCAATAAAGAGTTTGGCTCCAAAGAGGGGCCATTTCCGAGCCACAGTCAAAAAAATCCGGACACATTCTGGAGAAGAACACCCGTGCAGCATCATCCACTTTGCAGCCAGTTGGTCAGCCAGCTGCCTGTGGGAATAATATCACAGCTTCTTCTGATTTGGCTACTACAAAACAACTACATTAACATTGTATCTTTGTTAACAGATTCACCATCTCAGATCTTTCCTTACATCCTGGTGATCAGATTTCACAAGCCAATAACCTTATTTAAGAGAACCAGATTTTGGGAATGTTATTCTTGGATGTGATGTGTGGCACAAATTATTAAGCACCTGCTTTTTTCCATGAAAAGGTGTGACATTTCAGAAGAAGCTTACTGAGAAGCAGCATGAATTTTATTCTACAGCACAGGTAGGTACAATTTGATGCTGTGCTCTGTCTTCTTTTTTATTGGCTGCGAGAATCTGTTTTACTTTGGCCTATATGTAATTAATTATCAGACCTGACTTGATAGGGACACTAACTAATCTCTACCTGACCTAATTACCGGTACCCCACCCTCCAACCACCTTCATTTTTTATATTTCCTTTTCTCCCCTCACTATTCATCTATATAAAACTGCTGGGAGAGGACATCTGGAGAATTTGGCTGAGTTGCCACCAACATGCAGATGATACTCAGCTCTGGTTTGCACTACCAGCAGATCCCAGAGAGGCTGTGGAAACCATGATCAGGTGACTGGAGGCAGTTTTGGGATGGATGAGTGTAGCGCGCCCTCCTCTCTTTCTCTTCTCTGTGTCCTTTTCTATTTTTTCTTTTCATTTATTTCTCTATCTTTATTTTGTAGGCTGTCACCAGGAATAAAATCCCCAAAACCCCTCTTTTATTTCCCCTTTTGTTTTATTCTTTTCTTGGTAGTGTGTACAAGATGTAAGGCAAAAGGAATGGCATTTGTGGTACTAAGGAAAATCAGGTGGGAGTTCCAATATTTCATTGAACCAAAATAAGATTTGCTTTATAACTGGTAGGTAACTTCAAGGTTCCAAACAAAATTATTTACAAAAATTAAAATAAAATCTGAGGTACCAAATACTTTAAATAATTTCCAATCAGAATAAAGTCATTCTGACCCTGTTCACTTCTTCTCTCTCTATCTCTTATACTGTTCTCTCGGACTAGAATTTAACCTTTTCACTCTCACAAGGAAAGTATGTCACCCTTTGTCACACCCACACAGCTTCTGTCCTTTTCGGACTTACTCAAATTCTTCTTCAGAGAGAGTTCTGATGCTCTAACTTTGACAGTTTCTATATTCCTCACAGATTAATACACATCAAAACTAATTTCAGTTTATTCCTCTCTCCTAGTAAAAACAGTCAAGATTTCTCTCATACAACTTCACCCTCCTACACACAGATCTCTGACTCTGCCCTCTTTTTTTCCCTCATCCAGGCAACTCCTCTCAAAAACCAATCACAGCTTACCTGCCTTTTTCTGGCCATTCTCTCTCTGTCTCCTATTCAGCACTCAGTTTAAAGACACACAAACCTACAATCATCTCAATCCAACCTTATAATCGTCACAATGAGGGTTAACAAACTGAAACTTAATCACAACAAAATGGAGGTGCTACTGGTAGGGAAGGGTCTGACCCAGGAAATGGGTTATTCAATATTCTGGATGAGGTTGCACTCTCCCTAAAGGTTCATAGCCTGGAGGAGCTCCTGGACCCATACCTCCTGTTAGATAAACAGGCAGTAGTGGGGTGCCTTTCACCAAATTTGGCTGGTAAGCCAGCTACAGCCTTCCTTGGGCAGAAAAGATCTTGGCACTATGGTGCATACCCTGGCAACATCTGGATTAGATTACTGCAGTGCACTCTATGTGGGGTTGCCCTTGAAGATGGTCTGGAAGCTACAGTTGGTACAGAATTTTGTGGCAAAGCATTGATTAGACTAGAGTAAGTTGTAGGGACCATATTTAGACATTTAGTCTCTTACCTTATCTGTTCAGGTACAGCATGGTGCTTGTAATGCTTGGGATAGAATTTGTCTAGTACCATCTGGAGAAGATGTTGCATTTTGGAATGTGATGACCCCCCAGGGTTCAATAGTACTGGTCGATCCAAATCCCCATAATCCACCTAAGAAAAAAGATAAGGTAAAATGGGGATTAAAGAGATTGACAACTCTGGCTTTGCATCAGCAGTATGCATTTTGTAGAAAGTAAGCAGTAACAGTAACTGTACCTGTAATCCTCAAAGCACTTTACTGGGAGTAAGCCCCACTGAATAGAGTAGGATTCTGAGCAGACTTGCTAAAGAATGAGAAAGAGGCTTTCTACAATTTGTTTATTTTGTTTATACTTTGTTTACCATGCACATCTGGGGACTCAAGGCAGTTTGTATGTGTTAAGTGCTTTCAAGTTGCTTCTGTCTTGTGGCGACCCTATGAATAATGACCTCCAAAACATCCTATCATTAACAGCCTTGCTCAGGTCTTGCAAACTGAGGGCTGTGATTTCCTCTAGAGAATCAATCCATCTCATGTTAGGTCTTTGTCTTTTCTGCTGCCTTCCACCTTTCCTAGCATTATTGTCTTTTCCAGTGAATCCTGTCTTCTCATAACGTGACCAAAGTACGATAGCCATTTTAACTTCTAGGGAGAGTTCAGGATTGATTAGATCTAGAACCCACTTATATCCATAAAACTCTCCTCCAACATCATATTCCAAACTAATCAATTTTCCTCTTGTCAGTTTTCTTCATTGCCTAACTTTCACATCCATACATTGTAAGGGGAAATACTATAATATGAATTATCTTGCTCTTGGACACCAGAGACACATCCTTACACTTAAGAATCTTTTAAAAGTACATGGCTGCCCTTCCATGGGAGCTTATAGAATCAATATATTGTTATGGCCCCTGACACCCCCAGAATATTATTAATATATATTTCTGCTTTAAAATCACATTGGCAAAAGCCAGTTGCCAAAAAGCACTCCTCTGGGTGTAGGTAGCCGCATGATCACTTGGCCACAAGCTAAAGGTGAAAACTACTTTAACAAAAGCTGAATAAAGATAATGAGTTACTCCTGGTAACCTGGAGGTCTCATTTGAATTGCTAGCATGCTTGATTACCACACCTTGCTATAGAAACTGTTAAAGACGAAGAATATGGAAAGCCACCTCAGTATCAGATACTACCATTTCCCTATCTCTTCTGGAAACCAAGTCAGCAACAAAGGGTTGCTTCTCTGCATCTCCTCTACCTTTGTCATGACTCTCCTAAAACCACTCACCTTATCCCGATCTAAATGTCTCAGCTAAATCTGAATATCCTGGGCAGTGACTCTCAAGAGTTAATCTGCATGGAAGCCTTTCAGCGTTTCCTCGTTTAGCTTAACAAAGCAATTTTGGCCCCATTGTCCCGGGTTTAGCAGCAGATGAGCTGACTAATTACCTCAGCACCCCCCCAAAACCCAGCACAGGATGTGGAACTTTCTAGCGTGATTGGTCATTCCTTTTTCCCACCAAGGAACGGACATCTACCTTATAAAAAAGTTTAGCTCACCTGCCACTAACCTTGCACTCCAATTCTGGCTCTGTAGCTGCACTCTCTTTGGTCTGGTTAGGTTGAGAACCACGATATCATCCCTTACAGCCTGGATTCAGATGCTGGTTATTTGAATCCTTGCCTTCTACAAGATCTTCTTCCAGCTGAATTTAGGTAGCAGTATTACCTTGCTAAAATTCCACATTCCCCCTCTATCTTCCCACCTACCTTTCAAACCTTTCTATATACTAGGAACTTGTGTGTATGTGCTCTTGTGTAAGTTCTTTACTTTGTATGTGTATGCATTTTTGAACCAGAATTTATATATAAACATTTTAAAAACTCAATTTGGACTCTTGCATTACTCTGTGGAATATTCATTGCCAGAATTCCTTCCCCGTATTATACAGTCTAAAAGATCTCCTCTTGGCCCCTCTTGCTGCCAACGTGAGTGCTCATTCCCCTTTGCTACTTTTAAAACCATATGTGTGCTGTTACACTCTTAGCAGCTGGTGGAGATTCCCTTTAATAAAGCCCTTACCCCTGTTAGGCCAGTAACAATATCTAACTCTCAGCATGGCCCTGTCTGTGGATACTTAAATCCGGAGATTTGGACAATGAACTGACAAACCAGCTCTTTCTACAAACCTGAAAAACTAGGTTTGCAGAGCATTCTGAAATATGAAAAAATACATTGGGGTAACTCCCCCTGTCCAAATAGCAGAAACAGCACCTATAGCTTTAAGAATCCCAGTGGTCATTGTGGGTGCTGCTAAGCAATCGCAACAGTACTGCCAGCCTTAAAGCCTTGGTTTGAGTCATTAAAAGACAGGGCCCTTTCCAGTGCTGTTTTGGCCTTTGAGGAAGAACTCTTTGTGACCAAGTTTGGCAACAATCACTGGGCAACTTGCTACCTTGCAACTTGCATGATACACACACCCAGTCTTGGCAGCTCGCTTCAGCACCACCTCACAAAAGTCAGTACAATATGCTGCTTTGGGTTCCCATTTGGGAGAAAAGCAGAGTACACATAACTTAAATACATAATAAATAAAGCTGAAAAGTAGTGGGCAGGGAAGGTTGGTGGGCAGGAAGAAGAGAAGGAAGCAGGGAAAGGGGAAATACTGGCAGGAGGAGGGAAAGAGGAAACAGTGAGTGGAGAAAGAAACAGGAGACTTAGGTGCTTCCCACAAGTGGATTCTCCATTTGTAAATCTATAAAAAATCAAACCAAAAAAAGATAAATAAAAGTGTATCACAAAGCGTATCTTTGAAAGTGTATCTACAGGGAAATTCCTGTAGATCTGGGGACAAGGCTTGGGGCATGATGCCACAGAGTCCTCTCTTTTAAAGTAACTATTTTCTCCAGATGAATGGTGATTCTAGGAGATCTCCAGGCCCCACCTGGAGTTTGGCAACCCTAGAAAGGCAGGGGTTGGGGAAGGGAATACTTTAGTGAAGTTCAGTGCCATAATGTCCAGCCACCTTCTCCAGGCAAACTGATCTCTGTAATTTGACACAGCTGCCTGAGCTCACAGAAATGCCACCACAAAAAAATGACACCACTGAAATACTACCATTTTTGTGTCCTTCTAAAGGACTTGACACATGGCTTCCTGTTACACAATAGCACTGATGTGATGTAGGAAATGTGCAATTTGCAACAGAGGTCAAACTCTCATATTATGAGGAAGGGACAGTCAGCAAGGAAAGGTGGATGGACTTAAGAGGGTACACAGGTTCATTCCAGGCAGTCCAAAAACAAGGAGTTCACTGCTCACCTGGGCCATCAGAGCTGCCATTTCCAGAGCCAGCTCCTTATTGACAGGGAACCTCCCACTGGCTATATCACCACTAATCTGGAAAGCCAACAGCAAGCGCTCTCGATCTGTTTCACCTTTTGCTTGATATCGAAAATACTGTCTGGTTTGGAGAAAAATGCCAAGTATTATTATAGCATAGCATCTGATCTAAATTAACAACTTGGCTAGATAGTTTTAAACTTATACAATTAATTGCACAAGCAAAATGATTCAGAGCTCTCCCGCAATACCTTCCATGCATATGCAGACAACCTCTGTTTCCCACGTTCTGATTGGCTGAATCTCCCCCCCCCCCGTTCCCCCCACTCACTTTCACTATTTTAGTTTTAAATGACTCTGAACACAAAACAGGCGATGAGAATTGGCCCCCTTGTACCTCCCCCCTTTAAAATCCTTGTGTGTGCGAGGGAATCGTTGCGCTCCTGTTCGTGGTGCCTGCACACGCCGTAGGTATAGATTTTTTGTAGGGGGGTTCGGGGGTGGGGCCACATGCCTCCCCAAGCCCCGCCCCAGCCTCAGTATTTATTTATTTATTTATATTTCACATTTCTACCCTGCCAATTTTCCAAGGGACTTTTCTCAAGGCAGTTTACATACTTATAAAAATACAATAATATAAAACGTTACAAAGTGTAAACATTAAAACATTACAAAAAAGTAAACATTTGGAGGATATAAACATATATTAACAGAAATATAAACATTTGGAGGAGCTTAATAGAGAAGAAAGAGAAAGGAGCGCTCTAACACATTTGGTAACTCCATTCTTCTTCCCAGAGTTCTCCACTATCATCTTTACAACACCCTCTGAGGTAGCAGAGTTTGAGAACATGTGACAGGGCCAAGGTCATCCAGCTAGGTTCTGCAGCAGACTGGGGATTCGAACTCGGGGCTCCCGAATCTTAGCACAACACTCTACCCACCACACCCCGCTGCCCAGTCAGAGACAGGCAGGGAGGCTCCTGGGATGCCCATTGGAGCAGCTCTCCGAGGCCAGGGACAGCAGACTTCCCTGCCCCACCCCACCCCACCTCACCCCCAATCTCCAGCTGGGCTCCCAGCCAGCAGTACCTTCTGCCCTCTCCTTTGGGCAGAGGTGTAGCTAGGGAAAATGGAGCCTGGTGCAAAATCTGAGTTTTGCCCCCCCCCCCCCCCCCATGGCCAGCCGCTGGGATGCTGGCATCCACCCCCAAACAGAATCACTTTCAATGATGTTTAAACTAGGGAGCCCAGATTCTCCTTTTAAATCCACCTTAAAGGGAAAATCTGGGGTCCCCAGTTAATCCCCCACCCTTAAACAGCATCACTTTCAAAGGGGACCTCAGATTCTCCCTTTAAATCCATGCCGAAGGGGGTGTATTTAAAAGGAGAATCTGGGGAAATTTGGGGAGTACCTGCTGTCGGGGGTGCAATTGTTAAGCTAGCAGCACCAAACTTTTAGGGTATCTTTAGGAGACCCTCCTGATAATACCACCCATGTTTGGTGAAGTTTGGTTCAGGGGGGCCAAAGTTATGGACCCTCAAATGTGTAGCCCCCATTGGAAACCATGGGGGATGGGGGCACCCCCTTTGGGAATCCATAGCTTTGGACCCCCTAGACCAAACTTCACAAAACCTGGGTGGTACCATCAGGAGAGTCTCCTGATGATACCACCCAGGTCTGGAGAATTTTGGTTCATGGGGGCCAAAGTTATGGAGCCTCAAATGTGTAGCCCCCATCTCCTATTAGCTTCCATTGGAAACAATGGGGGGTGGGGCACCCCCTTTGGGAGTCCATAACTTTGGACCCCCTGAACCAAACTTCACCAAACCTGGGTGGTATCATCAGAAGAGTCTCCAAAAGATACCCTGAAAGTTTGGTGCTGCTAGCTTAAAAAACTGCGCCCCCTGCAGGTGGAAAATTAAAAAAAACACTTTGAAATACAAAAAACCCACAAACCTGGGGCGGAGCTTCGGACATGAAACATGTTTCAAGGCAAAAGTGCCTGGGAAGTTCTCCTGCATGGCCAGTGATGTAGGTATAGATTTTTAGGGAGGGTCAGGGGGTGGGGGCCTGCCTCCCCAAGCCCCTCCCCCAGCCTCAGTGCTTATAAAAACATCTCTCTGAGGCCAGGGACAGCGGACTCCCCTCCTCTGCCCACCCACCCCCACCGGCTGGGCTCCCAGCCAGCAGCTGGCAATCCCTTCTGCCCTCCCCTCCGGGCAGAGATGTAGCTAGGGAAAATCTGAGGTTGGGGGGGGGGCATGGGTGGCTGCTGTGATGCTGGAATCCACCCCCAAACAGCATCACTTTCAATGGCGTTTAGACTAAGGAGACCAATTTGTGCTTTTAAATCCACCTTAAAGGGAGAATCTGGGGTCCCCAGTTAAAACAACATTGAAAGTGATGCTGTTTGGGGAGTTCATAACTTTGGACCCCCTGAACCAAACCTCACCAAACCTGGGTGGTATCATCATCAGAGTCTCCCAAAATAGCCTTGAAATATTGGTGCTGCTAGCCTAAAAACTACACCCCATGCAGGTGAAAAACCCTTAAAAATACAAAAAAAAACGCAAACTGGGGGCGGAGCTTCAGACATGTAATGGGGGGTTGAACCCGAGAACCCCCCTTACCTACATCCTTGTGCATGGGCCTTATTGAAATGAAACAGAGGTTTCCATCTTATTTCATTCATAAGAGTTCACAATCAAGTGGATATAATACTGATCAGTGGACAGTACCTGTTTTTATAGGTTAGCTTCACTATTCTTGTGCCACCTTCATACTTCCCAGGATTCAACTCTTTCAAAGCTTGCTCCCATTTTGAAATGACATCACAGATCTTTTAAAAAATGGAAGAGATGGTTTGCCAGGAAATAGAAGCATATATTGTAAAGGAATAAAAAGGTATTGTGGGCAAGCCTTAGTTCAAGGAATTTGGACATGGTTTCTTGTAGAAATAACTTCTGTTCACTGTTTTATTGCCTGTCATAGCCGTATCCCATTTTTCCTGCAATAAGTTTGAAGTAGCATCAAGCGGTCTGTGGGGTAGATTGGACTGAAAAAGAAAGGCTTGTCCAAATCCAATGAGTTTAATGGCTGGGCAATTATATAAATGTGCATTTTCCTTACATCCAAACTCATAATTAAGCCAGCCAGCCAATAACAGGGTTATACTTTGTTTTAAAATTCCTAGATAATCATTACTTCCTAGAGTTCAGACATCCAGATAAGCATCTAGATTTTCCCAGACCATGAGTAATTATAGATCACATATATTATAGTTATAGTTACACATCCCTCCCTCTCAAAAACCTAACATAGATAACTGGAATAACCCAGCAGAGTCAACACACTTTCCATAACAACTGAATTAAGTCCTAAGAGTACAATTTATCCCCTCCTCCAAAAAATGCTCTCACTATGCCACATATTAATATTCAGTATAGAAGAGATATCCAAACCAGAGGTATGTGGAACTTTCACAAATTCTATGTACTCTTTTTCCATTTATACAGAGTAAATGTTATCCAGCCTTGCTATCCCCTCATGTAAATTATTGCAAAGAACTTAGCAGAGGGGTTGGGGATAGGCATACTTAACAGTGATCAGGACACACTATTTGACAATCATACAAATATTTTAAACTTGTTATTTTCAAAGAGACAATATCATGAGTACCAGTGTCAACATCCTTTCAATTAAACTTTCAATTAAATCATTTCAATTATACTTCATACAATAGGATTTACATGAGGCTACTCCAAACCCCCTATTTAATGCTCAAACAAACTTTAGGACATACAACTTCTATCTGCTACCGGTGCCCATCCTGATTGACATCTTATTACATTACAGTTTTAGTAGCCATTAACTATCAAATACTTGTAGCACATTAGGAGGACCTGTACAGAAACTGAATTGAGTAATCGAAGTAAATCACCTTCATAGGGCCTTGAAGGCAGTGTTCTATATCCCCGCCAGATGGATCATCCGCAAAGAGAGCAAACCCAGAGAATGATGACTGCCTCATGCCCATCTCTTGGTTCAGCTGGTGCAGGAACTCTTCCACTGTTGAGGAGCCATCAAACCCTACCACCTGGAATGTGATAGATGAAATGATAGAGTCTGAAGACTAAACTTATGTATCATTTAAAAGGGTGGGTGTACAGCATATACCAGCAATGGGTTTGTATGAAGGCAAGGTTTGTGAGGACTTTCTCACTCTCACATAAGCAACTTTTGTTGCCAATTTTCCACGAGGCTGCTATTAAGGAGCTTCATCTGCCCAGCACTATAACTTAAGGTAACTATTAATCCTCCCTCATACTTATCCACACATCTAAAATGTGATTCTAAGCAAGAAATTTTTCTATAGCTGCATAAGCCTATCTGTAAGGACAATTCACAGCAAAGTATGGAGGGTACATGTAAAGTAATTTCAGAGAGGCTATTATGCTGACAGACCGCCAACATCTGGTTCTCAGCATCTGTGTTTTACCTGGTAGGTTCCATTCATGAAGTGCACTGGAATACTGAAGGGGAGTGAGTGGTGGTAGGGGTTTCTCAGCAAAATGGATATAATCTCCATTCGGGAAGGTCTGGCTTCTCGTTCACCAACTTGCAAAGTACGTTCCACTGATCTCTGACAGTAAATTGCATACTTTCCTATTTCACTTCTAATCAAAGACAGAAAAAAATGTAACGTATTTCCTGTTATTTGTTTATTTAAAACATTTCTATGAGGCCTGTCCACCTAAATGGACTCCCCAAGTCAGCAAACATCAGAAAAGGTCAACAATAAAATGTCAAGACATCAAAATAGCATTTAAAATAAGTGTACATAAAATATTTAAACAAATAAAACATATAAACACAAAAACACGTCTAACAAAAATAAGCAGGGAGACCAATAACTGGCCAATAAATGGTTATTTATAACCATTGGTCTTCCCCCAATCAGGGGTATTATTGAAAGGCCCAAGATCTAGCACCTTGCTGAAGCTATAGCCAGAGCCTTAAGGCTTTATTTGCTCAAAGACTTTTCCCATTTACTACTTCAGTGACAGAACTATGGATGAAGAAGGCACAGAACAGCCCGGTGCCAATGGCCACCTTAAAACTGTTTGGGAATGGTAATCTGTATTGGGTCTACTTTTGTTTCTATCAGACATCTAAGTGGACTAGGAATCCAGGCATACTTGGTTCACAGTGCTTTTATGGCTCATAGGAATCTGATAAACAGAATCAATGTTTCATATCTCTCACACCAGAGCTGGATTCAAATCTAAAGTTAGGGCCATTTCACAATTTACAAACTTCTATGTGGAAGAGATTTTTCTGTTAATTAACATTAACAAACTCTTCGATCAGCGGAGGCCAACCTACTGGTGGTCCCTGGCCCCTCGGCAATGCGGCTGGCCTCCACACGGGCCAGGACCTTTACAGCCCTGGCCCCGGCCTGGTGGAACGCTCTCCCTCCAGCTGTCCGGGCCCAAGTCGCGGGGACCTTGGAGGAGTTCCGCGAAGGGCCTGGGTAAGATCTGAGCTGTTCCGCCCGGAGCCTTCAGGAGGGATCCAGCCGCCAATAGTGCCCCGCTTTTGGCCTCTGACACCTAGGCCGTAATTACATCACTGAGACTCACCATGCCCCCTCCACCATGGGGTGGGAGGGTTTTATCTATTGATGCTGGACGCCACACTGCACTTTGAATCTTAACTTAAACTTAGATTTGGGTTTTAAATTGTAAATGTATTAGGAGTTTTACTGCTGCTTTTAAATGCTATTTAATACATTGTTTTTAAATGTTGTGCACCGCCCAGAGCCCCCAGGGGATGGGGCGGTATAAAAATCGAACAAAATAAATAAATAAATAAATAAATATAAAAATGGCACATCATGTGCAATTTGAAAGACCACATACCTTCAGTTGCTGCATAGTACTGAGAAACTCAAAGCTGTCAAACATTTATTAGCCACCATTCTATCTTATAGAAACTTAAGACAGCTTACGATATGGGGTGGTGGAATTTTCCCCAAACTCAGTATTGTGTGTTTTTTCAAATAGATAACTTCTCTTACCGTTCACTGGATACCTCTTGTAACAGTGTGATGTGAAATATGATTTTGTTAACATCCTGGCTGTCTTATTGGCAATGCTTCTCACAATACTATTTACAAACCACAGAATCCACCCCTACCCCAGTGATATATCATGGCTTTCTTTTCAAACATGATTTTTTCATTAATCTGTTTGCTATTGTTATTTAGTTACCATATTTATCTCTCAGGTATCCTATGTTCTACTGGCAATCTACCAACCAGAATGATATATAACGGCAGATTGACAACCTCCAAGGCAGTAGCTTATCCCTGCAGTGAGGTACTTCACGACAAACAGCTTACCATGTGAAGCTGATGCTTCAGAAATCCAGCTTTAAGTTGTTCCCTTAGGAAAGCTCTTCTTTGTAAAGATGGTCTTACTACATGGGCTATTTGCAAACTGTTGTTTCATTTTAATCCAGCCATTCAGCTAATTGCAGAAAGGGTTCAGAAGCATTTTAACAGGGAGAAAAACATGGCAAGCTATTCACCTGGGGTCTCCATGCTGCAGCAAGTAATGCTTGATATACCAAAGGAAATGGTGCTGAGGCAGGAAGAGAGGAACACACAAAGCCAATAATTGCCAGCACTGTAGAGGAAAATAAGCTTACAATTAATAAAGCTGGCACTTTTCTATTGTCACCAACAACTACTCTCACAGCAGAATGACTTGCCTCAATTTTTTTTCTGAGCTGCAATGTGGCACAAGAATATAAATTGCATGAGGTCGGATTAGGAACACATTTTGAAAAGTGTGTTCACTGCCATAAATCATATACGACTGGAATTCAACTGACTGTGGTTCCACTGTTGGCACACATGTCTTCACATGTAAATATTCCTAGCAGCCCTTCTTTTTCACCCTTCTCATGCCAGTGTCTGTACTGAACACATTATGGCTATAATCCTAGGGGTATTTTCTTGGCCCACCGAATGATCCACTGAATAACATGAGACTTGGTTTTTAGTGAACTTGCTTAGGACTGATGCCCTTGTAGGTCAAGTAAAAGTGTTCTGCCTTTGCTTTTTCAGTTTGTATCTGAAGATTATCTATAAATATAATTATTTGCCAATTCTTTGTAGTTTTTCACAGTCTGCCCACTTGTTACACTTCCATAAGAAATTAACTTTCTCACCATGCTCACATGTAACAAGAGAAAAAAGGTTTCCATAGACTTAGTCGTGATTATTTCTATTCCTAGTGTAAGATATTAATCAGTTAATGTGTCAAGCATAATCAGCAGAAGGAATAATGTGTCAAGCATAATCAGCAGAAGGAATCTTACTTGAATGGCCGAGTGGTTCTGAGCTGGTCTGCTAGTTTGCTTAACTAGCTGACAATAAATTTCATTCTGTAGCTCATTGTGGGTCAGGCAGACTTGTAGAGCAGTCTGGGCTAGCGACACGTGGTAATCAATGGAAGGAGCTTCTACAGGGACGTTGATAAACAGCTGGCAAGACTGAAATTGAGGGAGGGAAACATATTAAAAACTAGGGAAAGTGTTTCACTTTTCTTACCAACAATAATAAACTTTTAACCCCTTTTATAATCCTATGTAGGGCTTCACTGAGCATTGTTTTGTATCTTCTATTTTACAGAATAAAATATCTTTGGGTATATTTGTGGGATTATTTCTCCTTGTATACGTCTTCTGACAAAGCGCAAGAATCCTCATGCAAAGGGGAATACTATGACTGTTTTTAACAATATGCCTTCACATGTCACCAAAAGACAGCCCCACTGATGCAGGTGTAAACGCAGGTGTGACAATAAAAGTAACTTTGCATTCACCTTTGAATTGGTGTTTCTCTGTGAAATGGTGTCCTGACCCTGAACTAAGGCTGATGGACGAGTGGCCTACATTAAGTCTCTTTCCCACTGGGAGGTTTGGGACCTTGGTGGAATTTTCCGTCTAGGCCTATATTTCCCAGGCACCCTTGGAGCCTTACGACTAAACTGGGATGAAATTGAAGGGAAATACAAGGATGAATGGCAGGACAACCATAGTGATTTAAAAAAGATTTATTTACAGCTAACAATATGATCTATAAGAACAGTTAACAGCTAACAGAAGCTCTTCGCTTTAACTCTCCTAGGTCTCAGTTACACCAGCTTTTCCTGGATCTTTGAACTCCACCCATCAATTCAAACACTTAAAGGTACACATCACCACATCTCCCCCACCCCTTCTGAATATATAATGAAGTACAAAGTTATTTAAACAACAATATAAAAATATTATAAATATACTGGTTAACATCCTAACCTGAGGTGATGCACAGACTATCACGCACCCCAATAGCACCTGGGGATTATTTTGCCCCATATTACTTCTACACATCAATCTATATATTAGTCTTAGTCTCTATAATATGCAAATTTGGCCATTCTTTGGACACATAGTTCATGAGTTTCTGCAACTCTGCATCAGAAGAAATAAGGGTTTGTTACTAATGAAGAAGAGGCTTCAAAATTGGCTTTAAGTCTCGCAAAGTGACTTCATAGCATTCAACTTCTTCAATAAGTGCAATAGAGTCACCTTCATCAGTAGTCTTCAGATTATGCTGTGACAGTGTATCAGCAATGACTAGGGTTTTACCCAGATGGTACTCTGCTTGAGGATTATATCTCATCTAATGTAG
The DNA here is from genome assembly GCF_021028975.2 of Sphaerodactylus townsendi. Classification (NCBI taxonomy): domain Eukaryota; kingdom Metazoa; phylum Chordata; class Lepidosauria; order Squamata; family Sphaerodactylidae; genus Sphaerodactylus; species Sphaerodactylus townsendi. The sequence continues at coordinate 118,512,770 of NC_059426.1, forward strand.
AAGGAATCTTTGGCATCTCATTGGAACTTTATCCAAATCTTTGCAATTTATCAGTGTATTAGAGGTTTGTGATCAGTGAATAATTGAAAGGAAGACAAATCAAAGAGATATTTGGAAAACCATTCATAAGTCCAAACTGCTGCTCAACGTGAGCATACTGAATTTCTATGACAGTGAGGGTTCTGGAACAAAATGCAACTGATTTAATTTCACCATTATGCTCCATGCCTAAATAGCATTTCAGTTCTGTGGTACTGGTAGGAGGATCCATTTTTAGGATTGATTCTATTTTCTTCAAGTCAGGCTTAACACCTTGTTCATCAATGTGATGTCCTAGATAGGTGAGAGACTTCTGGTGAAGAAGACATTTAGCTTTGTTCAGCTGTGGACCTGCCTTCTGTAAGGTATGAAGGATTTTGTTTTGTTGAGCATCGTGCTTTTCTTCTGAATGGCCATAGGCCATAGACTTGCCTTCTAGGTGCTGTGAAAGGTGGGTCATTTCTCTCTGGAATGATTCTGGAATGCTGAAAATTCCAAATGGCAATCTGTGGAAGAAATATCGGCCAAAAGAAGTAAAGAAAGTGACAAAATCCACTTGCAGCAGCCAGCAGTGAAAATAAATGGGCACCGGCTAATCTTGGAAGGATGCCATCTATGGTTGGAAGAACAAAGTGTTCATGTTCAACAGCTCTGTTCAGTTGTTTTAAGTCTACACAGATACACACTGAACCATCTTTTTGGGCACTGGCACCATCGGACAACACTAATCTGTAGGTTCTGTGATTAGTTCATTCACTCTGCAGCAAACCATTCTGTCCAAATCAGCTTTCACTTTTGGAAGTAGAGGTGCTGATATGAACCTAGCAATGCTGACAGGGTAGGGTGTAGCATTGTCTTTTGCCTTATTTTATTAGAAGGTATTTGTAAAGTCCCCAATTCCTGTTCAGATTCTAGTGGAAATTCATCTAGGCATCAGATCAAACCCATTGTAACAGCTGTGTATCAGCTCAGCAGGTTGTTGGATTGAGTTTTGAGTACATAAACATTGAAGCTATAGATTTTCCCTTAAAAATGGGTTTGAGCTTGGAAATATTCCATGCAGTTTAAGTTGTCCCTCCATGGGTTGGAGAATATGTAATAAGTTTGGTAAAGCCAAGGATGGTTCTTGAAGTGGCTGTAAGCAGACTCAAAAATCAAGTTCATGTCAACTCTAGTATCTATTTTGAATTCCAAAGTCAGACCAAAAATTTGTAAAGAAACCACCCAAGAGTCAGTTATGGAGTTGGAGCAGCTGACTGGTCCCAAAATATCTGGTCAGAGGCACCCTCTGTAGATGCAACTTCTCTTACACAACAAGTGCGGCAAACTGTAGTAAAATGTCCTATTTGTTTGCACTTGTAGCACTCTGCAGCCTTTGCAGAATACTCTGCCCTCTGTGCATGCTTTTTTCCACAATGTGCACACTTTGAGGTCTGGCTTGGCATGCAATGCAGTTGCTTAACTGGCTCCCTAGGGTACTTTTGGAAAGGTCTGGGACTTTTCCTTGCTGGGGTGGGTTGTTTAGGAAAGTTTGCTGTCCTAGAAGCCTCTTGAAGTCCTTTTGGAGAACTCTGTTCATGAGCTTGTGCTTTAATCAGTTCAGAATTTCTAATTAGTTGGATTGCAACATCCAGAGTAAGGTCACTTTTAAGTTGCAGCTTCTGAGAAAAGTCTGTATGAAATATCCACAACTAGTTCGTCTCTAATATTTTAACTTAAGCTAACTCCAAAGGCACAAATGTGTGTTTGTTTATGTAAACACCTTATATAAGCTTCTGCAGATTTAACAGGCTTCTGTTTTCTCTGGTGAAAACAAGCCCTTTCATGGATAAGGTTGCATTTGGTTGCACAAAATATTCTTCAATTTTTTTCCAGGACTAGGTCAAAGTTATTCTTATCTCCTTCTGCTGTAAATATGAAGGAATTGAAAATCAGCTCTGCTTGGGGCTCCATAGCATAAATTAAGGAGCATGCTTGGATTTCTCCTACCTCCTCATGCAATTTAGTGGCAATTCTGTACCTGGAGAAGCGCAGTTTCCAGGCAGACCATCCAGCGGGCTGATTGTAATCAAAAGCTTCTGGTGGAGAAAGCTTTGCCATTTTCTGCTTTCTGCTACCCCTTCCTCTATCTGCACTGAGTCAACCAACCACACTGTCTCTTTAAATACCTTGAAGAGTTTCAGGGCCTCTGTCTGCAGTGCCTCTGACGGAAGAGTGGTGAGAGGCATATACAGCCCATCCTTGCTGTAACACAGCATTGGGTGTTTCCACAAAGGAGAACCTGAAAGAGTGGACAAGACACAGTTGTCCTAGATAAAGTAGTTGTTAAGGCTGACCCTGGCTCAGTGCAGTAACACAACCAAACTTTACCTGTGTTTGGTCTTAGTGGCTCCCTGAATAACACACAACTTAAAGCAAAAGAAGGCATTACTGAAGAAATTCAAGGAAAGATATTAAAAACAAGGCATATAGTTCAGTGGCAGTGAAATGTACAAAAATATCAAAACTAGCTATCTTATTGGAGACCAACGACAGCATAGCTGGTTCTTAAAGCAAAGAGTTTCAGAGCATAATACAAATATCTTCTTGGCAGCAAGGAAGGATAAGGAGAAAAGGACATTTATGGACAGGAATGCATGATTTCATGATATCTAGGTGAGCTGCTGAAACAATTGTTAGATTCATATCTGTAAACAAGATCTTCATCACTGCCCTCAGAAAAACTTTTTAGCTTCCTACTTACTTGGGTCTCCTTCTGCATCAAGTAATTTCCCAATCACCTGCTCATAGGCACTGCCCACTTTGGCACTGCTGCTGCCTGCTGCTACTGTCAGGTGGTACAACCACGTATCCTTGAGATAAAAAGAATTATGACTGAGTGTTGCTGGAAAGGTTGTATGATTTACTCTAAAGAATTAAACATGAAGCATGCATTCAGTTTTATCATTTTAATTGGCTTGAGTGATAAGCACAGGGCTATCTCCAGCTTACATGTTTATTGATCAGAGGCTACTGCAAGGGCCTTTCCACTAAATTTACACTTTATACATAAAATGTTGCCTTCATAATTTACAAGAAATAAACCAGGAGATCCAGGACAGATAGCAAATTCAGAATTTTTTGTGGATTAGCCACTGCATGGGGTGCTCCCTACACTTTAACCGCCAGGCTTTTTTGAAGTCAGTTTGTACCTTTTCCTGTTTTGTACCAATTAGTAGGTAGACAGGACTCTGATCTGGAGAGTGAATCACCAGGGTGCAGTAAGAAGAAAAGAGGCCCCTACTAGCTTCATAATCCTCATCAGAGTCACAGGAGTGATCCACTTCTTCCACCTTTGATTCACGCATGTACAAATAGCCTAGAGGACACTAAGAAAAGAAATAGAATATGTTAATACCCATGTTATGGAAAAAAGACACATTTACTAGACATGCTTCTGAAAAGCTAAAGCAGCTATCACATTGCGCGGAGGTGCATAGCAATGCTATCAATATAACAGGGATGCCAGTGGGAGCCATGGCATCCACCAACACCTTTTCTGGTGCACAAGCGTTTTTAGGAAGTGGGTGGGGCCAGGTAGGGATTTTGCCTAGCAAGGCTTCTGATTGGCTGCACAAACTTTTTATGTTGGTTTGGCAGCAGCTGCCATCACAACACAAGGATCTGCCCTTTGCTATAGAAGTTAAGCTATAGCAATCATTTTGGGGCTTGCTCTGCCTCCTGCAGTAGCCATTTTGTTGCTATGCTCACCATGTTGTGTCTGAATGTCAAAAGGACCTGCAATGTAAGCCAAGGGGACCCATGCAACGTAAGCTATAAATGGTAGTAGCATGGCCTTCACAGCTGGCATTTGCCATAAATAGTTATTACTTTCTATCCAGTAAAAGTACGTCACAGTAAATACAAGGATAGTCAATCTGTAGCATGAATATCACATAGTACTATGAGCAGAATTTTCTTCACAACCTAGACAGGAGAAGGAAGACCCATAGACCCAGCTATGGCCTAATCTGTCTTTCCAGAACTGTTCTGTATTCCTTCTCCATACTTCATTAGAGACAAAACTACCCATTCTGAAACACATGAACTGTACCCCACACTTACGCGAAAAGATTATCGTGCTGGAAACAGTTCAAGAAAGAGTGGCTCGGTTATCCAAATAAGGACTTTGAACCAAAATGTTAGAGGAGTTGGAGCAGTCTCTCCATATAGGAGAAGCTAAGAAATTTGTAATACTGGAAGTCAGATTTGTCCCCCCTATCCCCAACCCATGTGATCCATTTTGTAGAGAGAAAAAAAGGACCCCACCCCCTATTTGAGGATCCTGGGAATGGAATGATAAGTTTAGCCATGTGCTAATTCACACCTTTCAGTGCCAGCTGTAAAATTTTAACTGCTATTGGAACAGGGACATTTTCTCCCATATACGTGAAATATGGGAGGAAAGATCCTTTGGGTAAAGACTGTTCCTTGAGAATTTCATCCCAGTTGTGTGTGGAATATCGGAATATATATTTCCCATAGGAGACTTGTAACACTGAATGCAGGAGTTGATATGAAGTAAAAAAATAGTCAGAAGCAGAAGGGAGAAAAGATACCTTGTCTTCATGATTTCGATAATAGTAAAAAGTCTTTCCAATCAGTGCACACCAAACCAGCTTAGACCGCCCATGTTTCACCTGTTGAAACAGCATAACAATGAAAATATTCTCTCTCACTGTATTTGTACCCCACTTTTCTCCTCAATGGAGAAGCTTATGCTGCTTAGGTATACTCAGGAAAGTCACGGAGAAGTAAAAAGGATGGGTGTCACGTCTCTCCACAAAATGTGGTAAGGAAGGAGCCTCCTTCATCTGAAATGAGCCAGACTTTGATATATAGAAGTTATGTGAAATGGATTGCTTGTGTTTTTTGAAGTCTTAAGTAGCAAAAGAGGTACACAGTGCAGTGGGGTGGGAGTTAACTTATTTGTCTTTCTCACACACATATACCATTTTTCTGATGTAAAACTGCCACATTCAGATTTACTATTTTTCCCCATGGGGAAAATGGCAGTTGTAGAAGCAATTTAAATTGGGAAAACAATGCACAGGGCAAAAGGGTAGAGAGACCCCCTCACTTCTGCAGGAGTCTATTGCATACCCTGCAGCTGTGGAAAGGTCTACATTGGAACTACAAAATGCAGCATTCAGACACGTATTAAGGAGCACAAAAGACACTGTTGGCTTAACCATCCTGAAAAATCTGCAGTAGCATAACATATGGACACAGGGAGGCCATTGAAATCCATAAATACCAAAAAAATTCAACAAGAAGGAAGAGATTCTGAGAATTAACAAAACTTGGTTACCAGTAATTAAAAACACCAAAATCAAAGACCAAGGGCGTGCTAGGTTCCAGACACAAGGTTTGCATTCACTAAGACTGTTGCTGCTGCAGGGAATGCAAATGTAAATCACTCCTTGGACTGAAAAACCCCACCCGCAATACAATACTATCAACCACACCTTTGCATAGCAAGTTCCACTCCAACACTTACTGATTGGTTCTCCACCCTAGGACATGGACAATATAAATACCCCACTATAACATTCCCTTCTCACTGGACACAGTGTGTAACAGACTTTCCTCTGTGATACACCTCTGAAGATGCCAGCCACAGATGCAGGCAAAACGTTAGGAACAAGATCTACCAGACCACGGCCACATAGCCTGGAAAACCCACAACAACCAGTATTCTGCATGTGGTTACAGGACAAGCAAAACTGTACTTTTAAAGCTATGTAGTACCTTGGTGAGCCAGCCTTTCACAGTGGGTTTTGCATCACTGAGAGGAACCTTAGTGGGACTGGTCACTTTCACTTTGATCACATTCTGGAGGACATGGATCCACTCCTCCAAGATGTTAGGAGAGTCAGCTGTCAAGAAGTAGGTCCTTTTTTCAGTGACAAGCTGAAGTAGAAGAAAAGTTAGTACCGTAAGGCACAAAGGATTTTTGTAGTAGTTGAGGTCTTAAATATTAAAATCCTAGTCACATTCATTTTCCAACAATGAATATTCAAGTGATCAAAACTTTAAAAGTTAACATTGCTTTTTGAATGTTACAGAGAACACTGATGCTTAATCCACTCTGTGTTACTAAAGTGTGCTAAACAAGGAAACTATTTTCTCTTTGACAAATAGTCAACTGGTATTGGTGACTTGCCATAGGAATGGTAGTGCATTCACTTGTTAAGGATCACTGAAGGGTTGTTTGTTATGACATATGCTCAGAATCTAGGTGTCCCTTAAGGACTTACATACATATTATATTGAGAGGGACACAATAAATGGACTATCTCTTTTAAACAACTTTTAGTGCAATGCAGTTTCAGATTAACCAGAAAAGTCTCAATATGTTTTTGTGACAACATTGTATGTTCTGTTTCTATTAGACATATTGGGCAACACACTGGTAGTTTTGTCCTGAATAAGAGACTACAAGCAGAAGTTTTGACCACTTCCATGAATAGTTAATTTTATATGAAACAGATTAATCAAATCCTGTGAAAGATTTAGGAAGTTAGAAGAGGGGCAATTTTTGCAGATTCCCTCCTCCTGTGGCAGACCTCCAGTTCCCCCTTAAGTCCCTTGAACCCAATTGCATAGCTGCCATGGGGAGGGGGCGCCCCAGGAGCGCACCGTTGGGGTCTCGTCCCTCCCGCTCCCCACCCCACCTGCCAGGTCTGGCAGAAGGCACAGAGAGCTGGGGGGGGGGGGCGCAGGGCTGGGTTGGGTTGGGCAGCAGTCCAACCAGGCTGCTTTTTCAGCCAGCTGCTCTTTGCAGCTGGCTAAACTAAGGTAAGTGGGGGGGATGCAGGGGTGGAGGGAGGCCACTTACCTTAGTTCAGCTGGCCGCATTACTAAAGTAAGTGGGGAGGGCAGGGGAATGTGGGGCACGGGTGCCATTTTGCCCCAAGTGCCTTCCTCTCCCCCCCCCCCCGCCTGAACCCCAGTACAAGAAGTTCAGGGAAATATTTTTGGTTTTGAAGCAGGAGAATGAAGTTGAGAAAGTAACATCCCACAGATGGAGCATGTTTTATTCAGCAGGATCCAAGCCCATTCAGTTTCATAACTGAATTTGAAATGTTGTGGTCTGTATTTTCTTACTTTAATGGTTATTTAGAAAAAAGATCAAAGATAAATAAAGATGGGTGGGATGAGTCAAAGGCAAAAGACCTTAAAGTCTGATCTGGCTTTCAGAATTAAGCTTCAGACCTTCTAACTTCATAGAAAATTAATTTGCCTGACCTTTTTCCAAAGGACCACATCACCTGAAAGCCAACAGATATAGATAGCCATATCAGTTGAAACTGTCACTTTCTGCCAGTCTGTTTGCATTTATTAATAAAAATAATAAAATAACAAATAATAAAATAAAAACAATAAAATAGAGTAAACTAAATATAAATAATAACCAAGTGCTCACCTGGAATGTCTGATATCCTTCACCTCGTATGATTTGACAAGAAGAATTCAAATCAACCAATCCCTGAGGCTTGCAGATGATATCACTCTGGAGAAAGTGCAACAATATTTGATAAGCGTTCAGTAAGGACAAAGGAAACATGGAATACTATATCTAAAATATGGCTATTATTTTAAGATACTACATATGTTATTTAAGATGTTAACATATGTTACATATGTTAAAATACTACATATATTATGTTAAGATATTATATCTAATACATGGCTGTTTTATTTTCAGAGTAGGACATGAAAATGCTACTAACATAGGAAACAAACTTTCAACACAGGCTGCAAGCTTAAGTTGGTTTGATAAATTAATCAAATTAAAATTATATGGCTTAATATGTGTTAATGACATATTGTTCTTTTTGTTTTATTCAGATTATCACAACATATAATGAAAAAATATTACCTAGGGGTTGATAATTTTTTTAATTTATTGTATTATAAATTATCTTGTATTTCACGGACTACTTCCAAAAAGCCACTTAGATTGAGGTTTTGGTAATTTGTACATCTATTTAAAAGTTATTGATTAACAAACTGATTAAAAGGCAGATACTCAATCAACCAAAGTGCTTCAACTGGCTGACAGCCCTAATGAAATTGTTTTATCTATCTATACCTATAGGCCTTTAAAGAAGGGGCCTGCCACCATTACCCATGCCACCGTTGCTGTCTGGGAGCGGGCAGGGGGTGTGAGGGCAGTCCTTGTGTGCTGCCACATGTTGCTGCAAGGGTGTAAAAGGCCAGGCTGGTGTGGACTTCATATGGTCTGGGAGCGGAGCTGGCGTGGCCTGGCCTTTTAAGGCAGGCAAGACGGGTCATGGCCCTTTCGGTTCCTCTAACCATTCTCCACCCACCCTTCGCCTTTTTTATTGCATGGTATTACATGTTAGATTGTTATGGCCTTTTCTTGTTCTTAATTGTGTAATCTGACAGAGCTTGGCATATAAGGACTGATCTGTTCTGTGTGTCAGCCCTCCTGAATTTGGTGAACCCCCATAAGGGGCCTTGGGGATGGAATGAGCCTTAGCACTGCATGCCCAGACAGGGGCTGCTAGCTGGTTCACACCCCCAGGCAGCAGGGGGAGATTCATTCTGAGGTCAGTGCCCAGATGGCTCCCACTGTCTTCCTGCTCCCGTTGAGTGTGTATGGCAGCATGTTCAGAGGAAGGGGTTGCACTGACACAAGAAACCCCACAGCACATCGTACCTTCTTTTTTTTCCAGGACTAACTAGGTAGATGGGACAACTCTGGGTTGATGTTCCTTTAGAAATACTTTGATCACTAGTGAGGGTGAAATCATAAATAATTGTCTTAGAATGTTTTCACACATGATACTTTCTTGTGATAACAGGATATGTTTAAGCAAACTTGAGGGTTAGATGTTTAATGAGATATATAACTGAACTTGCTTCCTGTTAATACAATGGGAGCTTGAAAACTTAGCTTTAAACAAGAAGGAAAGAGCTTAGAGAGACTGAAAGAAAGGATTATACAAACAGAAAGTCTATCAGTTCTTCCTGATTCCAAGCAGTGGTAAAGATGAAACAGAAAAGTCCTCTATAGCTTTGTTCATAACATATATTACTTCCTCTGGTACTGGCTGTCAGACAGAAGACAATGGGATAACTTGTTCCTCCGGTCCAGTTCCTTGGGTACAATTCAATGAAGTAAATGTTGAAGGCAGGATTGAACAAATAACTGTAGCTTTGCCAACTAAAAATGAAGTTCAACAACACAGCTCCTGCTCAAGCACAGTCTAGTATTTATATTGAAACAGTGCAAACTTATTTTGTAAGTATGCACAAAGGAAAGAGTGAAGATGAAGAGGGTGTTAGAAATTATCTTAAGCAAAAAACAAGCATTTATTCCCATTTTCTGATCACATTCTCCTACTGCTATCCCACAATGCCCTTCATGTGAAAATAAGACAAATATTAGGACAACAAATACAATTGAAGGGTGTTTTTTTCATTGCTAGCATACAATTAGCCAGTTCAGTCTCTTTTCTTCTTTCAATTACAAATGTAGAGGATGCACCTATTCTTCCCTGCTAGCTGTTCCAAGGTTTGGTTATTACTTACAAAGTTTTAATGGCCTTGGACTATCATGTCTGCAGGAGCACCTCTTTTGTTATGCTCATCTGTGATAGCTTCATTCATGTAAGCAAAGCGTTCCCAAGGGCCCATTCAGCAAATAGTAAGATCAAAAGCTGTCCATGCACCTGCATTCTTTCTTGTGCCTGTTCTTGTGGAATAGCCTGCCTAAGGAGATCAGGAAGGTTCCCACACTTATATCAAGTCCACAGACTGTGTAAAAAGAAACTGTTTAAGAAGGCATTTTTATAAAGAAAGTAGGGATATAGTACAGTGAAATAGTTCAGAAAGGCACATTTTAAAGAGAACAGGACTGCACTCTGTGCTGCTGTTTATGGTATGCATTGTCTTGCTCCGACAACTTTGACTCTTTCTGCACAGACATTTTAAAACATTTTGGGGCAGGAAATAAAAACATTTCCTCCAAGGAGCACATTGTTTCCCCCCCAAAATCTTTTATTTGCAGCCACAACATGTTTTAAATGCATCCTCTTTTCTAGTGACTCTTTCGGCTGAACTATTTTTAAGAAGGTTTCTTTTGCATGCTGACCTTTTAAAATGCCAGCTTGTGAGTTTACCTCTTGCCTGAAGAAGCCCCTTGCCTTGTTCTTGGTGCATTTCAGAGTGTTTTTGAGATTTTGGGGGGTTTAATTTTAACAGCATTGATTACAGAAGACTCAGGGAACTGTAGCATGAGGCTGTGAACCTGGGGGTGGGAGGTGTTTTGTAAGCTTGTGCAAAAAATCATTGTTTGGTTGTGGTGGGGGAGGGTGGCCGCCCATATGGGGTGGGGGGGGGAGGCGTACCAAACTCAGGTATTGTCCCCGGGCTCCACTTTGCCTAGATATGCCTCTGCCACAGACTCTTTTCTCCTTTCAGTTGCAAAGCCTTCTTCCTTCTAGCTAGTCCCTTATTGCTCAGGTTCATGAAAGAACATATTAACAAAGAACTATGGGAGATGGCTTCAGTCTATTCTGATTTATTTTACTTTATGACATTAAACCAAATAGAATCTTAGATAGGCATGTTTCATTCTCTTTTCATCCCCCAAATGAGTATTTACTAGGAACTCACTGGGGATTTATAATACATGAGCTGTTCATTTCTCAAAACAAACCACCGTCTCTTCCATGTCTTCACCTGGTTGCTCATTTTCAACAAATAGCCAGATTTCTCCAGGGGTTCCTAGGGGAGTACAAACAAACACATTGTCTTGTAAAATGGCTAAGTCAATACCCAGAAAAATTTATGGTGAGTGGGCAAAAGATTACATTGCAGGTTGTATGGCTGACTTTGCCCTTGCTATTCAGTGAGAATTATGACCATCATCCCATCCAAAAGAGAAGAGTTAACATGAAAAGTTTTGAGTCACAGATCAGCCAGTGACAGGTAATTCAAGTCCTACTATACTCCATTACCTGCTCTATTCCAAATTCTCTTTGAAATTTGGAATTTTTACAAGCATCTTTGTTCAAGCATCTTGTATTTAAGTCCAATCCACAATGGAAATTTTTTTGAGGGGGGGGACATAGCTTACACTGTAGACCCCAACATCAGTGGAATAAGAGGATGTCCGCTGCAGTTTATGCTCTGGTTCAGAATGGTCTCCATCCAAGGAATAGGCATCAGGGGGAATGGCATAATCACTCTCCGAACTCAATGAGGATACAGACACTCCTGCTAGAAATGAAAAAGATAGTGGAAAACAGCTTATATGCCGAATGCTGTAGAGGGGCCAATTCATACATGCATAGATATCACTCAGTGTCTTTCTTTACAGCTCAGTATTCAGTGACTTCCAGCTGAATAAATGCCTCCACTAAGGAACAGTGCACTGAAATTAAGTGTGGCACCATAGTTTTGGAAGCTCTGCTGGGAAACAGGAGATCTGTTTTGCTTGATACATCAAGTGAAAAGGAACCTATTTTGAAGTTAATTTTTTTCACATACAGTACAACATGTTGTAAACTTAAGAACATAAGAACTAGCCTGCTGGATTAGACCAGAGTCCATCTAGTCCAGCACTCTGCTACTCGCAGTGGCCCACCAGATGCCTTTGGGAGCTCACAAGCAGGATGAGAAAGCAATGGCCTTCTGCTGCTCCTGCTCCTGTGCACCTGGTCTGCTAAGGCATTTACAATTTCAAATCAAGGAGGATCAAAATTGGTAGCCATACATCGACTTCTCCATAAATCTGTCCAAGCCCCTTTTAAAGCTATCCAGGTTAGTGGCCATCACCACCCCCTGCGGCAGCATATTCCAAACACCAATCACGCGTTGTGTGAAGAAATGTTTCCTTTTATTACTCCTAATTCTTCCCCCCAGAATGTTCAAGGTATGCCCCCTTATTCTAGTATTGTGAAAAAGAGAGAAAAAAATTATCTCTGTCAACATTTTCTACCCCATGCATAATTTTATAGACGTCAATTATATCCCCCCTCAAACATCTCCTCTCCAAACTAAAGAGTCCCAACCGCTGCAGCCTCTCCGCAATCTTGTCCAATTGCTCTCCATTTTACAGCCATTGCCCCCTCCCCACACCCACTGGCTTTTATCAGTGCAGGTATTTGGTGGTCAAAAGAAACTCTCTCACCCTTTTTTCAGCAGTGGAAAAGATGGTTGGATCCAACCCAGTGTTTTAAACAATCTGAATGCCTTCTCTTGACAGTTTAGAAAACCACTGTTCTTCTTTCACCTTACCTCGTTTCATTGCACGAGGACTGCCAGGTCTGCTTGTTTTCTGGGGCTCAGATCCTGCATTGGAAGTTCTGAGACTAACATGGGAACTACAGTCATCATCAGAGCAGGAGGACTCGTCCAAGAAAGGAACATTGCTGATCTGGGTTGCCTTCTAGAAAACAAGAAAGCAGCACAATGGTTACATTTTGCCAACTCTACCTTTTGCCCCATACCCCAAAGTGGTCTACAGCTGTTCATTTAATTTACCTAGGGCTTCCAATTCATTTTGCTTGTGTTCCAGCTACTACAACTGTGACCAGAACTATTATTTTATGTAAAATAGTTATTTGTTCATTCATGCCACAGAAAAGTCTGTATTGCTGGCATGCTTTGGAGTGTGGAGTCTGATTAATCAAGGACCTGAAACAGGTTGATTGTATTAATTTTCCTGGTGCTGCAACACACACACACATACCTTCACTGAATAGAATTCTCTGTGGGGTAGTGGTTAAGAGGGTTGGACTCTAATCTGGAAAACCAAGTTTAACTCCCCACTCTTCCATGCGAGTGATGGCCTCCTACTCTTACACATGAAGCTTGCTGGGTGATCTTCAACTAATCACAGTTCTTTCAGAACTCTCTCAGTCCCATCTACCTCACATGGTGTCTTTTGGGGTGGGGGAGAGGAAGGGAAGAAGTTGGTAAGCTGCTTTGGGATTCCTTATGGTTGAGAAAACTGGGTATAAATCCAAACTCTTCTGCTTCTCTTCTTCACATTTGGTTAGCAGCTAAGATATTGCAAGAAGAAAAACAGCCTCCCATAGGGAATGGTTTAAATGCCTTGATCAGAATCCATTTTGCTGGCTTGAAATCTGTCATTTGACATTACTGTTACATTGTCTTGAGGTATTTTTCATTTCACACATACTCACAGAATATTACTTGAGTGCTAGATCCAAACCTTTTAATTTGTAACAATGTATTAGGAGACATTTCTAGGCAGGTTGGAGGTAAGACTTGCTGCTCCACTGAAACCCGGGCAGACAACATTTACTGAGTGCATGGCTCTCCCAGTGTCCTAGAAGGTAAGGATGTGCCTAGAGAACATGGGTACTGGCGTGTGACAAAACAAGTCCTTGCAGGTTCCCTCTTGTAATATTCCCCATCCTGCTATTTCCTCTTTCTCTTTCTTGAAAGCTCCTATAGCATCTCCCTGTTTCCTTCTCTCCTTCCCACCCAACAGCCAACCTACTTTTATCTGCCCCTTTTTCTTCAGCTTTCCCTGTTGTTCCAGCAGCCTCTACTGGAAAACTATGGCCCTGTTGTGTAGAGTCAATTTGTGTGTGTGTGTGGGGGGGGGCACACCTCACTTTCCACTATATCCATCTACCCACACTGTTTTCCTGTTTGCTCATACTGAACTTCTGTGATCTCTCCATCTCACTATCAAAGGTAGAACTACACAAAAGCACTGGAGGGCTGCATATGTAACGTGTTGTAAGAGTCCTAAAATCCAGCCTCCATGTGAACTCTGAGATTTATTCTAATTCTTCATCTTATCTCTCTTTGTCTACAAGAGTTTCCCATACCAATACACATAGTGAAATCCATGCCTTCTTGCCTTCAGTTCCTAAAACACTAATATATATATATATATACAGCTTTCAGCAGGGACGTAGGTATAGATTTTTTATGGGGGGTTCAGGGCGGGGCCACGCCCTCACCCACCCCTGGGGCATGGCCATGCCTCCCCAAGCCCCGCCCCCAGCCCCAGTGCTTATAAAAGCAGCTCTCCGAGCCCTGAGATAGCAGACTCCCCTGCCCTGCCCTCCCCCACCCCCCATCAGATGGGCTCCCAGCTGGCAGCCAGCAGCCCCTTCTGCCCTCCCCTCTGGGAAAATGGAGCCTGGTGCAAAATCTGAGTTTTGCACCACCACTACCTCCGGGGCGCCCCCCTTCCCCCGTGGCTGCTGTGATGCTGGAATCCACTCCCAAACAGCATCACTTTCAATGGTGTTTAAACTAGAGCCCAGATTCTCCTTTTAAATCCACCTTAAAGGGAGAATCTGGGGTCCCCAGTTAAAACAACATTGAAAGTGATGCTGTTTTGGGGTGGATTATCCCACACTCTGAAACAGCATCACTTTCAATGTTTAAACTGTGGACTCACATTCTCCCATGCCGAAGGGGGTGGATTTAAAAGGAGAAACTGGCGAAATTTTAAGGGTGCCTGCCGGCAGAGGTGCAATTAATAAGCTAGCAGCACCAAACGTTCAGGGTATCTTTAGGAGACTCTCCTAATGATACCTCCAAGGTTAGGTGAAGTTTGGTTCAGGGGGTCCAAAGTTATGGACCCTCAAAGGTATAGCCCTTATCTTCTATTAGCTCCCATTGGAAACAATGGGGGATGGGGGCACCCCTTTTGGGAGTCCATAGCTTTGGACCCCCTAGACCCGTGGTGGTGAACCTTTGGCACTCCAGATGTTATGGACTACAATTCCCACCAGCCCCTGCCAGCATGGCCACTTGGCCATGCTGGCAGGGGCTGATGGGAATTGTAGTCCATAACATCTGGAGTGCCAAAGGTTCGCCACCACTGCCCTAGACCAAACTTCACAAAACCTGGGTGGTATCAGTAAGAGACTTTTCTAATGATAGCACCCAGGTTTGGTGACGTTTGGTTCAGAGGGTCCAAAGTTATGGACCTTCAAACGTGTAGCCCCATTTTCTATTAGCTCCCATTGGAAACAATGGGGGATGGGGCACCCCCTTTGGGAGGCCATAACTTTGGACCCCCTGAACCAAACCTCACCGAACCTGGGTAGTATCACCAGGAGAGTCTCCAAAACAATCCCCGAAAGTTTTGCGCTGCTAGCCTAAAATCTGCGCCCCCAGCAGGCCAAAAACCAAAAAACACTAAAAAATACAAAAAACCCAGAAACGGAGGATGGAGCTTCAGACATGCAATGGGGGGGTGGGGGGGTTGAACCTGAGAACACCCCCCTTACCTATGTCCTTGGCTTTCAGAGGGACAAAACTTGGGGAAATTTGATCACTTGCTTAATTTCTCTTTTCTTTTAGGGCACTTGTTGACAATGTAGCTCTTTGCTGACATTCATAATTTAGCTTTGAAGGATCTAACAAGTCTCACGCCTATTTGTTACTCTCCATGGCAATTTTCACAGGTTTGCCCACCTTTCCCAATTTTCTCCTAACAAAGAAATGAGAAATAGTTCTTACCCCTTTTAGCATGGTGTAAACAGGCACTGTAACATTTCTGTAAACAAGGCTGGTGAATGGTCCAGGGGATGAATAAGTTGGTGAATTTGAAGCTGCGAATTGTTTGATATTTAAAAGAGAGAAACAGAATAAAAATGAATGATCCCTAAATGCATCATCTGTAACACCTGCTAGTTATGTGTCGACCCAAAAGGAGAGTGCAAAGTGGGATGGTAGGAATCTTCAGACAGGGAAGGAAAGTGGGCTGCTGTTTGGTTTCCGGGCTGCATGGCCGTGTTCTAGCAGCATTCTCTCCTGATGTTTCGCCTGCATCTGTGGCTGGCATCTTCAGAGGATCTGATCCTCTGAAGATGCCAGCCACAGATCCTCTGAAGATGTCAGACACAGATGCAGGCGAAACGTAAGGAGAGAATGCTGTTAGAACACGGCCATACTGCCCGGAAACCACACAGCACCCCAGTGATTCCAGCCGTGAAAGCCTTTGACAATACAGGGAAGGAAAGCTTTGTGTAAATACATCAGCAGTTATAATTATTTCCATGCCCCCCTCCCCATTAAACTACCTGTAATGAGGCTCTTTTCTTTCATTCTGGATAGGAACACTCCTGCCAGAACTAGCCAATAGCATAAGAAGTAATCCTTGAGCCATGTGGCAGAGAAATGTTTTGACTGAGGTATAGCCATCCCAAGGAACCATCCTAAACAGAACTACTGAGAAGCAAGTCTCATATTGTTCAATGGAGCCCATTCCCAGGAAAGTGCCCTTAGAAATCCAGCCTAACAGTGTCATCCTGAGCAAAGTTATACCCTTCTATAACGACTGACTTCAATTCATCATAATTATAATATCATAACAATAACAATACATATTTTTATTTATTGCCTATATTTTCCACTAGGACCGGAGGATTACAAATATGATAAAATGTTCAGTCAATCAGTGAGCAGATTACAAGACAGAACATTTGAATATAACAACAAAGATTTGTAGTTAAGACAAAAAAATATAGTTGCGCTAGAATTGTAGAATAGGGAGAAAAATGGAACAACAGGCAAAGATATCTCTTTAACATGACCAAATCTTCAACATGCAAACCTATCTGTTGGGCAGCCCCAATCAAAGGTCCAGGCTCCCAGATATGGCATGGTGGCTACTCTGCCCGGCCATTCCCCAAGAAGGCTTGTCAGTGGTATGGGGAGGCAAAAAACACAAAAGAGCCTCGCTGTTGCCAGAAAGTGCCCATTGGGCTTAATGGACTTACGTCACTGAATAGGTGGCATAAGCCCAATGCCCCAGGCATTAGCATTAAGGCAGTGGCCAGGTGGAAGTCAGCTAGCACCGGTTCCTCCCCCAGCCACACCTCTGGACTGCCTCTATTATGCTGATAGGAGTAGGGGTGCAGGTACACTAGCGTGGTGTCTATGCCGAGTTCAAGCGCTGTGAAGGGCCATGGCAGTTGCCCACCAGTGGATCCACCCCTCTGCCAGGTCAAGTGCCCCAAGGAGGGCAAATCCACCAGTGTGGCCTCAGCCCACCTCCAGCAGATTCAGCCCCCCTCCTTTGTATGGGGTTGTAAGGCACCAAGATAGTATAGGAAAGATTTTATCCCTAACAAATTAATCTTCTTAGCTGAAATATTACACCACAACTTTGCCATCTCAGCAATTCTAGTTTGTACATTTTACAAAATAAAAAAGCATAATAGCTTCAGGTAAACCATTCACAATGTAGGAGCCAGCATAGATAATGCATGTCAATGGCCAATTGCCTCTTTTACCTTGTTTGCAAGAAGGCACCTTCAGAATACTTTGCTCAGGTAAATCAACATAAAAGGGTATAACTCTGTTTGGGATTACAATGTAAGAGGAGGCCGATCCTTCTCTGAGAGCTCTTAAGATGTCGTACTAACCTCTCCAAAGTGTCCCCATCCACTGGATGAGGAATTCACTGAGAGTGGAAAACAAATAAAAGGTAAAAGTAAACAGTGAGTTGGTGTAAACCCTATCTGCTGTACACCGCCCAGAGCCCCTCGGGGATGGGGCGGTCTAGAAGCCCAAAGTATAAATAAATAAAATAAATAAATAAATGGCATCACCTACTCTCAGGACACATTCTGCAAAACAATTGGTGCAATGTATCCCATGAAGTTTGCTTGAATCCATGAATTAACCTTAACAAACACAAGCTACCAAATGAGTTTCCATTGAATCTGTAGCACATCTATCAACAGAAACATTTAAATTACCCACCATTTAAAAATACCATCCGAAGTATCAACTTCACAATAATGGAATCTTTGGGTAAACAAGCACTTACTCTGGCTAGAAGAGGCATTCCCCAAAGCCACTTCTGACATTCTCATGCCAAACTTGGCTACTGCATAGATACGACTCTCCTAAAACAAGGGGGGTGGGGGGGAGGCAAAGGCAAATTAGAACCAAACCTTGGCTGAGTCCCCACTGAAAATTAAATACACATACAACCAGGTTTTAAAATAAACTGCACCTTTTCATTGAGGTTTCAACCTCCCCACTGTAGCATGTTTCCAGTGAAGGCATCTCTGCCTATCTCGGTTCCAAAGAATGTGACAATCCCCACTTACACATGATCGGCTTGTAGGGTTTATCCATATTGGTTGTTGTGCCATGTAGGGGTGGGAACTTTTTTTTGTCATGACAGTACGTGGTAACGTGAGCATGTAAACGCATACGTGCGATATGCAGCTTTTTTTCTGATTGACCCCTTGTGCCCACATTTGACCGGTTCCCATTCTCTTGGGCCCACGTTAGAGTGGCTCCCACTCCCTTGTGCACACGTTTCAACAAAAAGCTGAGCGAAACAAAAAAATGGCTGCGCGAACATTGCGCACAGCCCGCCACACTCTAATTGGCTGGAAGGCATTTGCATCACTCTCTACAGTGGGAAATTAGACCACATTAGACCCCCGAACCTCCACACCAATCTGGATTGGAGATGTGTTTTTTAAAAGGTTCAAATTCATGCAAGCTTGGGAAAAACATGGGAGGGGGGGGGGCGTGCCAAAACAGCGATGAATCTGTGTTCGGAGGTTCAGCTGTGGGGAGCTCTTCGTGAAACCTGGGTATTTTGGGTGAGTATCCCGGGATTAATCAGCAGTGGGGATATCGCCCTTATTGCTCGCTGTGACAGATTCCAGGATTTTCCAGAGTAGTAACCAGAGCAAAGGCTCCTGAGAACAAAGAGTTAACCACAGCATTTCCTGACTGGGTAACAGTTAGAGAGCCAGAATTTCAGTTTGTTTTGATAGGACTCAAAGTCAATTGGGGACAGAGAGAGTTTCAGAGACAAAAGCATAGTGAACTGTTCTGTTCACTATGTAGCTGCCCATTTGTAATAAATTACAGTACAACCTTTTAATTTTTATCTTGACTTTTTCATCATAAATCATCAGAGTTTGGCATGTTATCTAGCATATCTATCAGTTTTCATACTTATAAGAGCAGATTGTACAACACAAAACTACATGAGGCCAGGTAAGAACATGCTTCACAACTTCCAGCCCCTCCCCAGATCCAATTCCCTTTCCCTTCAGTATTCTATGTAACATTTTTTTTAACATTACTGCCTCATTTTGCAGTTAGGAAAGAGGTCATGGCTTACTCAAGGTTATTTTTCAGTTAGGAAAAAGATAATAAACAACCTGTATATCTAATAAATAACATCTATTAGATAAAATAATAAAACAAAGTATTTAGTCCATTCCAGTGAAAATCTAATTAGTCCATTCCAGTGAAAATCTGATGAATACCTTACCCAAGATGGAAATCTGTGCAGTGGTGGAGTGGGTGGCTTATCTGCTGAATCCCTTACTCTGGCTTCAGAAATCCTCATCTCTTTGCATGAACAAAGGTTCTGAGGAGACTCCTTGTCCATCCCTCCCTCCTGCAGCAGACAGTCGTCCATCTCCATTTTCTCTGCTACTTCATCAATATCTGTCTCTTCCACTTCTCTCTGGCATTGCTTGGGAGCTCTTATACACTGCAATTTGCTGATCTCTATGTTCACCACATGATGAAAACAGTCAGTTCCTGACTGTGGTTGGCTATAATGCCTCTTGGCTAGCTGAATGCTGTCCCTTGGTTTGCTTGGAGTCCGAGCTTTTGGAAGAGTCATACTGCCACCTTCCATCCTTGAGAAACTTGAGGGCACAGAAGTTACGTTTGTTGACAACTTCAATGCTGCAACAGATGGTGAAACAGAACAATTATGAATTCCTGTTATTTCCCTGGAGGACAGATCTAATTTATGAGGATGGAATTTGTTACTCAGTTCATCTGATGGATTGTACAGAACAGATGCAATCTTGTCCAAGTCACTGATAGACTTCTGAAGTTCTTCCAGAGGGGACTGAAAAATCAAAGCTCCGTGAAATTTTGCAGTATCAGTTTGGGGGTTCAGTGATGTGCTGATTTGGGGTGATGTGCTGATTCTTGGGAATGTCATAGAAATGAAATCTTTCTCTGAAGAATCCTTGTCATGTGAGGAGTCAGACATAAGTCTCAGTGAGCTCTGGGCGGGCTCTGATGTTTCAGTCTCACCTTCTATACAGGAATCATCTACAAAGACCACACCTGTTACAACATTTGCAGATACACTTTGATAAGCCTGCTTGATGTCTGCTGTAAGAAGCTTGGAGTCCTGGTCTGAGTTCTCAACGAGGGATGATAATGGATCTCTAGGTAGCTGAACACTACAACTTGAAACAGATTGAGTTGTCATATCTATAACTGAGAGCAAAAGACAAGCAGAGTTTTTCAGTTGGAGGCTACTCGGTATGACAAAAATTAAAGATATCTGTGCTAATGTTAGCATAGGGTACAGCAGTTTGAAATTCTCTCAAATATTGGGTATATGTAATTTTTCTTATAGAAAATTGTTTTTCACTTTTAAACTCCATGACTAGGCCAAATAGTCCTACTTCATATGCTAATTATAAATGATGCTTTCTATGTTGTTCAACCAGTAAAAGTAGTGTTGGTTAAATACACCATGCTTATTATATTTCAATTTCCTCCAACATGTCCATTAAAAAAACCCTAGGGGAAAAACTTGTTTTCTGGAGCTTCAAAATTTCTGGAAATTTTACATTTCTAGACAAGACTCTAAAACCTGCCCTCAAAATACTGAATTCTGCTCTAACATTTCCAGAAGATGACATAAACTTCTCAATTAATCTTCTTTTTCTAGACTACTGTTCTTGGCACTCCTATCATTTAGTCCAAAGCCAGTTTATATCCTGTTAAAAACTGATCCAGATTTAATTATGCAAAATTTAGAGGATAAGTATAGGCAGGTCCTGACAGCACAAGACAGACAACACTTCCATGACACCCCCTAATAGTACTTACAGGACATTACTTAGCCACAAGTTAGAGAAACACAGTATACTGAGTGACAAAATTCCTCCCTGACCACAAAAATTATGATTCAAAATTGTCAAAGACTATTGTCATCAATGGATGTTTCCACACAGCACAATTCCACTAGAGTAGACCCATGATCATACCTACTGGGACTATTTTATCCTGGTTTCTTCCCAGGAGCCAAGGCAGGACCGGGATGTAATACTCCAGTTTATTCCGCATGGCCCAGGTCTTTTGTATTTACCCCCGTTGACAAAAGACAGAGGGAATGGCTCTCCCCCTGCCCAGCTTTCCCCTTCCTACATGATCCATGCCTCACTGGCTCCAAAGACAGAGGGAACAACCACCACCACCACCCAGCTTTCCCCTTCCTACATGATCCATGACTTGCTAGCAGAGGGAGCAGCTCCCCCCATAGTGGGAAAGTGGTGAGGCTGGAAAAATATACTGGGTCTGCTCCCGTGGTGTTTGCACGGCAGCAAGGTCACCCTGGGATCTTTTAAAAGAACCGCCAAACTGGCAATTTTAAAATATTGCGAGGTAAAGGAAATATCACGGGGCAGCACCAGGGCAGGCCCGTGTTAGTGCTGGGAGCTGTGCGGAATTCACGGCTGAACTGGGATATTTTTCTTGCTCACCCCAGTATATTTTGGCAGAAATGGCCAATGTGTCTGCAGTCTCAACAGCAGACAAAATAGTTGCTCAGAAGATATGCCTGGAAGAGATGGATATTTTTGTTGCAACAGCAATGTTAATTTCTAAAAAGAGATATGCTGGGGCATATGGCAGTCTGAAGTTTGAGTTCTCCTATTTAGAAAAGCTTCCTGTTAATTCCAAGCACACTTACATGTGTATGCAATATGAATGAGAGGTTGCAGCTATTTGGAGAAGAGGGACATACTCTCCAGAAATGTTGTCTTTATTATTACTCATCACATTCCACAGCTGAGCACTATGGAAAGCACATTTCAGAGTAAAGCCCTGGTCAAACCCCTTCCTCCCCAAAAACCCTATTCAGGAGCCTCTGAATTGACTCAGGGGCTGATTTAATCAAGTTATGTACAGAAGTCAGTGTATTATTCAGAACAGTCTGATTGGTGGCATCTCAGAACACTTAATACCAGGTTATTGTAGCAACTGTCTCATTCTGTAAACATTCAGAGCAGATAATGATAACCCACTAACAAAGCTCCCAAATGAAAGGCTGCATGCATGCACTTGTAGAGAAAGCAAAAGTAGAGTACACGGAGAAGCATAAATACATGCCAACGAGAGCTTTGCAGCACATTCACATTCCTATGCCCCAGGTTCTTTGTCTGTACTACATGACCCTGCTATGCCTAATTTGATGTTATAAAGAAACAATTTGGTAAAGATATTTCCCTTGTATTTGAAATGTTAATTACATTCTGGTGAAAATCACTGCCTTCAGGGTTCAGCAGAAGGAAAAGATTTATTCAAAGATAAACATGGCGATTCACAGAGGAAGCTGGCTTTTTCGCACAGTGTTCTTTAAATGCCTACATCTAAAAGGGAAATAGCTCACTACCATGTTGAAATCTAGGTTGTTGTATGAACAAGCCCTCAATATAAAAGTTTGAAGACTGCAGTCTTGAACTCAGTGAGGCAAAGGTAGATCTATACATCATACAGTGAAAATGACTGTTGCATGTACATTGATATGACAGTGGCACTTTCAAAGGCCATGTACATGTAACTAGAATAGCTGATAGTCTGGTAGGTGTGCACTGGTTCTTAAGGACACAAATATGTAACCCAAGCTTTATTTTTTGGCTGCATGAGGTATTGATGGAACACTTACAGCCCAATCCAGACAGGTGGAGCTGGTGGGTTGGGATGTTGTTGCTCCAAGTCATACCACCTGCTCCACAGGGCTTTCTTGCAGTGCAGGAAGCCTTAAAATGTAAGAAAAATAAAGCAGCAAAACTCACCTTCACATCCCTATAGGGAAACATACAGGTACACTATGAAAATCATGGCATGTCTCTGTGGCTCTGCCAGTGTACGGGGGCCTGTGGGCTCTGGAGACCGACTAAGGTCGGTTCTGCCCCCCAGAGTGTCCCTGGCCATGCTGGCACAGTGTTTTACTCCAGCAGGCCTGGGCGATTAAGGACACCTCTGGGTCAGGTGCTGTGCAGCTGTACATCACCCGGCTGCCCAGGTAAATTGCCCCTCAGCAGCAGGGTAGGCCCATGCTGGTGCATTTGCCCTTTTTGCCAGCAGAATGGGATCTCATGCTGGCGCAGAGGGCACTGGCTCCCAGGAGCATATCGAGGGGAAATGGCGCCTGGTGGCAACACCTCCTCCAGGCACCCCCGCCCCCTGTACTGGGGATGGGACACAGGGGCAGGTGGTGGGGCATGGGGCAGGGCTTGGATCGAGCCCCACCCCCTGCCTCTATGCAGGGTGGTTCTTGCCATCCCAAGGGCCTGGGGAGGGCAAAAGCTGGCCTGCACAGAAGCCAGGGGATTGGCTTGGGGGGCTGGAGGCTGGGAGTGAGGCTCACCTGCCCCCCCACATGACCAAAAGGCATGTGACCGGGGACATGGGTGACCCCATGTCCCTATATGCCCTACGCCTCTGCTGGCTCCAGAGGGGGATTCAACCCCCTCTCTGGCTTGCGTTGCCCATATTCTAGGGATCTATGGCTACTGCCCAACATGCTTAGGACTGGATTGATAGTGAACTTTGTATGTTTTAAAGTGTAGCAGTCTAGTGTTAAAACAGCATCCACTGGACAGCTGCAATCTATATTTCAAGTGGACTCATGAACTTCATCAGTGACCATCAGAGCTCATCAAAAGTCACCAGATGGAGATGTCTGAATATCTGGCATCAATAAAATATAGAGTTGGAATTCATATATCCTAGACAACAGCTAAGAAAGTTCTTTTGTTTGACTAACATTGCAAGCATTTTGATAATGCAGTACCATAAGAAATGAAATAATTTCAAGGCTTTGTATTACCCTCAGTAAAGTTAGTGGATCTTTTACCATTGATAGAAATGGTATTGAGATAGAAACTGAGATTTTAAGGAGAGCATTTATTTATTTCTCATGACTGAAAATATGTTTGAAAATAGTTATGAAAAAGGAAACATCACTAGATGTTCATGTTCTTTCTGTGAACTAGAAAAAATGACTACAGTGAAACTGGCACAGAATGATTTGCAACTGTTTTTAACTACTGCACAATGTGATAGCAGTAACAGAATTGAGGATTCTTGCTTCCGATTTCCCCATTGATTTTTAGACATTAATAATCAATTCCAAAACACATTTATTTACCCTGCAAAGCTTTCTGAAGTGCCTCAATCTGCTCTGTCAGCCTCAGGTTGCAGCCCCTGAGATAATGGTTTTCCAGCTCCAGCTGGAAAACAATGGAAGGAAACAATGAAAAAGAATAATTTGAAATACCTTTCCTTTATAAATGTCCTGTCCAGGTCTCTGACTTGAATGAAACCTTTAAAATATTAAGATTAATGTAATCACATTTTTTAAAACTCCTGCTACTAAGATTAGTCCTTTATTCTGTCTCTTTGAAGCCAGACACATTGAACTACTACTTAGTTCAATGACGCTGGATGCCACTAAATTACTAAATTAGTTCACAGATTATATTATAGACTAGAATTGTTTTCAGGCCAACTCCATAGTCTATTGCACTAGAAAAAAAGAGAACATATAAACAGATTGGGTTGGATCTAAACTCTAAGTGTAAGTGAAAAAGTCATGAGCAGATCTCTGGAAAGGCAGCACATACATTTTCCAACTAAATAAAGGAACACTTTTGCTAGAGAAAGAGGCTTTTTACTGATTAGCCCATCTTACTGCAGACAGAGTTTCCAGTTTGGGTGGGAATTCCCTGGAGATCTGGTGGTGATTTCTGGGGAGGGTGGAGTTGAGTAGGGAAGGAAGTTCAGCAGGGATATAAATATAAAGCAATAGAGTCCATCCTCTAAAAGATCTATTTACTCCAGAATGGAACCTCTAACTGTAGATCCCCACAATTTTATATCTCAGGGTCTTCTAGATGGTCCACAAGTTCTTAGGAACTGTTTTGGGAGAACACAAGGGAGAACACAAGGAAAGGGAAGGCTGAAAAGTCAATTCAAATTAGTGGAGCTCTGCTTGTGGTGCTTTGAATCCTTCTCCTCAATTTCACCTCCTGGTGACAGTGTCGATGAAGTAGTTTTCCTTTAAAACCCTCAAATGAGATCCTCATAAGAAGAGGTGATGGAGGCAGGAAAGCAAGAAAAAAATCAATGGAGACACAAGTGTAGTTATCTTAAAAGAGGTTCAACCTCAGAGAATGAATTTTGGCACAACCTTAAATGCCTATTTAAATTAGACAGGGAGTAGTGGTTGGAATGTTGGAGTAGCATTTCAAAGATCCAGGACTGAATTCCCACTTTACCATGGAAATTCAGTGGGTGACATTGGGCAAGTCATGCTCTCTCAGACTAACCTACCTCACAGGGATGCTGTAAAAATAAAATGAGGAAGAGAAGGAGGTAACCTGGCTTGAGTCCCCATTGGGCAGAAAGGTGGGGTATAAATAAATATAGGGGGTAGCACTGGACAACTGCCTAACATAGGATGTCCATGCAGTAGTAGCCCTGAAAATGTAGTAGCCCTGAAAATATAAATATAAAGCAATAGAGTAGTTGTGAAAATGTATAGTGATGTAAGAAAGTCAACTGCTCTAAAATAAGCCATGCACTGTAAACCACAGCTTGTATCCAAAACATTCATAATAAAGAATTTGTCCTCGTGAATATCATATTGCTGTTGTCCATGCAGCATTTCTATCAATACACACACACTAGTAAAAACTTCAGCCAATACAGTTCAGAAAAGATAAGGCAAAATGGCTACCTCTCTCAGCTTGGCTGTTACCCAATCCTTAATTTTGGTGGCCTTTTCTTGAACAATTTTAGCTTCTTGTGCTCTCAACTGCTTCTGTAAAAGAAAAAAAAAGACAAATATGTTAGGAAAGCACTAGAGCCAGTTTGGCCTCAGTTATTCATATAGGTGCTTGAGTACCATTTTGCAAGATACCTTGCTTGTACAATTGTAAGGAATATTCTGAAAGTCTTGTGCATTCTCACCCTCAAATGTGTGCGTGATGGTGCGGGGTGGGGGTATGAGCTACCCAAAAGCTCCACATGGCTGAGCACCCCCAGTGTTATGTGTTAGTTCATGCTGTTAAGGTTAGTGGACAAGCAAGATAGTAGACCATCCAAACTATCACCTTTACAGTCCAGTCCTATAAATTCACACAAGTGAGCTGGACTGCAGCAATGCTGACAAATGAATGCTGGGACAACCAACAACCTGGAGTGAAAGGGAGGAGGAAAAGGAGGAGGAGAAGGAAAAGATTATGCTTCAACCCCTACTGCCAGCTTTACTACTCTGCAATATCTTCCTTGAAGAAGACCCTTTGTTGAGGATTATAAATTGTGAGGGACTACCAGCAACTGCAGCAGCCTCAACTAAGAGGAAACAGGAGTCAATAACTATCCCCCCACCTACTGAACAATTAATGCAGTGATTAAAACAAGCAAAAGGCTCTGCACTAAGTGACAATCATGGCAAAAAGTACCTTGAACCAACTTGATGACAATGACTGAAAAATCTATTTCCACAAATATGTATTCTCCTAACAATATACTTAGTGGCTACCTGTAACAAGTTCCCCTTCTCCCTCCTCTGTGAAGGAGAGGAGTGAGGAAGTCCCTTGAATAATCATTTACTTTCTGCTGATTTCCTTATTGGAGAAGTCAGAGACAAACGTAAGCTAATTAAAATTTAGATGCTTAGACTTTATACTTAGTAACTTGGTTTTTCTTTTCAGTTATGTTTAACACTTAGAGAATGTATAACACAAGTAACTAGTTGCTGATTTCTTACAGCTTGTTTTATCTGGGTTATAATAACAAGGGGTCAGAGCAGGTCAGGAGTGTCTGAGTCTCTCTCCCTGACCACTTAGGTATAGAGGGTCTGTATACCTACTAAAATCTATAACTCTGAGAGAACAGAATTAAAAAGGCAAAACGGAAATCCCTGGTTCTCCTAGTACAAATATAATGGGTTGCAGAAGGGAAATATCCCGGTTTGGGCAAGAACTTTGCACAGGTCCCTTCCTCAAAGTGGGACTGATAGAAAAAAATATATATAGATGGTTTTCTACCTAATTTATTCAGTGGAAAAAGGCTTTCTCTGCCTTCTCTTTGCCAATGAGGAACGTTGTAGTTGTGACTGACAGGTCTGGGAAGCCCAAGGGAATGCCTTGCTTTCACTGAACTTGTTGAGAGCCAGTACTTAATTCTGTGTTTTCTGCTTCTTAGCTCTTAAACGGCTTGTAAGAGAAATGAACACTAAAGAAAAGTATCTCATGCCTTCTTCTATATTTCCAAAGTCCCCCCTTTCAAATGTAACAATGACAATTGAGTCCACTAAAAATACAGAGGGAGCATTTATTAGTCTGATCCTTACCTCTTGAGAGTGGCAGAAAAACAAAGTGATCTTTATATTTTCATAACTAATTTTGATAGTGCATTAGCCAGTCAAATGGAGCCAAAAAGGGTGGCATTACCTACTGATGGAGGACATGGAAGTAGTCCAATCTTTCAGTTGCCTTTGTCTTTGGAAACTGTGGAGTCTCAACAGAATCTGGCTTATTTTTTAAAATTTCAACAAAGGAGATTGGTTTCTTCTTACACAACCCAGTTTCATTTCTTTTTCTTTTAGTAGCCAGGATTTAGAAACAATCTTAGCATTCACAAAAATGTTGAAGTCCACATTAACCTTTCTGCACAACAGGATTTGCTTCCTAGAGTATTTATTGCTTCTATTACCTGATGATCTTCCATAAAGATCATTATATACTTTGTATAACTATTAAAAAGCATATTCAAGCTCTGAAAATTTGGAGTGGAGCAGCATTAGCAAGAAATCTGTGAAAGCATTTGGAGTTCAGTTAACTGCTTGAGGTTTTGGACATTAATTTTTAGGATTTACTCAGTTTCTCAAATGGTTGTGCCCAAAAATAACTCAACAGTGAATACACATGATTTGTATACAATGCAAAATAGGCTACCCCTTTAGGAAACTTTAACATGGCAATCCTAAGGAAAGCTTTACCACCCTATTCTGCTTCCAGCAGAAAATAAACTTGATAAGGAAGATTTAATGAATGATTTAATTGATAGATTTGCCAAACTAAAAGCAAATAAATCATTCAAATAATAGGCTATCTAAGCATTACTTGAGTCCATAAATAATTTTGTTTAAATTATACCAATTTTTTATTACATTTTAGCAACTCTTTGTAGCTACTCTGATTATCTGTAATTTCCTGATATTGCAAGTTATAACTTTTGTATTCCATTAAAATGGGTTTGCCTATTTAGTGAACTGCCATTTGTGATTACTGAAGAATCAGCCGATGATTTTACCTGCTCTTCCAGCTGTTTCTTCAGTTTATTGATCAGTTCATCCCTTTCTTGTACTCTGTTCATCAGCTCCTGGTATTTCTTGTGTTCATTCAATTCACTTGTTTTCGTGTTTGCAAGTTTCAACTTCTCTTCCATTACTTCAGCCTGAAAGATTCACTCACATAGTCATTGTAATCATTATAACTGAACCTTGGAGGAATTTAGTAATCCTCCATTCAGGGGTACTTCTAAGGCATTGTCAAGATTTTGTCAACATTTATAACTCCACAATCAGAGCTCTGGGAGTCATGATGAAAACAAGGGCTGAAAAAGAACAATTTTTCTGAAGAAGCATATTAACAGAGGTACTTGGAATCACAGTATATTGGAGCAGAGAGATGACCTGAAATATGCCTCAGGAACAGCGAGACATGAAATTTGTGCACCTCAAACACATGCACACAAACCTGTAGCATAACAGGGTTTGATGACTTGCAGAAAGAACAAGAGAAAACTTCATAAATAGGTTCATATGTTGTAGGATGTTGGACTTCATCAGCAGAGAAAATGGCTCCCCAGTGGTGCACAAAACTACTTCAGAGACTCATAACTCAATTGTCCTATCAACTTCATCATACTTCTATCAACTTCACTTATCAACTTCAGCTGCTTCAATTTCAACTTATCAGCTTCAGCTTCTTCCTATCAACTTTACATATTCACACTCCGAAGTCATCAAATATATCTAACAAAACATCTTGTTGTCATACAGTTCTTTATTTAAAAACAACTCTTGGTATTTTTTTTTACCAACTTAAAAAAGTATTAAACATTTTTCAGCTAACAGTTGCCACAGGCCCCTTCCGCACACGCAAAATAATGCGTTTTCAAACCACTTTCACAACTGTTTGCAAGTGGATTTTGCTATTCCGCATAGCTTCAAAGAGCACTGAAAGCAGTTTGAAAGTGTATTATTCTGCATGTGCGGAATGAGCCACAGTGTTAAGAATAGTTGAAAACATGGCAACTACATAGGCAGCTGAATCCAAAGGGAAGGAGGTAGAGAGGTGTTCGGGCCACCAAAGGGGCTATCAGCAGCGTGAGTTAAGGCAAAGAAGGAAAAACTCCTTTTCTTCCCTGGAAAGCCCATAGCGAAAAATGATTTATGCCACCCTTTTAGTGGCATAAGTCTGTACTGCTGGGAGGGGGCATTCCTGGCCTGAAAGTGCATTGGTAGTGGACTAAAGTTGGCTCTGCCTCCAGAAATGCCCTCTCCAGCAATTGCAAATTTTAAGCTTATTTATTTCAACTATTAATAACCTTGTCCTTCTCCTCAGCATCTCAGGACCCAGGTGGGTAACAGCAATTTAAAAACAATTTTATAAAGCAAATACTAGCACAACAAAATTTAAAAACACATTAAAACCTGTCTAAGGCGGAATTCCCATTGAAAATTTAATCTAGATACAACCAAGTTTTGGCACCTTTTCATCCAGGTTCCAACATCCTCACTGCAGCATGTTTCTAGTGAAGACATTCAGGCCTGCCCCTTGGGGAGGGGTGCCTGCTGTCAGGGGTGCAATTATTAAGCTAGCAGCACCAAAATTTCAGAGTATCTTTAGAAGACCCTCTTGATGATACCACCCAGGTTTGGTGAAGTTTGGTTCACGGGGGCCAAAGTTATGGACCCTCAAATGTATAGCCCGCATCTCCTATTAGCTCCCATTGGAGTGTTTTTTTCAAAAAGGTGCATATACAAGCAGGTCCAGGAAAATCCCATGAAAAGGGGGGGGGGGGAGCACCAGAAATGGGACTTATCTGTGTTCCACAGTTTGGCTGTGAGGAGATCTTGAGGAAACCTGGATATTTCGGGTGACTATCCCAGGATTAATCACCAGTGGGAATTCACCCTAAAAGACCTCATGCTTTCCCACCAGCAAGTATTTCCACTTTACCCAGACTGGGGTGCTGCCCCAAAAGCTCTCTGAAATAGCTTTGTTTTGCAGCAATACTGGACAGCCAGGGGGATAGGAGCTCTCCAACAGCTTTTGAAAGACTATTCCAGAGGCATGGT
Source organism: Sphaerodactylus townsendi (assembly GCF_021028975.2). NCBI lineage: Eukaryota > Metazoa > Chordata > Lepidosauria > Squamata > Sphaerodactylidae > Sphaerodactylus > Sphaerodactylus townsendi. Next base: position 118,543,281 of record NC_059426.1, read on the forward strand.
GCAGCCACTGGAAAGGCTTACGGTCAGACCGTTCTGAATGTGCTTTAGTGAAGGGATGTACTAGTACTAGCCCATACTGAAAAATGAAGCTGCAGAATAGCAGCATGCAGGAAGAGGTGATCCTTCAAGGATGTGGGTCCCTGAACACATGAAGCTGCCTTATTTTGACTTAGACCATCAGTCCATCAATGTCAGCATTGTTCACTGATTGGCAGAGATGCTCCAGGGTCTCAGGCAGAGGTCTTTCACATCACCTACCATCTATTTTCAATAAAGATGCCAGGGATTGGACCTGGAAGTACCATCTGCATGCTAAGCAGATGTCCACCCCTGATAGGATTGCCAGTAACCTGGAAATATGTCTATTGTCGATTTCAAATACCTTTAATGGCATATAAATTGTTTAAGATTAACTTAGCAAGATAATAACAGCCTTTACAACTTTACAATTTCTGACGAGTTAGAATAACACCATTTAAAAATTTAGCCACCGCTTCCAACAGCTCGTAGTTGTGGCTGTTTAAAAGATATATAACCTTCTGTTTATCTGTAATGCCTCCACTTCCATGCAGGAAGGGGATTATGTGCTTCTTCCTACCTATCTCATAAAAAGGACAATTCAACAGCATATGAGATACTGTTTCCACAGAACCCATGCCACACGGGCATTCTGGAAATATGTCCTGTCCCTCTAATAGAGGCTTAGTGTGTGGGATTGGGCAGGTGAAACATTCTATGGTATGAATGGAAGTAACAACATTGGGTAGCTAACATCCCTCCTTAAAGAAGCAAGATGCTTTTTCTCCATGTCATTAGCAACGCCAACTACTGAGCCACAGTTCCTCCATTAAACTGCAGAACAAAAAAGACAAAGGGGAAAACGGTCCTGGACCAGGGTGATCCAAAGGAGAAACTAGGTTTATGGGAAACCAGGTTTAAAAACCAGGTTTATGAGAATTTCAAATACCATTTGGTTGTCCCTCAGACCTAGGATATATCATACTTCTACTGTCCCTGCCTTTTAGTACTGGAAGGCACAAATGTATGTCACTCTAATTAAAAGTTGAAAAGCTCTGGGTAACTGGACATTATGTAAGCAAAAGTATTATAATACAGATTTTATATGACAAATATATTAAGTTTAAATGACAATATCTACAGTTGGATAATGGGAATTCTGCTGTACAAGGACTTGCTGGGGGCATCTCATTTTCCCCTCCCCACTATTTCCTCTTCCCTGAAAGCCGCCACAGCCTCTTCCCTTTTCCTATTTCCTTTTTTCCTTCCCATTCATCAGCAAAACTATGCTCATAGTTCTGGCCCGAATATGTCCTCTCTTAAAGGTCAAAAGAGCTTTGGAAAGGGCACTGCCCCTCCCCCTGCCTTTTACTGTCAGAAAACATCTAACAATAGTCACTAAAAGTATTTGTTTCTTAAAGCTATAGGCACTGCTTCTATTATTTTGGAGGGCTTTAATCCAACAGTGATTTTTTTTATATTTCAGATTTTTTTCTGCAAGCCTGGGACTTTTCCCCAAGTCTTACTTGTCCATGGTTCCAATTTCCAGATTTTAAGTATTCAGAGATTTGACCCAGTGGTGTAGTGATAATGGGGTGGGGTGCCCCGCCCTGGCCGCACGCCATTGGGGTCATGCCCCCCTCGCCCCATCCCACCAGCCAGGTTCCGGCAGCCGGAGCAGGCTGTTTTTTTCAGCGGGTGAAATAAAAAAGTGGCCGGGGGGGGGGCTCCAAGGGGAGTGGGGCTCCACAGTGGAGGTGAAATAAAGCAAATAAGTCTGTTTCAGGGCTCTATGGAAGTGCCCCCACACCCCTCCCTTTTCTCCTTCCCCCTGGCCCGCCCCATCCCACCAGCCAGGCCCTGGCAGCTGGAGCAGGCTGTTTTTTTTTCAGCGGCTGAAATAAAGTGGCTGATATAAAGTGGCTGAAATAAAGTATCTACTTCTACCTCTGATAAACAGATTCGACAGGTTTTTTAATAATTTCAAAAACATGTAAAACATATATGGTAAGAAACAACAGTAGGACAACAGAAATATATGCATATGCCATAAGAATCAATGGCTTACAATGCTTTACTGTGCACCTTCAGATACTGAATATCCAAGAATCTCATATAAGAACAACTTCTCTTCTGTTACATAAGTTGAGAGAGTATTTTCTGGAGATGCTAGTATTATATATAGAGAGAAATTATATATATAGAAAATAATTTTATAGAAATTACCTGTTTCTCTGCACTTTGGGCTCTTTGTTCTGCTTCAATCACTCTCTGCTCCAGTTCCTGCATCTTCAGAGAAAAACAGAATATGAACATTAAGCACTTTAAAATAATAAATAATTAGACACTGTACAAATGAGTATTACAAAAAGATGAGCTAAGGCTTCAAGCTTACAGCCTAAAGAGGCAACACAGACTGAATAATGAGAGGGGATATAAAAGTAGAATCATAGAGTTGGAAGGGACCACAAGGGCCATCCAGTCCAACCCCCTGCCATACAAAAATACACAATCAAAGCATTCTTAACAGTTGGCCATCCAGTCTCTGTTTAAAAACCTCCAAAGAAGGAGATTCCACCACACTCCAAGGCAGTGTATTTCACTGTTGAACAGCACTTACCATCAGGAAGTTATTCCTAATGTTTAGGTGGAATCTCTTTTAGCTGAAATCTCTAGAAGTAGTGAATAAATTCAAGAATTAAAAAAAAAATTCCCTGATAGCATCAAACCCAGTCTCTCACCATGAGATTACAACAAGCATTCTTAGAATTTAGTGCTGCATCAGATCAGGAACCTTTAATAGAAAACACATGTACCTTATCTTACATCTTCAAAACCATTTTCTAACTGAATTTTGGGTTATATTTATGGTTGAAAAGAAGGCCCACCTTCCAGTACCCTGGTACTCTGTGTTCTACATTCTGCTCTGCAAGCAGTTTATTTAGAAATCACTGTCTAATTCAGGGGTAGGGAACCTGCGGCTCTCCAGATGTTCAGGAACTACAATTCCCATCAGCCCCTACCAGCATGGCCCAGGTGGCCTTGCTGATGAGACTCATTAGGATTCTAATTCCTTATCTGAAGGATTCTAGTCTAATGGATGTCCATCCTCACTATTAGCATTCAACTTAGCATATTTTTGACAGGCTTCTGATAAAGTTGGTATTTACCAAATCTAATAGAGAGATAACAAAAAAGCTCACACATGCCTATGTCATTTTTCACTTTCAGGTATAACTGTGCTTCCTTCAGATGTTACCTGTACAAGAACTGAAACCTGTCAGCCATGAATATCAGAAGTATGCAATTCCTGCAATAATATTCACAGTCACCATTTCATGTGAATTGGGCAACATGTCACATCTACACACTGCCCAATTCACACTGTCTGGAGACAGGGCTGATTCCCAGCACCCAGCAGACCTCCCCACATTCCTCTTTTTCATGGATGCCTGCCCAGGGACAGCAGGACACCCTGCAACTGGCAACCCTGCCCCTGGATTTACCAGCAAAAACAGAGACCTCTTAGAAGCCAGAAGCCAGGAGAAGCTGCAAAGAGCTGGCAAAAAGGCATCAGCAGCGGAAACCAGACTCAGCATTTCCTTAAAGTGGGGCCAACACAGCCCAGGCTAGGCTTCAATCAGCAGGCCTCAGCATTTTCCCACACAGACCAAACCAGGCTGTCATCAAGGAGGAGGGCCAAGAGCACGGGGGGGGGGGGGGGTCCCAAGCCGACAGGACTCAACAGACTTTCCGCTAGCTACTAGGAGTCAAGGGCAGGAAGATCAAGTGGGGTGCCTGCTGCAAGGATGGCGGAGTGGGGTGACACTCACACACCAAAATTGTAGGAATATGCTGACAAACCATAGCAGATAGACACCCATTTCATGAAGATGCAACATCTGAAAAGGCCTATGATAATTCAAAACATATGCTAGAGTCTCTGGTTTTTTTGGTGGCCAGTTTATACTGGAAAATTTGTACAATTAGTCCAGACTTTTGCATACTTATCCTCCTATTCACTTAATCTGTATTTTGAGTTTTAACACATATTACTGAATTATGGTTCAATTCTACTGACAGGAAATGCCCCATTTCCTAATTGTTCCTAATTACAATTGTTCCTAATTACAATTTTCCATATTGGCACCATGTTGTGGTAATACCATGCTGTGCTGACTTAGCACTAATTCTGACAAAAAATTAAAGTAGCTACAACTATTATTTCAGATAAAATATCTAAGTTTTGTTTTGGTCCTCGTTGTGCTGAGCAGCTACTTGGGCAGGGATCAAAGTTAAAGAGTCACTGCAAATTAGTAGAGTATTTGCGGATGAGGAAGATAAAGAAGCATTATTCAGCTAAGATGGCAAACAGAAATGAAGAGAACACAAATTTACACTTGACGAAATCAACCATCTCTTTGTTTCTTTCCAGAGGCATTTATCTGCACAAAATCATAAGAGGAAATAACAAAGGGAATGAGCCAAGGTTAGGGATAACAGTGATCGATGGTACGTTGGAAAACTGTCTGCAAGTGTGTAAAAAGTTAAGGATAGGGATGAGTTAGTCTAAGGAGTAATGGGGTAAAAGGAGGCAAAGCTTCCAAGAAAGCCACTGAATTAATGGACTGAAGTCATGGAAGGCCAAAGACTCATGACCCAAAGCTCATTAGTAACAGGGTCATCTTGCTGGCATAGCAACTGCCACATCAATCAGCAACAGAATATTACTCCTCTTTTCTCTTGGATACGCAACACCAGAGGAAAAATTTGAAAGAATGCTGGATACCAAGAGATTCTGGAATGCATTTACTATGGGTTGACAAGTTAAAATGTATTACGAACAGCCGATAAATATCCTGAAACAGGTATGTTGGAAATCCCGTGTACAAGCATTTACATCAAAACACAGGCATTCATGTTAAAATCAAAGTAAGGTCCAAACATTCTTGTTACAAATTAATCAGATTCGGCCCTATTTTGTCCTCAGACTTTTTTTCCCTGAGAGGCCCCATAGCTTATTTGTAACAGGGTCATCATGCTGCCATGGCAACAGTCTGCCATGTCACTCATCAACAGAATATTACCCCTCTTATCCTTTGTGTGTGCAACTGTGTGAGAAAAGCAGAAAGTTCAAATAAATGCCAGCTACCAGACACACACTACTGCCTTCTGGTGTATGCAGTCCTAAACTCCAGTATGCCTTAATTTCCATTAAAACAACCATAAAAGATATCTATTTTGTGAATCTCCCAAGGGCCTCAGCAGAATACAAAGGGTTCATTTGAAGACTGCATTCTGTTCCTATGTTTATCAAGTACTTACAGATGGGTCACACAGTCATATGTATTCACTTGACTTCTCATCACAGAAGTCCTATTAGTTTATTTAGATATTTATACCCCACTTTTCTGTTCACACAATCTATGTATGAAGTGCATAGTGTGGAGTGCTATGGCAGGCTCCGGCCCCAAACTCCATAAGCTCATAGGCTCTTCAGCCCAGAGCCTACAGACAAATTAAACAAAAGCGGGGGCTGTCCACATGAGTCAGAACCCTGTAAAAAGCAAGTTCCTTAATCACTCATTCAGTGCCTACAAATAAGTGCATTGGTCCAGATGCTCTCTTCAGAAGAGCTTACAAATGTGTGGAGGCTGAGGAAGTACTTCATGTATTTGTATTTAAACATTACAGTACCAAGGCAAAAATTCTAAACAGACTGTTGATCAGTTCAGGGCAAAGATTTCCCCACTCCCCCCATCTTTGACAAGGAGCCTGTAGCTGCTTGATCTTTGGCCCCTGAGCAACAACACATCACAAAGCCACATAGCCAGTTACAGAGTAACTTGATCATTGAACCAAACTGCTACCTAACCTCAACAAAGAGTCCAGTAGTTTGACAAACTCCTCCTCCCCAGGGCTGGATTAACCCTGGAGTCTCCATTTCCCTCTCCCAAGAGTGACTGAAGATTTAATCCAACAATTTACAAGGAAACAGGATCTGAGCACACAATACAATGTGCACTTGTACATGCTGTGAAAAAATTATGTATTAATGTATATTTCTAAAACTCCTAAATTGTTTTGTAATTTCATTGAGAAGTAGGATTGCAAGGTCCCCCCAGCCGCTCGTGGGGATAAGGGTAAGGTTGTCAGATCCAGATGGGGAAACTCCTGGAGATTTGGGGATGGAACCTGGGGAGGACAGGGACCCCTATGGAATAGGATGCCAAACAGACCCCCCCCCCCAACTGCATTTGTTTTCGCCAGAGGAACTGATCTCTGCAGTCTGGAGATGAGCTGTAATTCTGTGGGATGCTCAGGTTCCACCTGGCATCTCTACTGAGAAGGGGTTCAAAAGAGAACAAAATTGTCTAAATGTTACCTTGCCTTAGTCTCTATATTGCATTGTAATAGACAGTTTTCCTATTATTTTTCTGTAAAGCACTGTATCAATTTTAAATTGAAAAACCTGGTTTTTTCAATGCAAACATGGATTTTGACATATATGTCCCCTATCTTTAGCATCAATGAGGACCACAACCTTTCTTTTTGGTTGCTCTCATCCTAAGATCTGCTAAAGTGAAACAAAGGTTGGGTATAGTACATAACTCTGACCTCACCTTCTCAGCAAGCAACTCCCGGATCTTACTGGCTTGCAGGCGGAATTTGAAGAGCTGGGTTTCCAATGCAAGGCATTGTTTTTGCCAGTCAATGCAGCTGCCATTCTTAACTGCGAGTTCTGCCATTTTTAAGCCTTTCCTTTCCCCAGGTTGGCCTCTCCAGATTCCCTAAATGATCAAGACAAAAGAAGGGGGAAAGGTCAGAAAGTTTCATACTTACTGCTTTATTTTCTCCACACAGTCAAAAATCTATTTCATAAAGTTGCTTTCCAGCCACAATAAATAATGTTTGATGAAAAAGAATTAAGGATACCTTTCAATAAGGGCTAATTCATGTGTGCATATTCACCCTTTGGTTGAATATTCATCTCTTCACAAATGATGTTTTTCAGTTGTGAAGCTTTACAATTGAGCCAGTCCATACATTTAGCTGCTGGTATACATATCGTTACCCTAATTCCCATCTACCCCCATTCTTACTAACATATTGTTTTATAAGGCTCTGCTTCCTTTCTGAGCCCCTTATTTTTTCCACTGATTTCAATTAATCTCCCTACTCACAACCTTCAAGTTTCAAAGTGGTCAGAGACTTTAAAATGCCCAGTATCCAGGAGTATGAGGGAGGAATTAAGGCTAGGGAATGAGAACCTTTCAGTGTGCATCCTCTCGATGCTAATTTCTTCTTCTTCTCAGGCCAATTCTGCCTACCTAATTCTGTTTTAAGTTTTTCTTAGCCTGATTCCTAACAATCCTCAAAATCTCATGTTCTTAGAAACAGTGAGCCTCTTCAGTGTGCATGTGACCATTTCCCACAATTTACAGACTACTTATTCTGCATAGCTGGGTAGCCCTCCAAGTATGCAGTCTTGCCTTTTCTGTGGGTAGCCCTATTTGAGAGCTCTGCAGGTAAGCCCAGACCATCAGTCTCTGTTAGAAGACTGATATGAAAACTAGTCTGAGTGGTTTATGTCTGCTACACCTGAATGGAATTTTGTACTTAATTAACACTAGTTGATTAATTACATTATATACACAATTTATTCTTTTCTCTTGGAATTTCCAAAATACTATTTTCTGGATCACAGTCTACATTCTATCCCATCCTGAAAAGCATTTTCCTCTGTGAACAAGTGAAACCTCTGCCTCTCCCTGCACTACAGTTTAGCTATGGGGCTAACAGTTTTTACATGAAACTACTCCTTCATTTAGATTTCAAACACACTCCTGTTTAGAAGAGTGTGAAACAAAGTTTCCCCCAAAGATTCTCCATTCCCCTCAAAATAACAAAATGTAACAACTAGGACTGCTAAAATGAGAGTTTAAACCAAAGCTATTCAAAAGATTAGATAAAAATCTAAAAGTCCTTAGATGATATGTTCTCATAATTGTCTGCGAATGATAGAGCCAATCCTTCTTATCATTTCCTAAAGATCACATCATCAAAGCATCGGTCATTTCCATATGGTTTCCTTCTCCCCAGCTTACCTATGAGGACCACAAAGCTATGTTGATTCTAGTATTTTCTAGCAGGATCGTTCTAGCAGTTAGTGTGTATTTAATCCCCTGGTATGTGGATTCTGCTACAACGGCACGAATGACAGGCCTGGCACTTGGCTTACACTTAAAATTTCCATGTCCAGTGTGTCCTTTCTGTCGGCAATGTACCAATTATTCTCATGGATGACCAAAGTCCTTCTATGGAAGAGTGCTGATTATGAAGTATCCAAGTGGAGCAGATAATGATAATAATTTTAAAAACCTGAAGATAAAGTCTCATTCATTAGGTCTCAGTAAGAAGGACATGGCTTTGTTACCTCAGTCCAAAATGTATTTGGCTATGGCCTTCAATCCATTTTAATCATCTTTCTAAGTCTTTTTTCTCAACCACAAATTTAATGAATGTAAATGTAAAGAGCTACTGAAAAATAAAGGGGAGGTACAAAAATTAGCTGTCCGGGCCCTGCGGGATCTTGGTGAGTTCCGCAGGGCCTGTAAGACGGAGTTGTTCCGCCGGGCCTTTGGAGGGACCAGCCGCTGATGGTGCCCCCCCTTTTTTCCTGGCCCCTTACATCTGGGCCTCCTGTCATCTGATGGGACTCGCCGTCCCTCCTCTTGGGAGAGGATTTTTTTTTAATGGGGCTGTCGAACGCCACTTATATTCATCCTACTTATTATATTTAGTCTTTCATTTTTTCTATCGCTGCTTTTAAAGGTTTTAGCTATTTTATGATTGTATTGTGACTGTATGTTGTACACCGCCCTGAGCCCTCCGGGGATGAGGCAGTATAAAAGTCCAAAGAATGAATGAATGAATGAATGAATGAATGAATGAATGAATGAATGAATGAATGAACGTGTATTACATTTGAGTATATGGTGCAGCCAGGCAGGAAGATGTATTATAAGTTTTTTTAATGGAGCCATAAACTCAAAGTTTGAATATAGTAAAAAAATTGCTGATGCTCTATATTAATTTGTTTCAGATCACTTTCACTAGTAGGTATGGCATTCCCATAAGATCACACCAAGAAAAAGTGTTGCATCAACCACTATTTATATCATACCATGTGCAACAAACAACTGTGACATATAGCAGTGCAAAGTTACCATAGTCCAATTAAAATACAATTCAAGAACTACTGCAAGTCCTTCTTACACTGTGTGTAACAGATTTCCCTCTGTGATATATCTCTGAAGATGCCAGCCACAGATGCAGGCGAAACGTTAGGAACAAGATCCACCAGATCACAACCACACAGCCCGGAAAACCCACCAGAATCAGTTGAATCCGGCCGTGAAAGCCTTCGACAATACTATTATCATAGTTTCATTGCTACTCTAATTCACACCAGTGAAGATTGAGCTCCCAGTTCCTCTAGGCTAACAACTATCAAGCCTCTTTGTATAAGTCACTCTAGTGCTTTAGGGAACACTGGACTTATTATTTATATAGAGAACTGTTGTCCTTCATCAGAAAGCAGGCTAGAAGTGAAAGACAGAACACACAAAGTCAGTCAAGTGAAGTCCTTGCTTACAACAAGAGATAAACCAAAATGGAACTAAAACCACTACAAAGATTATAGAAACTTCAGATTCAGTCAACTGCTTAGTAGGTTTACAAAGCTGAGGCCATTTTAAAAAAGCAGTTAAGAACTCAAAAGAAATTATATTAATCATAATAAAAAGTCTACAGGCAAACTTATGATATCCACTACATTATTCACTATCTTACCCAGGAAGAAATGCCAAAAATATTATAAACGAGCCAGCTTTAAAGCTGACTGTTACAGATATGGTATATGGGGAATCTTTCTGATAGCCCAGGAAATTGCATCATTTTTAGAATATAACACATCTAAACTATTTCACAATTTGAAAATCAGATTTGTTTCAGAAAAGGGGTGGGAGTGGCTTTCATAGGTAAACATTACAAAGAAAGACTAACTCTGTTCTCCCCTACTGCTCATTCTAACTATTTATTGTGCATTAATCAATGCCACACCATTTTCTGATACCCATATAAACTCTAATTTCCAAGTACATCTACCACGGCAGAAAATGAGTACCATTCCTTAAGCATTAGCTTATTTCTGTTCAATTTTATATTGCTTCTGGTAATGCAAACTTGCTGTGTGCTTGTTACAAGATCTCTGGGGCATCTGGTACAGGCAACATAAGACAACTTAGCAACTTAGCAATCGTTTGTTGGAGGGAAACATTTTGAAGTCCCTTAAACTATCATTCATTTGTGTTGACCTAATCAGAATGGGAACCCAAGCAACAATTCTAGCTAGTGGTTTTGCATCAATGTTGCCCCTTAACCACACAGATAAACTCCAGTTATTAAATTAATTAGAAGGGTTTTGCTTTCACTTGTGCATATAAATGTAGCAAGATCAGTGGTAGGACATCTTCTTTTGTATAGCTGTAGAATGCGTTTTTCCAGGGTGAACACCATTTGTACATTCTTCTTTAGCCTCTTTTTAAGATTTGTTTTTTAGCTAGCCTTGCTTCTTCTGTTGAATTTTATTGTTCTACCATTTTAATTTTGTTGTTTGTTTTATTGTATTTTATGTTTTAATTCATTTTATATTTTCATCAGTTTTATAAGTCACTTAAAACATTGGAGGATGTGGGATCTAAGCACAAAAAGAAACTGAAAGAAATATACCAGATACTGAAGAACAGTGCTATAATGATCATTGCTTAGATATTTAGAGTGTGCTTGCTTCAGCATCACATATACTAAACCAGGAATAACTGACATTATTTTAACAGCCATTCTAGAGGCAGTGCTTCTCTTGTAACCTGCATCCCTCCACTAACAACACCTCTGCAAAGGGAGAGGTGAAACTCTCCTTGCTCTTCCCAGTTCATGCAGCCAGCTCACTGTTTTCATTGTAGTGGCAGTTGCTCATATCAGACATAAACTGTTCCCTGTTATCGCAAGTAGGCAATGCATGAGGCTGCATCTGAATGATTAGAGATGTATGTATCTAGTGGCTCATGAAGTTTCCTTAACCTCCCAACCCCATTCTCTCCTGTAAATTCTAACAGAAAAGTTTTTACTTATTTAGATCTGGGAATGGGTGGTGGTGGTGGGCGGATAAAATACACAAAACAAGCTCACAGCCACACCTTTAGCTGCCTGATTCTAGCAGTAATGAAGGCTGGAGCAAAGCAGGTTACTGAAATAAAGAAGATTAAAAGTCTTTTTGTGGCTGACCTTGTATTGTTCTTGGTCAGAAGAAGGTTATATTGTGTTCAGGAACACAGCGCTGCCATCCGCCTGCTGCTTTCCTCCGCTCTGCGAGTCAAGAGAAGGCTGCCCTAAGGGGGGGAAAACAAAGACACACAAATCCACACATACAGCTTCACTTGAATCCCATTCAGCACTTTCCCAGTTCTCTATGAGCCTCTTTTCCTTAAAGCAGAGAGCAGGGCTCAAATATCAGAGCCAGCCAGCCCTCCAAAGAAGCACAGGAACTGACATCATCAGCACAACACTTTTTAACCCCTTATCTGTCACCCATTATCTGCCAATAATTCTAGGCTATTTGCCCTATATAATGAAACAGAAAGGACCATAGTTTATCTTCAAGAATCATATTGTGAAAAATGGTATTTTCATATGGAGGATGCAGCCTGGAAAAGACTGTTTTCATATGTCATTTAATTTCAGTTGTATCCATTCCTTCCACACTATTCCAGCGTTGTGCGTCTCCTGTATATATTGGAGACTGGGTTTTAAATATTTTTTTTCTAAATGCTGTAGTTGCACCATGGGAATCCTAGACTCAGACTTGCCAGCCACATGTATCCTAACTTGGATCTCATTTGCCAGAAAAACAGAAAACCGTGAGACCAAATTTAAAAGCAGCTAGTTTCCAGCATAATTCACCAGCGACCCTTAGTTTTCAATAAAAGGAAACTAATGAGATACAAGAATTTACTTTTCAAGTACAAGAATATAAATGTATTCATTCACTCTGTGTGATGTATATTCTCTGTAACATAAATTTTAGGGTATCCTTTCTTTCCTTCCTTTCAAGCACCTTCGATCTAATAATCTTGACCAGCAAATAGGGAGTCTTTATTTCTTGAAGGAAAATATGGTGGAGAAATTTTTGGCCACTGCCAACACAGTCCTTGAGTCTCTGTCCACCAACAAAAAGGGAACTATGTTATCCTTTATGTGATTTAGTTAAACCAGGGGCAATCCAGAAATCTCAATAAAAGTTATAGTGAGGGCATCTGGAGATTCTGGTTCTGGAGAAATGCCAACCAGTGTGGTATAGTGGTTAAGAGCAGGTGAATTCTAACCTGGAGAACTGGGTTTGATTCCCCTTTTCTACCCATGAGCAGTGGAGTCTCATCTGGTGAACCAGATTTGTTTCCCATTTCCTACATTCCTGCTGGGTGATCTTGTGTTAGCCACAGTTCTCTCAAAACTATTTCAGCCCCACCTACCTCACAAGATGTCTGTTGTGGAGAGAGGAAGGGAAAAGAGTTTGTAAGCCCGAGTCTCCTTACAGGAGAGAAAGCAGGCTATAAATCCAAACTCTTCTTCTTCATTGGTGGCTCACCCCGAATAGCTCTCTGGATGTCATGGCCCAAAGTTGGTACCTCAGCCCCTCCCCCATGCTGCCACACCAAGGCCCCTCCAGGGGTTGGGGACAAAGATGGACAGGCACTGATGCACCACAGTCTTTGGGAATATGATACAAATGGCAAAATTTTTGGTCATCATCTCTGACTACATGGCTTCATGTATGCTGGTATGGTGTAAGCAATGGAACTACATCTTTAGCTGGCCAAATGCTCACTCTAGAACCATGTGTGTAGTGAAGTGGGCCTGGCTATAGATCACCCTGCCATTTGAGATCTGTCTACCAGTGCAAAGGGACTCCCTTGAAGAGGGGAAGAGGCAATGGCATCTTCTGAGCTTGGAATTCCCACAACCAGTAAGAGTTGGGTGATTCTTCCCCCCCCCCACCCATGTGCAGCCAACAGTTGTCCAGGGGGGGAGTCAACCTCTTTGAGAGCAAGAAATCCTTCAGAGAATCCAGACAAGGGGACCATGAGAGTGGACCATGTGATCACATGGGAATACCCAGATTTTCATAATTGAGATTAGGGTTTCCAAGCTTGGATCACACTGAGCATGGCAACATCTGCCCCCGCCCCCGCGCCCTGCCCCCATGGATTTCATCTCTCCTGTCAAATACCATGGTCCTGACCTGGATACCCCACTGTCCAGTCCCTAGGCCAGTGGTGGTGAACCTTTGGCACTCCAGATGTCATGGACTACAATTCCCATCAGCCCCTGGCCATGCTGGCAGGGACTGATGGGAATTGTAGTCCATGAATTGTAGTCCATGTAGTCCATGACATCTGGAGTGCCAAAGGTTCACCACCACGGCCCTAGGCTCCCACTGGGTGCCGGGATGCTGGCCTGACTTGTCCCAGTCCTTGCATGACCCTCAGGCCGCTCCAAAGGCTGTCCCCAATTTGCAAATTCTCAGGGGAGATCTTGGGAGAGTAAAGGGACCAGAAGCCCCACCACTTGTCTTGGCCACTCACCACTTATGTAGCCTTGTTGCCTAACAACTTCACATCGCAACGTGCCCCCTTGTTGACAGGAAAAGGGACTTCTTGTAACTGGTAGGTGTCAGGGCTGTTTGTGCCCTCTGACTCTGGCAACCCTGGGAGAGGGAGGTAGAGCCAGAAAGTGGTGTCAGGGGTGCCTTGCCTAGCTTACCCGTGACAGCACAGCTGTCCCACTGGGTCCTGGCTGTGGAGCTGTTGTACCTGAAATGTCCACAACCAAGTCCACAACTTGTGCTCTTTTCCCCACTCTCTGTGGCCCCTCTTGCTCTAAGTCCCAGTAGCAGGGAGTTGATAAACAGCCTCTCATGCTATATACCCTACTTCAAGGGTTTTGGCAGCTTGTGACTGGAGTTTTTCTTAATGACCTGGCAGTATGTCATTGGTTCCTGTGGAGGGAACTTGTCTGGTGCCTGGGGGCTTGCCATTGGCCAAATGGCTAGTCAGCATCCAGACTACTTTGGCATCTTTGGGGCAAGGCTATACTGATGGATGGATGTTTTGCAAATTCTGCTACTGGAGCCCTATGGGCTGTGCCACAGTTTTGACAGGCAAAACTTTGCACCTTCAAAAGTGGGCACTCTTGGCTCAAATGGCTCAGGGTGCTGAATAATTTCACCCCTGCCCCAGGCATGTTTTCTTTGGAGCTGCACATGCCACTGTGCCGGGGCTGTGCTGCCACCACAGCTATACCAATGTCCCTCTGTTGTACTCCTGTGGCACTCTCCAGTGCCAATGCTTGTGCTCCTGCACCAGCTCTAGTGCCACCTGCACAGCTTCAAATGCCATTTTCACCAGGGTCATGCCACCTCTCATTATGTGGCTCCTTCTCCCCCTAGCTTTGCTTGTATAAAGAGATTGTCAAGATTTCACATTTCCATATCTTCTGCAAAAGTGTGTGAACTCCAGACAGGCAGGTGGCATATCACTTGGAGGCTCACAAGGAGGGGGGAAGGTTAGCATTTTAGCTTTGGTAACTTACCCCAGAAAGTTCTTCTCAAATGCTTCTTAACTTGCTGCATGTAAATAGGGGCTGTTGGTTGCTAGACAACCTTTTTTATTCAGCATCAGTGTGAGTTAGGGTGGAGAGATACAGACAGTTTTAAGAAGAGGAATGGCATATTGACTGATAGTATCACAAACACACTGAAATTGTGACTTGTTTCTGTGTAGAGATCTCAGCCATTTGATTGGGTTCAGATGAACCAAAACCAGCATATTCCATCCCTCTAAATTTTCTGACAATACTTGCCCTGTTCATGCCAATGAAACAGATCAGACAGATGGTAGTCAGATGTTTAAAGTTGCTACTGGCATTCATTTTTAAAATATTTTATTTTAAACATCAAACACGTGAATGACTTAATACAAATACTAACTAATCAGTACGTGTTAGTAATATTTACAATATATGTGTAAGAAGGAATATTGTTAAAAAAGGACTAAACAAAGAAAAAAAGAAAAAATACAAAACAAATGATTAATGTAATTAAAAAATTAAATAACTGCCGAATGCCTCTATATATAAAATACAAAAAAGAGGAAGATATTTCCACCTAAATTCATTTGAAGGCTCTATAACAGTTGCTTTTGAACATATTGTAACTATGTCTGCCAATTATTCTGATAATCTTGTTCTAATCTATAATCAAACATACCATAAACTTTATCTAATTTAGCCAAGTGTTTTAATATGCCATTCATGTTTAGTTGGTACTTTGTCCATTTCCCAATATTTGGCCCAAACTAATCTGGCAGCAACTGCCAAATACTGAAATAACATATATTGAGTTTGGGTGAGTTTCAGGTTCATAATAAATAACGTTCATGTGGAACGTTTTATATGTATGTGTGCGTGACTGCCCTCTACTGGAGGAAACACACAATACTCTTGTACTTTTAATTGAGCTGTTCTCTGTATTCACATGCAAGCTTGAGGCTTTGATATTCTCTAGAATTGAATGACGTTCCAGAATCATAAAATTTAGTTTAGTGTGGGGAGAGATATCAGTTTCTAAAACATTGTCCCCTTCTTCAGCAGAGTGTGGTCCAGGGAATTGCTTTGCCTCTTTGTTTTTTTGAGGGTTATATTTGGAAAGGTGCTGCAATATGGATACCTCAATTACAGGTGTATCAATATAGCTGCAATTTGAAGGACTTTAACAAAATCCTTTATCTTGCAACTACAGGGTGTGATGAAATCTGTGCCTTTAAGATAGTATTGATGGATGGAGTTAAGAGAACCAGGAAAAGTAAAGACCTGTTTGTTTGTTTGTTTGTTTATTATTTATTTGTTTGTTTGTTGTTTGTTTGTAGACCACCCTCCCCAGTAGGCTCAGGGAGGTGTACATCATAATTAAAACATAAAATAAAATGTAAAACAGTAGTTTAGACTTCAGCAAGCAAGCTGCAGAGCAGGCAGTGAATGCCTCCTCATGTGTAAACAGAGAAATGTGAGGAGATCACACTACAGCCCCACTGCGCAGCTAAGAGCCCTGAGGTAAGCATTCCATGCATAACAGATCTTAGTTTTTCACAATAAAAATAAACTGGAACATCTGATGAAGGGGGTTCCAATCCATGAAAGCTTACATAGAATGACTATCCTGTTACGATTTATGAGACTGTACTTATGGGATAGGATTATGTTTGTGTTTGTGTAAGGCAGCAGGTACCAGACACAGAAAAAGAAATTACTGGTATGCTTGGGCCTTGCTCTAAACTACACCTATGTCTACTAAAATGTGCATTGTGACTGATGGAAACAGTGATTAATTTGTAAACTGAGAACGGTCTCGTCTCAGGTAAGGTCTGAAGTTAAATTCTCTTACTCTGAGACATTCCCCTGACTATAGATGAATGTGAGTAAAAGTGTGGTCATGTAACAATGAGGGAAAAGCACTCTGCAAATGTTCAGACACTTTCTGCTGTTTATTACTTTACATGTCAGCCTTCAAACATAGCACTAAAAAGAGATACCAGGTGAGAAATCTGGATCAAATTAAGTTTTGGGGGTGCCAGTTGAATTCATTCCAGCAAGAAGCTTGACAGTGCAAAGTGTGAAAAACAACGCAAGTGCAAAAACTCTAGCAACGCAACTATCATCCAATTGTCTGTTGATGCCATCTTGTGGCTAACATTATTTACTGGATTTGAAGAGTGAATACATTTTCCTTTCGTTACTGTAGTTGGTGCACTTCTGTAGCTGGAGCCCACGTCGGTCAGCGTGCATAAGAGCGAGGCGAAGGCAGCCGGAGATAACATTCTCCGGGTGGAGATCGCCAGCAGCGGGAGACCGGAGGTCCGTGTTCCTAGCGAGTCTCCCGTCTGCCGGTTCCTGGCACCTTTTATTGTTATTCTATCGGGGGCGTGTAGGAGGGAGGACCGGGGGGAGTTCCGGGAGAGCGGGAGGTCGGGAGATCATCATGTGATGCATGATCTCATCTACAGCTTCAGTCGAGGAGAAGGAGGCTGTAAGCGTCTGAGCCTAATCCTCACCTGGGGGGGCAAGACAATTGTCCCTGCGCCCGGTCGATTGAGCCAGAGCAGTTCATGACCACGTGAACTCATGGGGGATGGATGAGGTGGGGAGTGCGGTCGCGACTCAGCAAGGCAGTGAGGGTCCGTTGGCATGTCTCCAACGCGTTTTCTACCACGGTGCTGCTGGGTCAGCAGTGCATCAGCTACATCTCCTCCTTTTACATTTTAGAAAGAGGGACGGCGAGAATGCTAAGGGAAGCGATTTAAAGGGACGCTTACATCTCCTCGGGCCATCTGGTCAAGCTGACCAAGCTGCTTAATGTAACATTAGAACTTGGCACAATGGGTAAGGGGAAATTCGAGGAAGGCTTCTTACATTAATGCCGTTACAGGGCAATATTGAACACGCGATTGAAGGCGAAACAAGATCCGGAGCGCTAAGGCAGCGCACAATAATTAAACCAATGCAGAGCTGTACAATAGCACTCAACCATCACCTCCGGCAGCCAGCTCCAGAGGGCTGACCACCAATCAGAGACAGAAACATCATACGCTAGATTAGGATACAACTTCTAACTTGCAGTTCACGTAATCAATTGGGAATTATCAGAAAGAAGATCAAAACAACACATGTGTAATGCACATTCTCACCCGGCTTTGGTGATGCAGTCAATGGCTTGCGATTATCCTAAAGTGCAGCCCTAACTTGAAGTTCTTGTTGCTTTCGGAGGCCAGGGCATCCAGGGCAATGAAGATGGAGTTGGTGGACTTACTTAAAGGAACAGGCCAGCTGGCCAATAGTACAGGAAATAAGTCCGGGGGGCTCCCACAAGGGGAAGTTCGCGAGGGAGACAGACTCCGCTTTGAGAGGCGACCGCGTCGATTTCGAACAGGAGGGATCGAAAGGCAGAAGCTGGCGAGGCGGCGTCCGGCGTCGACCGGCTCCTGAGGTGGAGCCTGAGGGTAGAGACGATGGTGAGGTAGCGTTGTAGAGAGTCAGCAGACAGACGAACTGGCGGAAATACCGCAGCAATAACAAAATAACCTGCTTCAAAAAATTGGGGCATGCAATAAATTTTAAACAATAAAGCATGGCTAAATAAATGGATACATAGGCTGGGCGGGATGTAATACCCGGGAAGAAGGCAACCCGTGGTTGCATTAATTGTCCAATGCATGGCTCTTGCTGTTTTGACTATCAAAACTATAGAGGTATTGATGATGCGTTAGGAGTCCATGAGATCTCTAAGTTAGTTGGTAGAGAGCTACTGATAGTCTTTAAGCGTTACCAAGGATTCGGTGATTCTTGCTGAGCAAGCAAGGTTGTGAAAAGAAGAAGTGTTCGACAATGTTCAAGTGGCTGAGAACAGCTGAGGAGAGTTCAAAGGGTTAACCTAGCTATCAGGGGATGCGTTCCGGCTGTAAGAGTTCAGGAAATTCCAGCCGAGAGTGGGGAGTGAAAGGAGGATGGCGGTTGTAGATGAAGATCCTGCAGGGGTGACCCGATTGTCACCGGTGAAGTGTGGTAGTATGAGTAACGGCTGCTGATGGCTGTAAAATCCGCAGTGATAGCCGCATGAGAGAGGCTGCAGCGCTTTGGGGATTCTTAAGGTCTAGAGGCCGTAATGGCCCGGCTGCTGCGAGGAGTCTTCGGGTTAAGCCCGGATCACTTCCTGGATCTTCTCGGTGCCGTTCCGATGCTGATTGTAAAGTCTGCTGAAGCTATGGGGCCGGGGGCCTCGGGGACCTGTTCCATCTTAGTGGTGTGGTCTGGCTTAGCTTTGGCATCGTTCGGTCGAGCCCGGTGTGGACATGTCGGGCTGGAATACATAGAGGACCTGTAGGGAGAAGGACCTGAAGCATACCCCCTTCCCCAGGTTATGAGGGGCGGGCCGTCCCCGCCCAGGTTCGATCTAGAGGAGCTGGCGGTACGTGGGCACACCTGGCGTGGGAGGTGGGTCTGACTGCCTGAAGTGTCTTTTTCTACGAGGGGGTGATCTGTTGCCCTGATGGTAGGGGCGAGAGAGCAAGATTTAAAATGATTGATGGTGAAGAGTACTTTTAGAAACTGTTTGGTTGTATGCTGGCCTCCAAATGGGAGACTACCTCCCCTTTCTTTAGCTCTTTGTCTGGCTTCTAAAATTTCTTTTGAAGTTCGCGATTTGCTCTCTCAGCGATTGCTTCGTTCCCGGTGCTGTTGTAAAAATTCCGTGTGTTAGCCCGCGACTTCTGGTAGTGCAGAACTACTGGGAGCATGGCCGCTGAGGAGGAAGAATATCTTGGCAGGCGAGTTGTACCGCTTTTAAGCGAGAAGATGACCCATGGCCTTACACGGTTATGGCGCATGCAAAAGAAGGTGCTGGATGTGGCGTGGATTGGTTGTTGCGCCTCCCGGTGAGTGTGTTAGGCGTACCCCGGTAGGTATCTATAGTTACATGTAGGTGCTTCCAGGGGGGCTAGAGGCAGGGACCAGGGAATTCACGATCCCATTTGCCACAAGTCATTTTGCCAGGGGCCCCTCCGGGTTTACTCCCGGAGGTCACAGCGAGGGCGGTATGCGTGAGCAGTGAGCACACAAGATTTTAACAGATGGATTGTGCCTGGTTGAGAGGATGCTACAGGATGCGGTGAAAGGGCTTTTGCCCCTGGTGGAAGAAATGCGATGTGACTGGAAGGGGTGGAGAAGAAAGGGTGGAGATATTGGGTAAGCGTTGTCTGCGTGCATGGTTCCCCTTTGCTGAGGGCCTGGGATGCCCGGCGTGATATTGGCTATTATGGCCTACTGAAGCGCATTGAGGAGAGTTCTGGATGCTAGTAGGTTCCGGTGAATGTCAGGAAGAGACTCATGAGGGTTTAAAAGTCGATTCCGAGGGGGAGGCCCGCGTAGGCTCGGGTAGGTGGGCGTCGATCACGTGCGCCCGCGATATTGAGGAATCGTAATTGCCAAAAGGTTGAAAGGGTTGGGGAAAGTTTGGAAGGCCAAGAATGGCCGGCGGGGTTCGCTCCCGTAATAGGCGGAGAGCTTTGGGCTAAGTGTAAAAGCGGTCTACCGCCATTGACCATTTTGTTGAAATGCACAATGGCGCTGGCCAGCGCCTTTGCCCCCGTCGGCAAAGATGGTGGGGAGCACCTTGGAGTGGGACAGAGAGCCGCTAAAGGCGAAACGGGACAGGGGTGGGAAGTGGAGGGAGAGTGGCGAGGGGTCTGGGGGGAGGTGGAAGAGGGATCTCCCCACGAAATCTTCTAGAGGAGCCAGCTGGAGGGGTGAGGGAAGCGTTCAAGAGATGCTGGAATTCTGTTCTGTTTAGAGGCATAGCGATCTTTTTGAGGGGTCCCCACCCCACCATTACACCATAGATCGCTTTGACGCCCTTGGTTGATGCCGAGATCTGCGTAAAGAAACTGGGTCTCGGGGTGGAAGAGATTTTTTAGCGGGCATTATGAGGTAGGTAGAGCTTCATTGACCAAGAAAAGGTTTGTGGCGACGTGTGTACCCTTGAGGACCTCCGGTTGGGAGAGGGGGGGTGTTCAAGAGGAAGAGGGAGAGGTTGATCGTCCTTGAGGGGGGACCCGATCACACCCTATCGTAAGCGGGCTAGGACACCTCCCCTTACTGCCCGAAAAGCGTCCCTTATTGTGCTTTGGGTGAGTTGGATCCTGTCCCCTGGATTTTGGCGGAGCCGAGTAGCGAGAGGCAAGGGCGCTGAGCAAGAAGGAGGTGGTGAGGGCAAAGAAGCGGCCGGACCTTAGTTGAGGGTTCCCGAAAGCAGCTGCTGCAGCTGGAGGAGTATTAGGCGTTGTTCAGGATTTGCATCTCCTGGTATGACAGGGGCGGAGTAGGAGTGGCGAGGAGTTTATGCCCCACAGATACAAGAATGGCTCGTTCTTCTGCACCTTTAGGGAGCCGATGTATGAGGCCTGAGCTGTTTTTAACGTGCCGGCCAGCTTGCCGCTACCCACTCTGCCGAGGATGGTAGGATGCGGCTACTAGTGATATCATCCATGTAATGGATGAATATTAGCCGGCTCAGGCGCTTTAATTTGTGGCGCTGAAGGAGTGGGAACTGGGAGCATGATAGACGAAGAACTGACACACAAGGTGGGGCTGTTGTAGAGCATTCTCCTGGGGCAATACCACTTTCCATTGTTGGTATCTGGCCATTGGGCTGCTGATGATTAAGCACCGGCACCGTGGAAAAGCCGAAAATGTACCTTTCGGGTTCTTGGAGAGAGGGGGATACAAAAAAGAAACAATCCTTCCGGGTCCAACAACCAGGACCACTGGAAGTAGTCCGGAGGGGATAAGGTTGGGAGTTGGGTAAACTGCTTGGTGAAGAGGGCCCATGGGTTGGATGCAGGCATTTACTGCTCTGAGATCCTGGCCAGCAATCGTCATCCGTACTCTTCTTTTATTACATAAAGGAACAGGTGTGTTCCATGTGGTGATGTTGGGAGTCTCCAAATGTGGCCCGCTGGCCGCGGCCAGCTGTTCCTCCAATGAAGTTGGTGCATGGCACGTCAATTTCTCTCTGGGCAGTGGCCACTGTTCTACCCATACTCGGGGTGCCATCGTGGTCCATGTGAGGGGAGGCAGGTGGAGGCGGAGGCTTACTAGATCTCGAGAGCTCTCCCATGGCAATAGGGGAGAAGGCGATGAGTTGCCCGCCCACGATTCTGGGGGGGCTACTCGGTGTGGCCTGCTCCCCTTCCTCTTCCCAGGTGCCCAAATGTGCCCCAGCTGGCCACTGATCAGGCACGCCCGGTCACTTCAGCTGATGTATCGCCGTGCAGGGGCTCCCCGCACTCCCCTGGGGTTTCACTCTGGAGCCTCTTGTAGCTGCTGTGGAGTGGAAGCGTGGGATGCTCTCCGCTGTAGTAGGAGCCACTAGACGGGCGGTTGCCCTCGTGAGGCGTTCTTCTGCAGGATGCCCGCCTCACATTAGGGGTGTACTGGCTGAGCTCTCAGGCGAAGCGAGTAGTCGAGTGGCCCCTGCAATAAGGGATGGTTCGCGTTGCTGGTAAAGGTGGAGAAGGCTAGGGGCCGAGGGCCTCCCTGGGGAATCTCTCTCCTTGGGGGGGAACCCCCTGGGATGCGGAGTTGTAGGCCCCTACTGGGGCAGCCTGCAATCCTCCTGCGGAAGTGTCCGGACTGAGCTTGGCAATGAAACCCCATCTGCCTCGGGGGCTCAGTTTCCTAGCAATGGAGAGGGAGCCCACGCTGACCAGGAGAGTCCCGTGTGGTGGCTAGAGGCGAAGGACCCGATATCCTGGCAAAACCTTAAAGCATGTCGGCCAGTTCAGGGTTCTTACCTAGGCCTGTGATGATTGCTTCTGCGGCACTCAGCTGCGTTCTCCTTGGCATAAGCGCCAGCTTTAAGGAGTTCGCCCTGAGCCTCCTAGATTATCAACCTGCCTCTTGAGAGCTTCCTGGAGCCTGCTCTGGCTTCGGCATAGGGTTCTTGGGGTTTTTTGGCGGATGGCCGAGAAGCTCTATTAATGTGGGCTGGCCAGAGGTAGGGGACCCTGACAAACGCCTCTTTGTAAGCGCCTCAAGAGGGTGACCGTGAAGTGGGGTGGCCTCAGGCAAGGACACAATCTGGATTGTTGGGGTTACTAGAAGGCATCGAGAGCACGTAAAGCTGTGGCGGCGGTGTAGGTTATCACGCGGAATGGCGTGCCAGTTCTGCTAAGGCATTGCTGGCCGGAACTTCGCTCTCCCAGATCACAAATTGTCAGCCGGGCTCAGGAGCATCTGCGTGGAAGGTATTGGTCTTCCAGTCGATCGGAACCATTAGAAGTGACTCCTCGCTGACTGCCTCGAGCATGCTTCTCACATAGGGGCTGGTGACTTATCGCCACGTCCGCACCGCTTTAAGGGAGCTTCGGTGAAAGGATATTATAGCTCAAGGGGCGATTTTCTGAGCAACTACCGCTTGAACTATGCCATCCTCCCCGCGGTATCTGTAGAAGTGGGCCGGGCACAATGCAAGAGATATCGGCATCGTCTTCCGTCAGGTTTCTTTTCTTCTGCAGATCGTGGCTATCACGGCTCTGCAGAGTTTGAAGCAGCGCCGTACTGAAGATGGCGCTGACTGGGAGGTGCAGCGGCTTCGAGGAAAATGAGAAGCGAGGAACAGGGGAGGGGCGGCTGAGCGGCGGAGAGTTTGGAATGGGCGAAGGAGCAAGAGAGGCAGAAGGAGGACAGAGCGTCCAATTTAGTGGATAGAGAATTTCGAGGGTTGAAATTGAAGGTGAAAAGATCGAGAATGAGGGCTGACTCTACAGCAAGTGGAGCCATATGGTCTGCAAGGCTGATGGCTGACATAACGTGTGTCTCTCCGCGTCAGTAGCAGCGACATCACGGCTGCGAGGCTCTGTCTTGAAGAGTCGTAGCTCGATGTTTTCCCAGTCCGCAAGATTCAATGTCCCCCCCTCTACTGGGTACCATGGACACTGAGCTTCAATCTCCTCTCAACCAATCTGCGCCCAGCTCCTTCTCTCTTCACGAGGGGGGGGACCCTGCCGCGCATTTCGCTAACGCCAGTTTCAGTTAACGTCAAGCACGATGCTTGTCGCATAAGCCCTGCGGTTGGCAAGCTCCCATACTCACCGGTGTTCGATGTCCGGGCCGAGAGAGTGTCCCTAGAGACTGGCGTGTCTCTGAATCGCGCCCGATTCAGAAGGACGA
The DNA here is from genome assembly GCF_021028975.2 of Sphaerodactylus townsendi. Taxonomy (NCBI): domain Eukaryota; kingdom Metazoa; phylum Chordata; class Lepidosauria; order Squamata; family Sphaerodactylidae; genus Sphaerodactylus; species Sphaerodactylus townsendi. The sequence continues at coordinate 118,567,197 of NC_059426.1, forward strand.
AGCGATGCAACGGTGGTCCCCTGGATAACGCCCACGGATCCAGCCGGACTTCGGGTTATCAGCGGCCAACTTCCCAGGCGCTTTTAATGCGGTGAGCAGAATTGGGAGGTTCGAGGATTCCCGAGGTTTGGCACCAGCTTGTAGTGGAAGGCACTGCATTGGTCAGCGTAAGAGCCCGAGGCGAACAGCGGAGATAACATCTGGTGGGAGATGCGCCAGCAGCGGGAGACCGGAGGAGTCCGTGTTCATAGCGAAGTCTCCCGTCTGCCGGTTCCTGGCACCTTTTATTGTTATTCTATCGAGACGTGTAGGAGGGAGGACCCGGGGGGGGGAGTTCGGAAGGCGGGAGGTCGGGAGATCATCATGTGATGCATGATCTCATCTGGCTACGTGCGGAGAGGAGCGTAAGCGTCTGAGCCTAATCCTCACCTGGGGGCAAGACAATTGTCCCTGCGCGTACCGATTGATTGAGATTTCAGAAACAGTTCCATGACCCGTGGACTCATGGGGGGGGATGAGGTGAAGTCGCGGTGCGACCAGCAAGGCCGTAGGTCCGTTGGCGTCCCAACGTTCTACCACGGTGCTGCTGGGTCAGCAGTGCATCACTACAACTTCTAAATCACCAAACCAAACAAAAAACCCTTTGCAGCATTCTTAAGAGGAAGGTAATAGAGTTTCCCCCCACTTCTTATTTAACTTGGATAGATGACTGGACTCTTGGCCATTTAGCAGATAATGATGACTACAGACTAAAATGTCTTCTTGGCCTTGTGTGTCTATCTACCTATCTACTCGCTTAATTTTATACTTCCTGATTTTTGGTAATATTCTTTTCACTTCAGTACTGAAAAATGTGTCATGTTTTCATTGGCTTTTATGTTTCACTGTTACATTTGTCTTTTTTTAATGGTTTCACCTGCCATATTTTTTTGTACAGTCATTTTTGTATAAGCTATTCTAGAAACCAACTTAGTCGGGGTTTTATTGTTTTAAAACAATAAATGAATTTTGTGCAGTGACTCCCAGTAAAGCCTGAACAAAGTCCCTTCCTCATGGCCGTAATTATCAAAATCAACAAGCATGCCTGTGTCAAGTTTTCTTGGTAGGGGGATATTAGCAGTGCTTGTTCATGTGAAGTAGCCAGATTGGTTATTGAGTTGGGCACACAAGTATCATAACTGACTCACCAACCTGGACTGTAAAGTAGCTTATCAATATCTTTCTTTTGTAGGTCTTGAAGTAGTAATCATGTCTTCTCATTGTGCAAAACACAGGGCACCATTTGAAAGCAAAAAGCATTTTTAAATTTCTGTCATTGAGCCAAACCATAAAACTTTGACTGATCTTCATCAAGCTCCGAATCACTCTCATTGTGTTGATGTCTTCAGTTTTAGTTCTATACAAATGTTCTGGAATAAAACCAAGCAGTTCTCAAAAGAATAAAAATGTTTGCAATGGCCATCCTTTGTCATACTTATTGAAAGTCAGCTTTGTCATTGCTGATTTCACTAGCCATGCATGGTTGCAAAAAGTATTGGACAATCTGATATAATAATTTATTTCCTCTGTTGAAACCAATAACAAGAAAGACTCTGAGAGATAGCATGGTATTGTGCACTAAGTTAAAGTGTTGGACTAAGAAATCCAGGTTCGAATCCACACACTTCCATGGAAGCTTGAGGGTGACCTTGGGCCAGTCATACACTCTCAGCCTAACCTATCTCCCAGGATTGCTGTGTGGGCAAAACTTGGCTATTATATTACTCACACCAGTTCAAGATCATAATTAAATAACACCAGCACCAGTACTGATCCTTGTAGGACCCTACCACTTCCTCCATTGAGAGAATTGTCCATTTATTCCTGCTCTCTGCTCCCTATGCAACCAATTTTTAATCTATAAGAGAACCTCCCCCACCATCTTCGGCCTCCCTCGGCCCCACCCACATCATCAAAGACGAGGCAGCAGGACACATTGGGCGGGGCCGAGGGAGGCTGAAGATGGGAGAGGCCGGGTGCGCCAATTCACACCAACGCGATTTCTCTACCTCAAGTGCCAGTGCGCCCCGCCACACGAGGCCTCTCTAGCACGCTAGTGCAATCCCCAGGAAAGGCCAGGTGCACCGGCAGGAGAGAGGCTTCGTGCGCTGAGGGAAGCTCTTGTGCCAGCGTGATCCCCCTGCAGGCCTCTCCCCCGCCACACGAGGCCTCTCTCCCTGTGATACCCCAGTGTGCTGGTGCAATCCCCCAGTAGGGGAGAGGTGTCGCGAGAGAGGCTGGGCACGCTGCAGCAGGAAGAACGAGTGCCATGGTGCCTGTCTGAGCCCCGCCCCCAAGCACGAAGGGGGTGGGGGGGGTGTCCCAAACCCTACGAAGTCACCTTAAGTTAGCAGCAACTTGACAGCACTATACACACAACCCCCCCACACAGTTATACAACAAAAAAATCTGTAAACTTTGTTGAAGGTATGCCATGTCTAATAATGTTCATTAATGCTTTTGACTTTGTTTATAGTAACTCTTCTCGATAATTTATTTATTTATTTATTTATTATTTCATTTTTATACCGCCCTCCCCCGGAGGGCTCAGGGCGGTGCACAACATCAACAGACAAATAAAACAAGAAGTTTAAAAAATTTAAAATGCAGCATACAATTTCCAAATCCAAGTAGGTTTAAATATTTAAAATAGATGGCATCCAGCTATTTAAAACTCCTCTTAAAAAGGGGGGGGGCAGTGGGTATCAGAATATTTCTTAAGCTGTTTCGGGCACCCATATCAGCGGCTGGTCTCACCAAAGGCCTGGTGGAATAGCTCGGTCTTACAGGCCCTGCGGAACTCATTGAGATCCCGCAGGGCCCAGACAGCTGGAGGAAGAGCATTCCACCAGGCCGGGACCAGGGCCGTAAAAGCCCTGGCCCTGGTAGAAGGCTGCCAGCCGCATCATAGAGAGCGAGGGTTACCAGCAAGTTGGCCTCTGCTGACTGCGAGGGACCGGCGATGGGACATATGGGGCCAGGCGGTCCTGCCGTAGGAGTACCGAGGAGTCCCAGGTCGCAGCAAGGCCTTTAAAGGTTAAAACCAATACCTTTGAAGACGATCCGAACTCAACTGGGAGCCGGAGTGCGAGGCTGACGTGAATACGAGGCATGATGTGATCTCTAAAGGCACCGCCTGCGTGAGCAAATGTCATGCCCGCCGCGATGCTGGACCAGTTTTAATTTCCGGATCAGCTGCCTGAGGAAGCGCCTCGCGTAGAGCGCGTTGAAATAGACTAGTCTGGAGGTGACCGTTGCATGGACCACTGTGGCCAGAATCCGCCTGGGAGAGGAAGGGGAGCCAGTCGCGGGCCTGGCGAAGATGGAAAAAAAAGCGCCAACCCGGGTTACGCATGGAGCCCACCTGGGTCTCCATTGAAAGAGACAAAATCCAGGTGGACCCCCAGGCTCGGCCGAACTGAGGGGGGTCCGGTACCAATGAGACCCTCCCACACACGGGCGGCTGAAAATCCCCCACCTCCCCACGGCCCAGCCAAAGGATCTTCCGTCTTCGTTGGATTCAGCTTTAACCTGCTCTGTTTTCAACCAACCAGCGACCGCATCACTTCCAAACAATGCTGTAGTAGAGCTGCAGGAGAATGCGGTGACCGCTCCCCCCTCCATCGACAGGTGAATAGGCTGCGGGTATCATCCGCGATTACTGATGACATACCACCGGCCCAAAGCTCCGTACTCAGCTGAGCAAGGGAGTTGCATATAGATGTTAAATAACAGTGGGGACAGCAGCACTCCCTGAGGTACACTGCAATGAAGCGGGCATCCTCGGGAGGCTTTGTCCCCACACCACTGCATTGCTGACCTCGGTCCCGGAGAAACTTGAGGCAATCCATTGAAGGACAAAGTGCCCCGCGACCCCGGAAGCAGCCGAGTTGCAAGGCTTGGTGTCAAAAGATGGAAGTGGATGCGCAGCCACATCAGAATACAATACCTGCGCGTAAGATCCAATAATACCAGCAGCAGCCCGATCCGCCTTGGTCGAGAGCTGCATCACGGAGTGTGTCTGTGACAGCTGACCGCAGAACAGTCTCCGTCCCATGCCCAGCACGGAAGCCGGACTGGAAGGGGATCGAAGGCCCGATGTGTCCTCCAGAAAACCCTGAAGCTGCTCCAACACCACTCTCTCAATTACCTTCCCCAGAAAGGAAAGATTCAAGATGGGGCGAGTAATGGTGGCCGGATCACTAGGATCTAACGACGGGTCTTTTAAGAGTGGAAGCGGACCACTGCCTCCTTCCAACCTTAACACCAGGAAAGACTCACCTTGCTCAAGGGAGCTATTGATGATATTCAACAGGTGGGGTCGCAGCTCCTCTCGGCATGTTTTTATAAGCCAAGAGGGGCATGGATCCAGAGGACAGGTAGTAGGTCTAACAGCAGCCAGGGCTCTGTCAACAGCGACTTCTGAGAGCAGGGAAAACTGGGCCAAGCAAGGGCCAGAAGACGGCAAGGGAGCCTCCAGTTCGCAAATTGTCTCTAAGGTGACAGGAAGGTCCTGGCGGAGCGACGCGACTTTATCTGCGAAGTAGCTCATAAATGCCTCACAGCTAATAGCCAATTGATCGTTTTTTGAACTCTCCAATAAAGAGGTGAGCGACCGAATAGTACGGAACAGTTGCGCTGGGCGAGAGCTAGCAGATGCGAGAGAGGAGGAGAAGAATGCTCTCTTCGCCTCCTTCATACGCCATCTCATAGAGCCTTCATAAGCGTCCTATAAGATGTTGGCAAGCAAGCTCGTCCGCTACACGGCAAGACTTCCTCGCCACACTTCGCTCTAGTACCGTCTAAGCTCCCGTTTCAGACAAGCGTGAGCTCTGCGTTATACCAGGGAGCCAGCCGGAGATGCGGGGAGGTCATTAGAGGGTGCCGAGGAGCAACAACCGCCGATGGCGCATTAAAAGAGGCGGGTATTCCAGTCCGCCACTAGTCCATCAAGGAGTGCCGGTGGGTTCAGGATCCTGTGAGAGCATTCAAGAATCCGACTGAGGATCCATATGAATCCTCCGCTGGCGAAGGTAAAAAATCCGCTCGTCGCTTAGTGTTGGGTTGTTCGCGTGCATGTTCAACCCGAACCTTCAGGGCATAGTGATCAGACCATGGCACTTTATCACAAGAGAGGATAAAGACCACATTTACACCTGGACCCAAAGATCAAATCCAATTAGCTGACCCCACGGCCTCATGAGTGGGGCCAGAATTTTACCAAAAAGAGAGACCCAGCGTGAAAGCCATGGATGACACCAGGTCCCTTTGACTGCTACCCGGTACATGATGAGGCCGAGCATGGGCGTTGAAGTCCCCCCCCCCCCAGAACAACAAGTCTGGGGACACCGCGGCGCTCTTTGAAGTCTGCCACCACCTCCAGCAGCAGCAGGCGAGGCCGTCCCCCTGGAGCGCTAGGCCGACGGGTACACCAGAAGGACAGCCAACCTCTCCGATGCCAAATCCACTCCAGGCCGGTTAACCCCTTGCCTCCATGCCAGTGATCTCCGGGACGGGGATAGCCTAAAAGAGATGGAATCATCGGATGAACATGCGCCAGCGCCTCCCCGGCCCTGTGGCGTTCGTGAACGGGTGGAGACATCGCGAAACTTTCTGGTGAAGTAGCGACCTGCAGCCCAAAGCGCACAGTCACCGCCTTCTCGCACCCAGGTTTCGGTGACACATGCCAGGTCCATCTGCTGAACTCCGAGAAAATCTCGGAGGACTGCGGTCTTGTTATTTATGGACCTGGCATTCATCAACACCAAGGACGAAGCAGGGTGTCTCTGATTGATAACTGACTAAACATTTTGAAGTGTAATTACCTTTTATGAGTTTCTGAACAAATATTTTATATAGTAGTTATATGCATAAAAATGGTGAGTTCATGCTAAACTGAGTCTGTTCTGGTATTAGGGTTCTCAATTCCAGGTTGGATAATTCCTGGAGAATTTGGGGGGTGGATTCTGTGGCTGGCAGGGTTTGGGGATGGGAATGACCTCACCGGAATATAATGCCATAGACTCCATCATCCAGCGCAGCCCTTTTCTTCAGGGAAACTGATCTCTGTCATCTGGAGATCAGCTGTAATTCCAACAGAACTCCCGGTCCCACCTGGAAGTTGGCAACTCTCTCAAATGAAATGTTCCTTTTTGCTCTCTGAACTTCAAGCACTGTTTGTAGAAGTGCTACTTGTTTTACCTCAGTCCTCCTCTGCACATCTGACATTAACAGAAACATATTAAAGTATGACTTGAAATGAAACTAACACAGCCATCTTAAGCCAAGTTAAATCCTTGTAGGTTCCATTGAAGTCAGTGGATTTAAAAGGAAGTAATGGAGAAAGGCAATGGCCAACCAGCTCTGAATGTCTCTTTCCTTGAAAATCCCAGCAGGAATAGCTGTAAGTCAGATATGTGATTTGATGGCAAAACCCCACTAAACCTTCTTAGGACAAAACTTAGGACTATCCTCTAAGTGACCAAGAATCTGGATGTCTACTCAGTTTTCTCGCCCAAATATTATTTTCCACATAAAGACCATACAAAGTTTTTATTTGGGTCACAGAAATAAACACAAGAATGTATCCATGTTACAAAAAAACTGGTGTCTGACTTTATTTACCTGAATGCTGTAGAATTTTTCTCCCTATGGCAATGGAGACGAGTGGGTGAGGGTGGAAAAGGAGTACACAATGATGAGGTTATTTCACTATCAATAGCATGAAGGAAAAGAGCTAAGTATTATTGCTGAAGATCAGAGAGCTTTGGGAATCAGAAAGTATGGTCAACTGGTACCTTAGATCGTAGAATCATACTCTGAACATAACAAAAATGATCACATATTCTGATAAGGGACAGTGCCAAGGGTGATGGTTTTCAGTCTAAGATATAATACATCTCTAAAGCTAGACCCCTGCAGTGTATGTGTTCAGAACCAGTCTGTTGGACAATCTTGTGAACATTTACGGGCTACTTTTACAGTTACTTTCCCTTACTAATATCAATGGCAAACAACAACAGCACATTAGTAATGGTACAATAGTCAGGTGTCAAATCACCTTCAAGAGGATTTGCCAGACACACATCTCCTACAGGAATCTGCCTTCCACTGAGTCATCTAGGACAGTGCTTTCTATGCTAACTAAAAACAATTATTTCCCTAAAAGGATCTGAAGGTTCTTAACCAAGATCTAGCTATCATATGAGTGTCTCTTTATTTTGGCAAACTTCACAAGATGTATTCTATAAAGTGATTACTCTGAGTACAGTGATGTATTTTTGCTACAGCAATCCAGATTACATATAGTTGTGATGCACCTCACCAGTGAGGTCTCCTCACATTTTCTTATTCTTTTCTTATTCTGTATAGCTTCCATGACTTGCTTGCCCCCACTTCTGAGTTACTCCCTGTGAAGATTGCCAACTTTTAAAAATTCCTTTTAATGTAATATCGATATTTCTTAAATTGACATTGTGCAAGCTGCTATAATTGTTTTTGTTCTTTTTAGAAAAATGCCAGCCATTGATCCGGGGGGGAGGGGAGGGGAGAACACTAATGAATAATTGACCATTGTCTGTGAATTGAACCAAGTAGAGGACAGCCAAATCCTGTAACTCTGCAAAGTTTTGTCTCATGTTCCTAAATTATCAAGTAATGGTATTTGTCTGAAGCTGCATGAAGTGAGGTTAGAAAAAGGATATTTCTAGAAAGGAGGAATAACAGAATATGCTTTAGTAAACTTCCCAGTGGAGATCTCTTACTCAGGAGAGAAGTAGCAGTTTGGGGATTTGATCCAGCAGGACTTTTTCTATATTCCTATGAACAGTGGTCGGATTCAAAAATTTTAATAACAGGTTCCCATGGTGGTGGGATTCAAACAGTGGCGTAGCACCAATGGGCGGGGCACGACGGGGGCGTGGCTGGGCATTCCAGGGGCGGGGCATTAATAATTTCTCTGTTACTGTAAAAAACTCTTACTGTAAAAAAAAGTTCCTAATTTCCAGCTGGTATCTTTCTGTCCATAATTTAAACTCATTATAGCAAGTCCTATCGTCTACTGCCAACTGAAACAATTACTTCTCCTCTAATTGACTGCCTGTCAAATACTTAATACTGTCAAATACTTAATTTTGTTTCTAGAAATCAAAAGAAGGATACTTTCCTTAAACAAGGAACCATATTTCTAAAACATGTTTTTAAAACAGCCCAACAGGGAGAATTATCCCGTTTTCTACCTTCGCTAACCAGCCACATAGGAAACAACAGGACTTTATGATTTTTGGACCTAATGGAATTTCTAAAGGAAAAGCAGACCCTATTAGTAACCCCTTCTCGGCACACACAAATAATTAGTAACCCATTCTCAGGAACTGGTGAGAACCTGCTGGATCCCACCTCTGCCTATGAAGCACCAGGTGCTTGTGTTTCTTTCGCCATATCTTTAAGGGGAAGTATTCCTTGCACAGTGACAAGCTATTTGTCTTCTCCAAGGGTAAAATGATTGTAGTGTGTTAACATCAGACATGAAACACACAGCTCTGCTGAATATTGTGCAACTATATTCATTTATATAGGGAGTGAGTATGACACATTTGCCTCTGAGACCTTTGAACTGCATGCACTCAAAGTGCAGCAGAGAAGGAGCATCATGCCAAATTGAGCAACAACTAATCTATAATCCAGAGGCTGTAACTTGTGCAATGTTGCTGGGATCTACTGTATCTCTTTTTGTGGTTGTATTCCCCTCTCTTTTAGCCTCTTTAATCAGTCACTTTACTCAAACTTTTTTTTGGGTAGAAAGGATTACTCAAAGAAACCTCCCCCCATCTATTTTTTTGTTGCTCTTCTTTTTTAAAAAAGAAGCTAATTATGTATTTTTTCTCGTTACCTCATGACAATAGATTTAAACTTTAATTGAGTTTTTTATAATATTTTAATTAATTTTCTCAACTATAATTTAAAAACAGAAAAGAAAATATAGAAAGAAAAAAAGAAAATACAGTTACTCATAAACTATATATATATACCGTATATATAAACTCTTAGAATTATAAAATTAATTCCATTCAGAGAGAACATTACATATTTTTAAGATTTGTTACCTTCTAACCTTTAGTTCCAAAACAGCAATAAGTATCTAGTAAGCAGTTACTTATAGCAAATTAATATTCTTACTATAGTCATTAACTTACATAATTGATTCAGTCTCATGTAAGAAATACAGTTCCCATTTCTCATCAAATTTATTTATTTATTTATTTATTTATTTCCATTTTTAAACCGCCCTCCCCCAGAGGGCTCAGGGCGGTGTACATCAATATCAAATATAAATACAAATATAAAAACAGTCTAATAACAATATTAAATTCACAGAATTTAAACAATTTAAAATTTGCAGATGGCAACAAAATTGTTGTTTTGACTATCTGTTTACTTTTTTTTAATGATTTTATTAGTTGTATAAATAGATGTTACAAGAGTTTACAAAAAGTTTAAAAAGTTTACAAGTAACAGATGTAGTAACTGAATATTTCATTTTACATCTTTTCTTTCCGATCAAGTACTTCATCATCTTAAATCAAATTCCAGGAATAAAAGAGGAAGAGAAATTTCTTCAAAAGGTAAGTTTAGCGAGAAGGGTAGGATAGAGGGGGGGGGGAGGGAAAAGAGGAGGAGTGGGGGGGAAAACATATAGAAAGCAGTATTTTATGATGCTCCTTATGAACATCATTCATATTTTTCCTCTTATCTTAACTGGATAAAAAAGACTTCTTTCAAGAGCTAATGCTGCCCTTTAATGGTGCAGCTAACACAATCCATCACTTTAAACAGATTACAGAAGAAAGGAACCAACTACAGATTACAGTATCTTCATGTCCAATTTGTTTATAAACTATGATCTATTTCTTTTAACATAGTTATCTTAATTCATAAAATACTACATCATAGTTAGTCTTTTAATAATCAACTGGGTAAACATTAACCTTTAGTTCTTTAGTTATAAAGTTTGTCCAGAGTTGCCAATTAGCAACATAGGTTTCAGCCGTGATTGTCCGTGTTTGGTATAAGTTCTTATCCATAATATAAAAGTATTGAACTTTTATCTTCCACTCTTCAAGAGTTGGTATGCGGTCCGTCTTCCAGATCTTTGCTAGGACCACTCTCGCTGCTACAAGTAAATGAGTCATTAAATATACATGTTTTTTCACAACAGGTTCATTTGACAGTACCGGACCCAGAAGGTAAGTCAGCAACTCCTTTTTAAATTTTCTCCCTATGATTTTTTCAATTTGTTGGTGAATCATGGCCCAGTACTGTTTTATTTTGCTACATGTCCACTGTTTACAAGATTTATTCATTTGGCCATTGCAGCATATTCTCTAACTTCATCTTCCCCAAGTTCTGTGTTATGATCGCTTTCAGTTTTCCAATGGGATGCAACTATTACCCTTGCAGCTGTTAATAAGTGCCAACATAGTTCATTAAGCTTCTTTGGAAGATTTTCAGGCAAAATGCCTAATGGCATAGTTTTAGTAGTAAAAGAAAATTTTAGATTACTGGTAAGTATTTTTTTGCATTTTCATATGTACTTCCATCTAATACTTCTTGATTTTTTTACAAGTCCACATGTGAAAGAAAGACCCAACCTCTTCTTGACATCTCCAACAAAGACCCACCATCACTATGTTTACTCATCTTCTTAATAACTTCTGGAGTTATATAGCATCTATAAAAGATTTTATACCAGTTCTCTTTTAACATCTGGCACACAGTAAGTTTAATATTTTTGGACCATAATGCTTCCCATTGCAGAAAAGTTATCTCTTTAAAGTTTTGAATCCATCTCACCATGCAGACTTCTACAATTGAGTGTTCCATGTTGATAGTTTTATTGGTTTTCCTGAACCTTTAGGTTAGAAAATACCAGAAAATGAAACCTAAAAGTTTAAATGGAATAAATTAAATTATTCCTACTAGGTTTCTAAACCAGGCAAACTGAGCCAGAAAACATTGTAAAATAAATTTCAACAAAAGCACTGTTCTAATTAAAAACGCTTAAGAAGACATGTATTATCATATATTGAAGTCTCCTGAAAATAGTAATTCAGGCCGTTTCCGCACGAATGCGGAAGCGGCCGGGTCGGCATACTAGACGCCGACCCAACGACGCCGACCCATGCGGACGGTCCCAGAAAGAACCGGGGAAACGGCGCCGCTGGGGGCCGTCGCCCAGTCGCCTTACCTGCTCTCCGGCCCTCCGGCGCGTCGCCGGGGCCTGGGGACACGCCTCCCCTGCCCTGCGTGCCTGCTTCCGGGTCGCAGAGCAGGGGGGCGTGTCCCCAGGCCCCGGCGACACGCCGGAGGGCCGGAGAGCAGGTAAGGGAAGCGAGGGGGTGGGGGGGAAGTGCTGGGAAGCTGCTGCTGTTCGCACGGCAGCGGTTTCCAGCCGGCATTTCCCCAACAAGAGCGCTTCCTAGCGCTCTGGGAAAATGCCGGCGTGGGGATGGGCGGGCGGTGCGAGGGCGGCACGGCTGCAATGCAGCTGCGCCCCCTGTGTGAATGGCGGCCTGGAGCCAGGGTTTTTGCCGTCCCCAGGCCGCCATATTCCGCCCGTGCGGAAACGGCCTCAGATAGGAAAAAGATACACTAAAGCAGGTTCAAAGGTGCAGGTTCAAAGGACGATGCAGTAAGATGCAGGTTCAAAGGACGATGCCTTGCAGAAAAGAGGAAAGCAGGCAGGCAACTTGTCTAGTAATTCACAAGGAGAAACACTTTATGTGAGAAATCAAATGTCCAGTGACAGCTTAAAGATTTACAATATTTATTTCACTGTGAGCTTTTGTGAATCACAGCTCATTTCTTCAGATAGATTTAATAGACTTAACAGCTGCAATAGTAGGCTTTGCAGTGGGGGAGTGCGCCTCAAGGGTCTCAGAGAAGTGAGTCTCTTAACTCCTAGAATTAGGAGAAGGCAGCATGGTAGTTAAGAGCAGTAAGCTCTCATTTGGAGAACTGGGGTCGATTTCCCACTGTAAATTAGATGTAGATTAATGCAAGTTTGAAAAGTAACCAGACCTTTTCGTCGCTGTTTCTTCGACCTCACTTGAGCCACTTTCAATTGAAGGCATCTGGTCCTGTCTCTGATTCCAGAAAATGGACATTCCCCACTACAGCAGGATCGGATTGCCAGGCTGTCCTGATTGGCTGTCATGCTGTGTCAGGGTGGATACTTTCCAACTCTTGGATTCTATCCAAGAAGACCCTGTTCTATCGAGTTAACATTAGTAAAAAGAGCAGGGGAATCCAAGTGTACCTGTTCTCTTGAGTTATCAAGTTCTTGTTTTATCGTTAGACTGGTAAATGTATGACCAAATCAGAGGAACAGGAGGAGCCGAGTGAGACAAAATCGAAACTTAAAGAAAAATCTGTGTGCGCATTGCGCGTTGCCTGGCACGTTCCAATTGGCTTGGAGCAATCCCATCACTGCTAAGGCGGGAATCTGAAAACGAACTCAGTCACCCGAAATTCCTCACCAATCCAGAATGTAAACGTGTCCTGACAAAAAGTTTCACAAGCAACCAGGTACGGGAGGAATGCGGGGTAAGGGGTGGGGGGAGCGACAGAGTCAGAACTGATCTGTGGCCCAAGGTTCAGCAGTGGGGAAAACGCAAGGAAACCGTGACATTTCCAGCCACTGTTCTGGAACTAATTGAAAGTAGGGAATCGACCTGGGTTTAATTCCCCACTCCTCCACATGAGCAGAGGACTCTTATCTTGTGAAACAGATTTGTTTCCCCACTCCTACATTCCTGCTGGGTGACCTTGGGCTAGTAACAGTTCTTCTGAACTCTCCCAGCCCCACCTACCTCATAAGCTGGCTCCATATCTCTCCCACTCTGACCTGGCCACAGTAATCTATGCAACCGTCACCTCCAGACTTGACTACTATAACTCGCTCTATGCTGGCCTGCCCTTGAAGCTATCCAGAAATTAAAACCTGTACAGCATGCAGCTGCCAGGAGCCTCCAGTCAGGATCATGTAACACCTATCCTGCAACATCTACATTGGCTGCCCATTGAGTACTGGGCCATCTTCAAGGTTTTGGTTCTGACCTTTAAGGCCATGAGTGGTTTGGGACCCACATACCTCTGGGACCGCATCTCCCCATATTGCCCTCTTAGGCCCCTCCGTTAATCGGAGGGGAATCTTCTGGTGATCCCTGCCCCAAAGGACATCTGGCTGGCTTCTGTGAGGGCCAGGGCTTTTACTGTCTTGGCACAACCTGGTGGAATAAGCTCCCTACTGAGATCAGGGCCCTGTGGGATCTCAATCAATTCCATAGGGCCTGCAGGATGGAGCTATTCCGCCAGGTGTTTCCATCAAGCCAGCCAGGTTAGATTTCATCATAGAGGGCCTCCCATGGGCAAGAGTACTTAGCGCCATCTTTTTAGGTTGTTATTTATTATACTGTATTTTATTGTAAATACTGGATTTAACTATTTTATAGTTGTTTTAAATGCATTCTATTTTTAAGTGGTTGTACTCCGCCCTGAGCCCTGTGGGGAATTGGGTAGGATAAATGAATGAATGAATGAATGAATGAATGAATGAATGAATGAATGAATGAATGAATGAATGAATGAATGAATGAATGTCAGAATTATCTACTCTGACTGGCAGCTGTTCTCCAGGACCTCTGATAGAGGTCTTTCACATCACCTACTACTCGCTTCATTTGACAGCTGGAAATTCGAGAGATGGAACCAGGGACCAAGGTTCCAAGCTGACAATCCACTAGTGAGCCATGGTTCCTCTCCAAAGAAATGTACAAGTCCCAGGGAGGCCATGCTGCCAGACTACTCCTGATTACTTCTTGGTCTGTCTTTTGTGCAGTGCTGCTGTGCAAATGTGCTGTATTGTGGTTCAAGTTACAGACCATGCTTCCAGAGACTACATGTTTGCAGCTTACAGTCATGCTGATCAATCCACTTAAGCAATCATTTGCAGGTAGATTTTGCCATTTTGCACAGTAAAATCCAGTTGCAAAGTGCACTGAAAGTAGACTGAAAGAGTGTTATTCAGCATGGGTGAAAGCGCCCTGTCTAGAGGCCAGGAACAGGAACCACAGTAGCTTTGTTTTTGGGCCAGATTGAAACCTGGTAACTGATTAGGACAATAGGAGCTGATGAATAGATAATTAACTATAGCAATTCTTCTTTTCTTTCTATCATCAAGAATAAGTAATGATAATGGCAGTACCAGAGTTGGGGTATGATTATGGAAAGGACTACTGGAAAAGCACTTTTCTCTGGTCTCGTTAATTGTATTCGAGAAGCCTATACCGATCCACCATCAAGGTACTCCTGCTGCATCCTTTCACTCCAAACTCCAAATGAAAAAGAAACAGGTTATTATACAGATATATTCACTAACTACAATAACGGTAATCTTTGTCATCAACCTTGCTTGCTTTATTGTCTGGCTTAATTAGTTCAGTGTGACAGCTTGATACCATTAAGATCATTTGCAGATGGACTAAATATTACCCTCTAAGTCCTGTAACACGTGATCAGAGCAGTGATGTCTGGAAGCTTTTGCAGGGCTATTTTTCTCTGATGAAAACTGACTCTGCCAAAGGCTACGCCAAACTTCTCATTGCTTGGCAAAGGGAAGCATGAAGCAATATTAAGAATTTGATACTTTTACGCTGCCCTTGCTGTTTGACTCTTGTGCGAACTAAAGCCGTAGCCTTAGCAACAGGAAATCCCATCCTAATTAGCCTCCATTTAACAATACCCCCTTGTATGCTGTTAGAATGTCAAGCACCTTCCATTCAGGGGATATAAGTGAAAGAAACATGGTGTTAAAAGTACTAGGCCAATGTTTCCAGACTCTTTTTTTTGCAAAGTGAATGGCACCACTGAGGTTCTTTGAGCATGAAGAACTCAGCCTGAAAACTAATTAAAGGATTTAAACTAGTTAAGAATTCAAACACTTAGATGATTTAAACTGCAGGATACTGTAATCCAAATGCAGTTGGTTGTGAAAAGATGGGACTCCTGTGAGAATTTCTAGGCTAACTTTTAGTCATATGTCCTGTTTTCCTTCATATAAAAGGGTGCTTTTTGCTCCAAAATGTGTCTGAGACACAGACAGAAATAGAGAAATAAAGAAAACTATCTTTTCACTTTGTAGATCCAGTTACATAATCTGTACCAATCTGTTGCCTTCATTATCTTGGAGTAATCTTTCTTCTGCAGAGTCATTAGAAGGTATACACCCCAAGAGATGGATGAATGCCATAGAAATCTAGAATATTCTCTTGGTCTATACTCTCTTGCTATGCAGAAGAATTATTACAGATTATTGATTGCTTCTAGGTGCCCTTCCACCTGACTCATAGTTTCTTTCATTATTGAGTCGTTATGTGATATAGGAAGATGCAATAAATGGCATTAAAAATGTCATAATTTCAGTTGTCATGATTTCAGTTCATGGTATTTACTGATCATATTCATGTTATTTGGAGGCCACTGGGACATGTCAGTGGCTTGCTTTGACTGGTCATAGGACAGTCATAGTAAATGTCATTAATTACCCATATGTTATGCTTAATATATTTTTATTTTTTCAGTCGCTCTTGAGAGTTATACTGTGTCAGAACTCTTGCTAGACTCTGATTTTTGGTACATCTGTTTCTACCCATTTTCTTCTCCCAAAAGTGGGTTTTCAGCAGCAGAAACCGAAATTAATCATAGCTGTGTCTACAAAGAGCCAATATAAGGATTGCCTAGAGATACAGCATGGGCCCTCAAGTTAAGCAGTCACAAGTAAGATATTGAGAATTTGTTTATTCATTTCCCAGGAAAGTTTCAGTTTCTTAGTCACATGAACAAATGTAGTGTGGGATACTTTTAATCTAATTCCCTGTTTCACTCATTTTTTTTCTTAAATTCTGTCCTAAATTTCTACCATGTATTGTATTTTCTGGTTAATCATGCTTCATGCCAGTGAATAATATATGGCAAACACCCCCCCCCCCAATAATATGTCAGAGAGAATTTGTGTCAAGATTCATAGTGCTTCCCATTCAGAATTCTTTTGCTACTGACTCTCCTTCTCTATGTTGTATCTGTACAATGAATCATAGACATGAAAAGAATACTTGCAACTTCATCTTTTAATAGAGAAGCCCTTCTAGAAGTTCATGGTTTTTTTACATTTTAAATTGTACTTATTTCATTGTATACCATGTGGGTGCTGGTCAAACAGCCCTATTTATCTTCAGTAAGGTTATCATGTTGTGTGTTTTCAGACCATACTTTGTGAGTATAGCACATTTACACATTGGCCAATAACGCATAAAGTATTTGCTGCTTAGTGGCGGCCATTGTTCGCCAAAGCAAGATTTCTTGTACGAACGTATTTTCTGGACCCCCACTTTCACTTTCCCCTTTCTTTGGGACAAGGGAAATCATTTATAGCACGATTTAAATCTTGCTTTGCTGCCAGAGTGAAACGGATTTGCCAGTGGGCACAGCTTTGCCCCAGACATCTTCTCTCCACCCATGACCAGCCTTCCTACTCCACACCACCATTTTGCATGCCTTCCTCCTCACCCCCTCTTCATGCTGTCATGCTTCCCTAAGTGCACTGCTTCCCTAAGTGCACTGCTTCCTGAAGTGCACTGATCAAGAGATGGATAGATCAATCTCTCATATGTATAGTGACTGGGGGGAGGGGAACCCCTTCATCTCTGTTTCATGTCTGTGTTCAGTCTCTCCTCCACCAGCACAACCTCAGCACAACTCTGGAGCTTCCCCTCTTGCCCCTCCCCCTATGCTGCTGGCTCCTATTCTGCTTTTCTCATATTGAGAGACTGAGAGATAAATCTTTTGATAAGGAACAATACCAAGCAGTCATCTTTTTGGCTTCACCTCCCCTCCCTTTGCTCTGCTTCTGCCCTTACATACATATTTATATATCTCCATATCTCTATCTATAGAGATAGAGGTATACAGATGTAGATATAGACACACACACACACACACAGAGAGAGAGAGAGAGAGAGAGAGAGAGAGAGTCAGAGACAGACAGACAGACACACAGACACACACACACACACACACACACACAGAGTAAGTATGGAGGGGAAGGAAGAGAGGAGAGCATATCAGCTCTCTACCTTTAAGGCTGTAAATGGGCAGAGTTCAGAGAACCCTGAGAAGCAGAGGCCCAGCAAGGTTCAGCAGACAAACTGAACTGCAGGCTGGGAGCTGCCTTCTCATGTCTGTCTGTCTTTCTGTCTGTCTGATTTATATCCCGCCCAATCCCTGAAGGTAATTTCTGTAAACACAGAAATGAGAGGAGAGCCCACTATGAGCACACTACACAAAGAACAGGCTCGATGTAAGTGTTCCATGCGTATTGGGCCGTTGTTTGAATGTTTTATGAAGTTTGTTCCATAGTTAAATATATTTATTTGTAACCCTTACAGGTCTTCCTTTTTCGTAACTTGCATAACTTGCAAATTTACCATCAGGGCTCAATTCACATCTTCTCCTGAACTATTGCACAGAATTAATGTCAACAGTCAAAGTGGTCACCTGCACCTCTCATGGACCACAGATTTTCTACAGACCCTATTAAAGGCAGTGTTTGTTTGAGAGGTAGTTTTCATTTCAATTGGGGGAGCTTCTGACTGTGGTGCAATTACAGCTTCCTCTGAGTCTGTTTGACCATTCCCTTAACATTTTCAAACTGTTAGCTGTGAACTCTCTATGACCCTTTTGGGTTTAATTCCACTTGTCCTGTTTTGCCTCCTGTTCAGAAACTATGCTGCACATCCTGGCTCCTAGACTTATCTGCTCCTCTAATGATTGTAGATGTAATCCTGCCCAGCTATCTATTACCTTCATAAGGGCAGACAGGATCAAAAGACAAAGGCTGCATGCTCTGGCAGATCTAGGAGGATAGCCAAATGATTAGCACCGAAGGAATAGGGCCTGTCAAGGTGAAAACAGGGATGTTCAAAGACCTACCCATTTAGCATATGGACTGTTTCTGAACAGAGAGGCAGTTTTTGGTCAATAAATTCAACTTTGTGAACAATTTGGGCCTGTTTGTCAGGTTGCTTTTCAAATATTCAGTAAATACTGTGCATTTGGCAATGTTTCACACATGCACATTCTTACTGCCGGATAAGTCTTACTTTTGTCCCTGTCCCCCATAGTTCTGCTGTTGCTCCATGCTGCCTGGCAGCCAATTATATAAACTGCAAGCAAATTAATCAATCAGCTACAGTTTATCAGTAAACATTATATTTTAGACCATTACTTATTTATTTCATTAAATATCGATACCACCCCGTCCCCTTCCTTTTTGGTATTTACAAATCTAACTGTTTGGCATTAATTTAAGTCTGTCTTCTTGTCATTATTTTGTGCTTTTTGCAAGGCCTTACGGGGGCACAGTTCCACCTTTTAATTACCTGACAACCATGTTTATGGGTAGAATCATCTCACATAATGTGCAGATACAAATGCTCCGCAAGACAGGGTAATGAAATTCCACCACCACCACTATTCATGCAGCTGTAAAACTGTTCAACAACCGTTTTAAGGCAGGTGGCAAACAAATTACTAGAGGTTTGACTCATGGGTGCTCATGGCTTTCAGGCACATGTTGCCTATCCAACATGTTTTCCATGAAATTCACAGATATCTAGGTCAGGGGTCAGCAACATTTGGCTCCAAAGCCAGCTGTGGCCAAATATGGCTCTCTAAAGAAGAAAATCCAATTTAAAGATCCAATCTAAAGTTATGATCTATCGTTGAGACAGGTGGGATGCTGCAATAAACAGGCGGTGAAGGAAATGGCAGGCAAATACTTTTATGAGGCTGAAGGGCTTGTTAGTGATGGTTTACAGAAAGGAAAATGATAGAGGTGAATAGCTGGCAGTAATCCAAGCACAAGCTATGCAGATTTATGTCCATTCACTAAAGCAATTGTGCAGGGTGCCCATGTATTCCTTATTACAAGACCTTCTGTGTACCACTTTCTAATAAATCATTCACAGAACTTGAGTTAAGGAGACTTAATGGATTATTAACCAACATATCAGTAATTTCAGTTGCGCCCAGATGTGCAGAGGTTCCATCTGGTGAATAACCACAGGACACATCTTGGAATTAAATTGGGCCGCAGCCCTTTTATTGAGGCAGAAGCTGGGCAAGCAAGAGGAGCACATCCATTTTGTGGCTGGTCAGTACCCCCAGCTGACCCCAGTACCAAACCCCAATCCATATTGGGGAGGACAGGAGGTACTGGGCCACCTAGGCGCCTGCCTGCTATGGCTCCCTTCCTGCTGTGATGTCGGGCTCGAATTGCAGAGGCCTCCACGGCATGCGCCATGAGCCCGCTCCACCCCAAGCCTCTTATGGAGGCCCCCAACCATGGGAAGAACTGGCAGGCAAGCTCAGCCTCCCCCTAAAGATACACTCCTCTGCCCAAGTCGCCAAGGCTACGACAAAGCGAGCAGCACAAAACCCTGCCAAAATAGGGAGGGAGGGTTATTTATGGAAATGGGTTTTCTTATATTATCTCATTGTTGATATGTTGCTGTGAATTTTGATGTAGTTTTGCTCTTTAGTTTTCAAAGGTTACACAGCTCTTCTCTAAGTCAAAGTGCTGCCTCTGTCATCCTTGTGCCCCAAGTGGTCTCTTGTGACATGAACTGGCCCTGATAGGATCAGTCCTTCATTTTTTTGTATCAGTTCAGGATTTTTTTGTTTTGTATTTGTTGGGGTTCGAACAATTTCTATCCCGTTTTTACCACCAAAGGCAGCAATAAAAACAAATAAAATACCAGCATTAATCAAATATTAAATAGCATATTATAATAGCAGTAGTAAAATGGATAGCCAGTAATATTTTGATAATAGCAACAATTACAATAATATGTCCAGCAATTACAACAACAATATCAGAAACCCTAGGCATACAAACATACCTTAAGTTGAGACTGGAAACTCAGCACGTTCAGTGCCAGCTTAAAACCTGTAGGGTGGGGGGGGGGTCCTATAATCAAGGTGCCACCACAGCAAAAGCCCTGCCTTGAGTGGCAATCAACTTTATTAATGGTGTCACATGGTGCAGGGTTCCAAATGCAACCAGACTAACTGGGCTGATTGGTACAGGAGCAGGCAGATATTGGGGTGAATCCTTCTGCCAGCAGATTGGGGTCATTTTAAAACTCTAGTTGGCAACTAGGTTGTTAAGGGGGGTGGTTTGCCATCAACTCACATCTGACTTCTGGCAGACCCCAGTGGCATAGCGGGTGGGGGGGGGGTGTTGTGACGCCCCGGGTGTGCGCTGCAGCAGGGGCATGGTGGGGGCACTTCAGGGCACGTCTGTGACAGGGGCACAGGGCGCACATGTGCTCAGGCACAATTCCCTCTCGCTCTGCTCCTGGCAGACCCTGATGGGGTTTTCAAGGCAAGAGACTAACAGAGTTGGTTTGCCATTGCCTGCCTCTGTCACCACCTTGGTATACCTTGGAGCTCTCCCATCCAAATACTTGCCAGGGTGACGCCTACTTAGCTTTTGAGATCTAATGAGATCACGCTGGGCTGGCCTATCCAGGTTAGGGCAATTAGTTTTGTAAAAGGCCAATTAGATTAGATAGAGCAGGGTTATGGGACAAAACACCACCCCAATATTTGCCTCTTCCTAAACACCAACACAAAAGTCAGAATGCCCCATTATTATTTGGTGCTATTCCTACATAGTCCTATTTTACCTAAATTGGCAATTTATGGAGCCATGTTTGGCCATGGAACTACCAGAGGTCTCTGCTTCAGAACATTTAAATGACAGAAGCTAACAGAGCTCTTGTTTAAATGAAAGGCTGATATGGCACAAAATATTCAGAGGATTCCTGAATTCTGATCACTTTGCTGGTCCACCTTAAATCATGGTGTGAGTCCTATGCATAGTTATCTGAATATCAATTTGTTATGGTTGTTTATTCATGTGTTCTTGCTTTCTGAATGCACATGCTCTCCTTGCTTTAACTCCCTGATTTGAATGAAGTCTCTATCACCTTAAAGACAGCTGAGAAAGGAATGGCTGCCCCTCTGTTTCTGGGATTAATTTAAAGTGCTGGTTGTTACCTCTGGTCTCATATTATTCAACTTGCCAGTTAATAACTGCCTCTCAGGCCCTGCTTTCTGTGCTCCTGCCTTCAGAAGCGAGGCAGCTACTTTGATTTCTTTTCCATGCCAGGCCAAAATACAGTTTAAAACTCAGTTTTTTAATTAGGGTTTTTTAAACCAATTTTTTAATGGATAGCTTCTATTTTATGGATAGTTTCACACTATGGTTTTTTATATTGTAATTTTGTTAAAAAATTTAAGCCACCTTGATCAAAACTTAGAAGAGGTAGCATAGGAAATCTTAAATACATACATATGTACGTACATACATCTTCCCACACTTCAACAGAAACCTGGATAGGAAACACACACACAATTAAAACCCATATCAGTCCAATCCATTTTGAAGATCTTGCCCCAGAGAGAGTGTTCAAAAGGAGAAACAGATGCATGATTATTTCAACCAAAGAGTTTTTTAAAAATCAATTGAACATGCATTTACACAAACACTCTTCCCATGTAAAAATGATAAGATTCACAGATAAATTTGATCCTGTAAAATAGACTTATTTCTGGGCTTCATCTCACAGAGAAATCATGTTTTCTGAGAGAACTGAGGTCCCTAGGGTTGAGGGAGGATAATTTAGTTATGAAGAACTGGAAAGAGTTTTAACTTGAATATTGGTCCTTGGACATTTTTATGGTTTTATTAATGATATACATACTGAAAACATAGTTAAAATCAGTTTGAATACATAATGAAATCTCCAGAAATTAAAGTTCAAATGGTTCTTCCAAGGGGGTTCATTATACAAGCTATTTGTATCTTTGGAAATCTACAAAATGAATAGGTCCCAATAGGTGACCCTATTTTGCTTAGGTCAAATGGTATAATGAGAAGAGATATATATATTCATACTAGGAGTATCCCACAAATATTGCCGATGTGACTCAGAGGCCTTTACAGCCACAACCTAATTATCTTTCAGGGGGCTGTTTTTGTCAGATATATCTTAGAAAGGATACAGTGGATCTTTAGGTCACTTGGTCTGCAATACACAAATTCTGACAACCTAATTTGCACATCATAAAGTCTGATTCATTACAGTGGTATGCCTAATTTGCATAAGCCCCAAGAAATGCTTCAACTTTTCCTTCTCTATTTTAGAAAAGCATTAGAACTCCACAGACGAAACTATGTTGATAGGTCTGCAAGAAATATAAAATACTAATATTTCTGTTTGAAACAATAGATTGCTTAAGAGAAGATCCTTTACATTATAAGGTTATAGCCTGGCAGAACTATCCTAAGCAGGACTACTCAGAATCCTACTCATATCTATTCAATGGGACTTACTCCTAGGAAAATGTTCTTAGGATTGTACTGTCACACTGCAACATGTTATCACAAAGGTTTATGTTACAAAGTGACCAAGATCAGCCTTCTTACCTGGGATACTTCCTCTAGTCCAAGAGTCCCAAAGCTTTTTGAGCCTGTGAGGACCTTCTGAATTTTGAGACAGGGGGCACAAAATAGCTGCCACAGAGGCAGAGCAAAGCATGGATACACACATAAGGGGATAGGAAGTATAAACGTGCACAAACAGAAGAACAGTTGTTTTTAGCCATGCAAGCTCAATGGTTTAGTACATCCATTAAAAACTGGATTACAAAATTAGCGCATCCATTGGAAAACAATGCAATGCATACAATAAAATAGGATGATGATGATGATGATGATGATGATGATGATGATGATGATGATGATGATGATGATGATGATGATGATGATGATTTATTGGGTTTATAGACCGCCCTCCCCCGAAGGGCTCAGGGCGGTGAACAACATGTAGAAAGAGCACAATCAAAATACCATATAAATATAAGTTAAGATGGCTCTAATAAAAATAAACCCTACCCCATTAAAATGCAGCATTAAAAGAACAATGCAACACAACAGGATAATAAATACAATAAACAACGCTGCTACAGGTTCAGAGAGGAGGGAGAACTTCTCACAATATGACAAGAACTGCCATAAATTGCTGGTCACAAAACTTATTCAGATAGTGACCCTATTACATTGTTGACCACTATTCAGTTCTTAGAAGAGTCTGCAGTAGTGGTGTGAATGTCCAGCAGACAGTGGGTAGAGCACTTCCCCACACATGAAACTAGATTATTCATCTCTGTGTGTTTCCCCTTCCATCTTCTTGGGTGGGTGATAGAGACAGAGAGAATGCTCTTGCTCTCTTGCATTCTAAGGAGGACAGTATATAAATACTTTAATGAAAGAAATATGTAATCTGTCCTGAGTTTCAGCAAGAAAGGCAGACTATACATTAAATAAATACTTGCTCAGTCTTGGGCTATTTTAAATTGATTAAGTAGCCATTTCATTGTCACAAGAAGCCCTTGGGTGGGGGAGAAATCAGACACAGGATATGCTGTTGTGGGTTTGCATGCGCGCACACACACTTTAAAAAAAGCTTTTTCCACAAACAACGTCTCCATTTTTGTCTTCAAGTGAGGTGGATCCTGGAAAGATTATCTTGAATTTTCTGCTTCTTGGACTGACTGTGGAGAATGACAAATATCTGCCATGCTCAGGCATGTTCTTGTTATCACAGAGTCCTGAAAAACTAATAGTGCTGCTATCCTACAGTGAGTTTCTACTGGCTTTTCAAAATTTTTGGCCATCATGTTGCAGCTGATTCATGGTGACCCCTTACGGTTTTTAAGGCAAGTGACATCCAGATGTGGGTTGCTGTTGCCTGCCTCTGAGTAGCAACCCTGGCATTCCTTGGAGGTCTCCCATCCAAATACCATAATAAATAATAAATGTATTTGAGGTCCAAAGACCCAACATTTACATACAAACCAAACAGTAAAATGCTGGAAATTACATTAAAACATCCACATTTCAACGATAACAATGTCACTGCAAGTTAGGACATGTTTTTCAATGTTTCAGATAAAAACTTTGCATTGACAGAGCTATCTTAGGATTTTCATTCTCAAATAAATTCTAACATAAAAATAAGATGTCTGATTTGGAATTTGCTTCAAAAGGGGATAAATAAATTGTCTATCCAAATACTGACAAGGGTGGACCCTGCTTAGCTTCCAAGATCTGGTGAGACTGGGCTAGCCTTGGATAACCAAGTCAGTCTAAGCCAGGGGTCAGCAACCTTTACCACCCAAAGAGCCATTTGGACCCATTTTCCACAGCCTCGAAGATCTACCGAGCTGGAGAAGCAGCTCCACAAGGAGCCACATCCGGTTCGGCCACTCACCTTTCCTTCCAGTGCTGCTCTGGAGGGTTGGAGGGACACGCCCACGCTACCTTCCAACCTCCAGGCCATGCAGAGCAGTATAAGGCTGAAAGAGCCGCATGCGGCTCCAGAGCCGCGGGTTGCAGACCCCTGGTCTACGCCCACTGTACACAGAATTGTACTATGGGTGACTTCATATTTGTGGGAATCCCTTCCTGTACTTTCCCTGGTGAGGTAGTCTGATGAATTCTTGGATAGTGAAATCTCCACTAATTGTGAAAGATCAGCAGTCCAGGGGATCATGCATTTTTTCATAATGACCTCTGGAAGAGTTCTGTTCCAGTTTTAAGTCCTATTGCTCCTATTATCCTCTGCTCCTATTATCCTCAGTTAGTGGGCACATGGCGATTCTGCCCAGTGTTGCTGGAGTGCACAACTTCATGATCACTGCATTAATTCTTTAGCTGACAGCTGATCTTCTCCAGCAGGCTGTAGCCATGACCAACCTGCGTCAGTAGGTTACTGACCATTCCTGGACCAACATTTAAGGTTATCTTATCTTGGATGTTAGTTGCCCTGTGATCTGTCCTTGGTCCTGATGCTGGGTCTTCTTAATTTGGATTCTGGGATAACCTGATCATACTTTTCCTGTGTTTTATTTCTTCTAACCTCTCTGTGGTCCTGCCCTGGTGACAGCTCACTTCAGAACAATCAGCTATATCCCCACTATCACAAGACAGAGTCATAATTTATTTATTTATTTATTTATTTATTTTTTAAGCTTTTATACCGCCCCATCCCCGGAGGGCTCTGGGCGGTGTACAGCAGAGGGAAAACAATGTAAATAATTAAATTAAAACATTTAAAAGCAGCGACAACCATAAAACATTCCTAATAATATGATAAACTACTGTAAAATAGATGGCGTTCACTAATCTACTACAGTAATTTCATCACCTCCCCCAAAAGGGGGGGCGTTCAGCATTCTAACCTAAAAATTCCCTCCCCCTTCCAAAAGGGAGGAATGGCGAGTCTGAGATGACAGCTGGCCCAGATGTCAGGGCCCGGCCCAAGTATCAGGGCCGGGCCAGGGGCGGGGGCACCATCAACGGCTGAGTCCTCCAAAGGCCCAGTGGAACAGTTCCGTCTTACAGGCCCTGCGGAACACCCCAAGGTCCCGCAGGGCCCGGACAGCTGGAGGAAGAGCGTTCCACCAGGCCGGGGCCAGCGCTGTAAAGGCCCTGGCCCATGTGGAAGCAACCCATTATCATCGAGGGGCCAGGGACCGCCAGTAGATTGGCCTCCACCCGATGGGAGAGGCCGTGCAGGGACGTATGGGGTGATCGCGGTCACCGAATCACGATGGTCCCAGGCAGCGCAAGGCCTTGAAGGTCAATACCAGCACCTTGAAGATGATCCGGAATTCCACCGGGAGCCAATTACGCTGGCACAGTATGAGTTGAATATGTAGCCGGGCAGCGCTACCTGCAAGCCGGCGCGCCGCCGCATGCTGGACCAGTTTTAATCTCCGGATCAAGCGCAAGGGAAGGCCTGCGTAGAGCGAGTTACAATAGTCTAATCTGGAGATGAACATTGCGTGGATCACGGTGGCTAGGTCCGCTTGGGAGAGGAAGGGAGCCAGCCGCCAGGCCTGGCGAAGATGGAAGAAAGCAGCCCGGGTTGTATGGAGCCACCTGGGTCTCCATTGACAGAGGACGAATCCAGGTGGACCCCCAGGCTACATCACCGAGGAGAGAGTCAGTGCCAAAGTGGCCCCCTCCCACACCCGGCGGCTGGAAAGACTCTCCCCGCCCCCCACGGCCAAGCCAGAGGATCTCCGTCTTCGATGGATTCGGTTTCAGCCTGCTCTGCCGCAACCAGCCAGCAACACGCCTCCAAACAGTGCTGTAGAGGCCACAGAGGCGGCGGCTGCTCCCCCCTCCATCAACAGAGCAGGCTGGAGTGAAATGTCTGCATACTGATGACATACCAATCCCGAGAAACTCCGTACCAGCTGAGCAAGGGGTCGCATATAGATATTAAATAGCCAGCGGGGATAGTAGGTGCTTACAAGGGTACACCGCGTGGAAGCGGGCACTTCCGGGAGGCTTGATCCCCGCACCTCACTTGCTGACTCCGGCCCCGGAGAATAATCCATTGAAGGACAGTGCCTCGCGCTCCAGAGGCAACCAGAAGGCGGTGGGTCAAAAGGTGCGTGGTCGACCACATCAAGCGCTGCGGTGAGATCTAACAACTTCCAGCAGCTGCATGCGATCCGCCTCGATCCAAGCTGAATACTGAGGTGTATCTGTGGCGGCAAGCGAGAACAGTCTCCGTCCCATACTGGCACCACGGAAGCCGGACTGGAAGGGGTCAAAAGCCACGTCGTCATCCAGAAAACCTTGAAGCTGCTCCAACACCACTCTTTCAATTACCTTCCCCAGAAGCGAGAAAGATTCGAGACGGGGCGGTGAGTGGCCAGATCACTTCGGATCTAACGATGGTCTTTTAAAGATTGGTAGGACCACTGCCCTCCTTCAACCCATCCGGGAAGGTTCCTTGCTCAAAGGGAACCATTGATTATACTCAACAGATGGGGTCGTAGCTCCGCCCGGCAGGTTTTCACAGAAAACCAGGGCCGAGGCTGCGGATCCAGAGGACAAGTAGTAGGTCTAACAGCAGCTAAGGCTCTGTCGACGGCGACTTCAGAGAGCAGGGAGAACTGGGCCAAACAAGGGCCCGAAGGCGGCAAGGGAGTCTCCAGTTCACCAATTGTAGCTAATGTAGGCGAAAGGTCGCGGCGGAAGCGCCCGCCAGTCTTATCCGCATAAAAAAAGCTCGCAAATGCCTCACAGCTGATACTCAATTGGGAATTTGAAGATCTCTCTCCGATAAGGAGGTCAATGACCGAATTATGCGAGAAACAATTGTGCTGAAGAGCTAGCAGATGCGAGGGAGGAGGAGAAGAAGGCCCATATTCACTTCCTTAAATTAAGCCACCTCCTCAAACTTTCATAAGCGTCCTATAGGGTGTTCGCGCAACTTCGTGCGTGAGTTTTCCTCCACACTTTCGCTCTAGGCGTCTAAGTTCCCGCTTCATGCGGCGCAGCTCCGCATCTGTATACCACGGAGCGCGTCGCCTGTAGCGGGGACGTAGAAGGCGCCGAGGAGCAACAGCATCGATGGCATCCGGAGAGCGAAGGAGTTCCAGTCTCCACCACCTGCTCGCTAGGTGTGCGGCCGGGTTCAGGGTCCGCCAGAGCATTCAGGAAACCAAGTGAGGTCCATAAGTCTCAGCGGTAGGGCGTAAAATTAGCCGATAAGCCTAGAAGCGAGACCCGATAAACCAGGAAGTCCACCCGGACCGCTAGGGCGCAATGGTGGGACCATGGCACTCTTTCAGTAGAGAATCTGACCAAATTTATCCCCGACCCGAAGATAAATCCAGCATTATTGCCCAGCCTCATGGGTGGGGCCAAAATTTATCAAGGGAGAGGCCTAAGCGTGCGCCATGGATGACACTAGATCCGCGGCAGCTGTACAGCGAGGCGGCATCGACATGGGCGTTGAAGGGGCCCAAGACGTAAGCCTTGGGCCCAGGAACGCGGCATGATCGGCCACCACCTCCAGCAGCTGTGGCAGGCCGCTTCCCGATGCGCTAGGCGACCGGTACACTGGAAGAACGGCCAACCTCTCCGGAGGCCAACCGCTCCAGGCCGAGCCACACTCTATGCCCGGTGACCTCCGGGACGGGGGCTGCCCTAAAGGGGAATAGATTCCGCGGATGAACAATGCTACACAGCCCCGGCCCTGTGTTCGAGATTGGTGAAGGCATCGCGAAGCCAGTGGGCGCGACCTCGCTTAAAGTGACGGTCTCACCTGCTCGCGCGCAGGTCCTGCGGTGACGCATGCCAGATCCGCCTGTTGGGCTCCGAGAAAATCTTTCGGAGACACTGCGATCTTATTGTTGATAGACCTGGCGTGAAATTAGCGCGAAAGACGAAGCAGAGTGTCCCTGATCCCCGACTACCGTCGTTTCTCGGGATAGGTCGGAGGTCAGAAGGCAGACGAGCATAATTATATCTCATGTGTCTTCTATCATATGGCCGCCGCCTACCGCTGTATCTACCCCGTCCCATCAATACAGGGATCCCCAGCCCCAAAGTTGGTGCCCCCATGACTCTAGAACATAAGAACATAAGAACTAGCCTGCTGGATCAGACCAGAGTCCATCTAGTCCAGCATTCTGCTACTCGCAGTGGCCCACCAGGTGCCTATGGGAGCTCACATGCAGGATATGAAAGCAATGGCCTTCTGCTGCTGCTGCTCCTGAGCACCTGGTCTGCTAAGGCATTAGCAATCTGAGATCAAGGAGGATCAAGATTGGTAGCCATAGATTGACTTCTCCTCCATAAATCTGTCCAAGCCCTTTTTAAAGCTATCCAGGTTAGTGGCCATCACCACCTCCTGTGGCAGCATATTCCAAACACCAATCACACGTTGCGTGAAGAAGTGTTTCCTTTTATTAGTCCTAATTCTTCCCCCCAGCATTTTCAATGAATGCCCCCTGGTTCTAATATTGTGAGAAAGAGAGAAAGATTGCTCTCTGTCAACATTTCCTACCACAAGCATAATTTTATAAACTTCAATCATAACATCCCTCAGACGTCTCCTCTCCCAGAACTAAAGAGTCCCAAAAGCGCTGCAGCCTCTCCTCATATGGGGGGGGGGGGTGGGGGGGGGGGGGGGTGGGGGGGGGGGGGGGTGGGGGGGGGGGGGGGTGGGGGGGGGGGGGGGTGGGGGGGGGGGGGGGTGGGGGGGGGGGGGGGTGGGGGGGGGGGGGGGTGGGGGGGGGGGGGGGTGGGGGGGGGGGGGGGTGGGGGGGGGGGGGGGTGGGGGGGGGGGGGGGTGGGGGGGGGGGGGGGTGGGGGGGGGGGGGGGTGGGGGGGGGGGGGGGTGGGGGGGGGGGGGGGTGGGGGGGGGGGGGGGTGGGGGGGGGGGGGGGTGGGGGGGGGGGGGGGTGGGGGGGGGGGGGGGTGGGGGGGGGGGGGGGTGGGGGGGGGGGGGGGTGGGGGGGGGGGGGGGTGGGGGGGGGGGGGGGTGGGGGGGGGGGGGGGTGGGGGGGGGGGGGGGTGGGGGGGGGGGGGGGTGGGGGGGGGGGGGGGTGGGGGGGGGGGGGGGTGGGGGGGGGGGGGGGTGGGGGGGGGGGGGGGTGGGGGGGGGGGGGGGTGGGGGGGGGGGGGGGTGGGGGGGGGGGGGGGTGGGGGGGGGGGGGGGTGGGGGGGGGGGGGGGTGGGGGGGGGGGGGGGTGGGGGGGGGGGGGGGTGGGGGGGGGGGGGGGTGGGGGGGGGGGGGGGTGGGGGGGGGGGGGGGTGGGGGGGGGGGGGGGTGGGGGGGGGGGGGGGTGGGGGGGGGGGGGGGTGGGGGGGGGGGGGGGTGGGGGGGGGGGGGGGTGGGGGGGGGGGGGGGTGGGGGGGGGGGGGGGTGGGGGGGGGGGGGGGTGGGGGGGGGGGGGGGTGGGGGGGGGGGGGGGTGGGGGGGGGGGGGGGTGGGGGGGGGGGGGGGTGGGGGGGGGGGGGGGTGGGGGGGGGGGGGGGTGGGGGGGGGGGGGGGTGGGGGGGGGGGGGGGTGGGGGGGGGGGGGGGTGGGGGGGGGGGGGGGTGGGGGGGGGGGGGGGTGGGGGGGGGGGGGGGTGGGGGGGGGGGGGGGTGGGGGGGGGGGGGGGTGGGGGGGGGGGGGGGTGGGGGGGGGGGGGGGTGGGGGGGGGGGGGGGTGGGGGGGGGGGGGGGTGGGGGGGGGGGGGGGTGGGGGGGGGGGGGGGTGGGGGGGGGGGGGGGTGGGGGGGGGGGGGGGTGGGGGGGGGGGGGGGTGGGGGGGGGGGGGGGTGGGGGGGGGGGGGGGTGGGGGGGGGGGGGGGTGGGGGGGGGGGGGGGTGGGGGGGGGGGGGGGTGGGGGGGGGGGGGGGTGGGGGGGGGGGGGGGTGGGGGGGGGGGGGGGTGGGGGGGGGGGGGGGTGGGGGGGGGGGGGGGTGGGGGGGGGGGGGGGTGGGGGGGGGGGGGGGTGGGGGGGGGGGGGGGTGGGGGGGGGGGGGGGTGGGGGGGGGGGGGGGTGGGGGGGGGGGGGGGTGGGGGGGGGGGGGGGTGGGGGGGGGGGGGGGTGGGGGGGGGGGGGGGTGGGGGGGGGGGGGGGTGGGGGGGGGGGGGGGTGGGGGGGGGGGGGGGTGGGGGGGGGGGGGGGTGGGGGGGGGGGGGGGTGGGGGGGGGGGGGGGTGGGGGGGGGGGGGGGTGGGGGGGGGGGGGGGTGGGGGGGGGGGGGGGTGGGGGGGGGGGGGGGTGGGGGGGGGGGGGGGTGGGGGGGGGGGGGGGTGGGGGGGGGGGGGGGTGGGGGGGGGGGGGGGTGGGGGGGGGGGGGGGTGGGGGGGGGGGGGGGTGGGGGGGGGGGGGGGTGGGGGGGGGGGGGGGTGGGGGGGGGGGGGGGTGGGGGGGGGGGGGGGTGGGGGGGGGGGGGGGTGGGGGGGGGGGGGGGTGGGGGGGGGGGGGGGTGGGGGGGGGGGGGGGTGGGGGGGGGGGGGGGTGGGGGGGGGGGGGGGTGGGGGGGGGGGGGGGTGGGGGGGGGGGGGGGTGGGGGGGGGGGGGGGTGGGGGGGGGGGGGGGTGGGGGGGGGGGGGGGTGGGGGGGGGGGGGGGTGGGGGGGGGGGGGGGTGGGGGGGGGGGGGGGTGGGGGGGGGGGGGGGTGGGGGGGGGGGGGGGTGGGGGGGGGGGGGGGTGGGGGGGGGGGGGGGTGGGGGGGGGGGGGGGTGGGGGGGGGGGGGGGTGGGGGGGGGGGGGGGTGGGGGGGGGGGGGGGTGGGGGGGGGGGGGGGTGGGGGGGGGGGGGGGTGGGGGGGGGGGGGGGTGGGGGGGGGGGGGGGTGGGGGGGGGGGGGGGTGGGGGGGGGGGGGGGTGGGGGGGGGGGGGGGTGGGGGGGGGGGGGGGTGGGGGGGGGGGGGGGTGGGGGGGGGGGGGGGTGGGGGGGGGGGGGGGTGGGGGGGGGGGGGGGTGGGGGGGGGGGGGGGTGGGGGGGGGGGGGGGTGGGGGGGGGGGGGGGTGGGGGGGGGGGGGGGTGGGGGGGGGGGGGGGTGGGGGGGGGGGGGGGTGGGGGGGGGGGGGGGTGGGGGGGGGGGGGGGTGGGGGGGGGGGGGGGTGGGGGGGGGGGGGGGTGGGGGGGGGGGGGGGTGGGGGGGGGGGGGGGTGGGGGGGGGGGGGGGTGGGGGGGGGGGGGGGTGGGGGGGGGGGGGGGTGGGGGGGGGGGGGGGTGGGGGGGGGGGGGGGTGGGGGGGGGGGGGGGTGGGGGGGGGGGGGGGTGGGGGGGGGGGGGGGTGGGGGGGGGGGGGGGTGGGGGGGGGGGGGGGTGGGGGGGGGGGGGGGTGGGGGGGGGGGGGGGTGGGGGGGGGGGGGGGTGGGGGGGGGGGGGGGTGGGGGGGGGGGGGGGTGGGGGGGGGGGGGGGTGGGGGGGGGGGGGGGTGGGGGGGGGGGGGGGTGGGGGGGGGGGGGGGTGGGGGGGGGGGGGGGTGGGGGGGGGGGGGGGTGGGGGGGGGGGGGGGTGGGGGGGGGGGGGGGTGGGGGGGGGGGGGGGTGGGGGGGGGGGGGGGTGGGGGGGGGGGGGGGTGGGGGGGGGGGGGGGTGGGGGGGGGGGGGGGTGGGGGGGGGGGGGGGTGGGGGGGGGGGGGGGTGGGGGGGGGGGGGGGTGGGGGGGGGGGGGGGTGGGGGGGGGGGGGGGTGGGGGGGGGGGGGGGTGGGGGGGGGGGGGGGTGGGGGGGGGGGGGGGTGGGGGGGGGGGGGGGTGGGGGGGGGGGGGGGTGGGGGGGGGGGGGGGTGGGGGGGGGGGGGGGTGGGGGGGGGGGGGGGTGGGGGGGGGGGGGGGTGGGGGGGGGGGGGGGTGGGGGGGGGGGGGGGTGGGGGGGGGGGGGGGTGGGGGGGGGGGGGGGTGGGGGGGGGGGGGGGTGGGGGGGGGGGGGGGTGGGGGGGGGGGGGGGTGGGGGGGGGGGGGGGTGGGGGGGGGGGGGGGTGGGGGGGGGGGGGGGTGGGGGGGGGGGGGGGTGGGGGGGGGGGGGGGTGGGGGGGGGGGGGGGTGGGGGGGGGGGGGGGTGGGGGGGGGGGGGGGTGGGGGGGGGGGGGGGTGGGGGGGGGGGGGGGTGGGGGGGGGGGGGGGTGGGGGGGGGGGGGGGTGGGGGGGGGGGGGGGTGGGGGGGGGGGGGGGTGGGGGGGGGGGGGGGTGGGGGGGGGGGGGGGTGGGGGGGGGGGGGGGTGGGGGGGGGGGGGGGTGGGGGGGGGGGGGGGTGGGGGGGGGGGGGGGTGGGGGGGGGGGGGGGTGGGGGGGGGGGGGGGTGGGGGGGGGGGGGGGTGGGGGGGGGGGGGGGTGGGGGGGGGGGGGGGTGGGGGGGGGGGGGGGTGGGGGGGGGGGGGGGTGGGGGGGGGGGGGGGTGGGGGGGGGGGGGGGTGGGGGGGGGGGGGGGTGGGGGGGGGGGGGGGTGGGGGGGGGGGGGGGTGGGGGGGGGGGGGGGTGGGGGGGGGGGGGGGTGGGGGGGGGGGGGGGTGGGGGGGGGGGGGGGTGGGGGGGGGGGGGGGTGGGGGGGGGGGGGGGTGGGGGGGGGGGGGGGTGGGGGGGGGGGGGGGTGGGGGGGGGGGGGGGTGGGGGGGGGGGGGGGTGGGGGGGGGGGGGGGTGGGGGGGGGGGGGGGTGGGGGGGGGGGGGGGTGGGGGGGGGGGGGGGTGGGGGGGGGGGGGGGTGGGGGGGGGGGGGGGTGGGGGGGGGGGGGGGTGGGGGGGGGGGGGGGTGGGGGGGGGGGGGGGTGGGGGGGGGGGGGGGTGGGGGGGGGGGGGGGTGGGGGGGGGGGGGGGTGGGGGGGGGGGGGGGTGGGGGGGGGGGGGGGTGGGGGGGGGGGGGGGTGGGGGGGGGGGGGGGTGGGGGGGGGGGGGGGTGGGGGGGGGGGGGGGTGGGGGGGGGGGGGGGTGGGGGGGGGGGGGGGTGGGGGGGGGGGGGGGTGGGGGGGGGGGGGGGTGGGGGGGGGGGGGGGTGGGGGGGGGGGGGGGTGGGGGGGGGGGGGGGTGGGGGGGGGGGGGGGTGGGGGGGGGGGGGGGTGGGGGGGGGGGGGGGTGGGGGGGGGGGGGGGTGGGGGGGGGGGGGGGTGGGGGGGGGGGGGGGTGGGGGGGGGGGGGGGTGGGGGGGGGGGGGGGTGGGGGGGGGGGGGGGTGGGGGGGGGGGGGGGTGGGGGGGGGGGGGGGTG
Organism: Sphaerodactylus townsendi; assembly: GCF_021028975.2. NCBI lineage: Eukaryota > Metazoa > Chordata > Lepidosauria > Squamata > Sphaerodactylidae > Sphaerodactylus > Sphaerodactylus townsendi. Next base: position 118,600,933 of record NC_059426.1, read on the forward strand.
GGGGGGGGGGGGGGTGGGGGGGGGGGGGGGTGGGGGGGGGGGGGGGTGGGGGGGGGGGGGGGTGGGGGGGGGGGGGGGTGGGGGGGGGGGGGGGTGGGGGGGGGGGGGGGTGGGGGGGGGGGGGGGTGGGGGGGGGGGGGGGTGGGGGGGGGGGGGGGTGGGGGGGGGGGGGGGTGGGGGGGGGGGGGGGTGGGGGGGGGGGGGGGTGGGGGGGGGGGGGGGTGGGGGGGGGGGGGGGTGGGGGGGGGGGGGGGTGGGGGGGGGGGGGGGTGGGGGGGGGGGGGGGTGGGGGGGGGGGGGGGTGGGGGGGGGGGGGGGTGGGGGGGGGGGGGGGTGGGGGGGGGGGGGGGTGGGGGGGGGGGGGGGTGGGGGGGGGGGGGGGTGGGGGGGGGGGGGGGTGGGGGGGGGGGGGGGTGGGGGGGGGGGGGGGTGGGGGGGGGGGGGGGTGGGGGGGGGGGGGGGTGGGGGGGGGGGGGGGTGGGGGGGGGGGGGGGTGGGGGGGGGGGGGGGTGGGGGGGGGGGGGGGTGGGGGGGGGGGGGGGTGGGGGGGGGGGGGGGTGGGGGGGGGGGGGGGTGGGGGGGGGGGGGGGTGGGGGGGGGGGGGGGTGGGGGGGGGGGGGGGTGGGGGGGGGGGGGGGTGGGGGGGGGGGGGGGTGGGGGGGGGGGGGGGTGGGGGGGGGGGGGGGTGGGGGGGGGGGGGGGTGGGGGGGGGGGGGGGTGGGGGGGGGGGGGGGTGGGGGGGGGGGGGGGTGGGGGGGGGGGGGGGTGGGGGGGGGGGGGGGTGGGGGGGGGGGGGGGTGGGGGGGGGGGGGGGTGGGGGGGGGGGGGGGTGGGGGGGGGGGGGGGTGGGGGGGGGGGGGGGTGGGGGGGGGGGGGGGTGGGGGGGGGGGGGGGTGGGGGGGGGGGGGGGTGGGGGGGGGGGGGGGTGGGGGGGGGGGGGGGTGGGGGGGGGGGGGGGTGGGGGGGGGGGGGGGTGGGGGGGGGGGGGGGTGGGGGGGGGGGGGGGTGGGGGGGGGGGGGGGTGGGGGGGGGGGGGGGTGGGGGGGGGGGGGGGTGGGGGGGGGGGGGGGTGGGGGGGGGGGGGGGTGGGGGGGGGGGGGGGTGGGGGGGGGGGGGGGTGGGGGGGGGGGGGGGTGGGGGGGGGGGGGGGTGGGGGGGGGGGGGGGTGGGGGGGGGGGGGGGTGGGGGGGGGGGGGGGTGGGGGGGGGGGGGGGTGGGGGGGGGGGGGGGTGGGGGGGGGGGGGGGTGGGGGGGGGGGGGGGTGGGGGGGGGGGGGGGTGGGGGGGGGGGGGGGTGGGGGGGGGGGGGGGTGGGGGGGGGGGGGGGTGGGGGGGGGGGGGGGTGGGGGGGGGGGGGGGTGGGGGGGGGGGGGGGTGGGGGGGGGGGGGGGTGGGGGGGGGGGGGGGTGGGGGGGGGGGGGGGTGGGGGGGGGGGGGGGTGGGGGGGGGGGGGGGTGGGGGGGGGGGGGGGTGGGGGGGGGGGGGGGTGGGGGGGGGGGGGGGTGGGGGGGGGGGGGGGTGGGGGGGGGGGGGGGTGGGGGGGGGGGGGGGTGGGGGGGGGGGGGGGTGGGGGGGGGGGGGGGTGGGGGGGGGGGGGGGTGGGGGGGGGGGGGGGTGGGGGGGGGGGGGGGTGGGGGGGGGGGGGGGTGGGGGGGGGGGGGGGTGGGGGGGGGGGGGGGTGGGGGGGGGGGGGGGTGGGGGGGGGGGGGGGTGGGGGGGGGGGGGGGTGGGGGGGGGGGGGGGTGGGGGGGGGGGGGGGTGGGGGGGGGGGGGGGTGGGGGGGGGGGGGGGTGGGGGGGGGGGGGGGTGGGGGGGGGGGGGGGTGGGGGGGGGGGGGGGTGGGGGGGGGGGGGGGTGGGGGGGGGGGGGGGTGGGGGGGGGGGGGGGTGGGGGGGGGGGGGGGTGGGGGGGGGGGGGGGTGGGGGGGGGGGGGGGTGGGGGGGGGGGGGGGTGGGGGGGGGGGGGGGTGGGGGGGGGGGGGGGTGGGGGGGGGGGGGGGTGGGGGGGGGGGGGGGTGGGGGGGGGGGGGGGTGGGGGGGGGGGGGGGTGGGGGGGGGGGGGGGTGGGGGGGGGGGGGGGTGGGGGGGGGGGGGGGTGGGGGGGGGGGGGGGTGGGGGGGGGGGGGGGTGGGGGGGGGGGGGGGTGGGGGGGGGGGGGGGTGGGGGGGGGGGGGGGTGGGGGGGGGGGGGGGTGGGGGGGGGGGGGGGTGGGGGGGGGGGGGGGTGGGGGGGGGGGGGGGTGGGGGGGGGGGGGGGTGGGGGGGGGGGGGGGTGGGGGGGGGGGGGGGTGGGGGGGGGGGGGGGTGGGGGGGGGGGGGGGTGGGGGGGGGGGGGGGTGGGGGGGGGGGGGGGTGGGGGGGGGGGGGGGTGGGGGGGGGGGGGGGTGGGGGGGGGGGGGGGTGGGGGGGGGGGGGGGTGGGGGGGGGGGGGGGTGGGGGGGGGGGGGGGTGGGGGGGGGGGGGGGTGGGGGGGGGGGGGGGTGGGGGGGGGGGGGGGTGGGGGGGGGGGGGGGTGGGGGGGGGGGGGGGTGGGGGGGGGGGGGGGTGGGGGGGGGGGGGGGTGGGGGGGGGGGGGGGTGGGGGGGGGGGGGGGTGGGGGGGGGGGGGGGTGGGGGGGGGGGGGGGTGGGGGGGGGGGGGGGTGGGGGGGGGGGGGGGTGGGGGGGGGGGGGGGTGGGGGGGGGGGGGGGTGGGGGGGGGGGGGGGTGGGGGGGGGGGGGGGTGGGGGGGGGGGGGGGTGGGGGGGGGGGGGGGTGGGGGGGGGGGGGGGTGGGGGGGGGGGGGGGTGGGGGGGGGGGGGGGTGGGGGGGGGGGGGGGTGGGGGGGGGGGGGGGTGGGGGGGGGGGGGGGTGGGGGGGGGGGGGGGTGGGGGGGGGGGGGGGTGGGGGGGGGGGGGGGTGGGGGGGGGGGGGGGTGGGGGGGGGGGGGGGTGGGGGGGGGGGGGGGTGGGGGGGGGGGGGGGTGGGGGGGGGGGGGGGTGGGGGGGGGGGGGGGTGGGGGGGGGGGGGGGTGGGGGGGGGGGGGGGTGGGGGGGGGGGGGGGTGGGGGGGGGGGGGGGTGGGGGGGGGGGGGGGTGGGGGGGGGGGGGGGTGGGGGGGGGGGGGGGTGGGGGGGGGGGGGGGTGGGGGGGGGGGGGGGTGGGGGGGGGGGGGGGTGGGGGGGGGGGGGGGTGGGGGGGGGGGGGGGTGGGGGGGGGGGGGGGTGGGGGGGGGGGGGGGTGGGGGGGGGGGGGGGTGGGGGGGGGGGGGGGTGGGGGGGGGGGGGGGTGGGGGGGGGGGGGGGTGGGGGGGGGGGGGGGTGGGGGGGGGGGGGGGTGGGGGGGGGGGGGGGTGGGGGGGGGGGGGGGTGGGGGGGGGGGGGGGTGGGGGGGGGGGGGGGTGGGGGGGGGGGGGGGTGGGGGGGGGGGGGGGTGGGGGGGGGGGGGGGTGGGGGGGGGGGGGGGTGGGGGGGGGGGGGGGTGGGGGGGGGGGGGGGTGGGGGGGGGGGGGGGTGGGGGGGGGGGGGGGTGGGGGGGGGGGGGGGTGGGGGGGGGGGGGGGTGGGGGGGGGGGGGGGTGGGGGGGGGGGGGGGTGGGGGGGGGGGGGGGTGGGGGGGGGGGGGGGTGGGGGGGGGGGGGGGTGGGGGGGGGGGGGGGTGGGGGGGGGGGGGGGTGGGGGGGGGGGGGGGTGGGGGGGGGGGGGGGTGGGGGGGGGGGGGGGTGGGGGGGGGGGGGGGTGGGGGGGGGGGGGGGTGGGGGGGGGGGGGGGTGGGGGGGGGGGGGGGTGGGGGGGGGGGGGGGTGGGGGGGGGGGGGGGTGGGGGGGGGGGGGGGTGGGGGGGGGGGGGGGTGGGGGGGGGGGGGGGTGGGGGGGGGGGGGGGTGGGGGGGGGGGGGGGTGGGGGGGGGGGGGGGTGGGGGGGGGGGGGGGTGGGGGGGGGGGGGGGTGGGGGGGGGGGGGGGTGGGGGGGGGGGGGGGTGGGGGGGGGGGGGGGTGGGGGGGGGGGGGGGTGGGGGGGGGGGGGGGTGGGGGGGGGGGGGGGTGGGGGGGGGGGGGGGTGGGGGGGGGGGGGGGTGGGGGGGGGGGGGGGTGGGGGGGGGGGGGGGTGGGGGGGGGGGGGGGTGGGGGGGGGGGGGGGTGGGGGGGGGGGGGGGTGGGGGGGGGGGGGGGTGGGGGGGGGGGGGGGTGGGGGGGGGGGGGGGTGGGGGGGGGGGGGGGTGGGGGGGGGGGGGGGTGGGGGGGGGGGGGGGTGGGGGGGGGGGGGGGTGGGGGGGGGGGGGGGTGGGGGGGGGGGGGGGTGGGGGGGGGGGGGGGTGGGGGGGGGGGGGGGTGGGGGGGGGGGGGGGTGGGGGGGGGGGGGGGTGGGGGGGGGGGGGGGTGGGGGGGGGGGGGGGTGGGGGGGGGGGGGGGTGGGGGGGGGGGGGGGTGGGGGGGGGGGGGGGTGGGGGGGGGGGGGGGTGGGGGGGGGGGGGGGTGGGGGGGGGGGGGGGTGGGGGGGGGGGGGGGTGGGGGGGGGGGGGGGTGGGGGGGGGGGGGGGTGGGGGGGGGGGGGGGTGGGGGGGGGGGGGGGTGGGGGGGGGGGGGGGTGGGGGGGGGGGGGGGTGGGGGGGGGGGGGGGTGGGGGGGGGGGGGGGTGGGGGGGGGGGGGGGTGGGGGGGGGGGGGGGTGGGGGGGGGGGGGGGTGGGGGGGGGGGGGGGTGGGGGGGGGGGGGGGTGGGGGGGGGGGGGGGTGGGGGGGGGGGGGGGTGGGGGGGGGGGGGGGTGGGGGGGGGGGGGGGTGGGGGGGGGGGGGGGTGGGGGGGGGGGGGGGTGGGGGGGGGGGGGGGTGGGGGGGGGGGGGGGTGGGGGGGGGGGGGGGTGGGGGGGGGGGGGGGTGGGGGGGGGGGGGGGTGGGGGGGGGGGGGGGTGGGGGGGGGGGGGGGTGGGGGGGGGGGGGGGTGGGGGGGGGGGGGGGTGGGGGGGGGGGGGGGTGGGGGGGGGGGGGGGTGGGGGGGGGGGGGGGTGGGGGGGGGGGGGGGTGGGGGGGGGGGGGGGTGGGGGGGGGGGGGGGTGGGGGGGGGGGGGGGTGGGGGGGGGGGGGGGTGGGGGGGGGGGGGGGTGGGGGGGGGGGGGGGTGGGGGGGGGGGGGGGTGGGGGGGGGGGGGGGTGGGGGGGGGGGGGGGTGGGGGGGGGGGGGGGTGGGGGGGGGGGGGGGTGGGGGGGGGGGGGGGTGGGGGGGGGGGGGGGTGGGGGGGGGGGGGGGTGGGGGGGGGGGGGGGTGGGGGGGGGGGGGGGTGGGGGGGGGGGGGGGTGGGGGGGGGGGGGGGTGGGGGGGGGGGGGGGTGGGGGGGGGGGGGGGTGGGGGGGGGGGGGGGTGGGGGGGGGGGGGGGTGGGGGGGGGGGGGGGTGGGGGGGGGGGGGGGTGGGGGGGGGGGGGGGTGGGGGGGGGGGGGGGTGGGGGGGGGGGGGGGTGGGGGGGGGGGGGGGTGGGGGGGGGGGGGGGTGGGGGGGGGGGGGGGTGGGGGGGGGGGGGGGTGGGGGGGGGGGGGGGTGGGGGGGGGGGGGGGTGGGGGGGGGGGGGGGTGGGGGGGGGGGGGGGTGGGGGGGGGGGGGGGTGGGGGGGGGGGGGGGTGGGGGGGGGGGGGGGTGGGGGGGGGGGGGGGTGGGGGGGGGGGGGGGTGGGGGGGGGGGGGGGTGGGGGGGGGGGGGGGTGGGGGGGGGGGGGGGTGGGGGGGGGGGGGGGTGGGGGGGGGGGGGGGTGGGGGGGGGGGGGGGTGGGGGGGGGGGGGGGTGGGGGGGGGGGGGGGTGGGGGGGGGGGGGGGTGGGGGGGGGGGGGGGTGGGGGGGGGGGGGGGTGGGGGGGGGGGGGGGTGGGGGGGGGGGGGGGTGGGGGGGGGGGGGGGTGGGGGGGGGGGGGGGTGGGGGGGGGGGGGGGTGGGGGGGGGGGGGGGTGGGGGGGGGGGGGGGTGGGGGGGGGGGGGGGTGGGGGGGGGGGGGGGTGGGGGGGGGGGGGGGTGGGGGGGGGGGGGGGTGGGGGGGGGGGGGGGTGGGGGGGGGGGGGGGTGGGGGGGGGGGGGGGTGGGGGGGGGGGGGGGTGGGGGGGGGGGGGGGTGGGGGGGGGGGGGGGTGGGGGGGGGGGGGGGTGGGGGGGGGGGGGGGTGGGGGGGGGGGGGGGTGGGGGGGGGGGGGGGTGGGGGGGGGGGGGGGTGGGGGGGGGGGGGGGTGGGGGGGGGGGGGGGTGGGGGGGGGGGGGGGTGGGGGGGGGGGGGGGTGGGGGGGGGGGGGGGTGGGGGGGGGGGGGGGTGGGGGGGGGGGGGGGTGGGGGGGGGGGGGGGTGGGGGGGGGGGGGGGTGGGGGGGGGGGGGGGTGGGGGGGGGGGGGGGTGGGGGGGGGGGGGGGTGGGGGGGGGGGGGGGTGGGGGGGGGGGGGGGTGGGGGGGGGGGGGGGTGGGGGGGGGGGGGGGTGGGGGGGGGGGGGGGTGGGGGGGGGGGGGGGTGGGGGGGGGGGGGGGTGGGGGGGGGGGGGGGTGGGGGGGGGGGGGGGTGGGGGGGGGGGGGGGTGGGGGGGGGGGGGGGTGGGGGGGGGGGGGGGTGGGGGGGGGGGGGGGTGGGGGGGGGGGGGGGTGGGGGGGGGGGGGGGTGGGGGGGGGGGGGGGTGGGGGGGGGGGGGGGTGGGGGGGGGGGGGGGTGGGGGGGGGGGGGGGTGGGGGGGGGGGGGGGTGGGGGGGGGGGGGGGTGGGGGGGGGGGGGGGTGGGGGGGGGGGGGGGTGGGGGGGGGGGGGGGTGGGGGGGGGGGGGGGTGGGGGGGGGGGGGGGTGGGGGGGGGGGGGGGTGGGGGGGGGGGGGGGTGGGGGGGGGGGGGGGTGGGGGGGGGGGGGGGTGGGGGGGGGGGGGGGTGGGGGGGGGGGGGGGTGGGGGGGGGGGGGGGTGGGGGGGGGGGGGGGTGGGGGGGGGGGGGGGTGGGGGGGGGGGGGGGTGGGGGGGGGGGGGGGTGGGGGGGGGGGGGGGTGGGGGGGGGGGGGGGTGGGGGGGGGGGGGGGTGGGGGGGGGGGGGGGTGGGGGGGGGGGGGGGTGGGGGGGGGGGGGGGTGGGGGGGGGGGGGGGTGGGGGGGGGGGGGGGTGGGGGGGGGGGGGGGTGGGGGGGGGGGGGGGTGGGGGGGGGGGGGGGTGGGGGGGGGGGGGGGTGGGGGGGGGGGGGGGTGGGGGGGGGGGGGGGTGGGGGGGGGGGGGGGTGGGGGGGGGGGGGGGTGGGGGGGGGGGGGGGTGGGGGGGGGGGGGGGTGGGGGGGGGGGGGGGTGGGGGGGGGGGGGGGTGGGGGGGGGGGGGGGTGGGGGGGGGGGGGGGTGGGGGGGGGGGGGGGTGGGGGGGGGGGGGGGTGGGGGGGGGGGGGGGTGGGGGGGGGGGGGGGTGGGGGGGGGGGGGGGTGGGGGGGGGGGGGGGTGGGGGGGGGGGGGGGTGGGGGGGGGGGGGGGTGGGGGGGGGGGGGGGTGGGGGGGGGGGGGGGTGGGGGGGGGGGGGGGTGGGGGGGGGGGGGGGTGGGGGGGGGGGGGGGTGGGGGGGGGGGGGGGTGGGGGGGGGGGGGGGTGGGGGGGGGGGGGGGTGGGGGGGGGGGGGGGTGGGGGGGGGGGGGGGTGGGGGGGGGGGGGGGTGGGGGGGGGGGGGGGTGGGGGGGGGGGGGGGTGGGGGGGGGGGGGGGTGGGGGGGGGGGGGGGTGGGGGGGGGGGGGGGTGGGGGGGGGGGGGGGTGGGGGGGGGGGGGGGTGGGGGGGGGGGGGGGTGGGGGGGGGGGGGGGTGGGGGGGGGGGGGGGTGGGGGGGGGGGGGGGTGGGGGGGGGGGGGGGTGGGGGGGGGGGGGGGTGGGGGGGGGGGGGGGTGGGGGGGGGGGGGGGTGGGGGGGGGGGGGGGTGGGGGGGGGGGGGGGTGGGGGGGGGGGGGGGTGGGGGGGGGGGGGGGTGGGGGGGGGGGGGGGTGGGGGGGGGGGGGGGTGGGGGGGGGGGGGGGTGGGGGGGGGGGGGGGTGGGGGGGGGGGGGGGTGGGGGGGGGGGGGGGTGGGGGGGGGGGGGGGTGGGGGGGGGGGGGGGTGGGGGGGGGGGGGGGTGGGGGGGGGGGGGGGTGGGGGGGGGGGGGGGTGGGGGGGGGGGGGGGTGGGGGGGGGGGGGGGTGGGGGGGGGGGGGGGTGGGGGGGGGGGGGGGTGGGGGGGGGGGGGGGTGGGGGGGGGGGGGGGTGGGGGGGGGGGGGGGTGGGGGGGGGGGGGGGTGGGGGGGGGGGGGGGTGGGGGGGGGGGGGGGTGGGGGGGGGGGGGGGTGGGGGGGGGGGGGGGTGGGGGGGGGGGGGGGTGGGGGGGGGGGGGGGTGGGGGGGGGGGGGGGTGGGGGGGGGGGGGGGTGGGGGGGGGGGGGGGTGGGGGGGGGGGGGGGTGGGGGGGGGGGGGGGTGGGGGGGGGGGGGGGTGGGGGGGGGGGGGGGTGGGGGGGGGGGGGGGTGGGGGGGGGGGGGGGTGGGGGGGGGGGGGGGTGGGGGGGGGGGGGGGTGGGGGGGGGGGGGGGTGGGGGGGGGGGGGGGTGGGGGGGGGGGGGGGTGGGGGGGGGGGGGGGTGGGGGGGGGGGGGGGTGGGGGGGGGGGGGGGTGGGGGGGGGGGGGGGTGGGGGGGGGGGGGGGTGGGGGGGGGGGGGGGTGGGGGGGGGGGGGGGTGGGGGGGGGGGGGGGTGGGGGGGGGGGGGGGTGGGGGGGGGGGGGGGTGGGGGGGGGGGGGGGTGGGGGGGGGGGGGGGTGGGGGGGGGGGGGGGTGGGGGGGGGGGGGGGTGGGGGGGGGGGGGGGTGGGGGGGGGGGGGGGTGGGGGGGGGGGGGGGTGGGGGGGGGGGGGGGTGGGGGGGGGGGGGGGTGGGGGGGGGGGGGGGTGGGGGGGGGGGGGGGTGGGGGGGGGGGGGGGTGGGGGGGGGGGGGGGTGGGGGGGGGGGGGGGTGGGGGGGGGGGGGGGTGGGGGGGGGGGGGGGTGGGGGGGGGGGGGGGTGGGGGGGGGGGGGGGTGGGGGGGGGGGGGGGTGGGGGGGGGGGGGGGTGGGGGGGGGGGGGGGTGGGGGGGGGGGGGGGTGGGGGGGGGGGGGGGTGGGGGGGGGGGGGGGTGGGGGGGGGGGGGGGTGGGGGGGGGGGGGGGTGGGGGGGGGGGGGGGTGGGGGGGGGGGGGGGTGGGGGGGGGGGGGGGTGGGGGGGGGGGGGGGTGGGGGGGGGGGGGGGTGGGGGGGGGGGGGGGTGGGGGGGGGGGGGGGTGGGGGGGGGGGGGGGTGGGGGGGGGGGGGGGTGGGGGGGGGGGGGGGTGGGGGGGGGGGGGGGTGGGGGGGGGGGGGGGTGGGGGGGGGGGGGGGTGGGGGGGGGGGGGGGTGGGGGGGGGGGGGGGTGGGGGGGGGGGGGGGTGGGGGGGGGGGGGGGTGGGGGGGGGGGGGGGTGGGGGGGGGGGGGGGTGGGGGGGGGGGGGGGTGGGGGGGGGGGGGGGTGGGGGGGGGGGGGGGTGGGGGGGGGGGGGGGTGGGGGGGGGGGGGGGTGGGGGGGGGGGGGGGTGGGGGGGGGGGGGGGTGGGGGGGGGGGGGGGTGGGGGGGGGGGGGGGTGGGGGGGGGGGGGGGTGGGGGGGGGGGGGGGTGGGGGGGGGGGGGGGTGGGGGGGGGGGGGGGTGGGGGGGGGGGGGGGTGGGGGGGGGGGGGGGTGGGGGGGGGGGGGGGTGGGGGGGGGGGGGGGTGGGGGGGGGGGGGGGTGGGGGGGGGGGGGGGTGGGGGGGGGGGGGGGTGGGGGGGGGGGGGGGTGGGGGGGGGGGGGGGTGGGGGGGGGGGGGGGTGGGGGGGGGGGGGGGTGGGGGGGGGGGGGGGTGGGGGGGGGGGGGGGTGGGGGGGGGGGGGGGTGGGGGGGGGGGGGGGTGGGGGGGGGGGGGGGTGGGGGGGGGGGGGGGTGGGGGGGGGGGGGGGTGGGGGGGGGGGGGGGTGGGGGGGGGGGGGGGTGGGGGGGGGGGGGGGTGGGGGGGGGGGGGGGTGGGGGGGGGGGGGGGTGGGGGGGGGGGGGGGTGGGGGGGGGGGGGGGTGGGGGGGGGGGGGGGTGGGGGGGGGGGGGGGTGGGGGGGGGGGGGGGTGGGGGGGGGGGGGGGTGGGGGGGGGGGGGGGTGGGGGGGGGGGGGGGTGGGGGGGGGGGGGGGTGGGGGGGGGGGGGGGTGGGGGGGGGGGGGGGTGGGGGGGGGGGGGGGTGGGGGGGGGGGGGGGTGGGGGGGGGGGGGGGTGGGGGGGGGGGGGGGTGGGGGGGGGGGGGGGTGGGGGGGGGGGGGGGTGGGGGGGGGGGGGGGTGGGGGGGGGGGGGGGTGGGGGGGGGGGGGGGTGGGGGGGGGGGGGGGTGGGGGGGGGGGGGGGTGGGGGGGGGGGGGGGTGGGGGGGGGGGGGGGTGGGGGGGGGGGGGGGTGGGGGGGGGGGGGGGTGGGGGGGGGGGGGGGTGGGGGGGGGGGGGGGTGGGGGGGGGGGGGGGTGGGGGGGGGGGGGGGTGGGGGGGGGGGGGGGTGGGGGGGGGGGGGGGTGGGGGGGGGGGGGGGTGGGGGGGGGGGGGGGTGGGGGGGGGGGGGGGTGGGGGGGGGGGGGGGTGGGGGGGGGGGGGGGTGGGGGGGGGGGGGGGTGGGGGGGGGGGGGGGTGGGGGGGGGGGGGGGTGGGGGGGGGGGGGGGTGGGGGGGGGGGGGGGTGGGGGGGGGGGGGGGTGGGGGGGGGGGGGGGTGGGGGGGGGGGGGGGTGGGGGGGGGGGGGGGTGGGGGGGGGGGGGGGTGGGGGGGGGGGGGGGTGGGGGGGGGGGGGGGTGGGGGGGGGGGGGGGTGGGGGGGGGGGGGGGTGGGGGGGGGGGGGGGTGGGGGGGGGGGGGGGTGGGGGGGGGGGGGGGTGGGGGGGGGGGGGGGTGGGGGGGGGGGGGGGTGGGGGGGGGGGGGGGTGGGGGGGGGGGGGGGTGGGGGGGGGGGGGGGTGGGGGGGGGGGGGGGTGGGGGGGGGGGGGGGTGGGGGGGGGGGGGGGTGGGGGGGGGGGGGGGTGGGGGGGGGGGGGGGTGGGGGGGGGGGGGGGTGGGGGGGGGGGGGGGTGGGGGGGGGGGGGGGTGGGGGGGGGGGGGGGTGGGGGGGGGGGGGGGTGGGGGGGGGGGGGGGTGGGGGGGGGGGGGGGTGGGGGGGGGGGGGGGTGGGGGGGGGGGGGGGTGGGGGGGGGGGGGGGTGGGGGGGGGGGGGGGTGGGGGGGGGGGGGGGTGGGGGGGGGGGGGGGTGGGGGGGGGGGGGGGTGGGGGGGGGGGGGGGTGGGGGGGGGGGGGGGTGGGGGGGGGGGGGGGTGGGGGGGGGGGGGGGTGGGGGGGGGGGGGGGTGGGGGGGGGGGGGGGTGGGGGGGGGGGGGGGTGGGGGGGGGGGGGGGTGGGGGGGGGGGGGGGTGGGGGGGGGGGGGGGTGGGGGGGGGGGGGGGTGGGGGGGGGGGGGGGTGGGGGGGGGGGGGGGTGGGGGGGGGGGGGGGTGGGGGGGGGGGGGGGTGGGGGGGGGGGGGGGTGGGGGGGGGGGGGGGTGGGGGGGGGGGGGGGTGGGGGGGGGGGGGGGTGGGGGGGGGGGGGGGTGGGGGGGGGGGGGGGTGGGGGGGGGGGGGGGTGGGGGGGGGGGGGGGTGGGGGGGGGGGGGGGTGGGGGGGGGGGGGGGTGGGGGGGGGGGGGGGTGGGGGGGGGGGGGGGTGGGGGGGGGGGGGGGTGGGGGGGGGGGGGGGTGGGGGGGGGGGGGGGTGGGGGGGGGGGGGGGTGGGGGGGGGGGGGGGTGGGGGGGGGGGGGGGTGGGGGGGGGGGGGGGTGGGGGGGGGGGGGGGTGGGGGGGGGGGGGGGTGGGGGGGGGGGGGGGTGGGGGGGGGGGGGGGTGGGGGGGGGGGGGGGTGGGGGGGGGGGGGGGTGGGGGGGGGGGGGGGTGGGGGGGGGGGGGGGTGGGGGGGGGGGGGGGTGGGGGGGGGGGGGGGTGGGGGGGGGGGGGGGTGGGGGGGGGGGGGGGTGGGGGGGGGGGGGGGTGGGGGGGGGGGGGGGTGGGGGGGGGGGGGGGTGGGGGGGGGGGGGGGTGGGGGGGGGGGGGGGTGGGGGGGGGGGGGGGTGGGGGGGGGGGGGGGTGGGGGGGGGGGGGGGTGGGGGGGGGGGGGGGTGGGGGGGGGGGGGGGTGGGGGGGGGGGGGGGTGGGGGGGGGGGGGGGTGGGGGGGGGGGGGGGTGGGGGGGGGGGGGGGTGGGGGGGGGGGGGGGTGGGGGGGGGGGGGGGTGGGGGGGGGGGGGGGTGGGGGGGGGGGGGGGTGGGGGGGGGGGGGGGTGGGGGGGGGGGGGGGTGGGGGGGGGGGGGGGTGGGGGGGGGGGGGGGTGGGGGGGGGGGGGGGTGGGGGGGGGGGGGGGTGGGGGGGGGGGGGGGTGGGGGGGGGGGGGGGTGGGGGGGGGGGGGGGTGGGGGGGGGGGGGGGTGGGGGGGGGGGGGGGTGGGGGGGGGGGGGGGTGGGGGGGGGGGGGGGTGGGGGGGGGGGGGGGTGGGGGGGGGGGGGGGTGGGGGGGGGGGGGGGTGGGGGGGGGGGGGGGTGGGGGGGGGGGGGGGTGGGGGGGGGGGGGGGTGGGGGGGGGGGGGGGTGGGGGGGGGGGGGGGTGGGGGGGGGGGGGGGTGGGGGGGGGGGGGGGTGGGGGGGGGGGGGGGTGGGGGGGGGGGGGGGTGGGGGGGGGGGGGGGTGGGGGGGGGGGGGGGTGGGGGGGGGGGGGGGTGGGGGGGGGGGGGGGTGGGGGGGGGGGGGGGTGGGGGGGGGGGGGGGTGGGGGGGGGGGGGGGTGGGGGGGGGGGGGGGTGGGGGGGGGGGGGGGTGGGGGGGGGGGGGGGTGGGGGGGGGGGGGGGTGGGGGGGGGGGGGGGTGGGGGGGGGGGGGGGTGGGGGGGGGGGGGGGTGGGGGGGGGGGGGGGTGGGGGGGGGGGGGGGTGGGGGGGGGGGGGGGTGGGGGGGGGGGGGGGTGGGGGGGGGGGGGGGTGGGGGGGGGGGGGGGTGGGGGGGGGGGGGGGTGGGGGGGGGGGGGGGTGGGGGGGGGGGGGGGTGGGGGGGGGGGGGGGTGGGGGGGGGGGGGGGTGGGGGGGGGGGGGGGTGGGGGGGGGGGGGGGTGGGGGGGGGGGGGGGTGGGGGGGGGGGGGGGTGGGGGGGGGGGGGGGTGGGGGGGGGGGGGGGTGGGGGGGGGGGGGGGTGGGGGGGGGGGGGGGTGGGGGGGGGGGGGGGTGGGGGGGGGGGGGGGTGGGGGGGGGGGGGGGTGGGGGGGGGGGGGGGTGGGGGGGGGGGGGGGTGGGGGGGGGGGGGGGTGGGGGGGGGGGGGGGTGGGGGGGGGGGGGGGTGGGGGGGGGGGGGGGTGGGGGGGGGGGGGGGTGGGGGGGGGGGGGGGTGGGGGGGGGGGGGGGTGGGGGGGGGGGGGGGTGGGGGGGGGGGGGGGTGGGGGGGGGGGGGGGTGGGGGGGGGGGGGGGTGGGGGGGGGGGGGGGTGGGGGGGGGGGGGGGTGGGGGGGGGGGGGGGTGGGGGGGGGGGGGGGTGGGGGGGGGGGGGGGTGGGGGGGGGGGGGGGTGGGGGGGGGGGGGGGTGGGGGGGGGGGGGGGTGGGGGGGGGGGGGGGTGGGGGGGGGGGGGGGTGGGGGGGGGGGGGGGTGGGGGGGGGGGGGGGTGGGGGGGGGGGGGGGTGGGGGGGGGGGGGGGTGGGGGGGGGGGGGGGTGGGGGGGGGGGGGGGTGGGGGGGGGGGGGGGTGGGGGGGGGGGGGGGTGGGGGGGGGGGGGGGTGGGGGGGGGGGGGGGTGGGGGGGGGGGGGGGTGGGGGGGGGGGGGGGTGGGGGGGGGGGGGGGTGGGGGGGGGGGGGGGTGGGGGGGGGGGGGGGTGGGGGGGGGGGGGGGTGGGGGGGGGGGGGGGTGGGGGGGGGGGGGGGTGGGGGGGGGGGGGGGTGGGGGGGGGGGGGGGTGGGGGGGGGGGGGGGTGGGGGGGGGGGGGGGTGGGGGGGGGGGGGGGTGGGGGGGGGGGGGGGTGGGGGGGGGGGGGGGTGGGGGGGGGGGGGGGTGGGGGGGGGGGGGGGTGGGGGGGGGGGGGGGTGGGGGGGGGGGGGGGTGGGGGGGGGGGGGGGTGGGGGGGGGGGGGGGTGGGGGGGGGGGGGGGTGGGGGGGGGGGGGGGTGGGGGGGGGGGGGGGTGGGGGGGGGGGGGGGTGGGGGGGGGGGGGGGTGGGGGGGGGGGGGGGTGGGGGGGGGGGGGGGTGGGGGGGGGGGGGGGTGGGGGGGGGGGGGGGTGGGGGGGGGGGGGGGTGGGGGGGGGGGGGGGTGGGGGGGGGGGGGGGTGGGGGGGGGGGGGGGTGGGGGGGGGGGGGGGTGGGGGGGGGGGGGGGTGGGGGGGGGGGGGGGTGGGGGGGGGGGGGGGTGGGGGGGGGGGGGGGTGGGGGGGGGGGGGGGTGGGGGGGGGGGGGGGTGGGGGGGGGGGGGGGTGGGGGGGGGGGGGGGTGGGGGGGGGGGGGGGTGGGGGGGGGGGGGGGTGGGGGGGGGGGGGGGTGGGGGGGGGGGGGGGTGGGGGGGGGGGGGGGTGGGGGGGGGGGGGGGTGGGGGGGGGGGGGGGTGGGGGGGGGGGGGGGTGGGGGGGGGGGGGGGTGGGGGGGGGGGGGGGTGGGGGGGGGGGGGGGTGGGGGGGGGGGGGGGTGGGGGGGGGGGGGGGTGGGGGGGGGGGGGGGTGGGGGGGGGGGGGGGTGGGGGGGGGGGGGGGTGGGGGGGGGGGGGGGTGGGGGGGGGGGGGGGTGGGGGGGGGGGGGGGTGGGGGGGGGGGGGGGTGGGGGGGGGGGGGGGTGGGGGGGGGGGGGGGTGGGGGGGGGGGGGGGTGGGGGGGGGGGGGGGTGGGGGGGGGGGGGGGTGGGGGGGGGGGGGGGTGGGGGGGGGGGGGGGTGGGGGGGGGGGGGGGTGGGGGGGGGGGGGGGTGGGGGGGGGGGGGGGTGGGGGGGGGGGGGGGTGGGGGGGGGGGGGGGTGGGGGGGGGGGGGGGTGGGGGGGGGGGGGGGTGGGGGGGGGGGGGGGTGGGGGGGGGGGGGGGTGGGGGGGGGGGGGGGTGGGGGGGGGGGGGGGTGGGGGGGGGGGGGGGTGGGGGGGGGGGGGGGTGGGGGGGGGGGGGGGTGGGGGGGGGGGGGGGTGGGGGGGGGGGGGGGTGGGGGGGGGGGGGGGTGGGGGGGGGGGGGGGTGGGGGGGGGGGGGGGTGGGGGGGGGGGGGGGTGGGGGGGGGGGGGGGTGGGGGGGGGGGGGGGTGGGGGGGGGGGGGGGTGGGGGGGGGGGGGGGTGGGGGGGGGGGGGGGTGGGGGGGGGGGGGGGTGGGGGGGGGGGGGGGTGGGGGGGGGGGGGGGTGGGGGGGGGGGGGGGTGGGGGGGGGGGGGGGTGGGGGGGGGGGGGGGTGGGGGGGGGGGGGGGTGGGGGGGGGGGGGGGTGGGGGGGGGGGGGGGTGGGGGGGGGGGGGGGTGGGGGGGGGGGGGGGTGGGGGGGGGGGGGGGTGGGGGGGGGGGGGGGTGGGGGGGGGGGGGGGTGGGGGGGGGGGGGGGTGGGGGGGGGGGGGGGTGGGGGGGGGGGGGGGTGGGGGGGGGGGGGGGTGGGGGGGGGGGGGGGTGGGGGGGGGGGGGGGTGGGGGGGGGGGGGGGTGGGGGGGGGGGGGGGTGGGGGGGGGGGGGGGTGGGGGGGGGGGGGGGTGGGGGGGGGGGGGGGTGGGGGGGGGGGGGGGTGGGGGGGGGGGGGGGTGGGGGGGGGGGGGGGTGGGGGGGGGGGGGGGTGGGGGGGGGGGGGGGTGGGGGGGGGGGGGGGTGGGGGGGGGGGGGGGTGGGGGGGGGGGGGGGTGGGGGGGGGGGGGGGTGGGGGGGGGGGGGGGTGGGGGGGGGGGGGGGTGGGGGGGGGGGGGGGTGGGGGGGGGGGGGGGTGGGGGGGGGGGGGGGTGGGGGGGGGGGGGGGTGGGGGGGGGGGGGGGTGGGGGGGGGGGGGGGTGGGGGGGGGGGGGGGTGGGGGGGGGGGGGGGTGGGGGGGGGGGGGGGTGGGGGGGGGGGGGGGTGGGGGGGGGGGGGGGTGGGGGGGGGGGGGGGTGGGGGGGGGGGGGGGTGGGGGGGGGGGGGGGTGGGGGGGGGGGGGGGTGGGGGGGGGGGGGGGTGGGGGGGGGGGGGGGTGGGGGGGGGGGGGGGTGGGGGGGGGGGGGGGTGGGGGGGGGGGGGGGTGGGGGGGGGGGGGGGTGGGGGGGGGGGGGGGTGGGGGGGGGGGGGGGTGGGGGGGGGGGGGGGTGGGGGGGGGGGGGGGTGGGGGGGGGGGGGGGTGGGGGGGGGGGGGGGTGGGGGGGGGGGGGGGTGGGGGGGGGGGGGGGTGGGGGGGGGGGGGGGTGGGGGGGGGGGGGGGTGGGGGGGGGGGGGGGTGGGGGGGGGGGGGGGTGGGGGGGGGGGGGGGTGGGGGGGGGGGGGGGTGGGGGGGGGGGGGGGTGGGGGGGGGGGGGGGTGGGGGGGGGGGGGGGTGGGGGGGGGGGGGGGTGGGGGGGGGGGGGGGTGGGGGGGGGGGGGGGTGGGGGGGGGGGGGGGTGGGGGGGGGGGGGGGTGGGGGGGGGGGGGGGTGGGGGGGGGGGGGGGTGGGGGGGGGGGGGGGTGGGGGGGGGGGGGGGTGGGGGGGGGGGGGGGTGGGGGGGGGGGGGGGTGGGGGGGGGGGGGGGTGGGGGGGGGGGGGGGTGGGGGGGGGGGGGGGTGGGGGGGGGGGGGGGTGGGGGGGGGGGGGGGTGGGGGGGGGGGGGGGTGGGGGGGGGGGGGGGTGGGGGGGGGGGGGGGTGGGGGGGGGGGGGGGTGGGGGGGGGGGGGGGTGGGGGGGGGGGGGGGTGGGGGGGGGGGGGGGTGGGGGGGGGGGGGGGTGGGGGGGGGGGGGGGTGGGGGGGGGGGGGGGTGGGGGGGGGGGGGGGTGGGGGGGGGGGGGGGTGGGGGGGGGGGGGGGTGGGGGGGGGGGGGGGTGGGGGGGGGGGGGGGTGGGGGGGGGGGGGGGTGGGGGGGGGGGGGGGTGGGGGGGGGGGGGGGTGGGGGGGGGGGGGGGTGGGGGGGGGGGGGGGTGGGGGGGGGGGGGGGTGGGGGGGGGGGGGGGTGGGGGGGGGGGGGGGTGGGGGGGGGGGGGGGTGGGGGGGGGGGGGGGTGGGGGGGGGGGGGGGTGGGGGGGGGGGGGGGTGGGGGGGGGGGGGGGTGGGGGGGGGGGGGGGTGGGGGGGGGGGGGGGTGGGGGGGGGGGGGGGTGGGGGGGGGGGGGGGTGGGGGGGGGGGGGGGTGGGGGGGGGGGGGGGTGGGGGGGGGGGGGGGTGGGGGGGGGGGGGGGTGGGGGGGGGGGGGGGTGGGGGGGGGGGGGGGTGGGGGGGGGGGGGGGTGGGGGGGGGGGGGGGTGGGGGGGGGGGGGGGTGGGGGGGGGGGGGGGTGGGGGGGGGGGGGGGTGGGGGGGGGGGGGGGTGGGGGGGGGGGGGGGTGGGGGGGGGGGGGGGTGGGGGGGGGGGGGGGTGGGGGGGGGGGGGGGTGGGGGGGGGGGGGGGTGGGGGGGGGGGGGGGTGGGGGGGGGGGGGGGTGGGGGGGGGGGGGGGTGGGGGGGGGGGGGGGTGGGGGGGGGGGGGGGTGGGGGGGGGGGGGGGTGGGGGGGGGGGGGGGTGGGGGGGGGGGGGGGTGGGGGGGGGGGGGGGTGGGGGGGGGGGGGGGTGGGGGGGGGGGGGGGTGGGGGGGGGGGGGGGTGGGGGGGGGGGGGGGTGGGGGGGGGGGGGGGTGGGGGGGGGGGGGGGTGGGGGGGGGGGGGGGTGGGGGGGGGGGGGGGTGGGGGGGGGGGGGGGTGGGGGGGGGGGGGGGTGGGGGGGGGGGGGGGTGGGGGGGGGGGGGGGTGGGGGGGGGGGGGGGTGGGGGGGGGGGGGGGTGGGGGGGGGGGGGGGTGGGGGGGGGGGGGGGTGGGGGGGGGGGGGGGTGGGGGGGGGGGGGGGTGGGGGGGGGGGGGGGTGGGGGGGGGGGGGGGTGGGGGGGGGGGGGGGTGGGGGGGGGGGGGGGTGGGGGGGGGGGGGGGTGGGGGGGGGGGGGGGTGGGGGGGGGGGGGGGTGGGGGGGGGGGGGGGTGGGGGGGGGGGGGGGTGGGGGGGGGGGGGGGTGGGGGGGGGGGGGGGTGGGGGGGGGGGGGGGTGGGGGGGGGGGGGGGTGGGGGGGGGGGGGGGTGGGGGGGGGGGGGGGTGGGGGGGGGGGGGGGTGGGGGGGGGGGGGGGTGGGGGGGGGGGGGGGTGGGGGGGGGGGGGGGTGGGGGGGGGGGGGGGTGGGGGGGGGGGGGGGTGGGGGGGGGGGGGGGTGGGGGGGGGGGGGGGTGGGGGGGGGGGGGGGTGGGGGGGGGGGGGGGTGGGGGGGGGGGGGGGTGGGGGGGGGGGGGGGTGGGGGGGGGGGGGGGTGGGGGGGGGGGGGGGTGGGGGGGGGGGGGGGTGGGGGGGGGGGGGGGTGGGGGGGGGGGGGGGTGGGGGGGGGGGGGGGTGGGGGGGGGGGGGGGTGGGGGGGGGGGGGGGTGGGGGGGGGGGGGGGTGGGGGGGGGGGGGGGTGGGGGGGGGGGGGGGTGGGGGGGGGGGGGGGTGGGGGGGGGGGGGGGTGGGGGGGGGGGGGGGTGGGGGGGGGGGGGGGTGGGGGGGGGGGGGGGTGGGGGGGGGGGGGGGTGGGGGGGGGGGGGGGTGGGGGGGGGGGGGGGTGGGGGGGGGGGGGGGTGGGGGGGGGGGGGGGTGGGGGGGGGGGGGGGTGGGGGGGGGGGGGGGTGGGGGGGGGGGGGGGTGGGGGGGGGGGGGGGTGGGGGGGGGGGGGGGTGGGGGGGGGGGGGGGTGGGGGGGGGGGGGGGTGGGGGGGGGGGGGGGTGGGGGGGGGGGGGGGTGGGGGGGGGGGGGGGTGGGGGGGGGGGGGGGTGGGGGGGGGGGGGGGTGGGGGGGGGGGGGGGTGGGGGGGGGGGGGGGTGGGGGGGGGGGGGGGTGGGGGGGGGGGGGGGTGGGGGGGGGGGGGGGTGGGGGGGGGGGGGGGTGGGGGGGGGGGGGGGTGGGGGGGGGGGGGGGTGGGGGGGGGGGGGGGTGGGGGGGGGGGGGGGTGGGGGGGGGGGGGGGTGGGGGGGGGGGGGGGTGGGGGGGGGGGGGGGTGGGGGGGGGGGGGGGTGGGGGGGGGGGGGGGTGGGGGGGGGGGGGGGTGGGGGGGGGGGGGGGTGGGGGGGGGGGGGGGTGGGGGGGGGGGGGGGTGGGGGGGGGGGGGGGTGGGGGGGGGGGGGGGTGGGGGGGGGGGGGGGTGGGGGGGGGGGGGGGTGGGGGGGGGGGGGGGTGGGGGGGGGGGGGGGTGGGGGGGGGGGGGGGTGGGGGGGGGGGGGGGTGGGGGGGGGGGGGGGTGGGGGGGGGGGGGGGTGGGGGGGGGGGGGGGTGGGGGGGGGGGGGGGTGGGGGGGGGGGGGGGTGGGGGGGGGGGGGGGTGGGGGGGGGGGGGGGTGGGGGGGGGGGGGGGTGGGGGGGGGGGGGGGTGGGGGGGGGGGGGGGTGGGGGGGGGGGGGGGTGGGGGGGGGGGGGGGTGGGGGGGGGGGGGGGTGGGGGGGGGGGGGGGTGGGGGGGGGGGGGGGTGGGGGGGGGGGGGGGTGGGGGGGGGGGGGGGTGGGGGGGGGGGGGGGTGGGGGGGGGGGGGGGTGGGGGGGGGGGGGGGTGGGGGGGGGGGGGGGTGGGGGGGGGGGGGGGTGGGGGGGGGGGGGGGTGGGGGGGGGGGGGGGTGGGGGGGGGGGGGGGTGGGGGGGGGGGGGGGTGGGGGGGGGGGGGGGTGGGGGGGGGGGGGGGTGGGGGGGGGGGGGGGTGGGGGGGGGGGGGGGTGGGGGGGGGGGGGGGTGGGGGGGGGGGGGGGTGGGGGGGGGGGGGGGTGGGGGGGGGGGGGGGTGGGGGGGGGGGGGGGTGGGGGGGGGGGGGGGTGGGGGGGGGGGGGGGTGGGGGGGGGGGGGGGTGGGGGGGGGGGGGGGTGGGGGGGGGGGGGGGTGGGGGGGGGGGGGGGTGGGGGGGGGGGGGGGTGGGGGGGGGGGGGGGTGGGGGGGGGGGGGGGTGGGGGGGGGGGGGGGTGGGGGGGGGGGGGGGTGGGGGGGGGGGGGGGTGGGGGGGGGGGGGGGTGGGGGGGGGGGGGGGTGGGGGGGGGGGGGGGTGGGGGGGGGGGGGGGTGGGGGGGGGGGGGGGTGGGGGGGGGGGGGGGTGGGGGGGGGGGGGGGTGGGGGGGGGGGGGGGTGGGGGGGGGGGGGGGTGGGGGGGGGGGGGGGTGGGGGGGGGGGGGGGTGGGGGGGGGGGGGGGTGGGGGGGGGGGGGGGTGGGGGGGGGGGGGGGTGGGGGGGGGGGGGGGTGGGGGGGGGGGGGGGTGGGGGGGGGGGGGGGTGGGGGGGGGGGGGGGTGGGGGGGGGGGGGGGTGGGGGGGGGGGGGGGTGGGGGGGGGGGGGGGTGGGGGGGGGGGGGGGTGGGGGGGGGGGGGGGTGGGGGGGGGGGGGGGTGGGGGGGGGGGGGGGTGGGGGGGGGGGGGGGTGGGGGGGGGGGGGGGTGGGGGGGGGGGGGGGTGGGGGGGGGGGGGGGTGGGGGGGGGGGGGGGTGGGGGGGGGGGGGGGTGGGGGGGGGGGGGGGTGGGGGGGGGGGGGGGTGGGGGGGGGGGGGGGTGGGGGGGGGGGGGGGTGGGGGGGGGGGGGGGTGGGGGGGGGGGGGGGTGGGGGGGGGGGGGGGTGGGGGGGGGGGGGGGTGGGGGGGGGGGGGGGTGGGGGGGGGGGGGGGTGGGGGGGGGGGGGGGTGGGGGGGGGGGGGGGTGGGGGGGGGGGGGGGTGGGGGGGGGGGGGGGTGGGGGGGGGGGGGGGTGGGGGGGGGGGGGGGTGGGGGGGGGGGGGGGTGGGGGGGGGGGGGGGTGGGGGGGGGGGGGGGTGGGGGGGGGGGGGGGTGGGGGGGGGGGGGGGTGGGGGGGGGGGGGGGTGGGGGGGGGGGGGGGTGGGGGGGGGGGGGGGTGGGGGGGGGGGGGGGTGGGGGGGGGGGGGGGTGGGGGGGGGGGGGGGTGGGGGGGGGGGGGGGTGGGGGGGGGGGGGGGTGGGGGGGGGGGGGGGTGGGGGGGGGGGGGGGTGGGGGGGGGGGGGGGTGGGGGGGGGGGGGGGTGGGGGGGGGGGGGGGTGGGGGGGGGGGGGGGTGGGGGGGGGGGGGGGTGGGGGGGGGGGGGGGTGGGGGGGGGGGGGGGTGGGGGGGGGGGGGGGTGGGGGGGGGGGGGGGTGGGGGGGGGGGGGGGTGGGGGGGGGGGGGGGTGGGGGGGGGGGGGGGTGGGGGGGGGGGGGGGTGGGGGGGGGGGGGGGTGGGGGGGGGGGGGGGTGGGGGGGGGGGGGGGTGGGGGGGGGGGGGGGTGGGGGGGGGGGGGGGTGGGGGGGGGGGGGGGTGGGGGGGGGGGGGGGTGGGGGGGGGGGGGGGTGGGGGGGGGGGGGGGTGGGGGGGGGGGGGGGTGGGGGGGGGGGGGGGTGGGGGGGGGGGGGGGTGGGGGGGGGGGGGGGTGGGGGGGGGGGGGGGTGGGGGGGGGGGGGGGTGGGGGGGGGGGGGGGTGGGGGGGGGGGGGGGTGGGGGGGGGGGGGGGTGGGGGGGGGGGGGGGTGGGGGGGGGGGGGGGTGGGGGGGGGGGGGGGTGGGGGGGGGGGGGGGTGGGGGGGGGGGGGGGTGGGGGGGGGGGGGGGTGGGGGGGGGGGGGGGTGGGGGGGGGGGGGGGTGGGGGGGGGGGGGGGTGGGGGGGGGGGGGGGTGGGGGGGGGGGGGGGTGGGGGGGGGGGGGGGTGGGGGGGGGGGGGGGTGGGGGGGGGGGGGGGTGGGGGGGGGGGGGGGTGGGGGGGGGGGGGGGTGGGGGGGGGGGGGGGTGGGGGGGGGGGGGGGTGGGGGGGGGGGGGGGTGGGGGGGGGGGGGGGTGGGGGGGGGGGGGGGTGGGGGGGGGGGGGGGTGGGGGGGGGGGGGGGTGGGGGGGGGGGGGGGTGGGGGGGGGGGGGGGTGGGGGGGGGGGGGGGTGGGGGGGGGGGGGGGTGGGGGGGGGGGGGGGTGGGGGGGGGGGGGGGTGGGGGGGGGGGGGGGTGGGGGGGGGGGGGGGTGGGGGGGGGGGGGGGTGGGGGGGGGGGGGGGTGGGGGGGGGGGGGGGTGGGGGGGGGGGGGGGTGGGGGGGGGGGGGGGTGGGGGGGGGGGGGGGTGGGGGGGGGGGGGGGTGGGGGGGGGGGGGGGTGGGGGGGGGGGGGGGTGGGGGGGGGGGGGGGTGGGGGGGGGGGGGGGTGGGGGGGGGGGGGGGTGGGGGGGGGGGGGGGTGGGGGGGGGGGGGGGTGGGGGGGGGGGGGGGTGGGGGGGGGGGGGGGTGGGGGGGGGGGGGGGTGGGGGGGGGGGGGGGTGGGGGGGGGGGGGGGTGGGGGGGGGGGGGGGTGGGGGGGGGGGGGGGTGGGGGGGGGGGGGGGTGGGGGGGGGGGGGGGTGGGGGGGGGGGGGGGTGGGGGGGGGGGGGGGTGGGGGGGGGGGGGGGTGGGGGGGGGGGGGGGTGGGGGGGGGGGGGGGTGGGGGGGGGGGGGGGTGGGGGGGGGGGGGGGTGGGGGGGGGGGGGGGTGGGGGGGGGGGGGGGTGGGGGGGGGGGGGGGTGGGGGGGGGGGGGGGTGGGGGGGGGGGGGGGTGGGGGGGGGGGGGGGTGGGGGGGGGGGGGGGTGGGGGGGGGGGGGGGTGGGGGGGGGGGGGGGTGGGGGGGGGGGGGGGTGGGGGGGGGGGGGGGTGGGGGGGGGGGGGGGTGGGGGGGGGGGGGGGTGGGGGGGGGGGGGGGTGGGGGGGGGGGGGGGTGGGGGGGGGGGGGGGTGGGGGGGGGGGGGGGTGGGGGGGGGGGGGGGTGGGGGGGGGGGGGGGTGGGGGGGGGGGGGGGTGGGGGGGGGGGGGGGTGGGGGGGGGGGGGGGTGGGGGGGGGGGGGGGTGGGGGGGGGGGGGGGTGGGGGGGGGGGGGGGTGGGGGGGGGGGGGGGTGGGGGGGGGGGGGGGTGGGGGGGGGGGGGGGTGGGGGGGGGGGGGGGTGGGGGGGGGGGGGGGTGGGGGGGGGGGGGGGTGGGGGGGGGGGGGGGTGGGGGGGGGGGGGGGTGGGGGGGGGGGGGGGTGGGGGGGGGGGGGGGTGGGGGGGGGGGGGGGTGGGGGGGGGGGGGGGTGGGGGGGGGGGGGGGTGGGGGGGGGGGGGGGTGGGGGGGGGGGGGGGTGGGGGGGGGGGGGGGTGGGGGGGGGGGGGGGTGGGGGGGGGGGGGGGTGGGGGGGGGGGGGGGTGGGGGGGGGGGGGGGTGGGGGGGGGGGGGGGTGGGGGGGGGGGGGGGTGGGGGGGGGGGGGGGTGGGGGGGGGGGGGGGTGGGGGGGGGGGGGGGTGGGGGGGGGGGGGGGTGGGGGGGGGGGGGGGTGGGGGGGGGGGGGGGTGGGGGGGGGGGGGGGTGGGGGGGGGGGGGGGTGGGGGGGGGGGGGGGTGGGGGGGGGGGGGGGTGGGGGGGGGGGGGGGTGGGGGGGGGGGGGGGTGGGGGGGGGGGGGGGTGGGGGGGGGGGGGGGTGGGGGGGGGGGGGGGTGGGGGGGGGGGGGGGTGGGGGGGGGGGGGGGTGGGGGGGGGGGGGGGTGGGGGGGGGGGGGGGTGGGGGGGGGGGGGGGTGGGGGGGGGGGGGGGTGGGGGGGGGGGGGGGTGGGGGGGGGGGGGGGTGGGGGGGGGGGGGGGTGGGGGGGGGGGGGGGTGGGGGGGGGGGGGGGTGGGGGGGGGGGGGGGTGGGGGGGGGGGGGGGTGGGGGGGGGGGGGGGTGGGGGGGGGGGGGGGTGGGGGGGGGGGGGGGTGGGGGGGGGGGGGGGTGGGGGGGGGGGGGGGTGGGGGGGGGGGGGGGTGGGGGGGGGGGGGGGTGGGGGGGGGGGGGGGTGGGGGGGGGGGGGGGTGGGGGGGGGGGGGGGTGGGGGGGGGGGGGGGTGGGGGGGGGGGGGGGTGGGGGGGGGGGGGGGTGGGGGGGGGGGGGGGTGGGGGGGGGGGGGGGTGGGGGGGGGGGGGGGTGGGGGGGGGGGGGGGTGGGGGGGGGGGGGGGTGGGGGGGGGGGGGGGTGGGGGGGGGGGGGGGTGGGGGGGGGGGGGGGTGGGGGGGGGGGGGGGTGGGGGGGGGGGGGGGTGGGGGGGGGGGGGGGTGGGGGGGGGGGGGGGTGGGGGGGGGGGGGGGTGGGGGGGGGGGGGGGTGGGGGGGGGGGGGGGTGGGGGGGGGGGGGGGTGGGGGGGGGGGGGGGTGGGGGGGGGGGGGGGTGGGGGGGGGGGGGGGTGGGGGGGGGGGGGGGTGGGGGGGGGGGGGGGTGGGGGGGGGGGGGGGTGGGGGGGGGGGGGGGTGGGGGGGGGGGGGGGTGGGGGGGGGGGGGGGTGGGGGGGGGGGGGGGTGGGGGGGGGGGGGGGTGGGGGGGGGGGGGGGTGGGGGGGGGGGGGGGTGGGGGGGGGGGGGGGTGGGGGGGGGGGGGGGTGGGGGGGGGGGGGGGTGGGGGGGGGGGGGGGTGGGGGGGGGGGGGGGTGGGGGGGGGGGGGGGTGGGGGGGGGGGGGGGTGGGGGGGGGGGGGGGTGGGGGGGGGGGGGGGTGGGGGGGGGGGGGGGTGGGGGGGGGGGGGGGTGGGGGGGGGGGGGGGTGGGGGGGGGGGGGGGTGGGGGGGGGGGGGGGTGGGGGGGGGGGGGGGTGGGGGGGGGGGGGGGTGGGGGGGGGGGGGGGTGGGGGGGGGGGGGGGTGGGGGGGGGGGGGGGTGGGGGGGGGGGGGGGTGGGGGGGGGGGGGGGTGGGGGGGGGGGGGGGTGGGGGGGGGGGGGGGTGGGGGGGGGGGGGGGTGGGGGGGGGGGGGGGTGGGGGGGGGGGGGGGTGGGGGGGGGGGGGGGTGGGGGGGGGGGGGGGTGGGGGGGGGGGGGGGTGGGGGGGGGGGGGG
This sequence comes from Sphaerodactylus townsendi, assembly GCF_021028975.2. NCBI lineage: Eukaryota > Metazoa > Chordata > Lepidosauria > Squamata > Sphaerodactylidae > Sphaerodactylus > Sphaerodactylus townsendi. The sequence continues at coordinate 118,625,826 of NC_059426.1, forward strand.
GTGGGGGGGGGGGGGGGTGGGGGGGGGGGGGGGTGGGGGGGGGGGGGGGTGGGGGGGGGGGGGGGTGGGGGGGGGGGGGGGTGGGGGGGGGGGGGGGTGGGGGGGGGGGGGGGTGGGGGGGGGGGGGGGTGGGGGGGGGGGGGGGTGGGGGGGGGGGGGGGTGGGGGGGGGGGGGGGTGGGGGGGGGGGGGGGTGGGGGGGGGGGGGGGTGGGGGGGGGGGGGGGTGGGGGGGGGGGGGGGTGGGGGGGGGGGGGGGTGGGGGGGGGGGGGGGTGGGGGGGGGGGGGGGTGGGGGGGGGGGGGGGTGGGGGGGGGGGGGGGTGGGGGGGGGGGGGGGTGGGGGGGGGGGGGGGTGGGGGGGGGGGGGGGTGGGGGGGGGGGGGGGTGGGGGGGGGGGGGGGTGGGGGGGGGGGGGGGTGGGGGGGGGGGGGGGTGGGGGGGGGGGGGGGTGGGGGGGGGGGGGGGTGGGGGGGGGGGGGGGTGGGGGGGGGGGGGGGTGGGGGGGGGGGGGGGTGGGGGGGGGGGGGGGTGGGGGGGGGGGGGGGTGGGGGGGGGGGGGGGTGGGGGGGGGGGGGGGTGGGGGGGGGGGGGGGTGGGGGGGGGGGGGGGTGGGGGGGGGGGGGGGTGGGGGGGGGGGGGGGTGGGGGGGGGGGGGGGTGGGGGGGGGGGGGGGTGGGGGGGGGGGGGGGTGGGGGGGGGGGGGGGTGGGGGGGGGGGGGGGTGGGGGGGGGGGGGGGTGGGGGGGGGGGGGGGTGGGGGGGGGGGGGGGTGGGGGGGGGGGGGGGTGGGGGGGGGGGGGGGTGGGGGGGGGGGGGGGTGGGGGGGGGGGGGGGTGGGGGGGGGGGGGGGTGGGGGGGGGGGGGGGTGGGGGGGGGGGGGGGTGGGGGGGGGGGGGGGTGGGGGGGGGGGGGGGTGGGGGGGGGGGGGGGTGGGGGGGGGGGGGGGTGGGGGGGGGGGGGGGTGGGGGGGGGGGGGGGTGGGGGGGGGGGGGGGTGGGGGGGGGGGGGGGTGGGGGGGGGGGGGGGTGGGGGGGGGGGGGGGTGGGGGGGGGGGGGGGTGGGGGGGGGGGGGGGTGGGGGGGGGGGGGGGTGGGGGGGGGGGGGGGTGGGGGGGGGGGGGGGTGGGGGGGGGGGGGGGTGGGGGGGGGGGGGGGTGGGGGGGGGGGGGGGTGGGGGGGGGGGGGGGTGGGGGGGGGGGGGGGTGGGGGGGGGGGGGGGTGGGGGGGGGGGGGGGTGGGGGGGGGGGGGGGTGGGGGGGGGGGGGGGTGGGGGGGGGGGGGGGTGGGGGGGGGGGGGGGTGGGGGGGGGGGGGGGTGGGGGGGGGGGGGGGTGGGGGGGGGGGGGGGTGGGGGGGGGGGGGGGTGGGGGGGGGGGGGGGTGGGGGGGGGGGGGGGTGGGGGGGGGGGGGGGTGGGGGGGGGGGGGGGTGGGGGGGGGGGGGGGTGGGGGGGGGGGGGGGTGGGGGGGGGGGGGGGTGGGGGGGGGGGGGGGTGGGGGGGGGGGGGGGTGGGGGGGGGGGGGGGTGGGGGGGGGGGGGGGTGGGGGGGGGGGGGGGTGGGGGGGGGGGGGGGTGGGGGGGGGGGGGGGTGGGGGGGGGGGGGGGTGGGGGGGGGGGGGGGTGGGGGGGGGGGGGGGTGGGGGGGGGGGGGGGTGGGGGGGGGGGGGGGTGGGGGGGGGGGGGGGTGGGGGGGGGGGGGGGTGGGGGGGGGGGGGGGTGGGGGGGGGGGGGGGTGGGGGGGGGGGGGGGTGGGGGGGGGGGGGGGTGGGGGGGGGGGGGGGTGGGGGGGGGGGGGGGTGGGGGGGGGGGGGGGTGGGGGGGGGGGGGGGTGGGGGGGGGGGGGGGTGGGGGGGGGGGGGGGTGGGGGGGGGGGGGGGTGGGGGGGGGGGGGGGTGGGGGGGGGGGGGGGTGGGGGGGGGGGGGGGTGGGGGGGGGGGGGGGTGGGGGGGGGGGGGGGTGGGGGGGGGGGGGGGTGGGGGGGGGGGGGGGTGGGGGGGGGGGGGGGTGGGGGGGGGGGGGGGTGGGGGGGGGGGGGGGTGGGGGGGGGGGGGGGTGGGGGGGGGGGGGGGTGGGGGGGGGGGGGGGTGGGGGGGGGGGGGGGTGGGGGGGGGGGGGGGTGGGGGGGGGGGGGGGTGGGGGGGGGGGGGGGTGGGGGGGGGGGGGGGTGGGGGGGGGGGGGGGTGGGGGGGGGGGGGGGTGGGGGGGGGGGGGGGTGGGGGGGGGGGGGGGTGGGGGGGGGGGGGGGTGGGGGGGGGGGGGGGTGGGGGGGGGGGGGGGTGGGGGGGGGGGGGGGTGGGGGGGGGGGGGGGTGGGGGGGGGGGGGGGTGGGGGGGGGGGGGGGTGGGGGGGGGGGGGGGTGGGGGGGGGGGGGGGTGGGGGGGGGGGGGGGTGGGGGGGGGGGGGGGTGGGGGGGGGGGGGGGTGGGGGGGGGGGGGGGTGGGGGGGGGGGGGGGTGGGGGGGGGGGGGGGTGGGGGGGGGGGGGGGTGGGGGGGGGGGGGGGTGGGGGGGGGGGGGGGTGGGGGGGGGGGGGGGTGGGGGGGGGGGGGGGTGGGGGGGGGGGGGGGTGGGGGGGGGGGGGGGTGGGGGGGGGGGGGGGTGGGGGGGGGGGGGGGTGGGGGGGGGGGGGGGTGGGGGGGGGGGGGGGTGGGGGGGGGGGGGGGTGGGGGGGGGGGGGGGTGGGGGGGGGGGGGGGTGGGGGGGGGGGGGGGTGGGGGGGGGGGGGGGTGGGGGGGGGGGGGGGTGGGGGGGGGGGGGGGTGGGGGGGGGGGGGGGTGGGGGGGGGGGGGGGTGGGGGGGGGGGGGGGTGGGGGGGGGGGGGGGTGGGGGGGGGGGGGGGTGGGGGGGGGGGGGGGTGGGGGGGGGGGGGGGTGGGGGGGGGGGGGGGTGGGGGGGGGGGGGGGTGGGGGGGGGGGGGGGTGGGGGGGGGGGGGGGTGGGGGGGGGGGGGGGTGGGGGGGGGGGGGGGTGGGGGGGGGGGGGGGTGGGGGGGGGGGGGGGTGGGGGGGGGGGGGGGTGGGGGGGGGGGGGGGTGGGGGGGGGGGGGGGTGGGGGGGGGGGGGGGTGGGGGGGGGGGGGGGTGGGGGGGGGGGGGGGTGGGGGGGGGGGGGGGTGGGGGGGGGGGGGGGTGGGGGGGGGGGGGGGTGGGGGGGGGGGGGGGTGGGGGGGGGGGGGGGTGGGGGGGGGGGGGGGTGGGGGGGGGGGGGGGTGGGGGGGGGGGGGGGTGGGGGGGGGGGGGGGTGGGGGGGGGGGGGGGTGGGGGGGGGGGGGGGTGGGGGGGGGGGGGGGTGGGGGGGGGGGGGGGTGGGGGGGGGGGGGGGTGGGGGGGGGGGGGGGTGGGGGGGGGGGGGGGTGGGGGGGGGGGGGGGTGGGGGGGGGGGGGGGTGGGGGGGGGGGGGGGTGGGGGGGGGGGGGGGTGGGGGGGGGGGGGGGTGGGGGGGGGGGGGGGTGGGGGGGGGGGGGGGTGGGGGGGGGGGGGGGTGGGGGGGGGGGGGGGTGGGGGGGGGGGGGGGTGGGGGGGGGGGGGGGTGGGGGGGGGGGGGGGTGGGGGGGGGGGGGGGTGGGGGGGGGGGGGGGTGGGGGGGGGGGGGGGTGGGGGGGGGGGGGGGTGGGGGGGGGGGGGGGTGGGGGGGGGGGGGGGTGGGGGGGGGGGGGGGTGGGGGGGGGGGGGGGTGGGGGGGGGGGGGGGTGGGGGGGGGGGGGGGTGGGGGGGGGGGGGGGTGGGGGGGGGGGGGGGTGGGGGGGGGGGGGGGTGGGGGGGGGGGGGGGTGGGGGGGGGGGGGGGTGGGGGGGGGGGGGGGTGGGGGGGGGGGGGGGTGGGGGGGGGGGGGGGTGGGGGGGGGGGGGGGTGGGGGGGGGGGGGGGTGGGGGGGGGGGGGGGTGGGGGGGGGGGGGGGTGGGGGGGGGGGGGGGTGGGGGGGGGGGGGGGTGGGGGGGGGGGGGGGTGGGGGGGGGGGGGGGTGGGGGGGGGGGGGGGTGGGGGGGGGGGGGGGTGGGGGGGGGGGGGGGTGGGGGGGGGGGGGGGTGGGGGGGGGGGGGGGTGGGGGGGGGGGGGGGTGGGGGGGGGGGGGGGTGGGGGGGGGGGGGGGTGGGGGGGGGGGGGGGTGGGGGGGGGGGGGGGTGGGGGGGGGGGGGGGTGGGGGGGGGGGGGGGTGGGGGGGGGGGGGGGTGGGGGGGGGGGGGGGTGGGGGGGGGGGGGGGTGGGGGGGGGGGGGGGTGGGGGGGGGGGGGGGTGGGGGGGGGGGGGGGTGGGGGGGGGGGGGGGTGGGGGGGGGGGGGGGTGGGGGGGGGGGGGGGTGGGGGGGGGGGGGGGTGGGGGGGGGGGGGGGTGGGGGGGGGGGGGGGTGGGGGGGGGGGGGGGTGGGGGGGGGGGGGGGTGGGGGGGGGGGGGGGTGGGGGGGGGGGGGGGTGGGGGGGGGGGGGGGTGGGGGGGGGGGGGGGTGGGGGGGGGGGGGGGTGGGGGGGGGGGGGGGTGGGGGGGGGGGGGGGTGGGGGGGGGGGGGGGTGGGGGGGGGGGGGGGTGGGGGGGGGGGGGGGTGGGGGGGGGGGGGGGTGGGGGGGGGGGGGGGTGGGGGGGGGGGGGGGTGGGGGGGGGGGGGGGTGGGGGGGGGGGGGGGTGGGGGGGGGGGGGGGTGGGGGGGGGGGGGGGTGGGGGGGGGGGGGGGTGGGGGGGGGGGGGGGTGGGGGGGGGGGGGGGTGGGGGGGGGGGGGGGTGGGGGGGGGGGGGGGTGGGGGGGGGGGGGGGTGGGGGGGGGGGGGGGTGGGGGGGGGGGGGGGTGGGGGGGGGGGGGGGTGGGGGGGGGGGGGGGTGGGGGGGGGGGGGGGTGGGGGGGGGGGGGGGTGGGGGGGGGGGGGGGTGGGGGGGGGGGGGGGTGGGGGGGGGGGGGGGTGGGGGGGGGGGGGGGTGGGGGGGGGGGGGGGTGGGGGGGGGGGGGGGTGGGGGGGGGGGGGGGTGGGGGGGGGGGGGGGTGGGGGGGGGGGGGGGTGGGGGGGGGGGGGGGTGGGGGGGGGGGGGGGTGGGGGGGGGGGGGGGTGGGGGGGGGGGGGGGTGGGGGGGGGGGGGGGTGGGGGGGGGGGGGGGTGGGGGGGGGGGGGGGTGGGGGGGGGGGGGGGTGGGGGGGGGGGGGGGTGGGGGGGGGGGGGGGTGGGGGGGGGGGGGGGTGGGGGGGGGGGGGGGTGGGGGGGGGGGGGGGTGGGGGGGGGGGGGGGTGGGGGGGGGGGGGGGTGGGGGGGGGGGGGGGTGGGGGGGGGGGGGGGTGGGGGGGGGGGGGGGTGGGGGGGGGGGGGGGTGGGGGGGGGGGGGGGTGGGGGGGGGGGGGGGTGGGGGGGGGGGGGGGTGGGGGGGGGGGGGGGTGGGGGGGGGGGGGGGTGGGGGGGGGGGGGGGTGGGGGGGGGGGGGGGTGGAGGGGGGGGGGGGGTTGGTGGGGGGGGAGGAGGGGGAGGGGGGGGGGTTGGGGGTGGGGAGGGTGGGGGTGGGGGGGTGGGGGGGGGGGGGGGGGGGGGGGGGGGGTGGTGGGGGGGTGGGGGGGGTGGAGGGGGGGGGGGGAGGGTTGGGGGGGGGGGGGGGGTTGGGGGGGGGCTATGGCACTCCAGATGTTCCTGGACTACAATTCCCATCAGCCCCTGCCAGCATGGCCAATTGGTCAGGGGCTGATGGGAATTGTAGTCCAGGAACATCTGGAGTGCCATAGGTTCACCACCACCGTCCTAGGGAACCCAGTGATGACCCAACTGTGCATAGGAGGCAGAAGCAGAGGCTGCTACTGCAGAAGCAAAGAAGGAGTTCTCATTTGGCAGCAAGATATGGGAGATTAGAAGTCTTCGGCTGATGAGGATTAACTCCTTGCAGAATCCCAGCCCCTGAACAAGGCTCTCTTTATAAGCCATGCTGTGAGCTTGCTTCTGCCTGGGTGCAACAAGTGTGTTATCTGTCACCACTGTGTGCCTGGTTCTTCATTGATTCCCAGCCTGCTTCTCAGTTCTCCTGTACCACAGCCCTTGGACTGTGATTGACTACACCTTGCCTGCCACCTGCATTGACCTACTGGACTGTGACCTGACTACGCCTGGCCTGCCGCCTGCCCTGACTCATAAGAGGGGAAGTCCTCCTATGGATTAAAAACTGGTTGAGGAACAGGAAACAAAGGGTGGGTATAAATGGGAAGTTCTCACAATGGAGAGATGTAGGGAGTGGTGTCCCCCAAGGATCCGTTTTGGGACCAGTGCTCTTTAACTTATTCATAAATGACCTGGAAGTAGGGGTGGGTAGTGTGGTGGCCAAGTTTGCAGATGATACCAAATTATGTAGGGTGGTAAGAACCACAAAGGATTGCGAAGAGCTCCAAGCGGACCTTGATAAATTAGGTGAGTGGGCTACGAAATGGCAAATGCAGTTCAATGTAGCTAAATGTAAAGTGATGCACATAGGGGCAAAAAATCCAAACTTCACATACACGCTACAGGGGTCAGTGCTATCAGTCACAGACCAGGAAAGGGATTTGGGCGTCTTAGTAGATAGTTCCATGGGAATGTCAACTCAATGCATGGCAGCTATGAAAAAGGCAAACTCCATGCTGGGGATAATTAGGAAAGGAGTTGATAATAAAACTGCAAGGATTGTCATGCCCTTATATAAAGCAGTGGTGCGACCGCACTTGGAGTACTGTGTTCAGTTCTGGTCGCCACATCTCAAAAAGGATATCGAAGAGATAGAAAAAGTGCAGAGAAGGGCAACGAGGATGATTGAAGGATTGGAGCACCTTCCTTATGAGGAGAGGCTGCAGCGTTTGGGACTCTTTAGTTTGGAGAGGAGACGTCTGAGGGGGGATATGATTGAAGTCTATAAAATTATGCATGGGGTAGAAAATGTTGACAGAGAGAATTTTTTCTCTCTTTCTCACAATACTAGAACCAGGGGGCATTCATTGAAAATGCTGGGGGGAAGAATTAGGACTAATAAAAGGAAATACTTCTTCACGCAACGTGTGATTGGTGTTTGGAATATGCTGCCACAGGAGGTGGTGATGGCCACTAACCTGGATAGCTTTAAAAAGGGCTTGGACAGATTTATGGAGGAGAAGTCAATCTATGGATACCAATCTTGATCCTCCTTGATCTCAGATTGCAAATGCCTTAGAAGACCAGGTGCTCAGGAGCAGCAGCAGCAGAAGGCCACTGCTTTCACCTCCTGCATGTGAGCTCCCAAAGGCACCTGGTGGGCCACTGTGAGTAGCAGAATGCTGGACTAGATGGACTCTGGTCTGATCCAGCAGGCTAGTTCTTATGTTCTTATGTTCTTATGACTGTGACCTGACACGCTTGTGCTTGCCGCCCACATTGCCCTGCGGAGTCAGACTTGGCTATGCCCCTGCCTGCTGGCAGCACAGAGCAGCTTTTCCCCAATGAAGAACTTCCTACAGCTCTATATTCTGTCTGCCCTCACTACCCTCAACAGCCTTCACAGAGATCAATCCCCAAGTTGCTTTCTTTACCTGCTGTCCATGATTTCTATCTTACTGTGGATTCAATTGTTTTGTTTCCTTTTAGGTTAGATTATTTGACAGGGTACAGATGACACTGGAGTGGATGCAGCCACTCTGCTCAGCAAAGTTTGAAACCTTTCTCCAGTTTAACTAGCCTTCCTCATTTTAAGTGACACTTCCTGCAACAGAGAACTCACTGATGTGTGAAGAAGGTTTCAAACTTTATTGAGCAGAGTAGCTGCATGCTATGAAGATTAGGTTTCCTGCTTCAACTGCAGGCCTTCCAGCCTTCCTCCTCTTCACCTGCCATCACTCAGCAAGGAGAAAAACAGCCAGAAAAGCAGTGTTATGCCAACAGCACAATGCCACCTCTGGCATGTACCCAGAAGTGAAATCATATCACTGCCATCACACTCTAGGGTTCAGCCAAAGCTATGGTTTTTCCATAGAATTTTAGTGAATCTTAGAGCATCATGCTGGCATGATGGTGTCACTTCTAGCACAGTGTCATTCCTCCATCCCTGCCCCCTCCATCATCCACTATTGTTTTGAATGAACCCTTTCTGTACTGGTACCGAATACTGTCTGTATCTGTTAAAGAAAATCTCATTTGATTTATTTGCTACTCAAGCAAGAATGGCCAAATTTCTATAAGCTGCTTAATGTATCTCATTGTGATTTTACTTTTTAATTTCCAAATGGAAGAAATCTATTATTTGTTTTATAAACTGTAACATTATTGGTACCAGACTTGTGCAGTCCTTGCCTGTCCTCATAGTAGTATCTGACATTTTCAGTCAGCTGGAACTGAATCTTTCCAACCAAAGAGTTGTTTTTTCTATCCAGTTTGGACATGAGACACTGGCTGTGCTCCTGGACACTTGCATTGTTGCCATACAAGTTGGATCTTCTTCCTGTGTGTTTGTTTGCTCTTGTTTAGCACTGCCTAATGGGTGTAATGAATCCTCTGTTCTCTTTGCAGAAAGAGATGTTAATTATTTCCTGCTGACTAATTATACAGCTGATGAGAGCCACTGCACTGCAGTAATATTTCCCTGTAAAAGGGAAAGTTGCTAGAGGAAGAGCGGGGCAGGATGACAGTAGAGATAGACAAGAGATGAGACTAGAAGTGAAAACAAGTGCCATGGAAAGGGGGCACGAAGACACATGCATATCACTTAAAGCTTTCATGAATGCTTCAGCTTTAAAGAAATCTCATTTCCTACTCCAGCCTATCCTGTCCAGCTAGTCCAGTAAGATTTCATCCACGCTTTGCAGTTCCCATTTCTCTGTTCTCTCTGTCTTGCCCTTTGAGCTAATGACATTAAACAAAAGATCCAGCCATGCTGTGCGCTGCATATTCTGTAAGTTTTTAGACCTGAACACTACCACTTGACAATTGTAGACTGCCCAGATTTTTTTTCCAGTACTGTGTAGCTGCTGCACTCTTCGAAGCCTGAAGTTTGTATGCTAATGCTAAAAATGGCAGTCTCATGCTCAGTACATATAGCTAATTACAAAAGCTACGAGTTACACAAAACAAAACTGAGAACTAGCTAAAGTTCCTCATTTAGTATTTTGGCACTGAGAGATTACATATGCCTGGAAAAGCACAGTACTGAGAGGAAAATCTGTTCCGTGAGGATGTGCCACAGAACCCACCCTCAAAAGCTGCCATTTCCTGCAGAGGTACTGGTCTCTATATTCTAGAGATTCGCTGCAATTCTGGGACAGTTCCAGGATTCAACTGGAGGTTGGCAACCTTACTTAAGCAATGAGTAGTTTTGTCTCTGTAGCTCTTTCCAGTGGAGTGCTGCATAGTTACTTTTTCTCCATGGCAGACTTGGTGGATCTTAGCTTTGTACAATGTTACATGTCTCTGATAAGACATGTATATGGACACCTTCTTCCTCTTTCAGCATTCTCTCTCAACTTTTTTTTTTGAGATTTCAACAGTCTGTACAGTGGCCATTAAATATGACTACAGCTGCCAGAGGGCTTTGCTAGCAGGAAGTGGCCTTCACTCCACTTCCTTTTGAGACCAGAGTGCTGTAAGCTGCTGAGTGAGCATTCACTCCGCAGGAGAGATCTCTCTGTATCTCCCAGCTGAGGGTAAACAGCCTGTGCACAGGATTTGATTTCATATGCACTGAAAGGCACAAGGCGCTACTCCAGGAAATGGATCATTTCAAGGTAACATAACTCTTTGCTGTAGTTTACATTTCAAACTTTGCCTCATGCAATGACCACCTGGCACCAGAATAGTTGAATTACGGCAATTTGTTCTTACTGTCTGATTTTCCACTGTGACAAGGGCACCCTAGTGCAAGAGGAGTGAATTCCTGTGGGTTGTTTGTCAGCTGTAAGGATTGTTGTGTTTATATTCAGCAAAGTCATTGACAGTGAAAGCTTCCTAAATGCACACTTGTCTCTCCACGTTAACTCTGGAGTGGGCACACTTCTAGGGACAAGTTGTTGTAAATGCTTGATATCTCTGAGACCTCTAGGATAAATTAGAAGTACTGGTGATGATAACTTCGTCCTGGTTACTTGTGAATTCTTTATGTAGATATCTAATTAGCTTATCCTGGATTGATGTGTATGAATCATGATTGTGGGTTGACTGGAGGTCAGAGTTAGTAGTTCAGGATCTTTTTAGGAAATCTTTATTTTTCACACACTAGATGTGCAGCTGTTTTTCATTTGTTGCAGACAGTGCTAAGATTTCAGGGGACCAAGGTACTGCTCATTTACCTCTTCTGATAGCCCTTAGCTACTGTTTTAGAAGGTTCAAAGGAACCATAATTCCTATCCACATTCTATTCAAGGGCACCCCATGCATGACTGTTCCATCTGGATTGCCTCACCATGTGTGTCAATGGCTGTATGCTGGCCAAGGAGGGCTGCCTGAGCACCACCTCTGGTTTGCTTTGTTTACTCTCTCCACGTCCATCTGTGTTATGATCCTAGGCAGAATGTCTGTCTAACCAGCAGGCTGCTAGACAGCCTTTTCCTCCAACACTCCCCCCGTCCCCCTGTACTATGCTTCTTCCTGCCATTCAAAGTCTCTTCCCAAAATCAGCTGCCTGAGATTCTTCTACAAAAACTGACTGAAGGAACTTTCCAGCCAAATGGAAAATGCCTCACAAATTGGTTTTAAATTTCCCTTACTTATGGACCAATGTAGACATCCAAAAGAACCTGGGACTCCAAAGAAGTGGTGCATACTCTTCAGTTTCAATAGAAGAATGAGCAGACTGGGGGAAGAAAGGTAAATAATCTTGAGGAATCCCCACTGTAGATATGATTCACATGTCCCCTGAGATAACTTCACTCATCTGAGCAATTCCATCTGAAGCTTCCATCCTGCACATGAGCTGTCTGACTGTACCCACACATTCTCAGTTGTGGCTCCCATATGGTGGAATGACTTTCCTCATGCACTCAAGAAGGTGCTTACTGTTCTGTAGCATGAACTAGCCCAAAAAGCTAAAATGACTAAACTGAGGCTATCATACTTTGGTCACATTATGAGAAAAGAAGACTCACTGGAAAAGACAATAATGCGAGCAAAGGTTGAAGGCCGTAGAAAAAAAGACCCAACATGAGATGGATTGACTCTATAAAGGAAGCCACAACCCTCAGTTTGCAAAACCTGAACAAAGCTTTTAATGGTAGGATGTTTTGGAGGGCACTGATCATTGGGATCACAATGAGTTGGAATCAGCTTGATGGCACTTAATAGAATCACAGCATACATCAAACATAATTATTCAGAAGGGTTTTTTTTTTAAAAAAGAAAGAAAATAGGATTGTTTTAATATTTGTAAAAAATTAGGCATATTTTAAAACATTGCACTGTTTATTGCATTGTTTTCCAATTTTATAATCCAGCTTTTTGCATTGTGTATTGCATGTGTGGTATTTGTTTTTATAACATTGTTTACTAATTCTGTAGTTGAGTCTCGATGAGAAAGATGGATTGTACATGAAACGAACCACACATAGAGAAGTGGGTTCTGTGTACTGGAGCTGGAAGTCCTTCTGGAGAGGGGCAGAGCTTCTGCCGCAGAAGAAATGAGTAGGTGTTGGGATTTTGCAAGTGTCTGTCACAACTCAGTCATAAAAGGGTTAACTGTTTGTTTGTAAACAAGTTGCTGAAGTCACTGTTTATAACCTGGTCTATTGATTAGCTATTTGGTTGGTCGGATAGCCATTGCTTACATGTTAGTGAGCACGTACATCAAAGTTAAGTTGTTTTCTTTGTTTCAACTTTGTTTCAGTAGAACAGCTTAGAACAGCACAGAAGAGCATATGGACAGGTAGAAGAGCACGTGAGAATAGAGTAGAGCAAGATGTAGTCTTAAGTGTACAGTTAATACTGTAAATATGTAACAGAGAAGTACAGCATTTATTTGTTTTTATCCCATGTAACCCTCCCTTTTAAGTTAGTAAACTTTTTATAAAGCAACTCAAAGTCGCTCTGGCTCTCTTCTTTCCTACTGCAGGCTGCTTCCGCATCTCTGCTAATTAAGTATCTCTTTTTTAATTGAATATCTATCAGTAGGCCTAGCCAGTCCTTTTGCATTGTGAAGGTCCAGAATGAGAGAATGAAAGCAACAAAGAAATCATTAAAAATTCCCTTCTGGAATTACTGGGGTTGGGGGATGGGTGGGGGGGAGAGATAATTTGCTACTATAGACAAGATGAGGCTCCATGAAAACTGGAGACGAGACTAGTGAAGAAATTTACTGGCAAAGGCAAGTTTAATTAGTGAAAGGGATATCCACTGTGTATTACTGCCATCTGCCTAATGCCTGATGATACCCTTTCCCTTAAGAGTCTCTGTCTGGTGAAGTTAAGATTGGAGAACATTTCTGGACCTTATAACCATTGTGATTGTATAGATGATGCCTGTGAAGTAAAAGATCTTCCCTGTTCAGTTTTTTCCTATGCTCACTGTCTTGTTGAAACTGTGCTTTTAACCCATGTAAAGCAACTACCCGTGCTTAACTCAGTGGCTCAGTAGCTACAAGACCTGTGGTGTTCCAATTATGCACATAGGTGCTTTGTACAAGTTGCAGCTCAAACAAGATGCTGGGCCTATGCATGGTCACAAAAGGAAGCTGTTTTGCCGATCAGCCACACATGCAAATTCGGTCTGAGGGCAAAGGGGAAGCAGGTATTGCTGCAGATAAATGCTTCTTATTTTGCTTCCACAGTAAAGTCTAGCATATCGATAAATTGCATTGCATTCTGCAGGAACAGAACTGCAGGTGTGACCTATGAGGATCAGTGAAAGGAGCTAATGTCACGGGGTAAAGGTTGGGGATTTCAACTATGGTTCTTACCTTCTCTTCATAATTGGAACATCAGTTTCAGGGTTGGTGCTACATTAGTGCTAGTGGAATTGTAGTGCTGGGGGGAAGTGCTTTTGGGGTTTGTAAAATGCCTATAGAATCTGGACCTGACAAACAAGAACTCTGAATTGGAAAGATTCATAGTGTTGTTCGGTCTGGGTCTGGGATAGCTACATTGTCCATCCAAGAACATTGCATACCAGATCACTGATATAAACTATGCCAGCTGCATATGTAAAGCTGTTTTAATACACTTTTTCTTAACAAGGAGACAGAGAATCATTGTTTGCTATTTGAGTCACCTGTGCAATAGACAAGTAACATGATGTTCCAGAAAATGTTCATGCTCAGCCTAGCTCCCATGGCTCTGAAAAAGCTGATTTTGTAGAAAACTGATTCATTAAACTTTTAGGAGTATGTTGAATGAGTAGAGATGGGAAGATCTAGGGGAATGAAAATAGAAAAACTGAGATCCCTCCCCCGCCCCCACACACATACCATGTTTCTCCGAAAATGAGATAGTGTCTTAGATTAATTTTTGCTCCCAAAGATGCGCTATGTCTTATTTTCAGGGGATGTCTTATTTTTCCCCTTCTCAGCTGCATGCTCTGGTGTTCTGTTTGACAGGCATGCTTCCAAACAAAAACTTTGCTATGTCTTACTTTCGGGGGATGTTTTATATTTAGCACTTCAGCAAAACCTCTACTACGTCTTATTCTCAGGGGATGTCTTATTTTCGGAGAAACAGGGTATCAGGGAATACCCTTCATACCAGTTTTCCTACTAGAAAAATTGAAAAGCCTCTTATAAAATATGTTCTCTTGGAATGATGAATACAATTTTTAATCAATTTTTAAGATTGCGTCACCTGACTGGCTCAAAATTCATTGCAAAATAAATTGCAGTATTAGGTAATGATAATTTCTCTATATTGTAGACACATGCAGCATATTTTCCCTTCTGCTTGGGTTTCCTAGTCCAGGGTATATGCATGTACGGTACTTATAAAAACCCATGTTGATGTTTAGAAACACAAGCCAAATCAAGAAGTTTGCTTCAGTTCTCAGGACTCTGAGGATAAAAAAAAAAACCCTAAATTGGAAGCTTCTTCTTTTTCAGAAACTAATTCTGAAAGTAATGTGATAGTAGCATTTTGTAGGATTTATTGTTTAAATGACCTAATATGACTTTTACATGGCTATTTTTGTCACAGTTACTGTGGCACCATGTGTGATAATAATACAGTGGAAGTGATCAATATTATTCTAAAGCTTAAGTCAATATGTTGATTTACTAATAGCCCTTAATACTGTGATTTCTTTTGGTGGAGAAAATCACATCCCCCCCCCTCCCTGAAAACTGGAAGCAGTTTAAAAATGTGTCCATTTCTTGTGGTTGGTATATTAATCCTCTGTTCAACAGGTGTTGTAGAGTTTTGTATTTTTCCTGAATAGAATTTGTATTATTTCCCAAAATGGGCACACTGAGGTATAACAGTGGGCTCTAAATAGATTTCCCATATGGGTTACAAATTTTCAGATTTTTTTGTCTCTGAAATTGACCAAACGACTCAGCCTTTTGTGGTAGAGGACATGCTGTGCCAGTCAGCGATCCCTGAAAACACCAATTAAAATATTTGCCAGTAATTGTTGTCAAGAAAGACTAGTCAAAGTGTATGTGATAGATGAAGCAATGGTCTGATAGTATAGTAGGACAGCTCCATGTGTCATTCTGAACAATAAATTGCTTGGGGGTGTTGTGTGGTTTCTGGGCTGTACGGCCGTGTTCTAGTAGCATTTTCTCCTGACGTTTCGCCTGCATCTGTGGCTAGCATCTTCAGAGGATTGTTTATTCAATAAATTGCTTATTCATAAACTGAGGGTTAGTGACTTTTGCTGGACTTTCTTCCTTTTGTTTTTTCCCCTCTGCTTATAAAGGGAGGTTTAGAATGTCAAAAATGTAAAACATTATGAAAACTGTGTACTGCTGGTATCTGATACCAGGACCCTGGCTACCAGGACGTACATTGGAGGTTCATAAGAGTTGGGCTAATTTACTGCATATTCTCTGAAGCTGTTCTCCTTTTTGGCCAAGACTTTTCGTATGTTTTAGAATTTAATGGGCCATTATTTATCCTTTGATGTTGTGGTTGCTTAATTATATTATGTTAAAGGTTGCATACTTGCCTTAGAATTTATCATGAGCTTATTAACTGCGGCAAGACAGAGTGGATTATGATACTATGGTAATTTATACTTGTGACTAAATTGGCATATCAAAATAGAATTATAAATCAGGGAGACACAAGGATTGGTAAGTTCATGAAAAGATGGACTTTGTGTATTGGTATTATGGAATCATGAGGGTAATGCTGTTTTTTTCTCTTTTTGTGTTTTTTAAACTTCTAGAAGATACTTAGTTTGCTGATTTCCCCCCTTTCCCATGATAACTATATATTTTTTTAATGAAAGTAAATCCCTGCTACATGCTATTGTACTGACATCAGTCCTCTGTGTCATCCTTTCCTCTACCCTTTTCTATTCAGCCTCTTAGTGGAAGTATATCATCCTGTGGTTAAGTGGGGAAAATGCTAGAAAGGAGGTAGATCTGATCTCAACAAAATGTCAGTCTCTGTATTTACCTGTTCTATGCTGAATGGAGAAATCAGTTACTCTTAAAGTTAATGTCTGAATCTTACTAATATTGTAGTAGGTTTTGAACTGGGACAATATAACCAAGATTTTAAGGGCAAATGATTTCACAGTCCAGCATAGGACTTAGAATGGCTGAGCTCTGAGATCAATGTTTTCTTACCAAAATATCTAAATCTTTACCTATACTAATATTTTTCTTTTGGCCCGACAAGTAAGATATTTAAATTAAACTTCTTTAACTGTCATGTTCTTATAATAAGAGATAATCGGTTTCCAAATCTTTTCAAATTGGATCTACTTGATTTCACAGTACCACAGTACCCAGTACCCATTCTTCCAGTGTCGGTATGTTTTTTCTTTTCCAATTCCATGCTAATTATTTTCTTGCTAATGTTATCAAATAAAGAAATACTTTGTCATATTTCAAAATCTTCTTATCAGCTGTCAGATGCAACAAAAAGAATTCTGATTTCATCTTGATTTTTTACTTTAAATTTTTTTTTCATGAATGATTTTTTGATTTTTTTAATTTTTTTAATTTTTGGGCAATCCCACCACATGTGTACAAATGTTCACATTTTTAAATTACATTATTATTTTATTACATTATTATCGCCCATTATAGTAATATTTTCCTGGGGGTATTGAGTAATTTCATTGGTTCGTTTTTTAAAGAAGTTAGATTTTTTTCTCATTCAGGGCATAAATCCCCACTATTAGAATTATGCCTTCATTTAATGTAACTTCGACACCTATAAATCTCCCCCCTGGATCACTATATTTCAAATTAGGGTTCAGGTGTTCTTTTATGTAAATTGCTACACCTCTTTTCTTTTTGTTAACTCCTGTGTAAAATAGATTTCTTAGTTTTTTTTATATTCCAGATATTTTAGATCTGTCTTTCTTATGTGTGTCTCCTGAAGACATGTGATGTCATTACCCATATATGATAAGTAATTAAATACTCTCTTTTGTTAGGCTGTTCAGTCCATTAATTATTAAACTCTTCTGAAATGGTTGCCCAAAGTGAGGGAAGAACTACTGTGGTGTGGGCAGGGGAAGGTGGGGAGGAGCAAGAAAACCAGAAGAAAGCTAAATACGTGTTGATCTCCTATACTTTCCCTGTGAAGGGAGAAGAAAATTTGCACTTTCAGAGATTTCAGAAACCATGGAAGTTCTCTGATCTGAAGGCAGGGTGACTGCCAAAAAGGGGGAAACATGTTTGAAACTGAGAATCAAATCTGAAGGGAATGTATAGTCAATTTGAAGAATTTACAAACAAGTTATTACACAAGTGTGTAAATGTCCATAATCAGCATATGTCAGAGTGGAGTTATTTAGAGGTAATCAGAAGGTGATTCTCAGTTTTGCATGGATCATCATAGCATCCACGCTTTAAATTCAGGTAAGCCAGAAGCTACCTGCATCTTTGAAAACTGGCCCTTCATTAAAGATGAAACCAGAATTTCTACTATCTTGGAAAATGCACATAGTTGGAAATTTAAAACCAGGGCTGACTGAGAATCTTGATGAAGTTACTGACAGTCCTTAGGAACAGCTGGTCCAAATATCTATCATCAAGTGCACTCCAGACAAATCAGTCAATCACAACAGTGGATTCTGTCATTTCTATTTTAAACTGCAGCAGCCAGTTTAGACCAATCACTGCCTTGAGCAGAAAGTCCACACAGGGGCTTCTGCTTAGGCCTATTACAAATTCTTATAGGTGAACTTTTATTTCCAAAAAGTCCTGAATCTCAGTTTGTCACATGGGTTTGGCCTGGTTTGCTTCTTCTTTCAAGAATTGCTTCATTATCAGCCCCTCCTTTTTTTCTTGTTCTTGATCTAGCCAATCAGTATAACATAGTCAGTTTGATAATATCTCAATACCTATTAACCAATCCGATGGCTACTTATTGATATCACAAAGGCAAAGTGGAGTAAAGGTAAAACTTCCTGTCCTGGATAGGGTGGAGGCATGTTTTGAATGGGGGGGGGGGGGCTGGCCAGATGTTCTCCTTGAGGCCCTGACTGAGTGCTTTGGAGCTATTGTGAATGCTGAAGCAGAGTCGCCTGAAGCTAAATCCAACAAAGATGGAGGTCCTGTGGTTAGTTGGGGGTGGGGTCCAAGTCACAGATTAACTTGTAGCCCTTGATGGGGTGAAACTGGTTCCATCTCCCTCCGTTAAGAATTTGGCCATGATCCTAGCTGTCTCTCTTTCAGGTTAATAATGTGACCTGGATGGATTTTTTCCATCTTTGACAGAGCAGTCCCTAAGGGCATGTGTAGCACTTGAACTAGGTTGATTGCATTCTGAGTGATGAGAAGCTTGGGGCATGAAAACATATGTTGATTGAATGGTGTACACTCATAACCCATGCATTGGATGACTCAGGATTTGGTCAACCTAGCTGAACAACCAAACATGCCTTGGAGATTGCTCTATCATCACTGAGTGTAGAACTCCCTTTTAGGAATTCTGAAGTTCTATGGGAATTTGGTCTTGCCTTCACTTCAACTCTTTCCTCTGTGGAGGTTGAATTCAGTGAGTCTATACCAGGGGTGTCCAACTCTGGCGCTTCAGATGTTTATGGACTACAATTCCCATCAGTTTTTGCTGGCATGGCCAATTGGCAGTCTTTGCTGGCATGGCCAGATGTCCATGAACATCTGAAGCACCAGAGTTGGATACCCCTGGTCTAAACCTTTCCATCCCATTTTAGGGATAGGATGCCCTCATTATATTCTCAGGGTTGTTCTTTATGTTCCTGTGGCATGAAAATACTTACAAAATACATGCATTTTACCTGTTGCTGTGAATATTTATGTGAAGATGATGTGAGTTTCAATGACTTGTAAACTATTAACCTTTTCCGTGTGTCCTGACCTATGAGACCAGCATGACAGAAATGGTGCTTTCTTATGAGCAAGTGTGAGACTTCATCCAACATCTCCTGCTTCACCTGTCAGAATGGTAATTCACTAATGAAACCAGTTCTACAGCTTCATTATAATTCCAAAGCTCCTTATCTAGAGCCAGCCCAGATGCTGCACAGGGACAGAAGGAGAAGTATAGCTGTGGCACAGGAAGTCAGGTCCAGTACTAATTGTCTTACTGGCTTGTGCTGGCCTTCCTGCATCCTTTTCTCTTTGAGGTGCACATTATGATATGTCTGAGATCTCTAAGCAATAGACCGTGCTTTGCTGAGCCAAATGTGAAATAACTGTGTTTTATTGTTATCCAAGTGCTGGTAAATGCCTTGAAGGCATGGCTAAATGGGCAAACTGACCATGCAATATGTTTCTGTTGCTAATTGAATAGTCTGTAGGGCACAGGTGTAATGAGCATAATAATCCCTGTGGCAAGATAATTGCTGGAAACTGGCAAGAGAATGGCTTACTGCCAGTAAAATGCCTTAAGGGGAATAGCTGCCCCATTGAATACAGCAATGCGTTTCAGAAATGGGTTCAAACAGTAAGCATTCATCAGTGACAGTTAATGGGAATCAACTTTCATATTTCTTTATTCAGAATAAAAACTTTGCATTTGGTTTTTTTTAAAGATTCTGAACAATTATTTTAAACAAGTTGATTGATAACACGAAAAAAATATATAATTGAAGGAAACCTCTGTTCTACATCTGTCCATTTTTCAGTTTTTGGTAGTATACTCTAATGGCAATCCACAGTTCTGCTTTGTAAGCAAAGAGTATATATATTGTCCCATCTTTTTCTCAAGTGCTTCTGAACTGGTGTTTGTTACAGGACAAATGGGCTGGGGGAGACAGGCTGGCACTTTCTGTTTCTTAATTTCAGGAGCAATGGGGAGGGGAGCTAACAGAGGCGGAGCAAGGGGGAACTGCGTTGGGGCACACGTGCCCCCTGCGCCTCTGCTGTTGCGGCGCCTGCCACCAGCACACCACACGCCCATGGCGTGCGCCCCCCCCGTCACCCTATTGGTACTATGCCATTGGGAGCTAAACAACATCTCATGTACTTCAACTTTTCCTTTCACTGGTTGCTCTAGCATATTAGGTTCAAGTCAAGGCTTGTGGGCATCTGAATTTCAATGGCCAATTGTGTACAATGTGCTTACTGCATGATGATCCCCAAATGTCCTTTGCAGCAAGATTTCTTGTTTCCTCAAGGCTTGCTTTCACTTTCCATTCTCTCCACAGCAAGCAAGAGCACTTTTAGCACAATTTTAATTTGCTTTGCCACCAGAACGGGACAAATTTGCTAGTGAGCACAGCTTTGTACCAGAAATCTTCCCTCCGGCAGCCTTCCATCTCCCTTGTGCCACTTTGCATGCCTTCTCCCTCATCCCCCTTTCCATGTTGCCAGCTGCTTCAAGTAACAGAAAGGAGCCACTCACACAACACTGACCTTTAATTCTCTTGGTATATTGAGATATTGATATAAAGAGAGCTTGGAAATAACAAGCCTCTGTCCTCTGATGGCAGCAGCACCAACAGCAGGAAGTGTCTGTGTCTGTGTATGGGGATGGGAAAGGAGGGGGAGAGAATGTCGGCTATGGGATGATCCCCTTCTTTAGCAGCCTGTGGGCCAGGGAATTGTTTTACCTCTTTAATTGGTGAGGGGAATGGGAGGATTACTTTTGGAACAGTAATATCAACATAAGTGCAGCTTAAAGGACTAAGCCAGCACTGAAAAGTCCTGAGGTAAGCGTTCCATGCGTAATGGACCAATGTATAAATATTTGGTACAGGGCTTTCCCAATCCAGGGCCCTTTTTCTAGTGCTGAACTGGATATTGTTGTGTTGGCAAGACAGAAGGGCACATTGTTGATCTATAAGTTATCCAGAGACATCGGAAGAACTGATGTTGTGTATTTCTATTCACTGCTGTGCATGAAGGAGGATCCTGAGTTCTGAACATATCCAAAGGTGAGTCATTCACTACACTGAATCCTAACCCACAAAGTTCGTAGTTCAAGTCTTGATACAGTGATAAAAGATGGGGACTGCAGAGCTTCTTCTGTCTATACTCTGGGTGTATACCAAGGAAGGACCACATAGAAATATAGTGTAAAGAAATGTGAGGTATTTGAGAGATGCTGTGGGGAATGTTTGGAAGGGTAAATATGGATAGATTAAGTCTGCTTCCTTTATGTAGGTATGAATAATTATGTGGTTTGATGTATTTTAATCAGTTTGAAGCACACAGTAGTAACTGGCTGTTGTGTGTTTTCCATTCTGTGTAGCCTGGTCTGGCAGTTTTTGCTTTTAGTGTTTCACCTGTATTAATGGCTAGCATCTTCAGAGGCATATCATGGTAAGATGTGTTTCTCGCTATGAAACAGGACAGTTATTTGAAAGTTGTGGGTATGGCTCCTGTCTGTTCTTGCTGGAAATAAATTGCACTTCTTCAATTGTTACAGAAGATCTAAGAGTGCAATCCTCTACGTACTGTCAAGCACTCAATTCATTCTTGTGGGGTCAGTGTAAGGAATTCCATAGAAGCAGAAATAAAAGGCTTTTTTGGTGTAAAAGACCGTTTATTCAGACATCCTAGAAAGCTCACGTACACGACGTGGCAGGAATAAAGTCTCCCGCCAGAAGCACAGGTTATAACTCTGTCCATCCCATCCCCCCTCCGTTCCCATGGGAACGGAGTTCTCATCTCTCTCTGCATGAGATAAGGTCTCCGCCGCAGATGCTGGCCCACATCGCCCGAGGTTATGGAGATGCAGTCAAGGCCAGGCTGTCCAGGCTCATCAACACCATTGAATCATTAACAATCTGCCTCCCTTAAAAAGACTTCTCCCAGGTTTGTCTTGGAAAGGTGCGATGGAAAGCAGAAATGAGGGAGCAGGAGCGTCCAATATTTCCGGAATAAACCCGGTATTGATTATACCCAGAGGAATATCCACCCAAAGAGACTAAATATTGCAAAGCGTTTCGCGATTAAAGCGAGAGTCCAGGATGGCGTCCAATTTACGTTAATGCTTGTGGCCATCAATGTTATAGTCGGTGGGGGGGGGTCTCTCCGGCCGGAGTGCGTGCAGCAGGCATCGGAAGCAGGGAGCCTCGCTTGAGCAAACTGGAATGGAAGACAGGATGGATATTACTTAGAGAATTAAAACTGTCAATGCGGGGCAGTGACATCATTAATCACTTTAGTAATCTGAAAAAAGGTCCCACGAAATCTCTTTTGCCCAGTTTTGAAAATTTATAACACGTCTCTGAGATTTTTTGGTAGACAAATACACCCAGGCGCCCACACGTAAAGGGAAATCGGCGGTGCTTATCCGCTTGAAGTTTTTTGGGAGTCTTTAGCCTGCTGTAAGGCGGTCTGGACCATTTCCACCCCTCGGCCAGAGATGAAATCCACTGTTGAAACTCGGGAGGATTCAAGCTTCCATGAGTAGTCTGCGGACAGCGGAGGAAGGATCGACCAGACACAATTTGAAGGGGTTTTTTTTTGTACTGCTATGAACCGCATTATTATAGGTATTCTGCAAACGGAATTAACTTCGCACCAATTGTCTTGGTGGTAGTTGGTGTAACAATGTAAATACTGCTCCAGGGTTCTGTTCGTTCTCTCTGACTCACCGTCACTTTGAGCGTGGTAGAGGCGGCAATTGCCGAGGCGGACTAACAAACCCAGAAAAGCTTTCCAGAACTTTGAAATGAATTGGGGCCAGCGGTCGGAGACCACCTTATATGAGGCCCAGTGTAGGCGATAAATATGCTGAATGAACAAACTGGCTAACTTAGGGCGGAGGGATGGGAAGCACATGGGATGAAATGGGCTTGTTTAGAAAATAAGTCCACCACCACCCACAAGACCGTGTTGCCTTGACTTTCTGGCAAATCCGTAATAAAATCCATGGAGATGACTTCCCAGGGGCGGGAGGCCACCGGGACAGGTTTCAACAGACCCTGGGGTTTTCCCGGACCGTTCTTGGCTTCCGCACAAACAGAGCAACCTTTAATATACGTCTCAATCTCCTTGCGCATCGCGCGCCACAAAATTGACGGCGGGCCAAATGCAGAGTTTTTAGGAAGCCAAAATGTCCAGCCGGCGAGCATCATGACAGGCCTCGAGAACCTGCTTACGGAGGAGAGGCGCGTACCAACAATCCCCGCCGCCAAACACCATTCTCCAAGCGCCAATTGGGAGTCACCTTCCTCCGCTGGTGGCTTTCCGGCGCAGCCCAGCCTCCTCGAGTTCGTGGGAAAGGAGAGACCAGGCTGGGAATGGGTAGAGAAGGAGGAGTGGACGTCTGAGATCGGTGACAGCCAGCCCCAGTGGGAGGGAAGAGAACAGTCGCGGAATATCCCGTGAAAAGGCAGCTCCACCCCCCTCCCGGGCGAAGCGAGAGCGCATCAGCCAGTTTATTGGTTTTCTCGGGGAAAAAATGGACAGTGAAAGAGAAGCGAGAAAAGAAATCGTTAGCCCATGAGTTGTTTTCGCGGACATCTTGAGGGGTGGAGAGGCGGCCAAGTTCTTGTGATCCGACCAAACTTGAAAGGGGTGTTTAGCCTCCAGCCAGTGGCGCCAAGTGGAAAGAGATGCTATTTTGATGGCCGCAGTCTCTTTATCCCCTACAGTCCAGTTGAGCTCAGCACCGGAGAATTTCTTTGATAAATAAGCACCACGGAACCAGCCTATCATCTTTATTTCTCTGCAACAGGGCTGCCCCAAAGCGCTTTGTCGAGGGCATCCACGTGAACCACAGAAAAGCGGAAGATCTGGGTCAGGGTGTTTCAGGATAGGATCGGTAGTAAAGCTGATTTTAAAAGCTGAAAGGCTGTCTGACATTCTTTAGACCAGGAAAGGGGGGCCCCGGGCTTGGCAGCCTGTGGATCTTTACCCTTAGTGCGTAAGAGGTCTGTGAGTGGGAGAGTCAGTTCAGCGAATTGGGGTATAAAGTCACGATAGAAATTAGCAAACCCTAGGAAAGATTGGAGTTCCTTTTCGATTGGTAGGGGCAGGCCATTGGAGGACCTGCGTCCAATCTTAGCAGGATCCATCTTTAGCCCCTCGGAAGAGATCCGGTAACCCAAATAGTCGATAGAGGTTTGGTAGAAACAACATTTAGAAAGTTTGGCAAAGAGGGAGTTGTTGAGCAAGCGTTTTAATACTTCCCGAACCAATGCTTCATGCTCTTCCATGGTTTGTGAATAAATTAAAACGTCATCTAAGTACACCACTACTCCCTTGTATAATAAATCATGGAGAACTTCGTTGATAAGGGCCATAAAAGCTCGGGGGGCCCCACTTAGCGAATGGCATTATTAGAAGTATTCATACTGTCCAAATTTCGTGTTAAATGCAGTCAAATGTTCATAGCCTTCCGCAATCCTGACCCTGTAGTAAGCTTCTCTTAAGTCCAACTTAGTAAAAATCGTCCCTTGCCCAATGCATCTAAAAGGTCCTTGATTAATGGCAAAGGGTATTTATTGGACAGAAACCGCATTGAGTCCTCGGTAATCCGTGCAGAGCCTTAAAGACCCATCCTTTTTTTTAACAAACAATACAGGAGCAGCATGTGTGTGTTTGGTAGCCAGCCCATTATGAACCAGCGGCGAGGTTCTTGTCTAGAAGACACGAAGTTCCCTTCTCCTCATTAGGACTCATCGCGGTAGATTCTACCTTTGGCCAGATAAGCGTGTGGCTGTAATACGATTTTGCAGTTAGTGTCTCTATGGGGTGGCAATTGATCGCATTCTTGCTCCCTGAAATACTTTGGCTAAATCTTGGTAAGCCCGGTGGAATGCCGGTAGAATCGGGGAGCCATTAGAAGTGCATAAGCTGATGAAGCGGTATGTCAGGAGAAGGTGAGTTTTCCCCCCAATTCATGTGTTCTCCGCAGGGAGGGTCAGTGAATTCTAAGATCCTTTCTTTCCAAATGAATTTTGGTTCATGCAACAACAACCACGGCATGCCCAGAACTATGGAGTGTTTGTACGGTAGCCAGAATAAAACTAATTTTTCTCCCAATGGTCAGCATGGCGAGGAGGACCGGTTCGCGTTTTGAACTGGGCGGTCCTTGACCCGAGGACTGCCGTCCATTTGGGTGAAGCGGTATGGGCTTAGCCAGGGGACTTCGGTCTAGTCCAAGTTCCTCGCCACCTGGGGCTGCATTAAACAATGGGAGCACCCAGAATCTACAAGGGCTGAGGCTATAATGCGAGTATGTTTAGCGGGATTGGCCAGAAGCGGCTTGAATGCGTAATGGGGCGCTGCCTTCACTCACTGCATCTGGAGTCGAACCCACTTATCCATGGGGGCTGAAGAGAGGCAAACAGCTGCTTCCCCTCCTCTGGGTGCATGCCGGTAACTGCCTTAGAGCGAGCCCGTTAGAGGCGGCCAGTTCGCGTGGTGGCTTGGCAGATGGGGTGTAGCGGCGGGCCGGTTGGCTTCTGTTTCGGGCAGTTGGCGGCTAGATGACCGGTCCTCGCAGTAAAGACACAATCCCAGGCGGCGGCTGGCTCGGAGGTGGTTTCGGTAGAGGCTGCTGGAAGGCTTGGCAGAATTAATAGCGGTGGTCGTAGAAATGGCGGGTTTTAGGCGTGGGCGGCCCCGACGCAGCGTAATCAACGAGAGCGCCACTTGGGATCCCAAGTCGATCCAATCAGCAATAGTCGCGGGGGATCCGAATTAGAAACACCGTTCCGCAGTTTACCGTCGACAGCATCGAGAAGTATTCACATTTCATGCGCTCAGGCCACTCAGGAGAGTCGAGCAGCCGCCCGCCTACGAAATTCGCGGGCAAATTCTGCAAGCGAGTGGTTGCCTTGCTGAATAAGATTTAATGGTGCGGATGGCTTCATTTTCAGCACCGGATCTTAGGCGAGCCCTTAAGGCTTGGAGAACGCCGGCACCCGTGCGAGTATCCTCATCTTGCAGATTCAAAAGAGTCACAAACCAGTCGGCTGCGCTCCATCTAAGAGCGGAACCGATGTCCCGTATTTTTTAGGCGTTCAGACCGGTACAAATCGTCATAGTCCTCCATGTGGGCATCGAGGTTGTAGGATGAAGTAGGGAAGTTTGGAAGCGGTCCCCATCGAAACGGGCAGGTATTGGAGGTCTGTAATATCCTCTCTCCCGGCCCTTGAAGCCCGCTGGGGCTGGCGGTTGCGCCAGGTTGAGGCAGCGGCGCAGGGAGGGCGAGTCGGTGGAGGTGGGGGGTACCAGCGCCCGGTGCAGCTGGTGTTCTGGTGGGAGCGGTCCTTGGAAGGTGGCAGATCGCGAGTAGCAGGACCCAGCAGCGTCGCCCCTCTGGCGTTGGCTGTACCAGTGACAGCGTAGACTCCAACTTGGGGCATCTTGTCCTGCTGCTTCTTCAGTTCCCTCTCCAAGGCGGCTAAATCTCTCTCCTTGCGAGTCAAGGCATCCTGGTGCGCATGCAAAGCTGCTTTCTCTCGTTCCAGTTTGGCCAGTTCGTCTCGTTGAACAGCTGCAGTTAGTTCACTTTGCGTGCGCATAAGGCCTGAGCAGCTTTGGCGTTGGCGCTGTAAGTCCAGTTTGGAGTGTTCCAGGACTTTATCATGGACTGATAGGTTCTGCACATATTGCCGTTGCAGCGTCTTTGGCACGGTCCAATTCGAGTTGGATTTCTTTGCGCTGCTGTTCCGGTCTCTTTGCAGGTTTTCAGCTCTTGCTGCAGCTGCTCTGCGTTCCTCTTCCCATAGCTGGCGTTCGCGGGCCCATGCTTCTTGGGCATCTCGCAGTCGGCCCACTTCCTCATCCCAGCTCTCTTTTGATGGGAGGGAATAGATCCGGATGGGAAGGCAGGCTTTCTTGATTCCTCTTCATCAGAATGTAGGACCTCGTGCCCACACGGCTCCGCGGGGCACCTCAGGTGCAGCTGCTGATCCGGGATCTGGGGGGTCGATCGGGCTGATACGGATACCCCTCCAATCCCGATATAGTCCCGGTTTCAGCGGTGGTCTTCGGGCGGGCCCCAGTGCTATGCCACGGTGGATTCTTGCGAGCATCACCAAAATACGAGTCAGGAATGCGTTCAATGGACTCCTGTGTTGCGCATGAAAGGTGGTCAGACCCGTCTCTTCCGTGACAGGTTGCATCTGAGGTTTGTAATCCCACGGAAGCGGGCAGATATCCGATCCGCAGGCGCTCGATCCATAGACAAAAGCGCCCCAAACGACTCATGCAAATCCACATGATCGTCTTCGTCCCTCGTCCCAATGAAGTAAGGGAAGACTCGTGTTGATACGAGGACGGGAAAGAGTTACCAGCGAGACCCGTTCTCCCGCCGGTTCCTCCAAATCCATAAGGGAAAGCCCGGAGCCCTCTTTGGGGCTACCGCACCTTCCACAGATTCTGGAATATTCAACCTCTCCATGCGAGACACCAGAGGGTCCACTGCACTAGGAAGATAGATGAACTAAGATTCCTGCCACAATGTAAGAATTCCATAGAAGCAGAAAAAAAAGGCTTTTTTGGTGTAAAAGACCGTTTATTCAGACATCCTAGAAAGCTCACGTACACGACGTGGCAGGAATAAAGTCTCCCGCCAGAAGCACAGGTTATAACTCTGTCCATCCCATCCCCCCTCCCGGATTCCCATGGGAACGGAGTTCTCATCTCTCTCGCAGAGATAAGGTCTCCGCCGCAGATGCTGGCCCATCGCCCGGGTTATGGAATGCAGTCAAGGCCAGGCGGCTGTCCCGCTCATCAACACCATTGAATCCTTTACAGTCAGTGTATGAGAAATCTGTGCAAACCCATCTGAAAAGAACTGAAAGATGTCCCAGAGCTTCGCACAAGGCATTGTCTTGTCCCAAGTTCAGCTGCATTGGCCCAGGAAAAAGAAAGGATACTAATTCTAGTCTGTATCATTCTTTTCTGACTAGTAGGATAAGATACATAGCAGAAAATGTTTCTTAAGCTGGCAGTACTGTGGCCAGTAAAGAAGAAAATGGTTAGAGAATATTTTGTTTAACATTAACCTTTTATGAAGGAATATGACATGATATGACATTGTTCTTCTTTTTTACCTCACACACATGCATGAATCACATATTATTATAGTCAGGCATAGTTAAGAACATTAGTAAATGAAATCTACCCCACTGGTTGTATTCTAAATTTCACAGGAGAAAATTGCTGAGTTTAAATGGCCTATACAGAAGGTGCGATTTCATGACTATGAACCCCCCACGCAGTTTTGCTGCATGGGGGATTCATAGTCATGTTCAAAAGTTTATGAGGACCAAGGCCAAATTCCACAGAGTGATGCATTTTAAAAGTGTTTACTGTGATTGAGCTAGAGATATTGTTAGGAATGATCTTACATACCGGTAGTTTGAAATACATTAAGTTTGAGGGGATGCCTCCCCTGCCTTCTGTACATGACATATGTACATGTGATAGTTTGGCTAGAGTTTTCCAGTCAGAAGTGGAGTTTCTCCAGAGTTGCTTGCATGCAAGAACTGTACCATGCTTTTATGTTTGGCATTCTTGTCAAGATCTTCCTTCTTCTCTTGCAGTTGCTGAGGCTGTCAAGCAAGTGGGTAGAACATAGTGTGATAATTGCAACTGGGCAAGTCAGCACTACTGTGCTGAGAATGGATTTGCTTGACAGTGTATATAGGACAATAGATAAAAGCTTCCAGGGCGAACATCGTGACTTGCAGCACATCTTCAAAGTCATCATCAACTTTAGCTTTTAATGATGCATCTTCAGAAAATATTGACAATTTGAATTTGTCATTAAGTCAGTTTTTTCCACATGCTCTAGATACCTTGAGTCTGAGGAAATAAGGTGGTATAGAAATGTTTAATATAAACCAAAAAAAAAAAAAGCT
This sequence comes from Sphaerodactylus townsendi, assembly GCF_021028975.2. Lineage (NCBI taxonomy): Eukaryota > Metazoa > Chordata > Lepidosauria > Squamata > Sphaerodactylidae > Sphaerodactylus > Sphaerodactylus townsendi. The sequence goes on from NC_059426.1 coordinate 118,654,118, forward strand.
TCTTTCCTTAAGCCTGCACATTTTTGTCACATTGTGGTAGTGCGCTGCTGGCAGTTCTGCTGAAAAGTGTTTGGTCTTGCACAACCAGTCTGGTTTTTCCAGGCTATACCTCTTAGTGAATATCTTCCACCTGTATTGAAGGGTCTCTTATTTTTCTTCACTTTTTATAACAGTGCCTTCTTTTTCTCATATTTCCATCACGCTACTCGTTTCTCCTCATTTTGTCTCTTTATATAAAGGTCTGTCAAACCTTTACTCATGTTTCTACCCTCCTCCACCCAATTTCTCATCAGGTTTTGTTTCTCAACTATTACTTTCATGGTTTTAGCTACCACTTTAATATGAATGAGTATCTAAAGCTGTTTTCCATCCTTGACTTTCCACCTTCTATCCAATAACACAACAAACTAGCATCTGATTACCTTTTCAAATGGAACACGATAAAGCCATCTCCTCATCTTTCTGCCGGAGACCTCTGTTCTTCATACTTTGTTGCCACGAGCACCGACTGCAATGTCACTCCTGTTTCTCATTACCTTTGAGGCTACCTGACTCCTCCTTTTTCCTCCCTTGCATAAGAGTGTATTATGCCACTTGAGGCTTTTCGGGCTCTTTACAATTTTATTTTCTTCTCCCTAAAAATATTTGACTGAAACTCTCATCCATGGACTACTTACTATTACTGAAGTTAGCAGAGTATTGGTATTAATTGATTAATAATGAAAATGTTTTTCCATCTCTACATTTCAAGCTGTTTCCGGCTTTGACAAAGTAAATTTATGTTGCTTTAAAAATAAAGAATACAGAATGTGTGGGGATGTAACGTAGTTGTTGTAAAACACAATTGTTGTAAAACACAATCCTGATCATGTTTTATTTGGGCTGTTTATAAGTATCATAGTTATGTTAATTAGTTGATGGATGATTTTTTTCAAGAGACAGACTGGTTGCATTGATTCTTTTTAAATGAGGACCATTAATCACTTTATTTTCCAGAAAAAAAGGAATTTTTCATTTTAAAGTGAAGTTGAATCAACAAATGGCTCTGGACAGCCAATTATAACTTCCGATATTCAGCAGTTTCCTGATTTTTTATCGTCCTTCCTTGATGGAAACTAGCCATGCAGTGGGAGCCATTAAATGACTATACATGCACACTCACAATCATTACCTTTACTTCTCTCTCCAATAACAAAGAATAGGTTGATGTAGTTCAAAATTTCAACCCATGGATTCTGTAATGGCCATTCAGATTGCATCTAAATGGCAGCTACCTTATACTGCTTCTTGTGTGATGAACAATTATAGTCTCTTGTTTGGACTGATCTTCTCATGCTAATCCTACTGAGCCTTCCATTTGGAAGAAGTAGTTCATGACTGTGAGATATATCTGATTACAGTACCTATCTCTAAAACATCCCTTATTTAGAAATAAGGTTGGGTTTTTAGCTATGAAATGGGTTTTTAACTATGAAATGAATTCAACCTAAATTTGTGGGCATGGGCTTCAGTAGCACTGGTATGTAAAGCTGGGCTTTGAAACTGGGATCATCGAGTTGGAAATTGGGATCATCAAGTCTCTCTCTCTCTCTCTCTCTCTGTGTGTGTGTGTGTGGGGGGGGGTTTGGGAGTACGTAGTTTGAATGGTGAGCCTGTTTTGTGAGTACAACCACTTGCTCAGATATGCAGTCTTCAGGATCCAGCTCTAAGATAAAATATAATTTTTATCCCTAGTTACGTCTGATGTTGCAGAGTTATTTCCTTTACATTCTGTAGAGCAGCTTTTTATCTTTTAAAAGATTGATTTGGGCACCTTATTTTTTAAAAAAACAAAAAGATGTTAAGAAACAAATGTTCAGATGGATGAATGTACACTAAAGTAACTGACTAAACCAGCATTTGACTCACTACACATATCTGCTATTGGCTTCTGAATGATGCAGGAAGCTGGGCTCACTGCACTTGGTAAAACCTTGGTCTCCTGTTTTGATATGTCTCTGTGTACTAAATGTGCTCAGGGGAACTTGATTTTGCAATAGTTTTACATCCATTCTGTTAACAAGGAAGCAACTTCTCAAAAAATTTACTGATCTGTGAAAAAACAGAGAGGCCTTTGGGACTCTGAGTTTTGATGCTCTGTCGGTCTTTTTGACCAATTCACCCATCTGCCTGACAAGAAATCTTGAATACATGTTTACTTCTCAGATTTCTTTTTTATTGATGCTTTTGTCATCGCTTTTAACAATGTATAGTTACAATAATTACAAGGCTTTGATCAGTGCTAATCAAATACTGGATTTGTGGCTATCATTTAATTTACTAATTTTTTCAGGATTATATGCACTTCAATAGTCCTGATAAGTGGGAGTGTTTGAGAGGTGGGAGTGTTTGAGAGGTTTGCTGAGGTGTCCAAAATCCATTTGTGGTTCTGTTTTGGCATGATGTATTTTTGTCCATTGTCCTCTTAATTTGTTAGAGATAGAAAAATAAAATCAGCTTGAGATTTACTGAAAAAGTAAGCAGGCCAAAATGCCATCTGGCTATTATGAATGGGGAAGGACTGTGTTCAGTTCTGGTCACCACACCTAAAAAAGGATATCACAGAGCTTGAGAAGTTGCAGAAAAGAATAACCAAAATGATCTGAGGGCGAGCAACTGCCCTAGGACCAAGTGCCCAAACTGCAACCCAAACCCCACTTATTTATCGCAAAGGGCTAACCCGGCAATTTAACCTGAATGCTGAGGTTTAAGTTTAGAAAAAACTGGTTGGCTCCCTCTTCCTCCGCCCCACCTGTTCGAGCAGGGGCCAGCCTTCTCTAGCCTCAAGCAAGTGCCGTGTGCACCACTCTGTGCCTCTCTAGCACCTCTGCCTCCTCTGTGCCCCCCCCCCCGGGCAGCCGCCACCCAGAGCACAGGCACCAGGCCCGCCAGCCGAGTCCTCCCTGCTCACTGCAGTGCGCACACATCGTGCTCAGTGGCCCAGGCCAGCCTAGATGTGTGTTTGGGGGGTGATTTTCCACCCCCCACATGACGAACTCTGTGTGCACGTGCCCACAGAGAGGGCTCCGAGTGCCACCTCTGGCACCCATGCCATAGGTTCGCCATCACTGCCTTAGGTGGAACCATTAAAACACTTAGGGCTGTTTAACTTACAGAAAAGGCAGGTAAGGGGAAATATGATAGAGGTCTATAAAATTATGTGTAGTGTGAAAAGGGTTTGCTTCATGTCTAGTAGCCATGGATAGCCCTATGCTCCATGAACATGTCCACTTCCTCTTAAAGCCTTCCAAGTTGGCAGCCGATACCACATCTTGGGGCAGAGATTCCACAATTTAACTATGCGTTGTGTGAAGAAATACTTCCTTTTGTCTGTTTTGAATCTTGAATCTCTCACCCTTCAGCTGCAGTAGATGACTCCACATTCTAGCACTATAGGATAGGAGGAAAAGCTTTTCCATTCCCACTGTTTCTCCTTAGTTTCAGAAGAGCATTCCTTTGTACTAAGTGCTGTGGAACACAGGCAGGGTAATGCTGCACAGTTATCTTGTTTGTGGGCTTCCTGGAAGCACCTGGTTGACTACTCTGTGAACTGACTGCTGGTCTTGATGGGTCTGATCCAGCATGGCTGTTCTTATGAGAGCTGCTGATGTCTGAGAATCTCAAATATCCCTTGCCCTTTTGGCTTAACTTGATAATTGGATTCCTGTAATCATCTTTGGTCATTCCTTTTTATTTGTCTCCTTACTGAACATGGATTTGAGTGATAGTCAGCTCCTCAAATAAGACACAGAATGTACTGGACTGGGCATTGGATAGGCCCAGAAAGTTTAATTTTCTGTAAGAGAAACACATCAAACATTATCAAAAATATACAAATGGATGGCAAGCATTTTCATACTTGCTCTGTAGTACAAGTAGTGAAAACAAAGTGTATTGCCATCTTTCTTCATCTCTGTTTTCTTTTGCTAATGAAGACTGTAAGTCTTTTTGGGAAGCATTGCATCACAACAATACTGCCACATTATTCTCCTAGCTAAGAGTACAATCCTTAATATCTATGGGAGGTGTGCCATAGACTCAAATAGGATGCACCCTTGCACAGAGTGACATTTATACATTAATTCTGCTATCAGTGGAGTCAATCTACTAGTTTTTGTGCTGATAGAAAAGGGAGGAAGGATGCCCTTGGACCACCAAGAAAAGTTATATTGCAGATCATGGGACAAAAGCCATATGAGGCAAGGTCTGCATAAAGGTGGGGAATTGGCCAAGACTGAGTGGGAAAGCTGGTTGAATCCATCCCAGCAAATACAAGAAATCCAATGGTCTGAGATTCAGTTTAGCATTAATAAGGGCGACTGAGGGCCAGTTTATGAATTTCTATTGTGTGTGTTGGTCGACAACACAAGATTTTTGCATCTTACATTTACTGGGACATTTGCGCCTCCCATATTAATGCCTTTTTCTCTTTGCAACTGTAGTGAGGCAGTAAAGGTGGTTTCGGTCTCCTGCATATCATGTTTGTTTCCTTAAACCATCATGCAGAGTTACCCTTATGGGCAGTTTGGAAAAAAATAAAATACCACATGGGGTGGGGGTGGTTTGAAACCACTTCTAACCTTTCAAAGTGGTTGTGAAGAGAATATGACACACATGAACCTGGGAAATTCAAATCTTCCATTTAATGTGTGGTGCAAAGTCTCTGTGTCATCCACCAACAAACAAAAGTGTGAATCAGCCCTGAGTTATTGAGTTGTATCCTGGACAAATTTTAAATCAAATAAACACATTCTTATGGTAGTATCTGCTTCATCTTTTTTGGGGGGTGCTATTCTGAAGTTTTTCTGTGTACCTGCACAATTATCTTTCAGTAAAAGGAACGGTCATTAATAAATCCTATCAGTTACCTGAAACTTGGATGTTCTTCTGAGGCAATAACTCTCAGAGGCAGTTCTGAATAGGAGATGTGCACAAACTCATATATTTAAAGACTGATGAGCTGGTTTCCTAGGATCAATATCAGTCCATGTGGAAACAGCCAAAATTACAGGAAAAGTGGCCTCTGGCAAAGAGACAGGATCATGGCATTTGTTGGCTTTCATCCTGCTAAAAAATTATATCATAAACCACAATACAAGCAAGAATAGACAACCAATAAGTGCAGTTTGCATCTTGCACAAGGTGCACCACAGGTGGGTCATCCTTTTGTGTCAGCAAACTAACAGAAAGTCAGCAGCATCTTTTTGAATGTTAATTACAATATTTTAGCTGCTTCTCTCCACATAGCAGGCTCAAAAGTGGTTTACATGAATGTTTTCAAGTACATATAATAGTAATATAAAATAAAAACAAAAACCAGCTTCTCTGTCTATAAACAACTTATACTTGCAACCCATAAAAACTTTTGTACATGCCTTTCAAACTGGGCACGCAGCTCTTGTATCATCGGGGCAGCCCCTGAAAATGCCCTAGATCAGTCTATAGTCAGTTAAATGTCTCTGTGGGAGGATACAGAGTGGAACTGTTGAGAACAAAAAAGTTGGCTCGTGGGTTTGTACAGATAGGGACAATCTTCCTGATTCGTGATGCAAATACATGCTTTTAAATTGCATATGTTTTTAAAAGTTAATTGAGTAATGCAAGTGAAGTACGGCTATTTGAAAATTAATAGTAATTCCCAAAGCATTACTCATACTGCTCTCTCAATCTGAGATCTGAAATATGCTCCAAAGAGGCATTCTTATTTCTAATTGTGGAGATGATGGTATACCACTAAGAACAACACACCAAACAGGTTTTACCCAGGAGACAAAGTATAAAATGCTCTTTGTTTCTAATCATTGGCATTTATGGAAGGCCTATCTATTCTGGCTTTTTTCCATTCGTAAGTGTCTGTTTGAATGGGCATGGCTAGAGGCTATTTGGCAGGGAGGGAAAGATTGGGAGTAACAGCTTGCCAGCTGTCACATCCTGATGAGGGTTTGATTTTTCTTCCTGTTGCAGGTATACAGTTTGTGTTTGGCCCGAGCTGTGAGCCTGTGGCCATGAATGAAGAGAAAGAGCCAGTGGCTTAGCCTGTGGCTCATAGTCCATGGATTTGGATGAACTAGCCACTGGATCCAGCACTAAACCAGGACATAGGGTTTGTGTGTGTGTGTTTGTCTATATCATATTCTTTGTGGTTGTAGGCCACTTTAGGTCTCTTCAGGGAGAAGAGTGCAGTACAAATATTTAAATCCATCAGTACATATTTAATTAATGTACTTTTCAGCTATGGCATCTAACCCCTTTAGGTTAGAAACTAGTGTAGCTTTTCTCTGTTGTTTATCTAGGCATATGATATTAACGAGTATACTGTCTGTGAACGTGGAAGTTCCAATTAGTCACAATATCAGTAGGCAATTGTAAGGCATATTTTTCATGAATTTGTCTAATATTTTTAAGGAAGCCTTCTACCCTTCAGTGGAGCCCATGACTTTGCTGGTTAACCACAGTGGTGTCCCCTTTTAATCGAAGGGAGCTTTCCTAATCTATTGTATACTTTCCATCTGAACTTCAGTTGTTATAGATTAAAATAGCTGCCAAACATCCTGAAAGCACATGACCTTCTTTACTCTCCTTCAACTTCCACTGGACTGAACCTCTCATTATTTTTTTGGAGAAGTTTTATTTTCTGGGTTCCAAGTTCCCTCCAGTCAGTCCCATGATAGAATATTCCAAGATACAGATGCTTATGGTATCTGAAAATGGTTGTGTAATTTTGTCAACTGGAGAATGCAGCTTACTCTGTCAACATGAGGGTAACTGAAGCCTCTCATTTTTGCAGCATGCTAAGCAAAGTTGGCTGTTGTTACTACTTGAATGGGAGAAGAGACCACAAAGGAAGTTGATGGTTGCTATGGAGAGAAAGGCAGTAGCTAACTACTTTTTGTTTTAATTTTTTAATTAATTTTTCTCAATATAGAAACACACACAAAAGAAAAAAGATACGACAAACCAATTAAAAACACACATTAATATCAAAAAAGTATTAACCTGTATAAACAGGTAACAGATAGAATGGATATTATTTTTAACATTATATAAACCAACTATAAATAAGAGGGAGATAATTTCTTCTATTTTACTTATCTCACCTAACATTTATCTGTACTAATAACTCCAACTTGTATATTAACAAACACTGACAACTACTTACAGTATTGACTAACAATGTTTTCATTCAACTTTTCCACTTCTGTTTTTAATCCCCATTTTTAAACAATTGATTCAGCAGCATACAAAAAATACATTTCTCACTTTTCATCAAACTCATGTTTTGCCTGTCAATTTGTAAGATTTGTTTATTTAGCCATTGTAGTATACTCTCTTACTTTTTCCTCCCAGGTTTCTGTATTTGGACATCTTTTGGCTTTCCATCTAGATGCCAGTGTTACTCTGGCTGTCGTTAATAAATACAGAAATAATTCTCTAAGTTCTTTGGGAGATTCTCTGGAAAGATAGCTAATAACATTGTCTTTGCATTGACTGGAAAGTCACTCTTCCGTATTTTTTGCATTTTTGCATGAACTTCTATCCAATACTTTTTTAAAAAAAATTTGCAGGTCCACAGCATCTTATAAATTGTTCCAACTTCTTCTTGCTATTTCCAACAAAGACCTTTAAAGTTTTTACTGATCTTTATAGTAGCTTTTGGGGCTACGTATCACCTGTAAAACATTTTATACCAGTTCTCTCTCAATGTGTGGCAGGTTGTAAATTTAATGTTTTTGGACCATAATAGCTCCCATTGTTGGAAAGACATCTCTTGAACATTTTGTACCCATTTTATTGTACAGTCTTTTATTTGTTCCATTTCTGTATCATACTAAAACAGAATTTTATGTATTCTTCCCAGCTGATGATGCTCAAACTACTTTTTAACGTATTTTGCCTTTTAAACCCATGAGGGGTCACTATAAATCAGCTGTGACTTGACAGTACTTTTCACCACCCAAGCTGAAAAAAGATACTTAAAGTATACTGTTTCCTCCTTCTGTGCCCTTGGCTGTAGACAGGCACTGTTGCCTCATTCAGTACTGGCCTCCCTGTTGCTGCTCATTCACACTCATTCTATTAATAGTTTGTCTTGCCAAATGTATCTCACATCTGGTTCTTTATGTTTTCCTATCTTATACTCGTCTTCATGCTTTTCTTTTTATTTCTTGTAACTTTCCAGTCTGGTTTCTAGATCTCTCTCTCTCTCTCTCTCTCTCTCTCTCTCTCTCTCTCTCTCTCTCTCTCTCTCTCTTAATTGAAGCAGTTTGATTTCTTAGGTTTGGGACAGTAGTAAAATATTGAATCTACTGTCATGTTCATTAATGCACAAACGGCTCAACGTTAAAATTATACATGTAGCAGGGAACTGTGTGTCAGTCCTAAGCTTGCTTGCATATCTGTCTGTGATGGTAACTTGTTTTCCACAGCAGGAGTATAACTACAAAAAATGGTACCTGCGGCAAGAACTGAAATTCCACTCCCAAATCCGATTCCTGTCTGGTCAGAAAAGGGTTAGATAAAAATCTAAATAAAAACAACAACAATACACTCAGTAGTCCTATTGATCAATACACTGATGAAATGACTCATAGAAGACTGAAAGCCTTTTCCTACAAGCAACATTTGGAGCATTCACTTATCTCAGGAAAGTTGCACCATATAAGCAGTATGTAAGCATTTCACAAATATCTCTTTAAACCATGATGTTTCAAGGATCATTCATTTTTAATCACATGGTAAACTAAAGAAAGATTGAGATGGAAAGAACATGAACAATGTTAAGTTCTACAACAATAATACCTCCACCCAGTACAGATCAGAAGCAAGCTGTACAAGTATTTGAAGCAGAAGCTTCAAGACAGTCCAATTTAGGAGAAAAACTGGGGTATAAAAAGTTGAAGAACTGATTTAAAATAAGGGAATCAAGCCACACACTAGATAAGGCAACTTGAACCACATTATAAAAGGGTGCAAGAAAAGCCCTTGCCATCCAACAGGCAAGCTAGAGCTTGTAAAATTTTTTAACATATTTTTATCTTCTTGATGCTCAGCTGTAATCCTGCTTTGGCTCTTTCTCCTTTAAGTAGCCATTTCAATTCACTATTTTCTGCTAGTAATGTTGTATCATCTATATGTCTCAAAACATTAACGTTCCTTCTACCAATTTTCACTCCACCTTCATTGAAATCTAATCCAGCTTTCCTTATGTTCTGCAATACCGGTTGAAGAGATAGGGAGATAGGGAATATCCAATTTGAGCTATTGTGTTTCTCCATATTCTGACCTAACAGCTTCTTCAGAGTACAGTTTTCCCAGCAAAACAATCTGATGACTGGAGATGGATTTTGGGGGGCAGAGCCAACAGTATAAAGTTGGAGCTGGTGAGGCCCAGCTGCTAGGTTTGATCCCGGCCTCAGTGAGGCTTCGGTCAAGCTTTAAACTGCAGGCGTGAAGTTTAACGCTGGACCTGGGCAAGCTGAGGCCTGCACCAAATGAGCCTGCCACTCTCCCAAACTACATGTGGAGTTGGAGGGAAGGGTGAGCCGGCTGGCCCTGCTTCCAAGCTCCACGTGGAGGATCTGCACCCCTGCTCCATGTGGACAACCTGCCCCAAACTCTCTGACTGCTCCTAATTTACATTTTGTGTAGGATAGCCTCTGGTTAGTATAAAGTAATAAAGCTAATAAGACCTTCTACATAAAACCTTGTAAAATAAGTCCAGGCAAGAAGCAAGGGCAAAAGCCCAAATGGAGGGCAGGAAGGTGGCAGCAACAGAAGTGCTTAGTGCTTAGTTGGGCAGGTAGAAAGGCAGAAGAACTAGGAGGATGCCAGCAGTCACAGGGGGGGGGGGGGGGGCTGCAGGATTAGGAATTCAGAGTTGGGACTGCAGAGGTTAGGACTTTTTTTCTTCTGCTGTGCCAAGCCAAAGGGGGAAAGGGGAGGAGAAGCACAGACGGGTTAAAAAGGGATGAGGAGGGAGCCAGCATGAGAGAGAGGAGGAGGGGAAGGAATAGAATGGAGAGAGAGAGGGAAAAAAAGGAAAAGAAAAGCAAAGTAGGTCCAGAGGAGAAGAAGAGCATAGTAGTCCCTTTGCTCGAAGGGGTGAAGAGCGTCACTGAACTGGAGCCAGTTCACACTGGCCCCTCTCTGCATAGATGTCAGGGTGGCTGACAGGGCACCCATGCAGAGGGAGTTGGGAGCACTGCCTGGCCTTACCTGCAGTGTCCAGTAGGACACTCAACAGGGCCACCCATGTTGTGCATCCCAGTCCCGGCGCTGCCAGCCTCAAGTACCACCATGGCATGCACATGTGCACGCACATACACACCTGCTGCCAGCAGTCTGGCTTCTGCCTTTCTACCTGCCCAACATGCTGTTGTGCACATTCTGGTTGGATGGGAGCCCTGTGAACCTGGGGAGGGTCAATCATCCAAACATGCCTCCCACGTGACCCATTTAGCTTCCACTCTCCCCACCCCAATGTTTACTTGTCTGTTCCACAACATGTGTGAGCCAACATGTTGTTACAGTGTACTTTGGTTTTGAATGTACACTAAGCATTTGGACAAATGAGGGAGAGGCACAGTGTTCTTGATATTGTATTTACTCTTGTGCAAAGACAGGTGTGTCCCCCCCCCAGATGTGCCATAAAAAGAGGAGGTCATCTTAAATTTGTATGCAAGTTGCAGTAATAAGAAAGTTTGTTTATGTCATTTTTAGCAGGGTGGTCTCACATTCAGGGTTATCTTCAAAATAAACATTTTATCTTCCAGGTTTGCCAGTCAGTTAAAAAGACATTCCTAAATCCCTGATCTGTTCTTGAGCATGTTATTTTGAGGACCTGACTGCAGATCTATGATACTTCTGTTATGTAATTCCATATTTGACTATCACTGTGATAAAACCTAGTGCTGGAAACCTTATTTACCAAGTCTCTATTTTTTTCTCCCCTTTCTTATAGAGTTCCTGCTGGGGACTGTGTGGAAGGATGGCAGTTGCAGAACCCCTGACTTCTTTCTCCCGGTGGTACCTCTATGCCATTCATGGCTACTTCTGTGAGGTGATGTTCACAGCTGCCTGGGAGTTTGTTGTCAATTTCAACTGGAAGTTCCCAGGAGTCACCAGTGTGTGGGCACTCTTCATCTATGGCACTTCCATCCTCATTGTAGAAAAGATGTATCTGTATCTGAAGGACAAGTGTAACATATTAGTGCGCTGCCTCATATATACCCTGTGGACGTATCTGTGGGAGTTCACCACTGGCTTCATTCTGCGCCAGTTCAATGCCTGTCCTTGGGACTATTCACAGTTTGACTTGAACTTCATGGGCCTCATTACCCTTGAGTATGCCATTCCATGGTTCTGCGCAGCATTTATCATGGAACAGTTGGTCATCAGAAACACTCTACGTTTACGGTTTGATGAGAATGCTGAACCAGGGGCTCCCACAGCTCCTGTAACCTTGGCCAATGGCCACGTGAAGACTAATTGAATAGTAACTTAGGGCTGCACTTTGACGAAATGAACTCCTGCCCCCTTCATTAGAGACCTGTAATGATGGCTTCAAAAGCAAAATTCCTGCTTCCTCTATGATAAAGAAACCTCCTTCTGTTGGAGCTGTGCATGAAAAAGTGGAACCAGTAGATTTTCTATGGATTTTACTTTTTGTTTTTTAAACTGCAAGTAGCACTGCCAGCTACCTGTTGGCTAGATAGTTTCTGACTTGTAGCTTACTATATGAACTATTACCTGCATTTTACTGCATATGTAAAAAATAAGAGAAATGCTAGTATAGCTTGTACAACACACACACACACACACACACACACACACACAAGTTAGTAAATTGGCACAGATGCCCCTGTTAGTGATTGGCTTATATTCCATGAGGCAATATTCAGGTGCTTGCTTGCAACCAATACCTCCCATGGGACCTGAGATGCTGCAGGGTCAAGAAGAAATCAGCAGCTGCTGAGATAGCCCAACAGTGGCAGTCTACCTGGGAGGTCGAGTTTGCCCTTTTGTGTGCTCCTCCTAAGGCTTTTTTATTGCACCACAGTGTATGATATTACGGTGCTGGACATCTTACTGGATTTATATAAAAAATTACTTTTTGAATCATCCATTCTGATGCTCATTACAGAGCTTGCTCTCCCATTCCGATCTCTCTCTTGTGCTCTCTCTTATATATATATATATATATAAAAGGCCTGTTCTTCTGGATTAATTTTATTATTGTTGTACAAGCTACATTTTGGTCAAGTGGCCAAAAGTGGGAGAAAAATGGCTGAAGTCTTCCCTATTTCTTATCTTTACTATTTGTAGAGGAATTCAAAAAGAAGGGCTGCTTCAGGTCTGGTTCTTGCTAACCCCTTAGCCACTATTCATATCACCAGCTCTTCTTTCCTCCCCAAGAAAGTCTGTTCCCCGTGATCCTGATGGCTATAAACATAGATCATTGGTCCTGGGATTAAAGTCGTCACATGGCAGCTGGATTCATCAAGATTTGGAATCCTAAAGAACTGTATATTCCTTGTGTTTATTTTCTTCTGTCTGCACTGATCTGACCTTATCTAAGTCTGCCTAGTGTTCTCCAAGTACTAATAGCAGTATTGGTAGTGCAGCCAGCTCTCTTTCTAAAAGTATGTGTGAGCTGCAGAACTGCCTTATAGTAAGGGGCACTATAGGATCACTCTCTTCCAGAATGGGCTGAAACAGCACAGCAAGGGCACACTAAGCTCAAGGGAAGCAAGAAGGTCCCAAGCAGGTACATAGCAAGTAGTTGTAATGAGATAGATCGCTATCTAGTGACCACCAAAGAATATCTCTTTTTGTTCTGATGATTCTGGGGCTGCTTCAAGTAGCAAGCATCTAATAGCCTTAAGAGGAAGGTGTGCTATAACCGGGCCTCCTGGACCAGAAGAATTCCAGGTATCATTTGCACTGAATGGAAGGGAATTGTACTAGCAATGAAGTTAGGCTTGTGATATGAATGTCCTTATATGACTGCAGAACCTCTTCTGTTTTTTTGTTAAAGATGTGACTACTTAATTATTTGGTCTGCTATTGTTTGTTTTATCAGTCTAATACAACTGTTTGTTTGTCCATTCTCAGAAAAAGAAACATATCCTGCCACTTTGGATGGGTTCTACATTGTCTAATGAACATGAGTCACCTTAGCTTGTCAGAGTTTGATTGCTTTGTTCCTTTCTATGTCCCTGACATGTGATATCCATCGCTGGTCATGGGTGGGCAGAGATACTGGGCCTGTGATAGACTGCAGGCTCCTGAAATACTTGGAAAACTTCAGAGAGATTCATACTCTCTTTTTATAGTCCATCCAATGTTTAAAAGTAACCACTAAATGAAACCATGTTTCCCATCCAGTGTGGTGCCACGCATAGAGACTTTATGCATCAGCCATGCAACAGAAGTCAACTAAGATTGAAAAATAAGATGGAAGGGCAACTTGTTGTTGTCCGAGATATGCTCTTAAACCCTCTTTGTTGATGACAGAGTATCCTAAATACTGTGAAAATAAGCTTTCTCTTAGCATTTCTCTTCTGTGAGATTCTGTTCTGCACCTCAAAAGGCAAGATTAACTTGTAGAGGTATTATACATTGCTGGTCCCCCCCCCCCCCCATACTGAAAATATATATATTTTGATTGCTTTATATATATATAAGTTTTCAATGAAAAGAATAGTGCAAGAAGGAAATCTGGGAAACCTACACTTCCTGGTAACAAGTGTTTATGAAACACAAGGCAGAATTACATTCTCACCACTAACCAGTCACCAATAAGCTTAGACATTAGTTCTGTTTGATTTCCATTCCTGCCTTGGCCAGTAGCACAACCCTGTACCCTTTGTGTCTGTATTCTTATCCTAAATAGCACAGTTACTTAATGGCTAAACAACAGTTGCTTACACTAAAGACTGGTTTCTGGCCTTCCTATGGGCATCTTCTACAAATGAGCTACCTTTTCCTTTGGTGCATTAATGCTGCACCTTCTAAAGCATATTTTATGCTATTATCTCTGATTCTACTCTGAGATGTGCCCTCAAAGGTCTGTAATTTTCACACAGAAGTGCACTTTATTTGCAGTTTGCACACCAGAAACTGAGCTGGGCATCATATAGTCATCTTTCTCCATGTTCCATTGACCAGTCGTTCCATTGACCAATCAGCAGTTGTCTTTAACAGTGTTTTGCAGCTTCTACTGTAGCAGACTCTGTGGTTCTCCTTACTCGTTTAGGAGGAATGCAACTAGGTTGCATCCAGAGATTTTACCCATTTTGCTTCATTTAACTTTTTTTTTTCACTTCAAGTGAAAACTACTGATGTTGTTTTGCAGCCGGGTCTCTTAAACTACGCAGCAATGACAGCCACATTGCTGCCAACAGTCGCCTAGAAGCTGTGCAGCAGAGGAAGCACTTGCGTATAAAACATAACAATTAAAACGCACACAATCTTCAGTTAAAGATTTGCTTGTACGTGTATCTTCCTCAGTAGATTAAAGTTGCCTGTTTGAATTCACCAGCAATAAAAACTTGTGGTTTGTTTGGCTTTGCCCTCTCTTTCTCTCTCATAAAGAGAACTTGGTTTATGCTTAGAGTTTTGGAGGGGGGAGGGGGGCCTACAAGTTTGCTCTTGTGCTGCGTTACACTTCTTTTGTAGCTTTTTTTCCCTTTAAAAAGTTCTATACCAGTGGAACACACACACACATGCCCTATGTGTCTATGTCTGTCGCATTAATGCTGGGCACTAGCACATTATCCTGATGATTTAGCTAAATCTGAAGAACCTGGCTGTTGTGGGTTTTCTGTGTTGTGTGGCTGTGGTCTGGTAGTTTTTGCTCCTAACATTTTGCCCGCATCTATGGCTGGTATCTTCAGAGGTATGTCACAGTGAGATGCATCTCTCCGTGGTATATCTCACCAAGACATACCTCTGAAGATACCAGCCATAGTTGTGAGCAAAACATTAGGGGCAGAAACTACCAGCCCACGGCCACACAGCCCAGAAAATCCACAACAGCCAGTTGATTCTGGCCATAAAAGCCTTCGACATTACAAATCAGAAGAAAGCTTCGGAATGCTTTTGGGGGGCAATGGCCATATCTTACACAAGTCTTGCTCAGAAGCCTTTCCACAAGGCAGTACTGTACTTTTGTAACACTATGTTACTAATTTTTATTTCTTCACTAGAAGGTCTCTTTCTTTCTACATAGGAGGCTCACATCCAGCATAAAAATGAACGTGTAGCAACCTCAACCATCTGAAAGTGCATATGACACAATTTATGGATATCTGAAATTTGTAGGTGCTGTTCCCTAAGTCCCCTGGGCTATTTACAAGGGGGCAAGTACCGCTAAGATGTCCTTAACATACATGTTCTGCATGGGCTTCAAAGAGGAAGTTAGCAAGATCCTAACATGGAGGTACTAAAAAATGAGCAGGGTCTGAGTTCTCTACATATTCCCCCCTCTCCATGTAGTACTGAAATGTTACACAGAAAGAAGAAACACTCAGTAAGAGGCTTTAAAAGTTCTGGCTTGACAGACTCTTAACTAACCATAGTTAGGGGAGTGGTCAGCAGACAATCACAGCAACCATAATTAGTTTAACAGTTAAACAACTGTTTGCCAAGTGGTCTGCAATGAGCAGCATGGTGTAGGGGTTAGAGCAGTGATTCCCAACCAGTGTTCCACGGTACCCTGGGGTGCCGTGAGCACATCCCAGGGGTTCTTTCTCCCATCCTGGGTATTTCACAGGTATATATACTCCATTTGCTTTATTACCACCAGATCCTCTGAAGATGCCAGCCACAGATGCAGGTGAAACATCAGGAGAAAATACTCTGGAACACAGCCATACAACCCGGAAAACCCACAACATCCTAAATTATAAATAAATCGCAAAATAAACCAAAGCCTCATTCTAGCTATGCAGAAGGAAGGTTACACAGTCAAAACTGCTAATGTAATGAAACAAGGAACAGGACAGATCAGCCAGCAGCAATAACAGAATGTTGGTTGAGAATAGCAGAATGCTCCATGCCTCAGGGAACTGAAATGTGAGGTGGACTGGCAGGTTGCTTCCCATATTACGATTTTAAATCACAGATGGTGCCTACCACTTTGAAACTGTAATGTGGAAAAGATGTATATGTTCAGTTGCAAGGAGGAGTCTGATAATCTGGCCTGAAAGAAGCATAGTAGACCCCCAATCTGTTACAGAAGATACTTGTCCTTTCCACAATTGCTTCTAGAGATGGGAGTTATGTGTAATCTCTCTTCCAATTCAAGAATCATAAAGTAAACAGCAGGAATATAGGAGAAACTATACCACAGGGGTCACCAGAGCTGTACCTGGAGTACCATGGTACCTGCTGATACTTTTTCTTGTACCTGCCAAGTGTTCTTGAGAAGTGGGTGGGCCCGTGTACTGCTATGGCCCTGCAACGCTTCTGGTTGACTATTGGAGATTTGATAGACAACAGAATTTGTAGTTTTAGAAACACAGTTATTGTGTGGCAATTAACTTATATTTTAATAACAAGAATATTGTCTGCTGCTGCTGCTGCTGCTGCTGCTGCTGCTGCTGCTGCTGCTGCTCCAACTTTTGCTGTACTGGGAGCCCAACCGCACCAGTGATACAGACATAGACTAACAATCTGTCTTGTGGGTGAGCATTTGAAACTTAGTCCCATGGACTTCAATATAAGTGTGTATGAGACTGCAGCCTATATTTTATTTGTTTGTTTGTTTGTTTGTTTATTATATTTTTAGACCGCCCTCTCCAGTAGGCTCAAGGCGGTGTACATCATAATTTAATATATAAAATAAAACATAAAACAGTAATTCAATCTGTAAATTAAAACAATCAATCTGGCGACAGTTCCCTCCCCCCAACCCCATCCACAGGGGGCCTGGATGACACGAGGGTCTGATGGCTATCCCGGCTGGCCAAAAGCCTGGCGGACCAGGTCCGTTTTACAGGCCCTGCCGAACCTTTTAATTAATATGATGATGAATTTCACCCCCAGGTTTGAATGTTCTTATCAAGATGTAAATCTGTTTCTCCGCACCAGACCTTAAAGTAGCCCAGTGGATTGCATTTTTGGCAAGCGGAACAGCATAGGGAGAAAAGTGTTTACTTCCACCCCATTCCAAACATGAGCCCAATCCATAAAGGCCCTACCACACCTGCTTTTTAAGGATGAAATAACAGGTCCGGAGTCCCAACCACAAAACAACCAATTCATATCTTGTATAATTTTGCCTTCAGTGATTCTGGAAATGAAGCCACGAGGCATTTGTCCTTAAATTCTGAGCTTTAGACGCAGACTTGAACACGTTAAACAGTATTTCTGTTCTGCAAATTCTCAAAGATTCTGCTTTTTCCCAAATGGCATCCTTACACTGGTGCTCATTCTGATGTGGAAGGTGGTTTACTCCCTAGGCTACGAGCCAGGGCCAGCCTGTCCCCATGATATGTTACTATGGTTTGGATATGGGATGTGGCTACCAGGCTGGCCATGTTCACCAAACTCATGATGTATGTCTGCATTCTTTCAGTTTTAATGTAGGTTCATGAATAACTGTATGATAGGCAGGCAGTTATTTTGCTTTCAGTGGGTTTGATGTGTGTGTGTATCTCTGATGTCCACAGTACCTTTAGTTATGACATCCTACTTCGCTTTACACCCAGAATTAATATATGCTGACATCCATTGCAGCTCCAGTCACTACAAAAGCTGAGCATTGCCAGGCTGATTAATTCAATCAGGCAGACCTTGTAAGTCTCTTTTTGGATGTTCTCATCTACTTGAACCCTTTGAAGATGCATGCCTTGTAAAGCACATTCCAATTTCATCTGTGCAGCTCACAGACTGCAGTTCCCAGTAGGCAGAGGGATTTGCTGGTAATGCTGTTAGAGTGATCTCTAAAAACTCAGCTCTATTTCCCATCTGTTGGGTGCCATTACTTTCAAAGTGCAGAGAAAACAGGTGAGATGGCTGCTGGGTGCCACAAAAACATCAAAGATCACAGTTCTGAGCACATAATAAAAAAGAATCTTGCTGGGAGCAATGTGGAGGTGCTGTTTTGGAGAGTGAGAATTTGATTGTTATTTGGTGTCAAAGCTTCTCATGATCTGATATAGGATTCTGCAGCGAACTGACACAGAAACTTGATGGCTGGATTCCATTCATATTTAGCTCAGTTCATGTGCAGACTGTGTAAGAAGATTATATTTGTTATGATACCTCACAAAGATATTACATGTACAATGTAGAAGAGTTGGTTTACATACTTCACTTTCCCCCCCACCTACAATCTACAATCTACAATCATTCCCATCCCCACAACAGGCACCATGTGAGATTGGTGAGACTGAGAGAGTTTGGAGAAAATGGTAATTAGTCCAAGGTTACCCAGCAGGCTTCATATGGAGGAGTGGGGAATCAAATCTAGGTCTCAAGAGTGCAGTGATGTAGGTATAGATTTTTTATGGGGGGTTGGGGGGCACGCCCCTGGGGGAGTGGCCACGCCTCCCCAAGCCCCGCCCCAGGCAGTGCTTATAAAAGCAGCTCTCCGAGGCCTGGGATGGCAGACTCCCCCCCGCCCTGCCCCCCACGCCAGCATTAAGAACAAATTCATGTACATCTTTAGAAAGGAAATCCATATAATTCCACAACAACAAAAATGCAAGGGAAAATGATAACTTGTTCTTTATACTATGAGAGATCACTGTAGCAATCATATTCCAGTATTTTATCGTTCTGCTCCATTCCCATCATATACATATATAGGTGCTACTGATATAGCACTTTAATTAATTTTCATTGGCAGAAAAAGTTACTGAAAAATTTAAACCATGTCTTAACATGGTTGTCCAAATCTCTGAGTTTATTGGAACTTTCAGATATTTTGTCCGGAGCTTTACAATCTTTTCTGCCATTTACTATCAATAACCAGTAAATAATTATAGATCTTAGAATGTATATTCCTTTTACCAGCTATTGTTGATTTTTCAAAACCTATCAGTTGGGTTCTTATTTCCTTTTTACTTGGTAGCATCTGCACATTGCTTATCATCCTCACATAATCTTTATTAGACATAAAAACAAGGACAAATAAAATAAATAGATATTAAAACAAGTTCAAGTTTATGTTGTTCTTGAGTATGTATAGCAATCACTTGCAGAAGAAATTTTGCAGTCTTTTCCAATATCTGTTTTTTTACTGTTTAGAAGTAGGGCAATTCTGGAATTGGCTAAGCAAATTAATGCTTTATTAAATGTAGCTTGTGGCAGCAAATATCTGATGTTCGCATATTTAGGACAGAAGAAGATCATATGAGTAACAGTCTCTACTTGATTTAAACAGAATGAACAGGATCTTTCATTGAATGGTTTCAATAGCTGTCGTCCCTCCTCCACTGCTGACAAAAATACATTGCACCTAGCTTGAATTAGAGCCCATCTTTGTCTAGAGCGTTTAGACCAAGGCGGACCAGTGCTATTAGTTTTGCTTGATCTTACTGCAGCGTTTGATGTGGTCGACCATGATCTTTTGACCCACCGCCTGGCTGCTTCTGGAGTGCGGGGCACCGTCCTTCAGTGGATTGCCTCGTTTCTCCAGGACAGGGGTCAGCAGGTGTGGTGTGGGGACCAGGCCTCCCAAAGGTGTCTGCTTCATTGCGGGGTACCTCAGGGGGCCTTGTTATCCCCGCTCTTATTTAACATCTACATGCGACCCCTTGCTCAGGTGCTGAGCTTTGTGCTGGGTTGTCACCAATATGTTGATGACACCCAGCTCATTCTGTTGATGGAGGGGGGAGGGGCGGCCTCTGCCCCTGCGGCTCTACAGCATTGTTTGGAGTCGGTTGCTGGTTGGTTGAGGCAGAGCAGGTTAAAACTCAATCCATTGAAGACGGAGGTCCTCTGGCTGGGTCGTGGTGAGAGACCTAGGGATTTTCAGCTGCCGGTTCTGGAAGGGGTTATATTGGCCCCAACCTCCCTGGCTTGTAGCCTGGGGGTCCGCCTGGATTCCTCCCTTTCTATGGAGGGCCAGGTGGCCCATGTTACCCAGGTAGCTTTCTTCCATCTTCGCCAGGCCCGGCGGCTGGCCCCCTACCTCTCCCAAGCTGACCTGGCCACTGTGATCCATGCAACAGTCACCTCGCAGTTGGATTACTGTAACTCGCTCTACCCGGGCCTTCCCTTGAGGCTGATCTGGAAGTTGAAGCTGGTCCAGAATGCAGCAGCTCAGCTTCTTACGGGGGGGGGGGGACTTATCAAGATCACATTACCCTTGTGCTGCGCTGTCTGCACTGGCTGCCGGTGGAATTCTGGATCGTCTTCAAGGTGTTGGTATTAACCTTTGAGGCCCTTCGCGGCTTGGGGCCCTCAGACCTGTGGGACCGTCTTACCCCGTACGTCCCTAATAGACCACTACGCTCTGCGTTGGCAGAGTTGCTGGAAGTCCCTGGCCCTTCAATGATGCGGCTGGCCTCTACCCGGGCCAGGGCCTTTACAGCCCTGGCCCCTGCCTGGTGGAACGCTCTTCCTCCAGCAGTCCAGGCCCTGCGGGATCTTGGTGAGTTCCGCAGGGCCTGTAAGACCAAGCTGTTCCACCGGGCTTTTGGCGAGGCCGGCTGCAGATCGGCTGCCCCCTTGTGAGGCCCTCCACAGCGTCATCTCTGGCAGTGCCCTATATTAGTTCCATCTGGCGCTGCCAGTCCCTCCCAACCTCACGATTGGGTGCCACTAAGATGGGTTGTTATGCTGCATATTGATTTTAATGTTTTTAGGATTTTATTGGTTGTTATATTGTCTATGTTGTGAACCGCCTAGAGCCCTCCGGGGATGAGGCGGTCTATGAAGTCCAATGAAATAGATAGATAGATAGATAGATAGATAGATAGATAGATAGATAGATAGATAGATAGATAGATAGATAGATAGATAGATAGATAGATAGATAGATAGATAGATAGATAGATAGATAGATAGATAGATAGATAGATAGATAGATAGATAGATAGATAGATAGATAGATAGATAGATAGATAGATAGATAGATAGATAGATATAATGTGCCAACTGTACTATGTTATAATATAGAGGAGAGAATTATTTGTTTGCCGGTGCTAAAAGCAGCTGTTGTTCCTGGTCCAGTAATCTTATTTTAAGTATATTGAAGATTTCATTCAAATTACGCATATGAAATTCCTCCAATGAAAAACCTAAAGATTTAATATTTTTGATAATATTGGACCACCATTTAGAGATCATCAAGTCATACATCGCAGATCGAATTAAACTGTTCTCCTTCATATTAAAGCAGAATCTCAGCCAAAAGTTCATGGTTATTAGCCAGCCAGGTTTCCAATAAACTCAGGCCTGCTTCCAAATATAGAAAAGAATAAGGAACAGAGTGCGGCACGCCAAACACTTTATAGAGAAAGACAGACTGCACTCTTTCAGCTGATTTGTTCCATACATTTATTCAAATAGGTACTACATACATAAGATGTTGAATAACTTTTGCTTTAAAAACTTCAAGTGCCACTGGTATATATCCTTGTCCTTTGGAGAACTGAAATTTAAGTACCACTGCCAGCTGAATTTTATATTCTTTCACCACGTTATACTGATGGATAGCCCAGTTGACTTTATAGCAGAAATTGAGTCCTAAATATTTGTATTGCTGTTCAAGTTTATTGCTGTTCAGAAACCAGCTAGAAAGCTTAAAGGAATTAGCACAGACCATTGTTTTAGACTTTGTGGGATTTATTTCCAAACGATTTAAGATACAGTATTCATAACATTTACTAAGAAGGTATTTCAAACCAGTCTGGGTTCTATATCTCAGAATCATGCTGTCAGCATATAATAGTAAGTGCACTTTCCTTTTGCCTAAAGTTGGACTATGAAAACTAGCCTCATTCAAAGTCTCTGCCAGGTCATTAATAAAGAGATTGAATGAGGTCGATGCAAGAACACATCCTTGTTTGACGCCTTTCTTCATCTTAATTTTTGGAGTCAATTTCCCAGCATTGTCACATTTGATCTGGCAGGTTGTGGATTTTAATAGGAAAAGGAGTTGATTATTGATCACCAATCTTGCCCATTGCTTAGAGATAATATGTCTGTAAAAATAATAATTGGTCATCCATTAGAGACTAAGGACTTACAATTTGCCATACCCAGATCTTCCCAGATTTTAAAATTCCCTTCCTTTGCAGATTGATGAAAGTCCTTGGATCTTATAACAGATGCTAACAATGATATTCCAAGAGCTAATTTGGATCTAACTTTTGTCTAGGCATTTTCCTAGGGTACCAATCACAAAATTGTCCTTAGCATAATAGCAGTTTTCCCCTTTTAACTCAGCCAAATTCAGACTCTTAGTAGTGTTGACACTACTCTTTATCTTCCTTTAGCCACTTAGTTATCCATCCTACTCTAGCTGAATAGTAATAATATAATAATATAAACAAAAATATACAAACAAATATACAAACAAAAATAATATATTTTTGTTTATATATATATATTTGTGTGTATGTGTATGTATACATAATTAATTAAAATTTCTATATATCTTGGTGCTGATTTGTGAGCTGATCCCAAGAAATTGCTTTCAAGTGAGCTACAGTTGCATATGTTCTCTCTGGGTTTGACTATAATTAAATATATGAGTATTTACTGGGCTAAAGCTTTGCAAATGCAGATCCCAGTTGAATATAAATAGCATACATGGCAGCAGCCCCGGTGTTGGTGATGACTGACTACACCGTTTTAGTTGTTATTAATTATTTATTCAATCCGTCAATGCAGCACTCTAGAAAAGTGAATAAAACATACCCTTACTGATATAGCTTGCAATATGGAAATCAAAGCAAGAGAAAAGACGGCACCAGAGAAGGAGCAAGGTGGGGGGTGGGAGGGGCGGGTAACATAGATCTGAAATTTGGATGATGGGAACTGGCAGAGTGGGGAATCAAACCTGGTTCTCCAGATTAGAGTGCACCTGCTCTTAACCACTACTCAACTGCTGCTCCCTCAAAATAAACATTGTAAAACCAGTATTTGTTGAGTTAAGCCATCATGTGTAATTTGTTTTCAAAAACTAACCATAGTTAAAATAAACCACTGCTTGGTGCCACTAGGCTGCTCTGTCCAAAAGCTTCGTTTTCCAAAGAAGATCTCTTCACGCTATGGTTGGCTACCTCTAAGTGGTGGCTGGAGATGTCCCAAAACTACAGCTGATCTCCAAACTACAGAGATAATTTCCCTGGACTTTGTGGCATAATATCCTCTGAAGTCAGGCTTGCCACATCCCCCTGGCCACTGGCAAGGGATGGGGGAAAGGGTAGCCAGATCCTGGTTGGGAAATTCCTGGAGATTTGGGAATGGACCCTGGGAAGTCCATTCTCCAAAACATTCATTTTCTCCAGGGGAACTGATCTCTGCAGTCTGGAGATGAGCTGCAATTTCAGTGGATCCTCAGGTTCCACCGGGAGTTTGATAACCCTAACTTGGGTTCCCCTCCCCAAACTCCGCCTTAGGTTGCCAGGTTCTGGAATGGAGGTCCCTGCCTTTCTAATACTTCCAAATGTATAGGAATTTTCCAACTCAAAGTTGGCAACTAGGGTTGTTAGCACCCCCTCTCCCAGTGGTATGTGGGATACCCTGCCCCAGCTGTCAATTCCTGGGAAGGAATTTTTTTTAAAAAAATGACTGTGAACTGATAGCATGATGTCACCCAATTTTAGCATAGAATTTGGGCCAGTTTCTAGAGAGGCATAACATCACTTCCAGGTTTTCTCATAAGTGACATCACACTATCAGCCAACACCCTGTGGTTGCCAACTTTCAGGTGAGGCAATGGGGATCTGGAATTATTGTTGATCTCCAGAAAATAAAAATCACTTTCCCTGGAGAAAATGTCTACATTGGAAAGTGGGCTACATGGAATTATACCCTACCAGGGTCCCTCCCTTCCCTAAACTCCGCTCTTCTAAGCTCCACCCTCAAACCTCTATATAGTTCTAAACCTGCAAAACAACGCTGCTTCTTGAAGCTCTCAGAAACAGGTTTTTCCTTCTCTCTCTCTGTGCCAGACACATATTATCTCTGTCCATATTTAGAGTGTCAGAGTAGGATCTGGGAGTCAGAAGTAGCAGCAACATTGCTTGATTTGCTTGATACAACACACCCTTTATGACTCACCCAGAAATGGCTGTTTGCTACTGTTCAACAGTAGCCACCCTACAAAAGCCAGTATGGTAGAGAGTTAGACTTTCATACTAAAATCCAGGAGACCCAGGTTCACTTTGCCATGGAAATGCCCCACTCTACCATGGGTGACCTGGGGCCAGTCACACTATTAACTCACAGGCTGATGTGGGTTTTCCCTGCTATGTGGCCATGTTCTGGTAGTTTTTGTTCCTAACACTTCACCTGCATCTATGACTGGCATCTTCAGAGACATGTCATGGTAAGATGTGTTTCAAAAGATATTTGATTACATCCATGAAAGTCTTTGATAATACACTGTCTCACAGAGTTGCTGCAAGGATAAAATGGACTAGAGAAGGATTACATAAGCTGTTTTGAGAAAGGTGGGGTATAAATCAAGCAAATGATTAAATGAATATTTGATAAAAAGTAATTGTACATGATCTGAGATCAACAGTGCTCTTACCTATTTCCCTTTAATCAGCAAACACCCCTTTTAATGGCTCATGTTCACAAACAGACCTTTGTCCTTCTCAAGCTTTTGCTAGAAGAGACAAACTTGGTCATAACAATATGGCAGATAAGAGAGGGATGACATCATACTTTATGGTATTATCACAATGTGTCTTTCTCATATAATGACCTGGCACACTAAAAAAGCCACAGCGAAAACCTTCTCTTTTTCTTTTATTCCTTGTCTGTTTAACATTACAATGTGAAAATGTTGCCTTTTCATTTTAGGTGGATTTCGCATGGGCCAAAAACATCAGTGTGAAAACTGTGTAAAATGGTTTAAAGGGTTCACACCATTTTCACACCGCTGTTTTTGGCCTGTGTGGAATCTGCCTAAAATGAAGAGCATCATCCCCTTCAGACTTCCAGGAGGAGACACATTATAGTCAAGAAAACTTTACAAAGTTCGTTTTAGAGGAGAGTAAAATTAGTCATGAATTTGGGACTCATAGGAAGTGCATGAAACAGCATGTACTTTTCTCAGTATCTTTCCACTAATTCTGTAGCAGATGCTCTATAACAGACAACATAACCTTGTTGTCCTTTCTTGACTCCTCAACAAAATATCCCATAGGAACAGCAGAGCTGCAATAACTTAGTCATCCATCAGCTTTCCCACCAAGATATTACAGCAGTTACATTCCCTGCTGCCCCCCACCCGCCTAGTACAGATGCTATGTTAGTATAGGAAAATTATAGAAGTGCTGGTACATTTATATGACAATTGTTTGTTTTTTACAATTAAAAATAACTTTTTTTGCTACTAAAGAATGACCCCCACTCCCCAGTTACACGGTTAGATTTCTTTCTCTATTTTTCCTTGCTGTTGCTTATTTGTAAACATTGTATTTGGTGCAACTAGAGAAATTTGTCTCACTGTGCCACAGATGCTTCAAAGGACGGAAAATGGACTCAAGTAGGATATACATGTTATTTTTCTTTTCTTGACATTTATTACACAAATAACATAGTTTCAAGTACTATTGCATATATCCTGCCACTTTACTCAGTGGAGTATGAAGCCTTTCTCCAGTCTAAAGAGATTTACGTGGCTCTTCAGAACAACTATAGCTGGAAGAAAGCTTCAAACTTTACTAAATGGTGTGTCAGGATATATGCCATTAATTAACTGTCCAAATAGTACTCAAGGCCTGTTCTATATGCAGGATGATCCTTTCTAGGCTGCCAGTCCATGAAACCTTCCTGATGTTGTTGAATGTAATACTTAGAAATCCATTGCCTGTTTTATTGTATTTATTGAATACCAGGTTTTACTTAGGATTCACAGTACGCTGGGAAGGCAAACTCTCATTAAGGACTCTGTTAGGCCTTGCATACTTTTCTTTGTTCATTGTTACACTATGTTTACTTAAAACTATGTTACACTATGTTTACTTAAAAAACCCACTCTGAATCTTCTTGTGTGATTGCAACTTTTTACAGTGAATTCTGTGCAAGCTGTACCTTTAGACTTCAAACTGAGCTATTCTTGTGTGTGTCTCAGTGGAAATGATAAGAGGGAGTAATGTATGTAGGGAAGCCCACAGACATCTGTTTGCTCTGGACAGCACTATTTACTTATTTATATTATTTATAGTCCATCTTTCTCATAGGGAATCAAGGATTACACATAGCGAGTCAGTAAAATCATTAAAATGGAATATTCAGTAACTAGTACATTAGGATTTTGGAAGGCTGTAACCACCAGAAAGAACTGAAGCGTAGAACAAGTATTAGCATGGCACAGAAATTACATAATAAGATCCTATTTACAATAAGCTATACAGAGCAGTATAGACCACTTATCCAAGTAAGCTTGTGAACCATTTTCCAGGTTTAGGGAGGTCCCCAGCAAAAACAAGTAAATCTGAAGAACCACACAGTGAGGATAAGAGTCATGTGTAGTAAGTGAGGTTGTCTGGTCAGGAAAGGGAAATTCTGGGTAGGGAAATTCCTGAAAATCTGGGGGTGGAGCCTGGGTAGGACTGGGATCCCTGTGAAGTCTAGTGCCAACAAGTATACCTTCCAAAGTATCCCTTTCCTCTAGGAAAACTGATTATCTGTATCAGTTGTAATTCCAGGAGACTTCCAGACACCACCTGGAAGTTGGCTAATGAATATTTATTTCCAGTTATGATCATGAAATCAGTCTTTCTCTGTTGTGTGAAGGTTACTTTGAATGTCCTTTTTGGAACTGAAATATTAGAAGGACACTGGACTGGGAACGTATTGTTCCATTATCATCTGCTGATAAAGCAGGCAGTTTGTCAAGGGCACCACAATAGTGAGCCTCCAGATGGAGATAAATACATGGCCTGTGATCTCTTTTTCTGCAGCAGATCAAACTGAAATCCTATTTTGTTGTAAAGGCACAGTTCCTAGAACAACCCATTCTCTGTCTTTTCTCCGATTTGGTGTATTTTCTCTATATGTATTCATTTTTTTAAAGAGATGGTAAAAAAATGCATGGCTCAAGTGAGCAAGCATAATATCATACTCTTCTGAAATATGATGTTTAAATAATGGATTAAAGTGCAGCTTGATTCATGGATCATTATTTTTTTTTCAACCCCCCTAATGGCTTTCACATATTTCCTCCAATATTTTAAACTATGTCTGTGCCAAAAGAAAATCTCTAATAGTGTACAGCATGATAATTAAACCGCAATGCAATATGCATTAAAGTAAATCCATAATACCACAATAATACTAAAATAGGAGATAGCAGGAACAATCAGAAGTGGTCAAATATCTGACACACAATAGATAAGAAGGCTTCATTGGAGAAGGCACTGTATAAGTGTCGCACAATAACAAAGTGTAGTCTGCTTTGAGCTACCACAAATTGAGGTCATGAGCAAGATCCACTCTGGAAAGATCAATTGTTTAGGGTAGGGATTCCCAAAATGGGCAGTACTGCCCCCCTGGGAGTAGTAGAAACATCAACATCTCCTCATTGGAACTATTTGAAATTGTGCCCTCAGGATCTCACTTTTAAGAAACTCCCAGCCATCATGCACCCCCTTCTCCTTTAGTATTTTTGACCACAGGATTACGCCCAGTAAATTCTTAAGTTTACTGAAACCTGCTTTCTTAAAATCTAGAATGCGTGTATGACTATATGTTTGACTATGAGCAGCAATGGTGTAGTGGTTAAGAGCAAGTGCACTCTAATCTGGAGAACAAGGTTTGATTCCCCGCTTTGCCACTTGACCTGTAGAGGCTTATCTGGTGAACAAGATTAGCTTGTGCAGTCCAACACACAGCAGCTGGGTGACCTTCTGAGCTCTCTCAGCCCCAACTACCTCACAGGGTGTTTGTTGTGGGAGGGGGGAAGGGAAAGGAGATTGTAAGCCCCTTTTGAGTCTCCTTACAGGAGAGAAAGGGGGATATACATCCAAACTCTTCTTCTTCTTAACATCCCCTTTTCACTCCAGGAGAACAGGATCACTCCCACCTAAGGATCCTACCACTTTCACTCCACTAATCAGATCATCATTATTGGTTAGGAGCACATCTAAAATAGCTGTTCCTTTTGTTGCTTCTTCCGCCTTATGGACCATGAATTGTCTGCAAGGCAAGTGAGAAATGTGTTGGACTTGATTGTCATGGGAGAGTTTGACTCCCAACAAATACCCAGATTATTGAAATCTCCCATTATTACTACTTCTTGCCTTTCTGAAAGTTTGGTCATCTGTTCCAAGAATGCATCATCCATCTCTTCAGACTGGCATGGGGGTCTATAATAGACCCCGACAATGAGAACAGTGCTGTTTCTCTCCCCCTTAATTTTTACCAAATGCTCTCAACCTGGCTTGCAGGATTTAAGTCATGGACCTGCTTACAGCTGTAATAATCTTTTATGTATAATACAACTCCTCCTCCTTTCGTATTTGATCTGTTTCTCTGAAATAGGTTATACCCTTAAATTCTTATGTTCCAATCATGAGACTCATCCCACCAGGTTTCAGTGATGCCTATAATATCATATTTGTTTTGCTGTGTTAAGAGTTTGAGTTCATCTTGTTTATTTCCCATGCTTTTTGCATTTGTGTAGAGACATCGAAGGCCAAGTGCATTTCCTCTGGCTGCTTCATTGAGGTTTTTCCCCTCCTGCTGTTGGTTTCTCGACCTATTCACTCAGTTCTCTCTGTAACCTTTGGACTATCATCACTATCACTTGATGAACTCCTGTCTGCTTGAATTCTGTCTCACTCCCACACATAACTCAGTTGTTCGCAGGGTTCTCAATAGTCGAAATGGAGGCTGAAACATTTCTGAATTGACACTTCAAAATGTAACTGCACAACAGCAGTGACGTACCTGCATAAAAGAAAAAATTGTGGATTGTTCTTTTGTGTCATGGATGACATCCTACCACCATCAGGAATAATATGTGTTCAGGAGTAGCAAGTGGAATAAATGCAACTGAAGAGACAAAGGGAAAAAAAACACACCAAAACGATGGGAGGGAAGGAGGAGAATGATTTAACAGAAAACATTTCCAAGACACAAGATTTGACCACAGGGAAAATTGGTGATGAATTGTGCATATACAAAAAGCCAGTGTCCTTCAAAAACCTCCTATCATTAACAGCCTTGTTCAGGTCTAACAAACTGAAGGCTCCTTCAATTGAGTCAGTCCATTTCATGGTGGGTCTTCCCCTTTTCCCACTGCTTTTAGATTGATGTTAGACATTTTCTTGTAATAAAATATTATCAACTTTTTAAAAAAGCGATCTAACCATAACTTAGTCATGAGTGACTGCAAACCTACCAGAGATGTTTCTGTTGTGTATCACACACAAAATACACAGCTAGTGTCATCATGACAGTTAAAAATCAAATGGGAGAAACTAGTCCAAAAATGCAGGTGCAGCAACAGGGGAAGGACAATGGCTCCTTTTCTGTGTGTTACTCAACTGTATTAAAATGACAGACAAGATAAAAAGGTGGCAGCCTATAATTTAAGCTCCCACGCCATAGGCAGACAGGTCATTGAACTTACCAGGAAAGTTTCCACTGGGTGCTGGTAGCCAGGAACAAGCAGAGTCCAACCCAGTAACTCCACCAGCCTTGCCTCAGGCATTTGGCAGCAGCAACAGTCAGTTCCAGTTCACTACTGGTTCTTCCTGTATCGCCACTGGAGGTAATGGGTAAGCTGATGTCTACTGCAGGCACTGCTGCCCAGATGTGAGCCAAATGCTTGGCTTGCAGCACTGCAAAGCTTGGTTGGTTCCTGGGCAATTTAGATTTCCCAGTCAACCCCTGACCACAACTGTTTTCCATTAGTTAACTGAAAGTCAGGATTGCTTCCTGCAAGTGGAAATTTCCTAATATCTTGATTTTATTCAGATCAGAAACCTTTATTAGGCATCAAAATAGAAAATCAACAGAGTAGAAACAAACAAAATGAAGTAGCTGGAAAAAAAATACACATCCACCATTCATGGAGGTAATATAAACAGGAAAAGAAGAAGGAAAAAACCCCAAGGGATTAATTCAGAGTGTTAGTCAGAAACTTGGCCATCATTTTCAATATCCCAGGATCCTGGTTATTCAAGAGGTAGTTCAGTTTAGAATTAGGAGAACAGGGGCCTCCCAAAGTAGGGGCCAGAAGAAAAAAGTTGGGTCTAAATCCCATAAATTTCGGGCAAAAAAACAGTGTGCGCTCAAGAGACTCTTTCAGAGTTTGGCAGTGAGTGCAAGCACGCTTCTGATGGGCAGATTTCAGAAACCTCTCTAGAGGTAATGTGAGGGGGAACGTTCTTGCCCTGGTGATCACCCATCTCTGTTTAGGGTCAGAACGTATATTTAAATAATCGGCTATCCAGCATTTCCTGGATATAATGTCAAAATGGAGGGATGAACACAAACTCCTTGCTTTACCAATTAATGATTGATATTCCTGATCAAATAATCTGGTGAAGGATCTCATTGGGGGAGAGCATATGAAGCTGGTCCAAAGTAAAACCCAAGGAAAATATCTTGGTTTTGATGTGGGCCCACCAGGTGGAAAGATTTTATTCTGTATACAATTTCCAGTGAACGTGTGTATCTTTTGTAGTTGAGGGTAGCTACTGAGCACACTTCAGTCCATGGTAAGCATTCTTACCAGCATACTCTTTTACTAGCAGCTCCAAAATCTGTGGAATAGGCACAGAGATCAGGAGCTTTACTCAGATAGGCGCTAGTAGAATGGCAACCTTGTGTTCAGAAGGACCAATTGTGCCATTAACAGGTGCACGACTATTGTATCCATTGTTGAATCTCTGTGCCTGGGAAAGCTATGTCACTGGAATATCTATGGTATAAGACTCTCCCATGCCCTGCCCCATTCTTGAAGGAGAACTCTATTCTGAAACTATCTCTGTCTCAAAATGTTTTTTAAAACGTATTAAAATGCAGATTTCACTCTTTGTTTTACTCTTTTAAATCTTCTTCATGGAGGTAAAAACATAATGCCAAACCATGTTTTAGAGATGACTCTGCCACAAACAGATGGGTGCACTTTTCCTATCAAGATAAGGTACACAAATATGATCTTTGAAACTAATCCTCTTAAAGGAGTCACAGCTAAATGGAAAATAATGCCAAAGGCCTCTTGTTTATCCTTTTGGGCTTCAGAAGAGAAATATGCAGGGTGCATCCTCTGTGTAAAAGGAATTGAAGTATACTGTTCATGCAACATGAGCCTGCCAAATCAATACAGCAGCAGGTGATTCACTTGTGCATGTGGGTTCATTGCCTTCTTTGTAGAAATCGAAGCGTTTGAAAATCCCACAGAGGACAGATGAAGAAGGGCTTTGACCTCTGCCAGAAGAAAGTGAGAGATGGCTTCATCCTACTGCCAGTTAAGAGTCTCTCTGAAGACTATCTTTGTCAGGAAGCAGGCCTTAACTACAGAGAAAGGAAGTAGGGTTAATAAGCCTGGTGAAAAATGCCCTGTCCATTTAACAGAGGGTTAATATATGGAAAGCAGCTTAAACAACACAGTTCAGTTCTAGCTTGTCAGAGTTTAGAAGCTAAGCAGAGTGGGCCGCTGTCATACCTTGAATGGAAACCACCAAGGAAGACCAGGGATGTGACCAGGGAACTAGCCTTCAGGTGGGACTTGGGGATCCCCCAGAATTACAGCTGATCTCCAGACTATAGAGGTCAGTTCCCCTGGAGAAAATAGTTGCTTTGAAGGGTGGACTCTGGTGGGATTAAAATAATTTAACAACCGGTGCTGGTGGTGGGATTCAAATAATTGAACAACTGGTTGTTTACAAGCACCATTTTAACAATTGGTTCTGCCGAAGTGGTGCGAACCTGCTGAATCCCACCACTGGTACTGTCCCCCATTGAGATTCCTGTCTTCCTATAATTTCACCAGCATTCTGTTTTCTCGATTTATTTTAAATCCGTTATTTTAATGACTACCCCACTAGGAGGAGCTCCTTCTCCATTTCATCTCCTTTTCCCATGTTCTACAAGTACTGTTGAATTCTGCAGTGCTGCTTCTCTGACCATCTCTGTGTGATTGTTTTATGAACTGCACACTCTTTTCCCAGTGTGAGGATTTTTCTGTTTAGCCCTCTGACTTCCATTGATTCTTTCTGGCTCGGTATTTGTAAGAGTTTTAAAATTCATATGATCATGATTTCCACAGCTGGTTTTATAATTTCCTAATTTAAAATTGGTGACCTGTGCAATCCTAAGCAGAATTATAATCTATTTGCTAACAGCAAAGCTGGTCAAATCTGATCATACTTAAATCCAGAGACTGGGGTGGTGAATGGGCAAGTCAGATCTTTCTATAAGCCAGAAATGGCCCCAGGTTTGCAAAATAAAAAATGTGAACTCTAACATGTGTGTGCGCACGTGTGCATGTGTGTCTGTATTTTAAACATCCAAAAAGTGATAAAACAGGCACATGTAGCTTCAACAAACTGATTCCTTCAGTGGCTGTTACTAGGCAGCCACAGTATTCCAGGCTTGGGGTATCCGTGCATAAAAGGCAGGGAGAGGAAGGAAAGCCCTTTCCAGGGTTATTTTGGCCTTTGATTGAAGACTCATAGGGCCAGGCCAGTGGTGTAGCGCCAAGGGGATGGGGGTGCACAATGCAACAGGTGCATGGTGGTGCGGGGGCATGGCAGGGGCGGGTGGGCGTGGCAGAGATGCAGGGCGCAGTTTCCCATCTCTCCGGCCCTGGGCCAGGCGTCACTAGGATTGCCAGCTCCAAGATGGAAAATTCCTAAAGATTTTGTCATGCAATCCTTGTGGGCAGTGTTTGGGGAGGGGAGAAGCCTCAGTCAGATAAAATGCTATAGAGTAATTTCTTCAAAGCAGTCATTTTGTCCAGGGCAACAGGTCTCATTTGTCTTCACTTGTAATTCTGGACGCCCTCTCTCCAAGGCTGAAATAGACCTGGAAAAGACTCCGCCCTCTTCCTTTGCAGTTTTATTCACAAAAAACCTCAACCTGGACTACTGTAGTTGCTTAGTAATGGCCACTAAGAAACCATTGCTTAAAGCTATAGGCACTCCTTTTATCATTTGGTGTGTGTGTGTGTTAAACTTTCCAATGTACTTTGTTTTAGATTTTTCTGCAGACCTGAGGAACTGAAAGATCTGTCTTGCCTGTTCACAGCTCTAATTACCAGATTTAATTATCCCCAGTTTTGATCATTTTGCTATTAATTTAATTATCCCCAGTTTTGATCATTTTGCAAGAGTGTGTGGGAGGCATCTCATTTTCCCCCACCCCCACTATTTCCTTCCTTCCTTTCCTGAAAGTCCCCATAGTCACTCCCCTTTTCCTGCTTCTTTCTTTCCTCCCCACCCAACAGCCAGTCTACCTTCATCTGCCTCTCTTTCTTAAGTTTTCCCTCTACCTTGCCCCATCAGTTTCTACCTAGAAAAACAGTGACCAGACATGACTCAGGTTGCCAGTGCCAGATGGAAATTTCTAGAGCTTTTGTGGTGGAATCTGAGGAGGGCAGGGTTTGGAAAGCGGAGTGGTTTCAACCAAATATAATGCCAGGTAGATTGACTGTCGGGTGGGAAAGAGATAACATTGCCAAGTTAGGAAATTCCTAGAAATGTGGGGTCTGGAGGGTGAGGATGGGGTTTGGGGAGTAGAGGGACCTCAGCAGGGTATGTGGCCATTGACTTCCAAAGCAGCCATTTCCTCCAGGGGAACTAGGGTTGCCAACCTCCCGGTGGTGGCTGGACATCACTCAGAATTACAACTGTTCTCCAGATGCCAGAGATCAGTTCCCCTGGAGAAAACAGATACTTTGGAGGGTGACATTATTCCCTGCTGACTTTGCTTCCCTCCCCCTACCTCCTCCTCCAGGTTCCACACCCAAATCTCCAGGAATTTCCCAACCTGGAGCTGGCAACCCTAAGGCAAGAAGGAGCAGGAAAAGGGGAGAGTCTGTGGGGGCTTTCAGGAAAGGAAAAGGATAAATACTTGGGAAGAGTAAATGAGATGCCTCTTGCAACTCCTTGCGGATTTCCACTTGTATTCTGCTAATTCCATTGAGGTCAAAAGGGAATAACTCTGTTTATGATTGCACTGTGAATGTGCTTTTGGGGATAGGGAAATTTGTTATAATTTGATTAATCCATTCACAGTACAGTTAACTGACACCCACACACACGTACACCATATGCATTCCATGTAGGTTAATCTCTGAGGCAGTAAATAAATCTGCACAGAATCAAAGATCACAGTATTAAATATATTTAATCAGCAATTTAAACAGCAACTGTGCAATTTAACACTTGTTTGATTGCCTTGGCTATGGTAACAGTTGCCACAAGGTGACTAACAATGAGATCCTAAACAGAGTTACTTACAACCTTCTAAATCCATTGAAACTAGTAGGCTTACAAGGTGTTCTTGTATTTAGGACTGCACCACCAGTAGGAAAAGACAAGAGCTGTACATTCTGCTTCCCTACTGTTGTCCTACTTAATGCTAGACAGCTCTGAGAATTAAACCACCACTTCTTTCATTATCCTTTCTAGCCTTAAAGAACAACATTCTGGAATCGCATCTTTGCCAGAACTACTTGAGGTTTGATCCAATGTCTCTCCACCCCCAAAGATTTTTAACAATTTGGGATTCCTTACCCAACAACTTTGGTGAAACTTGGTGCCCTGCAGCCATGTCTGTCATATGCTAGTTTAGCAAAACTAGAGAAATGGCAAATTTCTGCTACTATTTATGGTCTGTTTACCTTTCTTAATTCTGTTAGCATTTTACAAAATTGCATCTCATAAAAATATAAGAAGAACCTTGCTGGAACAGACTAGTGGTCAATAAGTGCAGCATTCTGTCTCGCATTTTGGCGAACCAATTCTCTGGAGGGCCAACAACAGGGTATAGTAACTGAGGCCTTCCCTTGATGTTGCCTCATGGCACTAAAAAAAATAGTCCACATTTTTTTAAAAAAGTGCCTTGAGTTGAAATAAGGCGTCCTGAGGACATCTTGGGGAAAAAGCTGTACAGACTTCCTCCCCAAGACTCCTTTTTTTTGGTCCTCAAGTTGTCTTATTTGTGCTGTGCAGAAAAGACCAATATCACGCTTCCATGATTGGGCAAACTTTGCTATTTTAACCAGAAATACCCAACACCACCTGCCACTGCTCACTTTCTAAAAACACTTGGCAGGCATGTTGAGGGTCTCTGTTCTATACCATGAACGTTTATCTTGATGTTGGAAAATCTTGATAATCTTTAATGTGCCACTAGGACCATGCTTATTTATTCTCCCTGGATCATATTCCTGAGGCACAATTTGGGAAGAGAGTATTGAGTTATAATGCAGAAAACCAAAAGTTAGAGTACTGTATTCCCAGTGGATAGCTGTATAGCCTCTGCTTCAGGAACTCTAGCAAGAGAGAACCCCTAACTCCTACATAACAATTTCTATTGCAAGCTGCTTTTGTTAGGAAATTTTGCATAATGCTCAACCAAAATCTACTCTTCTATAATTTAACCCATTTAGATCTAGTTTTGCCATTTGAAGAACCAAAAACAACTCTTTGTCATTTCAGTAAAGTCTGAAATCATGTCTTTTCTTGGGATGAATTTTGTTGGAAATCTTAAACAGCTTCCAACGGATGGTGATGAGGAGCAAATTACATCAAACACCATTTTAACTACTATTGAACAATTTCAATAATTTCACAAACAACTACAGCGTACTTGACGCTCCTAATAACACTTGACTACATTGGGTATAGCTCTTTTCTTCAGTTTCCCCACCCAGGATGGAAATAAGGACATCAACTCCAGTTTGGAAAATTCCTGCAGATTTGGGGGTGATTACTGGAGAGGGTGAGTGGAATTTAGGGAGGGATCTTTGCAGGCATATGATACTATTATCCGAACTGACATTTCCTCCAGGGGAACTGATCTCTATGGCCGGGGATCAGTTGTAGTACCATGAAAATTCCTAGCCTACCTTGAGGTTGCTGATAACCCTATGAGAATACTTACCCCAGACTATATCACAGGCCTGCTGTAAAGCACTCAGGTACAGTTTCCAACAGCCTTGAGGGGGGAAAATGTCCTGCCCCTTTAACAGTGGCTTAAAGTGTGGAAAGGAGCTGCGTGGTGTAATGGTTAAGTACTTGCACTGCCACCCACACGGTCAGGAGTTCGAGCCCCCCTGTGGGTCAGATATCCTGGCAGCTGGCTCATGGTCAACTCAGCCAGCCATCCATTTCTTGATCGGTAAATGAGTACCTAGCTCATAGCTAGGGGGTAAAGAATAGCCAGGGAAAGCAATGGCAAACTACCCCACAAAAACGGCTTGCCTATGAAATCACTGCTTGCAGTGGTACCCCAGGGTTGGGCACGACTGAAGGGGAAACTTTACTAAAGTGTGGAAATGGCAACTGAAGCTTTTCAAAGTCTGGAGGCAAATAATATCAAAAAAGCAATTTAATAGAACTTAGTTAATAAAGAGACATTTCCCCCCATGCTTTTAGCAACTCTATTCATCTGCCATACATTCTTACAGTTCCTGTACTATGAAAATAATAAATGTGCATTGTTTTCTGTGTATATAATTTAAAAACCTCTAAAGCCTCAATTTACCCATTTGAAAGAGCATAAACTTCAGTCATTGATTGATTTTTGGGGGGTGGGGGTGGAGAGGTAAAAGTGACTGTTATTGGGATTTATTTCCAACTTCACACAAAGGTGCATGAAGTACTCATCCGCTACTAGCCAGGTCTATTCAGAAATAATCTCAATTTCTTCCAGTGGTTATTACTTCCAGAAAAATGTTCTTATGCTTGCACCCGTAACGGATCTACGCTTCCTGTAAAACAGGAAGAGAAGCAAGGCATATATGGAAACGCATTTTGTTTCAATCTATAAGGTGCAACTGGACTTCTGTTTTATTTTGCTGCTACAGACTACCATCGCTAGCCCTCTGGAATGAATATCATTTTTATTTGTTAAGAAGAACAAGAAAAAGGAGATCAAAATAACCAGGAAATAATACACAAGCACATCAGTTACTATAAAATAGCATGATAGAACTACAACCTCCAATATCCCCTGTACTCCCGCGCGGCTTTTTCCGGTGGACGATTGGATTGGATGAAATAGCGGACTCGGTGACCAATCATATTTCTGAAAGTTCTTTTGCGGATGTTCCTGCCTCCTCCGCAGAAGTCAGAATTTTTGAAAAGTTTCCAGGGCGGGATCCAGTGTTGTTGTTGCTGGGAGAGTGGATCCCCGTTACCCCGAACTTTACTCTCAGGGACGGCGAGTGAAGGGTGCTGTCGTCCACCTCTTGTTCTGTCCTTTGGCAGCTGAGAGTGGCGCTAGAAAAAGGATCTGAGCTACTGCTCTTCGCTCCTTTGTGCTAAAGGCTGGAGCTGGTCGCCATAGGCTTGGGAGCAGGTCGCGGAGAGGTCTGTGGCCCATTGTCGGTGGGTGGGTGATCGATACTGTGCCATTGTGTACTGATCGTATGGGAAACCCCCACCCGCTCCCCCCTCCCCCCTCATTCACACCGTAGGAAGTTGTAAGCTATTTAAAACACGATGGAAGATGGTCGCTTTCCGTGCTCTTGGGGTTGCATCCTCGTACATCATCCAATGCAATAAGGAGGAGAACTGCCAGAAGCTTTTCGGGACGTGGCATTTTTTGTATTGTCGAAGGCTCTCACGGCCGGATTCAACTGGTTCTGGTGGGTTTTCCGGGCTGTGTGGCCGTGGTCTGGTGGACAAAATCCACCAGACCACGGCAACACAGCCCGGAAAACCCACCAGAACCAGTGGCATTTTTTGTTTTGTCTTTACTTATTTGTGACAAACATTAACAAGGAAAGTTTTCTGGCCGTCAAAATCACTATTTTTGTTGTTGTCGTTGTTCTCTTCTGCCCCCCCCCGGTAATTTGATGCTGCCATTTGTTGTTCTCTGATGTGGAAACTTCTCGTCCCCTCCCTGATTGCCTTGTGACAAGGTGCTCCCAAGTGTCTCCCACTAGTTGAACAGATTTCTCTTTTGACTGGATTTTGATGTACACTGGCCTCTCTTTGCGCTATATCCCCCTTTACTTCACCGGTCTGATAAATGTAGGTTTCCCCACGTTTGAGGAAGTGATCTGTGATCTGCAGGAAGCTCATGCTAAAATTAATTTTGTAAATCTTTAAAGTGCTGCTGAACGCCTATGTAATTTGCCCAAGTGAGGAATGCATCTGAACTGGAGGACTTGAGTAGAGCTTGAGTTAAAATGAAGTTGTTTT
This sequence comes from Sphaerodactylus townsendi, assembly GCF_021028975.2. Taxonomy (NCBI): domain Eukaryota; kingdom Metazoa; phylum Chordata; class Lepidosauria; order Squamata; family Sphaerodactylidae; genus Sphaerodactylus; species Sphaerodactylus townsendi. Next base: position 118,692,688 of record NC_059426.1, read on the forward strand.
TTCCCCCGGTTACTTGTTTTTAATTCAATTGCTATGAGCTTCAAGTCTGCATGGCAGAAATGAGTACTTTTCATGCTAGAACATATGCAGAATAGTGAGATGGAGAAAGAAATGGGTGAATCATAAGCATGTCTTTTTAAAAAAAAATTTATTGTATCATTTGAATTTTACAGTTTATAGTATTTTCCGTCTTCATACATTTTCAAACGATACTTTCCCCCCCTTTTCTCCCTCCCCCCATTACTTCTTCATAGTTTTGTCATACAAACAGCAGTAAGCTCATTCTCTGTAGCCTCTTCTCCCATATTTCTTCATCGACTCAAGCTTCTTTCATCCAGTCCACGTATATTATCCATATCTTCAAAATTTCATTCTGTTTATCTTGCCATGTCTTATTTTTGGATAATATATAGAAAATATCAAGTGTCACTTGTTCCCAGATATATTCTAACCATTTCTGAAGTGTCCATTTTTCCTTTTCTTTCCAGACCAAGGCTATTGTTGCATGTGCTGCTTTAATCATTATTTTATACATATAACTATATTGTTTATCCACCCTTCTGTCTTCCATTACACCCATGAACATTAAGTCATTATTTAAATCAATATTTGTCTTCACCAGTTTCTCGATATATAACAATACAATTGTCCAAACATTTTTTACTCCTGCACATTCTATCCACATATGGCTATAATATGCCTCTTGGTCTCCACAGTGCCAGCATTTAGAACTAAGTCCTTTTATCATGTATGCTATTTGTTTTGGTGTTCTATACCATTTTAATATCACTTTTCTTTCTAACTCCATATGTTTCTCAATCTTTATATTTTTCCAACGGTCTATTAATTTTTCAATATTACCAATGTCTAGAAATCCTTCCTTTTCCCATTTTTGTTTCAATGTTCTTAATCATAAGCATGTCTATCTCTGGATATTTCATGTGTTCTCTTTTTATTTCACTGACTTCTTCAATTCATATTTTAGCCATTGGAATAATTTAGCCTTTAATTTAGTTCGGTTACATGTCATCAAACATTAAGATCAGTTTAAAAGAGAATCTGTGACTTCCAGTGAACGAACAGAAGAAATATACAAATATAAATGTATAGGAGTTTGTACTCTAGACCAGTTTATCTTGACATTTGAAAGGAATTATTTTCAGACAACCTTGGCATCTCTCCTTTTAAAAAGTAGACCTTCAAGGGAGAGGGACTGTTAAGTATGGGTACAGTCAAATTTATTTTAGGTTAGGCTGTATTCCTGCCCCCCTCCCAAAAAACCCTTCACAACTTTTTTGAAATCTGGACCGTCCAAGTGAATTTGTTATGGGTGGGGATCTTGGCTGAGTTCAATGTGTAACAAACTGAATGAAAATCATATTTGGGACTTCTGCATATGTGTATTGCTCAGAATCACAGTTATACTTCCCAGGAACATCGGCACATTCTATCAGAGTTATCCCAGGGTTTTACTTGTATGTAAATATGACTGACTTTAGACAGGGAAATAAAACTACTAGGCTCCAGTACTCCATTCTAAGGATAGTCTGGGACAAAAGTCATAACTTGCTCCCCTAGAATGAAGCAGAGTTGATACATTGCCACCATACATAACAAGCTAAGGCAAAATGAGGGGTCCCAGTGCTGCCTCATGTTCTGGAAGGTAGTTTTAAGATAGGTAGGGGAAATGTGCCAGTTGGACCTGAACTTGAGGTGTCCTGGCTCAGATGAATCATTGCAAAGAAAAATCCTGAATTATGCAACTTGTGTTAAACAATTTTTGTTGTCCTCTAGGTTTGAGGTCCTGTTCTGTGGATATATGAAGATGGCAAGTAAAAAACTGAGAAGAGCAGGGTTACCACGAGATCTTTGTGAGAGACTGAGTCGACATCAGATCATCACCTGTCGGGTGAGACTAATAAGGACATAAAGATGACATTTTAAGGGGAGCATGTAATAGTAAAGGCCAGGAGTGTCTGAAAGAACTTAAGAGTCATGCTTGTTATTATTATTAATCTATTATTATTATTATTATTATTATTATTATTATTATTATTATTATTTAATTTCCTGTATTGCCTGACCCTCAAAGGGCTCTGAGCAGTCCAGCATCTTGTGTCACACAGTGGTTAACCAGTTACCCTGGAGAACACACGATAGGGCAAAGAGGCTGAGGTCTTCTTCTGATATTGCCTCCAGGCACTGGGATTACAGAGGTTCTCTGCCTCTGTACATAGATGTTCCATTTAGTCACCGTGGCTACTGACCACTGACAGACCTATCCTTTATGAATGTGTCTTATTCTCTTTTAAAGTCGTCTATGTGACCATCAGCATATTCTCTGGCAGAAAATTCTGCATTTTATTCACTCATTGAGTAAAGAAGTATTTGGTTTTGCCCAACATGAGTCTACTATTCATCAACTTTATTGGCTGCCACCAAGTTCTAGCATTTTGAGAGTGGCAGCAAGAGTGATCTCTGTCCACTCTATTTAAATTGTGCATAATTTTATAAACCTCCATCATGTTCCCCCTTTAGTTGTTTCTTTTCTAAACTGAAAAGTCCTAAACTCTTCAGCCTTTCCTGATAGGAAAAACAATCCAACCCACTCATCATCTTAGTTACCCTCTTCTGTACTTTTTTCAGGTCTGCAGTGTTCTTTCAGAGATACGGTGACCAGAACTGCACATAGTATTCCTAGTGAGGCCACACTATAGATCTATACTTATAACATTGGCTGTTTTATTTTCAGTCCACTCCCTAATACAGTTTGCCTTTTTTTTTCACTGCTGTAGAACATTAGATTGACATTTTAATTGAGCTATCAGTTATGGTCCCAAGAACCTTTTTCTTCTTAGTCTCGGCACGTTCAGACCCTATTAGCATGTAACTGAAGATTTTTTTTGTTCTGGTGTGCATCACCTTACACTCACCTATGTTGAACTTCATTTGCTGCATTGTAGAAATTTGCTGTAGAAATCCTCCTGGAGGAAATCCTTGGTTTTCACCAACCTAAATAATTTTGTGTCATTTGCAAACTTGGCCTCTATACTGTTCACCTTCAGTTCCAGATTGTTTATGAATGAATTAAATAGCACCTTCTCCAAGCCAGGCAGCTGATACCTTACTTATCCCTAATCTAGCCACCTCCAGACTGGACTACTTTAACTTGCTCTATATGGGCTACCCTTGAGGTTGTTCCAGAAACTGGAACTGGTCCACAGTGCGGCAGTGTAGGCCCTTATGGGGAACTCCATGGAGAGCTCATATTCAGCCAGTGCTCCACCAGCTGCATTGGCTCCAAATTGAATACCGGGTCAAGTTCTAGGTATTGTATTGACTTTTAAAACCCTGAATGGTGTGGGGCCATCATATCTTTGGAACTGTCTCTCACAATATACCCCTTAAAGAGCAGGGAAGGACAGTTGGTATAAAACCATTACTGCCCTCATCTGTAGGTCACTGAGCATGATCTGGAACATGACTAATTGTCCTGTTTTGTATGCCAATACAGGCTTGTATTGTGACTAATTGTTGCTTTTATGTTAGGAGCTGAGAAAAAGCAGAATACCAAAAAAATATTTTTTCTGTTTTGGGGGAGGGGTAAAGAATGCAGGTAAACTCAAAGATGTGCTTCTAGATTGTCTAGTGGAGCGCTGAGGGAGTTTTGGGCCCCAGAAACTTCCAGATAAGGGATGGAAGACAAATCTTTTGGCATGGAGGAGGTTTTTATTTGTTTAGATATTATAAATAGCCCACTCCTTTCCCTAACAGGGGATCTAAAACCGCTTACAATAGTGTCACCTTCTTTCATTTTACTCTCACAAGAATCCCATGAGATGGATTAAACTGAGAGAGAGTAGTGGGCACAAGGTCATTCAGCGAGCTTCCATAGCTGAGTGGGGCATTGATCCTAGGTCTCCTGGCTTCTTGTCTGACACTAATCATGGTCCGATTACCTCACGGAAACATAAAATGTTCAGTAAAGGACTGTTCTAAGTCAAAAACTTCATTAACAAATACTGCAATATTATCCAGAGTTATGCCAGTCTAAGCTCATTGAAATCAAGAAATCTGAAATCCACATAGAACTGTACTACATAGTGCTGAGGTCACTGAAATGCCATTATCAGGGAGAAATGTGATGATGTCAAAGAACTGTTATGCCATGGATACTTTAATTGATGGCCAAAATACTTTGAGTAGTTATAAAAAGTCTTAGCATTTAAATGGGATTGTTTTTCTGTGTGAGTTTGTTTTTAGTGTGTTCTCCACTTCTACCTTGTCTCTTCTGGCTTTTGTCATTTGAGCTGCTGTGGGAGTGACAGAGGTGAGCTGGTCATGGAGCTACGATGGAGAGAGGAGCAGAGAAAGCTCTGCAGAATAAAGGCTTTGATGGCAGCAATCTGCTTGTGCAGCATAAGCTATTTATCTCAGGAGATTTCTTGTAAATGTGTGAAACTTGTCTAGAAACGGCCCCTGGAGCACAAGCTAAGCTCATAGAGTATAAGTTACCCATTTTTACATTCCTTAACATTTAACTCTTTGGTTCTGATGATCGTGTTTCAGGACTTCTTGTGTCTTTCGCTACTGGAGCTGATGAAAGTGACTGGACAGAGTTACCAGAATGTGAAGAAGCTTCTTCACACAGTCAGTCAATCCTGTGCCCCCAGAATGCAAACTGTAAGTATTAATTTGCAAAGTAGGATATGAATGAAGCTAGTTTTGTTATTGAGTGCATTGCCTGCCCTATTGGTATACCTGGTAAAAACAATTTTATTGTGTGTAAGGTATTTACCATAAACAGGTGTTTTCCTACTCGTGTGTGTTTCTACACTATTGGAAGTGACCTTTAATAGTGACCTATCCAGCAGTAATAAATTCACAGATTGTATTTTTTTCTACAGTGGTAATTAGCAAAGACTTTTGTCAGTTTGACATTATGGTATGACATACAAGTCATCGATCCTGGATCCATTCCAGTCCAGCTTCTGGACAGAATATGGGGTACAGACTTCTCTGACTGCCCTCACAGATGCTGTCTGGCATCACTAGGACTGAGATGGGTCGGCCCTGCTACTGTTACTAGATCTTACTGCAGCATTTGACTGCGTTGATCATGATATTCTGACCAGCTTTGTTGGTGTGGTAGAGCTTTACAGTTACTGTGCTCTTTTCTTCATGGCTGAGGGTAGAGAGGGTTGCAGTTGGTGAGAAACCTTCCATGAACCATGATTTGGTGTGTGGTGTCCTGCAAGGGGTAATTCTCTTGCCTTTATTATTTAATATCTGTATGATTCTCTAGCGTCTAGCCAGGTTGATCTGGAGGTTCAGACATCTTCGTGAAGTTAAGAAACATATTTTAAATTTCTCTGCTGATTCCACTTTTTGGCTGCAGCAAATCCCCACATCATATTTCAGGTGTTCTGGAGAATCCCCAAACTCTCAGGATTGGCTTTTCAAGTGGTGTTGGGGTGCGTACAGTGGGAAGTGATTAAAACCCTTACTGAAAACTCCTTCCTGTCATGGAATTATACAATACTACCCCAAGTTGAGAGGAGGTTTATTGATGGAAAATAAATTAAATATCCAAGAGTACCTATGGTATATTTTTGTAAGTGTTTCTTCTTTTTTGGAAGGAGATACCAGACATGCTTCTTACTGGCTGACTATAATACTTTTTATTAATTAATATTGGTTTCGGGTAGGTCTATGAAATGAAAATAAAAAGAGCCATTGATCGAACAACAGCATTCTTGCCCACAACACTAGAAGATTTGGATAAAATCTTGCATGGTGGAATTGCCTGTGGATCTCTTACAGAGGTAAAAGTATTGCAAAATGTGCTTGTCTTTGTTTATATGAAAGAGGACATCTGTTTCTGTTTTACATGTTTTCAATGCGAAACACTGAATGCTTTTTAGTCAAAATCAACGTATTTGGGATCCAGTTGACAGTTAAAATAATTTGTACTGGATACTTGCTTTTAAGCAGTGTTTCATCTACTACGTCCTTTATGAAACTTTAGCCACAGAAGGTCGGTTAAAAATTAGCTATTCTATCTGGATGTGCCTCTGTGCTGCCTGGGGGGAACACTTACTGGGTCAGGCCAGGGTCCCAGAAGGACATGGCAGCTGGGAGGTAGCAGCCATGGAAATAATCAAGAACCTAGGGCAGGCGGGCGATGAGCTGCAGGGGCAGAGATGGCAGTGATAGACCAGCGTTAGGGTAGGGAGAAGGTCCAGCAGGAGCTTCCACAGCCTGCTGAGGGAGTCATCCAGGGGCCGATGTAGCGGGAGGCTGATTTGGGTGGAGGGCTGGGACAAGACCAGTCACTGCCCATCACCTCCCACACAGCCTCACTGCAGCAAAGGCCCATTGTAGGCCTGACTGCTCTACACAGGCCCCAGGCTGAGGAGGGGAGAGGGCCAAATGGGGACCAGTAGTGGCCAAAGGGGCCAAAGGGGAGGGGTGACCAGATTGGGTGAGGGCACTTAAAGGCTCTGAGGGAAGAGCCTGGGGGTGGGATGGGGGTTGGATCCTATGTGGGGGATGGGTATAAGAGGAGTGAGGGCCTGGATGGTTGAGGAGGATGTACCCAGGCCCAGTGCAGGACCTGTTGGCTGAGGAAAAAGTGTTCAAGGGCTGCAAAGCCCTGTCTGAGGTGAGAGGAAGGGCTTCTCAGATCCTGTGGGGAGGGGGCTGTGGTTGGCACTGAGGGCCAGGGGCACGATGTATTCATTCTCTCTTCCTATAGTGTTTCCTTTTCTTACAATGGATCTTTCAGATTGGCTGCTCTTTGGAAAAAGGGTACAACTTTTGCTGTTCTTGTAGTTCATTTATGTGCAGGAGATTCTAGAAGGATATGAGCATTGCATTTTTGGAGGTTCTTTTGTCAGGATCTTTTTAAAATTCTGGGAATTGCAGCTTTCATTAAAGAAAAAATCTAGCAGTCTTGGCTGCAGATGAGAGACTTCCAAACTCTGCATTCCCTCTGAACTCTGACAAGTTCTTAAGCTCCCTTAAGCAGAGATTTCTAGTTGTGCTCAATGCCTAACTTTGCAGTAGGAATTACTGTGGTTTAGATTGCAATTAGTTATATCCAAATTATGGACAAGGGCAAAATATCCATGCTGACACTTGTAAATCATTAAAAAGCATATTTTGCAGATTTTTTTCTGAACAGATAAATATTTTTAGACTCTTACAGTTGCTTTCTCATGTGAGATATTTTATTTATTTAAAACATTTATTAGCTGCTTTTCCTCCTTAACAGAGCTCAAAGTGACTTATAAATAAAGTACCGTATATACTTGCATATAAGCCGAGTTTTTCAGCCCTGTTTAAAGGCTGAGAAAAGCCCCCTTGGCTTATACGCGAGTCATAGTAATCACAAGACGCAGCCGGCAGGCTCTAATGAGGCTGGGGACGGGGACCGGACAACCTCTGTGTGGCTGCGAAGCTGCTTGTTGCTGCCCTCCCGGAGGTAAGTGATTACGTAAAGCTGGACAGGGTGGCTTCAGGCCTCTAATGAAGCAGGGGCGGGCTGGGACAACCTCTGTGCAGATGCCACCAAGCTGCGCATATTGCTACCGCGCCACTCCCGAGATGAAGGAGACTTGAAGGCACCCTACTGGCTGAGCTTCCTCAAACCCGAGGAGGCAGAAGAGGCTCAGTATTTGGTGCAGTAGAAATCAGGAGTCACTGCCGCAAATAAAGAGCTCCCTACTGCCTGCTGCCTCGACTGGGCTTCCTCAAGGCTAACCAACAGCGAGCAGGAGGGCTTCCCACCCTCGGCTTATATGCGAGTCAATAAGTTTTCCCAGGTTTGGGCAGTAAAATTAGGTGCCTCAGCTTATACACGGGTTGGCTTATACACGAGTATATACGGTACATAAGGTAGAGTAAATAGAAGTATATAAAGTCAGAACTGAAAAACACATCTGCTTTAATCAAAAGCTGTTCTAAATAAAACCTTCTTCAGCTGCCTCCTGAAGATCAAAAGTGAGGGGGGGCGGGCAGGTTAAATTGTAGCACTGTGGTGTTTTGACTGACTCAGGAATACATGCAGCTGAAATGCCAGCCAAAACAGTCCAGACCAGTTCAGCCACTTCAACCTGCTATGCCAAGGAGCACTTTCAAGCTGTGAACCTGTTACTATAAAATTGGGGTCTTTAGCCTCCAAGTTGTTACTGGCATCAGCTTGTGATGTACTTTGCATTATCCTCAGATGTATAATGTTAGAAATTATCTTGTGTTGAAAGAGTGAGATATTTTTGATTCATGTATGTGCTTCTTTTTTTAGGTAACAGGCCCATCAGGTTGTGGGAAAACTCAGTTTTGTATTATGTTGAGCTTGCTGACCACATTGCCCTCTAGCATGGGAGGATTGGATGGGGCTGTTATATATATTGACACAGAATCTGCATTCAGTGCTGAAAGGTGAGATTTATTTACAATGAAATCCTTTCAATTTGAGATTAGTTAATCAACTGCAACAGTGTCCTTCCATCGTTATCTTCTTGACTTGTGCTCCCTATCCCCAACCCTAACAAACCCCAACCATATCCAGTTGCAGATACCATCTGACACATAGCATTCACTTACGGTGCTTTTGTGGCTAGTGGGGAAAGACACAGTTTTTCATAGAGAGGAATTTCCAACCTGGAACACCTTGTTCTGAGCCAAGAGCTCTTGTAAACCCAAGATTTTCCAGGGCTTGGCTGTCTCCTGTTACTTTAAGGGAGAAGTTTTGATGTGACCATCTCTATTTGTGTATTGTGCCCCCTAGCCAATAGTCTGGAATCAGTAGTTGTTGATGCTGAAACCTTTACAGGCATGTAAATTGCCCTGATTTCCACTCTTTGGAATAATCCTGGGATATCACGGTTGTTACACATTTTCTAATTTTTGCATCAGATTATTTGTTATGTTCTTGGGTTTTTTCATTTGCCAAATTAAATAGTAGGAAAATAGTCCCTGGGATTGTTTTCATAATTAATGGGCTTGTCTGACAAAGGATGCCATGCAGTACTTACTAAAAAGCTTGTGCCATAATAGTTGTGTACAGGATCAAACTGTCCATGTTTTTTTTAAATTCTATTCATTTTAATAGTACTCCTCTGATGTTTAGTAATCCTGTAAATTAAATTTAATTTATGGAACACTGGTTAAGTTTAGAGTGATATGTTCTCTCCGTGACTTATCTTTTGGACTCTGAACAGGCTTATAGAGATTGCACAGCACCGTTTCCCTCATTATTTTGCCACAAAAGAAAAACTTACTTCAATGCCTAGCAGCATTCATGTTTATCGGGAGCTCACCTGCAACAGTGTACTTAAAAGGTAGGACAGTTTTTGTGTGCACCACAATACCAGATATATAACCACAGTCTGTACAGAACGTGCACAGTTGGGCGGGAGGATACATGCCAGCATGCCTTGATATTCACCATTATTTTCCACTGTATCTTTTCCATTGAAGAAGAACTACAGCATGAAACACATTGGAGTTTTAGGGTATTAAATCTGCATCCAAGGGAAGTTTTCTAGTTTTGCTGCTTTAAGAGGTTATCCTCTCTGCTACCTATGCAGATAACATACCGTGTTTCCCCGAAAATAAGACAGTGTCTTATATTAATTTTTGCCCCCCAAAATGCGCTATTTTCAGGGGATGTGTTATTTTTCTGCTCCATAGCTGCATGCTCTGGTGTTCTGTTCGACGGGCATGCTTCAAAACAAAAACTTTGCTATATCTTACTTTCGGGGGATGCTTTATATTTAACACTTCAGCAAAACCTCTACTACGTCTTATTTTCGGGGAAACAGGGTAGTAACATGAAACTTTTAAAATATTGGAGTAGCACTTTTGTAACTGTATGTTCTACTTTCTCTTTGGGTGGATAAGGATGTGACATTTGTGTTGATGTCTAAGATTAGTCTGTCTTGAAGATTTACTGAGGGCCTTGTGGATCATTGTGTCTAGCTCAACAGTTTGTATTCTTACCATCACTCCATATTCAGAATTTTGTCATTCTACAAACTTTGTTTTGAATAAAGAATTCATTTAATTTTCAGCATGAGAATTTTTTCAGGCTTTGAAATGTTGAACAGTCAAACATGGGTGCTGAAGGGGGCTGTAAAGAATCTTGACTAGTGACTAAGGACAGGTGGATGCAAAAACCCCTTCCCTCTCTTCCCTCGCATGCCACCCCTTAATCATCATGTGATTAAGAAAGACTGCCTTCAATCTTTTCAAGTAGTTCCATTGAGTGAATATACAGCAGGGATGAGTGGATTTCTCCCGCTGCATTTGGGTACGGATTTGTTCTGTCTTTAGTCCAGACTTTTTGTTCTGACAGTCTTCTGCATGATTTCACAGAACTCTGAAGAACAGAAGGATTAACGAGAGAATATTTGTCACCATTTCCTCAGTGTCTATGGAGACTGAAGAAAAGGAGGAGAAAATTTCAAGTTCCATAGATGTGCATTTTCTAGAACTCTTAAGAAGTGCACTCATGTTTTGTGACTTAATAAAACAAACCCATTCAAAACCATTTGCTGAAAAGAAAAATGAATTTTGCACTAATTTTGAAGGGGGGTTTATCATCTTAAAATTATTTTTTCTTCTGTGGTATACAATTGCATGTTTGCACTCTTCTATAACATGGAGTGATAGAATATATCATTTTTTGTGCTTTTTAAAAATAGTATGTAAAGATACAATACTATAGAAACCCTAGAAACCCTATAAAAACTAGCTTTTTAAAAGGAAATGTAAAAGATAATGGGATGTAAAATGTCAGTAATGTAACCAAGTTTTCTGGGTTTGATGAGTAAACTCACACCACTTTAAAAAGCAAAATAGAACTTTATTAGAAAATCTGAAAATATGGTTGAAAACAACAGGATTGAAGCTTGACAGTGATGGTACACAGAAGATAACAAAGCTAACTCACTACACACAGAAGCTACACAGCTTAGTTCTTGAACTGTGGGTTACAAAGCTTAAGCAAAGTTCTCTCATTCAACAGCAAGGGGTGGTGGTGGTAAAAAGGGAAAACCTAGCTGTTACATGATGACTCTTTATTAAAATCACTGGCCATAGTCTTACGACCCCTTTCAAGCCAATCCTGAAACTGCCCTGACCAGACCTTCAAGACTTGGAGCAAGTTGCCCCCTGCCAACAAGTAGTTCACCATCTCGTCTAGGATGGATGTTCTTAAAATTAGCCTGGAAAGGTGTCCTTGACAGAGAGATAACAGTTACCAAACACCCTGCACCTGGTTGAACTTACAGCTAGTTAGGCCCAGAAAATTTTCTTGAGATGGATACTTTCTTGATGAGGGGTTTTTTGCGGAACCAGTGTTAAAGGGGGGAAGGGTAAACCCCCCCCCCCCAATCTACACACGTCCAGGAAGCAAACAGTCAGACAACCTTATTGGAATAAAATTTGGCCACAACTTTTTTGGTTACAATAGCTGTCAGAACCTTGGCATAGCATGCAGTAACAGACCCAGTTATTGGGCGACTATCAGTTAATACACCCCTCCGCCCTGGATCAGCCAGCCTACTGGGTAAAGGGAGAGATCACTTGGGATGTCATGTTGATTAAATCCACATGATCTCTAGCCACTGCGTGGTTTCCCCTTCCACTCTCATGGAAGTCCCATGACAGTCCCTAAGCTAGGCATGTCTCCAAGCACTCACCCAGAATCCCTTAAGGGGATCCACGAAGATGAGGTAAAGGGGCATGCAGGCCACTTCCCCCACCCCAAATAAGTCTGGCTCCATGCTGATACCACCAGCACAGTTGGGACAAGAAAACATTGCAGAGAAAAACGTGCCACTTGACACAACACACCATTGAAACACACAAGCCAAGGGAGTACTAGTGTGGGAAAAACTGACTGAGGCCTTGGCAGAGTGGTGGCTGCTTAGGAGCAAGTGGGGGCCTAAGTCCTACCCCAGGAGGTCTCCAGTCCTGGCCCAGCCTCCACCCAGGCCTGGGCAGAGCCCAAATGGCCAGCTGGGGGAAGGGAGGTTACCCAGCCTGCAGGAAGAAGCTCGGGTGGCTGGAAGGCTAAAGCAGACCATGCCTGTGTTGTGGCCTTCCTAGCGCTTAGGCCACTGCATGGGCCAAAGTCCTCTTTCCTGGAGGGTCTCTTTCCCCTTCTCCCCCTCCCCATGGGGTGACAAATTAGGGCCCAAGTAAGTCTGGGCCCTTTGTTTTCTGTTTTTTCTTACTTAAAGCACACAGGTATACTTTCTTTGGGGCATGTGCACATTTTAAGAGAGAAATGCTTATCTAGTATAGGTGATCAGTAAATATATTCAAATGGTATTGTGGAAGAGCATGTTCTGTGCATGTGGGGGTACACTTCTACATTTATAGTACTTAGTTTACCCATGTTCAAGGATCAAGTGGGCAAACTTCAGTGCAAACATAAGCTCTCTAAGCAGGAATTTAGTTTGCTTTATCCTTGGTTTAACACCTCTAACTGAAACTAATAATGGCATTGTTATTAACTGAACTAGTGTCTCTCCCCCTCCTCCTCAGGATTGAATCTTTGGAAGAAGAAATTATTTCAAAGAATGTCAAGTTATTAGTCATAGATTCTGTTGCTTCAGTTGTCAGAAAAGAGTTTGATACAAAACTTCATGGCAATTTGCTGGAAAGAAGCAATTTATTGGCTAGAGAAGCATCAATATTGAAGTACTTGGCTGAAGAATTTTCAATACCAGTAAGTTTTCTTTCTTCTACTTGTGTATGATCTCTAACGTGAAGTTCTTATGTCAGAAAATCAGACATTTAAAAATGGTAAGGAGGGATGGCAACTTTCTAATGGCTACAAGTGACTTGTAAATATATAATCTTGTATATGAAAAACATCAGTGTGTTTCCAAACTATCAGAATAATTTACATTCATGTCTGATCTTTACAAGTCTTTTCATACCATTTCATACCATTTTCTGGGTATTTTTAATTTGACAGAACTTTCCTAATAGAATTTACTTTTCAATTACTGTCAATTATGAAATGGGAAGTATTTTATTACTTTGATCTTTACAGAAAACTCACTTTTTTGAGATTTAGTGTCATTCTCCATGATCCTGTTATACTACTTTGGCTAACCTTTTCATTGGTTCGAAAAAACCAATGGTGGAATGTTCATCTGGAGCAAATATTGATGCTGTTCTTTGGCAGACTCAGTTGTACAGTTTGTTCTGGAAGAAGTGAATATCTCTGTTATTTCATTGTAGTTGATTAAAAAGGTAAATTTTAGCTGGTAGGGAGGCTGCAGAAATGTGGTGTTGCTAAAGAATGTGAAAATGAAATGCTGAGGTGTGTGAAACTTCTAAAGCTTTTCAGTGATACTGAATGAATGGAAAATATAAGTTTTTATTAATGTGTCCTTTTGGTTCTGTGGATACATGAGCAGATAACTTTAAAGAAGGTTAACCTGTTGTTGATAAATTCTCAGTAAATAAGAATGTGTAGACATTTTGGGTTATTATTCCTGGTTTATGTATACCTTGTTGAGCACAGGTAGAAACAGAGTTAAGAAATTTAAATTAAACTATCATTAACATTCCCCTTGGAGAGGTCTAGAAATTGCATTTATGTTTTGCTTTAAATTTGCATCCAGATATGATGAAACAGTGCTAGTGATGAAACAGGGGAAGAAGATGTTATGATTTAGCAGAACAGAATGTTGTTTCCATCTAACTTGCCTGAGTGAAGCAGCTGTTCCTCCAGTCAGTAGCAGCTGCTAAAATTTCTGCTTCAGATATCTTAGTTTTTTTAATGCTGTGGCCTTGAGTTTGATAGCTTTACTTTAGTGCCAGTTTTTGAACCAGTTCCCCTGTAAATCTCATATTTGTAGTGTTGGAGTTCACAGGCTAATCTAGTTCCCTAGATAAGCCTCCACAGCTCAAGTGGCAGAGCGGGGAATCAAACCCGGTTCTCCAGATTAGAGTGCACCTGCTCTTAGCCACTACGCCACTGCTGCTTGGAAGCAGGAGCGAGAGACAGCACAGAACCAACAGGTCAGTGGCAGCTGCCATCAACGCAACTTTGTTTTAAATCTGCACACTTAATCAGATCTTCAGTGGTCAATCAGGAGCTGTGCTTGGCAAAAGCTCTACTTGGCCTACCCACTTGCTGAAAAAAAATGGTGGGCACCAGGAAAGGTTTCCGTGGGGCACCATGTTGGGGATCCCTGGCCTAATAGTTTGGTTTAATGTTAGTTAATGGACTAGCACTAACATGAACTGCTGGAAACAGAGTTGGAGTACTTTGAATGACACTTCAACAGCATATGCTAGCTTAACTGATTTTTTAATCAATTCATGCTGTTCATAAAAAATAAAGAGTATAAAATTAATTTTATTTTTTACTATGAATGGTTGCTCTACGAATTATAGCTGATTTACTGAACAGAGATTATTAACCATTTTGTGCTCTTCCCGCACAGTACTTAAGGGCCCAGAAACATGTGAATTCCAGTTTTTGAAGAGAAAGCTTCAAGGAAAAAAACCGACTCCAATATTGTATTATGAATGCTCACTACAAAAACATTTGCTGTTCCATGCTTAATGTAAAGAAATTCCTTGCAATTTAGAATACCTGACTAATTTTCCTACCTTTTGGAGGGAAGAACAATCTCTGACTAAACAGTTTGTTTTAAAAACAGAATTTTAAACTGGCTTAATAATCTAGAGCAGATAAAGAATAGGCACCTACTCATAAAACTAGGTTATTATGTAGTGAAATCTGAAAAGAGATCACTAACTTAGAGCTACAATAATGGTTAGCTTAGTTCTTTGTTTCTGATATAGATAATTACTGGAAGACTTTTGAAACAGTTGAAATTTTAGGGTGAGATTTTGGATTTTCTAAATTCTAAGTTAATCCTTTCTTCTCTCCCCTGCTATATGAGGGACATACACTCTAAGCAGTGTTGCCGAAACATCTGATTAAATGCGAATGGTAATAAATTTGGAGTTAGAATGGGAACAGTTCTAACGATTTCAGAAGTTGTACATATGCCTTCAACTCAGCCTTTTACTGAGTTAGACCATTGTTCCATAATGGTCGTTATTGTCTACTTGGACTGAGTAGCGTTCCAGGCTCTCAGACATCTTTCATATCATGTATTACCTATTCTTTTAATACTGAAGAATGAATGTGCAATCCTCTGCATCAAAACACTGAACCATGGGCCATTCCATGCTGATATCATTTCAACTCACCATTCTAGAGCAAACCTGTTGATGCACTCAGCATTAACATTATTGTATAGTTGTTGTTCCTTACAATGTAGCCCAGAATTTACCTTCTGGTGTCTTTCATGTCCAAGTGTGTCTCAATTCCTAAGGAAAAAGATTGATTCAATTTTTAATAAATGGGAAACAGCCAGTCAGCATGATACTTTTTATTGGGCACCAGAGGCATAGCTACTAGGGGGCTGGGAGGTGCACAAAAGTGATGCTGTTTAGGGGTGGATTCCAGCATCACAGTGGCCGCCCATGGGGGTGGGGGGCACAAAACTCAGATTTTTGTACCGGGTTCCATTTTCCCTAGCTACACCTCTGTTGAGCACCCCCAAAAGTGCTAATTGATCAAATTACAATTGTACTTTTCTGTTTGTGGCAGACATGAAGAATTTCTCAGGGCAGTTGGATTTTGATTTTTGATTTGACATAAGCGGTCTCTTCTGTTCATAAATCCCACATTTGTAAATGGCTAAAGCAGTTGCATTTTGACATCTGTGAACATTTCCTATCCTGGCATCAGAATGATCAATGGAAATAAACCATGGCCGTTTCCGCACGGCCCTTTAATGGCGCCCTGGGGACGGGATAAACGCCTTCCCCAGGGAGCCATTCGCACAGGCGGCGCTGCTGCTAAGCAGCAGCGCCAACCACAACGTCGCTCCCCTTCCCCAGAGGCGGCGTCGAGTTTACGTGAAAACAACAACAACCCTTTAAAGGATTTGTTTTCCCCTAACTTAACGTGTTCAGCCTGGCATAAAAGCGAACAGCAATCACCGCTGGGGCTCTGCTGTTTCCTCCCGATCCCTCACTGTGTCCCGTGTCGTTCGGCCTGCTGGTCGATGAAGCCATACGCTGTCATCCTCCGACCCCTGGAGGTCGGAGGGGCAGCGTATGGGCTTCACGGCAACCAGGCCGACGACGGGACAATTGCTGGACATCAGAGACTGACTCCCCATCGCGAGTCGCATGCTGCTTCCGTCTGCCCGACGCCTCTCGGAGGTCAGCCTCAAGATGCTTGCATGTGAGCGGCCCTTTCCGCCTCCGCGCCCGGCAGAATTCTTGCTGGCGTGGAAGCCTCTCGGACGGCCCGATCTTGAAACAGCCCATGCTTCAAGTTCTTTCATAGTATTACTGCATTATTCTATCTAGTTTTCAAGTTGCGGCATTCACGTTCCTTTTCTGCTTTCTTATCAGATTACATGCTTTATTCTTGTACACTTCCATAATGTCTGTGGCATTTGAACTACAGGTATGAGTTTCTTCTAAAAGTCCCGCTCTCATGTTCCCACTGGTAGAGGTGAGGTGGGTGGTAACCAGAGACGGGGCTTTTTCAGTGAGAGTATTTTGAACATTCTCCATGCTAAAGTTGGCCTGTTTCCCACTTTACTGTATTTCAAGAATCAGACCAAAGCATTTGTCTTTACCCTAGTGTTTAATTACAGAGTTCTTTTTTAGTTGTGTTTTTGCTTCTGAAAGCTGATTTTGTCGTTTTTATTCTCCTAGCAGGCTTTTGACTTGTTTTATGGCTGTTTTTAAACAAGTGTGCAGTATTTATGATTTTATTGTGTTGAAATATAAACTTTAAAGACATTTACAGACAATTTGATGCCATTTTCCCATTTTGGGGGGAAAAACAAATTTTGGTGAAAATTGAAATTTATGCAATACTTACTTTCCCATCGAATTAACAGCCCAATCCATAGAGCTCTGGCAGCCCACCTCCCAGTCGGCTCTCCCTACTGGTTTAGGTGCAACCTATACCAATGGGGTGGGCAAATGCACTGGCATGGCCCAGTGCCAGTTCTAAGAGCTCATTCCCTCTGCCCTACCAGACTGGGATGTTAAACTACTTTTACTGATTTAATAACATAAAACATATCATTTATTATTTAGCTAGCATATAAAATCATATTAGTTCTCATTCATGGAATTAAAAAATATATGTGTCTTTAAAATTGCAGATATACTCAATACACGGGAGAGTGTTCAGTGTGCTGCATCCTGTACTACCTTAGTGCAGGTATCTTTATTTTTGCCATCTGAGAGGTTGGAAAAAAATAAAAGTTGAAGGTAGAAAACAAGAAAACAAGGTTAGATAACCAGATAACCACAGTAGGTAGATCTAGCAGCATTTTGGGATATCCAGTTAGACCTTCTGAGTTCTAACACTGAAATCTTAAATAGTGTATTATCATTGAACTTATAGCATATTGATTGTTATCAATTAGTGCAATTTTATGCCATTCATTTTGAATAAAACCTTGTCTTTCATTTCATTCATTCCAGAAGGGAGGATTTTTTTCAATATTCCCTCAAATTTATGATTTTTCCATTGGAAAATTGTGAAAGTCTGAGGACTTTTTCAGGCTATACACTGGAAATGAATGAAATGCTTTTTAAAAACAAGACTTCTCTCTCTAAAACATATGTTTGATATTTTTTTCAATATCTCTCAAATTTTGCATTGGAAAACCTTTACTATTTTTGTTTCCCTGTTGTGTGAAGAATTCATCAGCAAAAATGTACTACAGTGGCCTGAATTGTATGTCTGTCAACCTATGAAGAACTTGTCATGCAGTGTTAACAGGCCTCTTTTACTGGAAGTGATTGCAACGAGTGGGTGGGGCTGTACAAACAGACAACTATCAATTATGACTTGCTCACTACTGCTATTTGACATTTATTTCACCATAGGCAAGTTGGGTAATGCTGAAACAACAGCTGAATGTTGCACTTTCTACCTTGTATTATCATAATTTTCCCCTTCTCTTTGGGCTACATACTTGTGTAAATGAGAGTCTCCTAAATCAACCACAACTTTTGTGCATGGAAACTGCAGAAGGTACCAAATATTAGTTTACTGTTCAAGTTATACATTGCTCACAAGAATAGATCCATGAGAGTAAGAGGAAACTGTGTGTGTGTATTGGCCTGGAGTCTCATAGAAGATCTAAAGATGCTCAGGTCTGAACAGAATGGAATAGTTATTATTTTAATGTGAAGGCTGGAGTCTTGTTGCCTTGTATATGATATGTAGACAGTGGAACTTCCTCTTCTAATTCATGGTCCCAGATATAGCTATACTTTTTTCTTAGTACAGATACTGAATTGAAGCGTAGACACAGTAGATGGCGCTTTAGTTCTGATAGCCAAGATGAAATAGAGTAGAAACTGTATAATTTCTGAAGTATTTTTAAAATAAAGGTAATATTTTATCAGTAAAGCAGTTTGAAAGTTTATGCTGCTGATAAGATAAGCAGTTGAATTTTTTTCCCTTAAACAAACAGATCTCAGAGGCACTGTGTTTATGCTCCATTAGTTTCTTGACATGTAAGACGCAATCAGTTGGAATCATAAATGCATTGGTGCACTGTATCTGTTTTTCTACTTTTAACTGTTGCCAGTCTTCTGCTGTATTGTTATAATCTGTTCTTCCAATCAGTTGCTCTGATATTCATTTATTGCTTCATTTCCTTGTCTTTGTAGCTGTCTTGCTTAATAGTTGTCATACTTGCTTGAATATGCAGTTCTCAGAACTGCAGAACGTTATGGACTGGATTGATAACTAATCCACTGTAAAGTTTGTCTTTTTCTTATAACAGGTTCTATTGACTGTGAAAACATCAGTGAAAATAGATTAGTTTAACTTACAGTGAACAAAGAAATGTTGATTTTCTAAAGCATTTTTACGGTTGTTCAATGACATTTTCCATGCATGTTGGTATCTTGGCATTTTTCAGTCCTTTTTTACAATGCATGATGAGTATCACTACAGTGCTAGACTTTGGAAACTAAATTTTAGAGGCTCTTCGTTTTCAACTTTGTTGCTTATTTGCTCCAATTCTTCATTAAGCTATTTAGTTTTAGTGCCATTTGTAGCTCATTGATGAAAATGTCCACTCAAACCTGACAGTTAAAAAGGGATAGAGAACTGGGATGTGTGAGACCAGATAGTATCTTTCTGGAAAATTCATGAAGGGAAGCTAAGACCCAGACAGATGGACAGACTAAGGAATTAAATTCCATTGGAACAGAGGGAATAGGGTCCATTTTGGCTAATTTTAACTGGGGATAGCTTACAGGACGGAGCTCTCTTATTGGATTTCATCTTGGATGGTGGCCATTGCCCTGTGGAGGAAACAAAGGGCAGGCAGCCAGGCAAGGACTCTAAGGAAATCAAAAACTTTTAGAACACTGAAACATTTAAGTGTAAAGAGCCTGCCTTGGAATAAGATCAGGGCATACGTAGGGCTAAGGAACAAAGGACTGCTTATTAGCACCACTTCTTTGTATTCCTTGCTTGATCCATTGCTGTAAAGGGTATATGTATGAGCTTTTATTTTTGTGTGTTTTAAATGCTGGTAGTTGCTTTCCATAGAACATAGACTTCCACCATTCAGACATACTGTCTAAGCCACCAGGGGAAGAAAGATGGTTAATTCCTAGATTCCACTTTCCCTGGGATTTTGCAAGTGTGGTAAGCCGCCATTCCTTTGGTAACCTGTCATTGGATAGTGGGAGATGTGAGCACTATTTGGAATCTTTAAAACTGCAACATAGATGAAGAGTCCTGGCTCTCTTCTAATCTGGAGAACCAAGTTTGATTCCCCGCTCTGCCGCTTGAGCTATGGAGGCTTATCTGGGGGATTCAGATTAGCCTGTGCACTCCCACACATGCCAGCTGGGGGACCTTGGGCTAGTCACAGCTTCTCGGAGCTCTCTCAGCCCCGCCCACCTCACAGGGTGTTTGTTGTGGGGAAGAACCAAGAGAAGTTAATCACCCTTTGAGTCTCCTACAGGAGAGAAAGGGGGGATATAAATCCAAACACTTCTTCTTCTTCTTGACAGGAATTTCTGAAAAGTGACCAGCTAGAGATAGCATATCAAAGGAGAAGTGAAAGACAATTTTTGTGAGAGTGAGCAGACTAGGGAGGGTAGTGTGTTGCCAGGTGGAGTTTCAGTGGGCCAACTGAGTGTCTCAATGCCTGTAAATGCCAAAGTGGGACTCAAGGATCATTGGGGCCATTCTGTGATAGAAGGCTTTTTTGGTATATGTTCTTGATGTTATTTCAGTATGGGCACCTTTTAAATAGCCTATTATTTCCACATCTGAGCATGTTTGGAATTTTGAAAGTAAATTTCTTTGTGAGACCCTGAGGTTCTTTACTATTTTTTGATGGAGTAATTGAGAAGAACTAGTGCACCTCATCTCCATTTCCCCCTTTGATCTAATTTCTCTTAATTAAAAATTTAGGTCTGCATCAACATCCTTTCACACTTCTATATAAACTCACTTCAAAGGATAAGAGAAATTCTTGCCTATACTTTCAGTGTTTTTCTTCAAGCAGTTTTGGATTCTGGCTTTCATTTGATGATATATTCACACAAACACACTGTCCTGTCCTTTTAAACCTTCAGTCAGCAGTTGGAGTACTCCGACTTTCTGCCTGTTTCCTCCATTTTTGCATTTTAAATACTTTTGGTATTTATTTATTTTTATTCTCCTTCATTTGTATCTTGCTTTTCTCCTGAGGAGGGACTCAAAGCTGCTTATACCATTCTCCTCTTTTTCATTTTATCCTCACAACATCCCTGAGAGGTAAGTTAAGATGAGATTGTGTAACTGGCTCAAGTTCACCCAGCAAATTTCCATGATGGTGGGCATTTGAACCTGAATTGTTCAAATCCTAGTCCAGTTCTCTAGCCACTAAACAGCACCTTTTTGGCTGCCTACCCCTTACTTGTTAGTTAACTTCAGTAGTTAAAGACCTTCTCTCATTTAAACTTTGTGCTAGGAAAGACTTTGCTTAGTAATGTTTTGTTGGTTGCATACTGTTAAAGGTGCAGAAGCAGAACCTACGCAATAAAGAATCTCTAGTTCATTGTTGTGACTTCAGTGCAGGCACAGACCAGCTGCAGAGAACTGTTCCATCTTCCCCCACCCAAGCCTCACCTTTCCACTGATCTCCACCTTCCCCCTATTCTCATATTCCCTCCTATCCCAAGCCACACTTTTCCAATATCTCCTACCTCCAGGCCCCAGACCCAGAACCAGCTAAGTGGCAAACATTGCACTAGGAGCAAGGGAGGGGGCTACAGCCCCAGTAAAACCCATTATAAAGGGAGATGCTTCATCTTCCACTCTTTGCTAGGGTCCATTGCATCTCCCCCGCAAAGGGCTTTGTTGCTAGTCCTGGATAAAAGCGATCAATGAATTTAACTTCCATGAAGATAAGTGGTCAAATACATGTCCACAGAATAATGCTAGAGGGAAGTCTACAACTGTACAAATATATTGTTGGGGCCAGTTCACATAGTTTTTCCCACAGAATGTTCTTGTTGCAATTTGTGTTACCAAGGTACTCTGTGAATGAAGAATATATGTAATTACAGTAATCCTGAAAAAGTGTGATTATAGAACCAGTTGGAAGAGTATATGTCAGTACTGGTGGTTTATACAGCATTTTCTTAAGCAAATGTGGGTTCATATATACGTGAGGATGATTGCCTAGAGAAATTTTTGACAGTGAAAATTACTGTACTAATCAGCAAAAGTGATTTCTAACTTTTGTATAGCTCTATGGCATAGCTCTATGGCATGCTGGCAGGGGATGATGGGAACTGTAGTCCATAACATCTGGAGGGCCGCAAGTTTGACACCTATGCTCTATGGTCATCGTTGTCATGATAAAACAAAGCAGTTAGCTCATGAGGTACCAGCTGAGATGTAAACTTAATGTGTGCAGAAGCTTTTGCTGGGGAAACTTACTTTTTGATCTAATTTATCCTCCTGATGCTTTCATGCAGAAATGAAGCCTCATTACTTAGTTGTATAACATCTGTACAATTTTCCATGATCTAGGGCAACAAATATACAGTGCACAGGAAAGCCAGTTTAGAAAATGTGTTTTGGGAGGAAAAGCTCTTATTCATCAGAAGTGAGATCACTAGCATTTGTCAGAAGAAGCTTGACAGTAAATTGTGTCAAATTGAATTTATTTGTATTAGAAAAGCTGAAATAGAAATGAGACCTCAGGTGTTTGCGTTAAGGTCATCCCTTTTAGCTTTGTAGTAAGATATAGTTATTTGTTGGGGATTTAAATAAATAAATACCTGTCAGTGTTAAATAAAAGGCTGAAAAAGAAAAGGGCTTACCACAATATCCTGAACAGCTGATGAACAAGTTAAAACACCATCGGTTGGCTTTGAACGCCAAGCTTTAAAATGATCATTTTTGATGACGTTATGGAAAGGAAGTGAAGGGGACCTAAGTGTGATCAAATAGTTGGATTTCTTAGTGATTAGAGAGAGTAAAATGAAACAAATTGGATTGATATTAAAAAGTAAACACTAAACATATGTGCTGCTTGTGGTCACCAAATTCAAGTCTCTCTATATTGTGAAAATTATTAAGGAATTGTTCTGCTGCTTTCATTCTAGATCAGGGGTAGGGAACCTGCGGCTCTCCAGATGTTCAGGAACTACCAGCATGGCCAATTGGCCATGCTGACAGAGGCTGATGGGAATTGTAGTTCCTGAACATCTGGAGAGCCGCAGGTTCCCTACCCCTGTTCTAGATAGTATGAAACATATTTCAGTGGATCTTGGGATATCTCCCTAGTGAGAATATTCCTCCCAAGTGAGAATATTCCTCTAATCCAGGGGTAGGGAACCTTTAACACTCAAAGAGCCATTTGGACCCGTTTTCCACAAGAAAAGAAAACACTTGGAGCCGCAAATAATTTTTGACATTTAAAATAAAGATAACACTGTATATATTGGGGTTTTTTTACCTTTTACTCCGCTCATTCTGAGAAGTGCATGGATGCATCCGCCCTGCTGCCTGCAGGGGGGGCAAGGATGGGGCCAGCAGCTCAGCCTCGCCGGCCGCCAGGAAAGCACCCGCCCCACTCAAACGGGGCGGGCGAGAGGGGAAGCCCGTGGTGCAGCCTAG
The DNA here is from genome assembly GCF_021028975.2 of Sphaerodactylus townsendi. NCBI lineage: Eukaryota > Metazoa > Chordata > Lepidosauria > Squamata > Sphaerodactylidae > Sphaerodactylus > Sphaerodactylus townsendi. Next base: position 118,715,921 of record NC_059426.1, read on the forward strand.
CCGGCCGCGGGCAATTGGTGCGCCCGCCCTGCTGCCTGCAGGGCGGGCAAGGATGAAGCCGGCGGCTCAGCCTTGCCAGCCGCCGGGAAAGTGCCCGCCCCACCGGCGGCTTGGCTCGTGGAGCCGCAGTGCAAGGGCAGAAGAGCCGCAAGTTCCCTACCCCTGCTCTAATCTGTTCAGTTGTCTTTTAGTTCGATTAGATTTTGATTATTATTACAATATTTTATTCTGCTGATCTTGAACATAACATTGGAAATATGGTCTGCTAAAAAGAAATTCCCTTTTACCCAATTTGGTAAAGATAACATGTAACATCAAAACTGAGAAGAGGTAGAAAGAGGCATGTGACACATGGATTTGAGTGTTAAATTAACTGTGTCCACTAACAGCATCAAAAATAGCTATTCAATGTATAAATGAAGCCATTCTGTGTAATGAAAAAGTGCAAAAATTGCTGTTGAAACTGGATTGTTCATTTCATTTCCCATATTCTGTGCAGTCCCACCTTGAGCAGTCCCTCCTTGAGCATGGAGAGTTTATTAACCATGTCTTTATGAGGGAGGGGGGTGGGCACCATGCTTATAAGCAAGTCCTCCGGTCTCCTCCCAAAATCTCCTCAAAATATCTACTACCAGTAGGAAAGCATACATCTACTAGGAAAGTATCCAGTCTCCTCCGAAAATCTCCTCTCAAAATACCTACTAGGAAAGCATACATGTCTTTAAAGGAGAGTAAGCGGAACCATTCTTAAACCTTTGGCAATATGACATTTGAAAACAGACTTTGTCGTGTGTTAAAATTAAAAAGAATAAAGTATATGAACTTTATTTAATTGGCCAAGAGGGAAAATTATCATTCTTATGTAAACTAATAAATAACAGTTAGATAAACTTTTTCCTTCTGTACCTGCCAATATAGCTTAATTTGTAGCTTGCAAAATAGATTATTTCAAATAAGTAGAATCTTTCTTAATTAAATGAGGTGTAGACAAATGTCAAGTAGGAAATTCTGTGCTGAAAAAATGCTGTAAGGATGACAGCTCCCAAGAAGAGTAGATAGACTATATTTGAGATTCAAGGGAAGATGGATCATAGCCCATCTTCTAGATTGCTGTTTCTTTACTGATACAAATCTTTAATTTGAACATTCCATAAATTTTGGAATTCAAACAAAGTGGTAACTAGTTTACATTTTGGATTCTTTCTTAGACAGAAAGCTGTACAGCTGAAGTAACTTGCAAATGACTAAATTGCAGATTACCTTATCTTTAGTTTGTGCAGTTTATGTTCATTTTCCCAGAATTTCTTGGTATGATTCATTTACCTAGTATCTTGTTTTTTTAAAAAGTTGTTTAAACCTGCATTGCAATACAGTTATGTGTTAATTTCTCAACAGCAGCCTTTCTTAGCATACAAAAGCAAGAATAATTACAAAACAAATATATGCAATAAAAGAAAAAATAACAGATAAAAACACATTTAAAATTTACTAATTTCAAGTATGATATTTGCAACATTTTCACAAAAGAGCACATCAGAGTTGTTCAGGCGATAGGGAATTTTATAACACTCTTGCCACTGAGAACACTGCAGAAAAATGGAATTCATATATTTCATCTGTATCTTATCATATTGGGGGCATACAAACAGAGAATGGTCAAGTAACAGAGAATGGTCAACAGTAACCAAATCACAAGAACAAACACTTTTAGCACGTTCCATATTTTTAAATCTCCCATCCGATGGCAACACATTACATCTTGCAGTAGCCAAAGCTCTCCTCTGGGTGGGATTAATCAAGAGACGAAGATATGCTGCCATAACTCTGTTATGGAAGTTTTTACCCATTAAAAACTCCACACAAGGATGGCTAATAGCAAGCTAGATTTATTATCATGTCTGCAGACATGGAGAGAGCGGCACCATGGTAGCAACTCTCTGAAGTCTGAATCGCAGTGTGGCTCATTTTAAGGCGTTTCTGAACAGACCCTCCTGACCACTTCTGGCCAATCCCGGCTGTCCACTCAGACTCACAATCTTAACCTTTAACATGATTAGCATAATCAGTAAAATACATTTTTAAAAGAATACATAATTTGACTTGGTTACGTATGCATCGTTTGACTTGGTTACGTATGTATCTTCTGTCCAGTAAGCATAATCAGCAAAAAGCCTAACCAGTTGGGTGAACCATCACTATATACTTCAAACCCCTAAGTCAGTGCTTACTGTTGCCCTTTCACTTATAAGCAAGTATCTGCTGGTTCTTGCAAAATAGCAAGCATGGCAGTTCCAGCAGCACTCAGTCACTGATTTCCTGAGTGCAACCGCAAAATGTATTTTCAGCCATAAATATTTCTCAACTGTGGTCTTGCAACAAGCATAAATGTGTAATTTTTATATCAACTCCACGCTCACATGGAATTAATAATGTAGTAGGGGAACAAGTTGTCTTAGCTGCAAGAATCAAGTTATGAAAGTCAAGATCCAAGAGTCTGTTCCTGACTAACCTGCAGGCTTCCACATCTGTAAGCATAAGGAGTGATTCCAAGGGCAAACCAATAGCTTCAACCTTTCTAAGAATCAAAGTATACCATTCCAAAATAAAATGATCTGATAACAGGGAGGGAATGTAGCTATCGGAACCTGCTTTAAGGTGTATATGCAGCCAAAATTTTATGGCCCACTGTGCTAATGTAGCTTGAGGACAAATGTATGTGCGCCCCAAACCAAGTACAAAGTAGGCCGGTGGTGGCGAACCTATGGCACTCCAGATATTTGTGGGCTACAATTCCCATCAGCCCCTGCCAACATGGCCAATTGGCAGGGGTGATGGGAATTGTAGTCCATGAACGTCTGGAGTGCCACAGGTTCGCCACCACGGAAGTAGGCTCTTATAATCCTTCCCAAATGTGACTATGCTAAAGAAGCAGAGGGAAATGTAAGGAATTTGCATGAGGATTATACACAGTATTATACATATACATACTTAAGTAAGGTTTGATATTTGAATGCTGCATTTTAAGTCTTAATTTATTTTTATCCTATTTTATTGTCTGTTTGTTAGTGTTGTACACCGCCCTGAGCCCTCTGGGGGAGGGCGGTATAAAAATGCAATCAATCAATCAATCAATCAATCAATCAATCAATCAATCAATCAATCAATCAATAAATAAGAAAGTAAAGTAAAGTATGACTAAGCATTGACTTGGGCTTCCTATTCCTATTTTAAATAAACAATTAACAAATGGAACATTTGGCCATGTTGAAAATTGTGCTACTTGAATTGCATTCACACATTTCCCCCCAAATTTTTTTTCCTAATAGATGTGCAGCCTGTAGGCCAAACTGGTTTCAGGTTAGCGAGTAAACTTCTGCATCAGCTATCTGGACAATAAACCCAACTCACGTATTTATATTGCCACTTGATAATGCAAGTGGTAGGAGGGCTAACTTTTCACTGACACACAGTTTCAACCAGGGGTGTAACGAGGCAGCCCTGGGCAAACTGTAGCCCTGGGCAAAACCTGAGTTGGATGCCCCCCGCCCTCCCATGGGCAGCCACTCCACCACGACCAAATCTTTTTGCACCAGGACATTTGTGCCTGCAGGGGGTGCATTATTAGACATATCAGCACCAGAATTTCAGCATATCACCAGGTGACTGTCCTTATGCTACGCCCCCAGTTTGGTGAGGTTTGGTTCAAGGAGTCCAAAGTTATGGACTCCCAAAGGGGGTGCCCCATCCCCCATTGTTTCCAATGGGAGCTAATAGGAGATGGGGGCTACAGTTTTGAGGGTCCATAACTTTGGCCCCCCTGAACCAAACTTCACCAAACCTGGGGGGTATCATCAGGGCAGTCTCCTGAAGAGACCCTGAAAGTTTTGAGACTGTGCCTTCAGGAATGTGCCCCCCCAGCCTGCAACTCCCATTGACAGCATTGCAGAAAACTCAATGCAGAACAAAGATTCTTGGGCAAATTTCAGGATGTTCTTGCAGGGAGGGCAATCTTGGACGTATCAGCACCAAAATGTCAGGGCATCATCTGGAAACTGTCCTGATGGGACCCCCCATGTTTGGTGCAGTTTGGTTTAGGACAGGGGTAGGGAACCTTTAATACTCAAAGAGCCATTTGGACCCATTTTCCACGGAAAAGAAAACTCATGGAGCCACAAATACTTTTTGGCATTTAAAATGAAGAAAACACTGAGTATTTTGGTTTTTTACCTTTATGCACGCTTTGTATAAAGGGCAACTCTCCTCTTTCCTCAACTTCTCCCTTCTCGTCAGGGTCCGCTTCAAACCCTCTGATTGTGATCTTTTCCCATTCTGTTTCCTCCTTTCCCCCTTGTTCTGTCTCTAATATTTCTACCCAGCTTTCAGTTATCTTTTCAGCTCCCCCCCCCTTCTCTACTACATTCAACCTCCTTCCCTGTTATTCCTCCCCTCTCTGGGGCTTTTCCACAGATCTACCCCTCTCTCTCTTGTTTCTCTCTCCTCCTCTCTCCTAGTCACCCACGCTCTCCTTTCCACCCTCCACTTTCCCCAGCTTCTACCTTCTCCTCGGAACCTCGTTCGGCCGCCCCACGCCGCCTTAAATCCTGCCCCAGTGCCTGCTGGGGCATTTCTCCCCTCGTCCTGCAACGAGGCCGGGCCGGAGAGGTGTTGCCGTGGTGACATTTGGAATTTAACTGAAATCACACTTCAGTCCCAGTCCATTTCTGTACCTCCTCTATAAATTAGCATTTTTAAAAGTACTTTCAGCCTGCTGGGATGGATCATTCTACTAATATGGGTAACACCATGGACTCCAATAATTAGTGTAAATTGCCTTTGAATAATACAGAGCTGGGAACAACTTTTCAAGCTTAATGCCCCTTGCAAGTACATGATGAAGAGTCCTTAATGGGCCTTGGAAAAACAACTAATACCTATAGACCCGTCAAGTCTGGGGAGGAGCCTCCGGGCAGCCCCGGACACCCACGCTCCCGCATGAACGGGGAGCGTACAGCCAGCCTGAGCCGGGCGCTGCTTTTTTCTCAGGATTCTACCCTGAGGGGAGGGGAGAAAATAGCAGCGCCCGGCTCAGGCCGGGATGCTGGCTGCACGCTCCCCGTTCATGCGGGAGCGTGGGTGTCCGGGGCTGCCCGGAGGCTCCTCCCCAGACTTGACGGGGCGGGCGCCAGCGCAGCTGCGCGCCCCAGCAGCGGCAGGCCTCGGTCTGGCCACACAGCCCCGAGCCCCAGCGGCGGCGGCAATGTGCCCAGCCCCGGCCTGAGGGACAACGGGCAGAGGCCTGCGGGGGCAGGCCGCCGAGCGACTCACGGCGGCAACACCTCTCCCCGGCCCGGCCTCGTTGCAGGACGAGGGGAGAAGCGCCCCAGAAGGCACTGGGGCAGGATTTAAGGCGGGGTGGGGCGGCCGAGGCTCCGAGGAGAAGGAAGAAGCTGGGGAAAGTGGAGGGTGGAAAGGAGAGCGTGGGTGACTAGGAGAGAGGAGGAGAGAGAAACAAGAGAGAGAGGGGTAGATCTGTGGAAAAGCCCCAGAGAGGGGAGGAAGGGGCCATGCCAGGAGCCGCACCACAAGCGGGAAAGAGCCGTTTGCGGCTCACGAGCCGTGGGTTCCCGACCCTTGGTTTAGGAGGTCCAAAGTTATGGACCCTCAAAGGGGGTACCCCATCCCACATTCTTTGCTAAGGAGAAGGGGGATACCCTTTTGAGGGTCCATAACTTTGGACCCCCTGAACCAAACTGCACCAAACCTTGGGGGTGCCATCATGACAGTCTCCAGATGATACCCTGAAATTTTGGTGATGATGCATCCAAGAATGCCCTCCCTGCAAGAACATCCCGAAATTTGCCCAAGAATCCTTGTTCTGCATTGAGTTTTCTGCATTGCTGTCAATGGGGGTTGCAGGCTGGGGGGGGGCAAATTTCTGAATGCACAGTTTCAAAACTTTCAGGGTCTCATCAGGAGACTGCCCTAATGATACCCCCCAAGTTTGGTACAGTTTGGTTCAGGGGGGGCAAAGTTATAAACCCTCAAAACTGTAGCCCTCATCTCCTATTAGCTCCCTTTGGAAACAATGGGGGATAGGGGCACCCCCTTTGGGAGTCCATAACTTTGGACTCCCTGAACCAAACCTCACCAAACGTGGGGGGTAGTGTAAGGACAGTCTCCTGATGATACGCTGAAATTTTGGTGCCGCTAGCCTAAAAACTGCGCCCCCTGCAGGCCAAAAATGGGAAACCACTAAAAATACCCAAAAACGAACCCAGCATTTTGATGCCCCCAACAAGGTGATTCCCTGGGCAGCTGCCCACCTTGCCCAATGGGCATTACACCAGTGGTTTCAACTGAAAAATTTATCAGTGCAGCTACTGGCTGAAGTAAAGATCAGCTATATCAGTGGTGGCGAACCTATGGCGCTCCAGATGTTCATGAACTAGAACTCCCATCAGCCCCAATTGGCCAAGCTGGCAGGGGCTGATGGGAATTGTAGTCCATGAACATCTGGAGTGCCATAGGTTTGCCACCATGGAGCTATATACTTCACGTCAATGTGGTACAGTCACAGAATTAACATAATCATCTTTCCAATAGACAATTTTTGTTTGCTAGCCTTTTCAGATTGTGTTAATTTAATTTTAGTGTATTTTGAAGATTTGGGCAATATGTTTTTACCTGGGCTGGAAAGCAGCTTCTCTTGGAGCCAATGTAACCCCCATGCTCAGAATGGGTTGACCCAGAAAGGAGTGGAGTCTCAAAGCAGCAGGAGGCTGCAGAGCTCATGTAGTTTGGAGGAGACAAGGCTACCAGACTCGGACCTTGATTGGTATAAGCCCTTAACACCTTTTTAAGATAACTGCAATGTTGTTGGGAACTAGTGGGAAGGTAGTTGTTTATTTTTGCTATGTTGTAAATGTTGGAGTTTATTGTTTCAGGGTTTTTGTGGTTGTAATGGGTGAGAGTTCTCCTGGAAACCTGCATCATGTTGAATCCTGTTCATCAAGCCCTTGGAGTCTTCAGGAGCCAACCCACTTGCAAAGAAGAATTGGACTTGGCAATATCAATAGACTGTAAATATAGGGACTTGAAAATGCTACTTAACAGGACTGTAATGTGTTAAATGTTAAAAGTATTATTTGTTAAGAAAGTAAACCATTTTGTTTTAAATTCAGTTTCTTTGCAACTCCTTCCAAGTACTGCTCCACAGAACTCACAAGAAAGAGGTTACACCAGCATAGGATTGTAACTTTTTAATGTTTAATTTAGTTATTCCTATTATCCACTTTCTGTTCAGGTCCAGTTAAAACAGTCCTCAATTTGCTGATGTACTGATTTACAAAATTTATTTATGTGATGCTGGGATATAGAAGGACAAACAGTTGACAGCTGGAAATTCTCTAATTATATGAGGTGTAGACAAATTTACAAGAACTGTTCACTGACTAGTTCATTGAAACACAAAGGCAATCTGACTATTTCATACCAGTTTCCATGGTTGCTTGCCAGCAGTAACAAACCACTGACATTGAAACTTAAAACGCTAAATGTTTTATTGATCATCATGAGTTGTCGTAAATCCCCAAAATAAATGCTCTTAACAATGCATATTCTTTTCAGGTAGTGCTTCAGCACTTCTTGTAGTCATAAAAATTGTTTGTGCCAGCTATTGAGAGGCACTGCATAATAATAGAAATGATAGAACATTATGGCCCAGCTTTTTACTGTGCAATTAAATACACTTCCCGTCTACCAAGATAATCTTCTATAAATGACTTTGTCCTTATGAGTCAGTTCTGAAAGTAAAAATGTTTTGAAACTGCAATTTTAAAAAGACCCTGAATGTGGTTCTTGCATTTAAAGTATATTATGGTTTATTAGATCAGAGACCTTTATTATCCATATTAATGTTGTAAGAACAGCTTTGCTGAGTCAGACTAATACATCTAGTCCAGCATCCTGTTTCACACAGTGGTCAACCAGTTGCCCTAAAAAACCATCGAACAGGTGTAGAGGCCAGGACCTCCCCAAGGCTTATCAACCTCTTTAAACCCCTGTTAAAATGTAAAGGACAATTAGTTATGATGGGCAGTAGACCTGGCCTATGGAGGTCTGCTGCATGTTGAAATAGTGGCCCTTTAAAAGGCGTTTAAAGGGCTGATGTGCCACAGATCAGCTGGGGTATTATCCTCCCTCCCTCATTGCTTCTGCTTCCTCAATGGGTGGGTGGGGAGAGGTTACAGTGCATACTCATGAATGGTTTAAATTTCATTTGGTAGCTTCAGAGCATAATTATAGTTTTCATGTTGTGAATATTAATCAAATATCTAGACATGACTTTCCACTACAATAGCAATGTGTGTTTCATAGTATTGTCAAGTTGCTTGTCTTACCATGCTTGGAGAATTGGTTCATAACACAGCTTTCAGATCACTACTTTTTTGGCATCTAAAAATTGTTGCAAGTGCAGTCTAATAATTGTCTCTATCCAATCTAGGGCAAACAAAATCTCATTTTGAGCATTCTCAGAATTTTTATCCATTGATTAGTGTGGTAGATGCTGCAGAAGAATTTATTGGCAGGTATTTCCTCTGGGATTGTTTACCTAACAGACAACAGATGCTTCCCTGTTGGGGTGGGGATTTTGTTGTGTAGACCATGCAGTGAGCCACGTGTAATTGGATCTAGCAACAACTCCATAAGAGAAAGAAAAATAGGGCTATCCCCAAGCATAGTGTCTGCAAATAAGAAAGGGAAAAAATGTAAGATGACATTTTTATTGTCACGTAAAGAATCTATGCTGAACCTTTCCACCTTGAGTTCTATTATTGAGATGCATAGGGGCTTTGCATGGCAATAAAGCTGTCACCAGTTACCTTGCTTCTTTTTTTCCTTTTTTGGTTTACTAGAAGCACCTTTACATATAAATATCCCAATTGAAAGCAGTAAAATATTTTCTCACTGGAAGTACAGGGGCATCCCTTTGGGATGCCTTTCAGATCACTTGGAACAAAGCAATGTTCTATGTTCCTCTTCCCCATTTTATTAATATTGAGGGTGTTACGTAAAATTTGACACAATAAGATGCATAGCATCCTACATATCTTATGCCTATATTTTGAGATCAGTGTTTACAGTTTACTCTGGCTCATGACTTGTTAAGATGTGTGAAACTGATTCATTGCATCATCAAAGTACTATATTTGCTAAGTTTATTCATATATGAATAGATTCTTCACTGGTCTGGTGAATAGTCATGCCAATAGCTATACCGTTTTCCACCAGAAGATCCAAGTATAATTGTAAATTCATCCACTGCTTCTTCCTGGACCTTATTTATAATAGAATACTCTGTGGGGGTCTAGGTGCCTGCCTTGATCTGTCTCTCCACTCTGTTTGAACGATTTTTTTAAATTGCCCTCACCACTTTGTAGGAAATTAGGCCAGAGAGAGGCCCACCAGTTGCATTTCATTTTTCCTGCCTTCTCCTGCACCTTAGAGCTCTTACTTTCATTTTCCTAGTTCCTGCCATTTTGTGTCAGCTTCAGGAGCTTCCATGCTGCTGTTGCCAGTTGCAGAATGTTCCCAGGAGTTTCCTCTGCTTGCAGGTCACCCAATGTCCATTTCACTATAAAAAGTCAATGAATAGAGGTTTTTTCCTGGTGATCCCAGGACAATGTCCCGCACAAGTGTCATTTTTACTTTTGTTGTTGTTGTTGTAAGGGAGGTGTCTTCATAGTTACAACAACATAGTTACACCATGTAAGAATCGCAGCCATTTAGAACACAGTTCTACCTCCCATTAAGAAGCAATGGGTAGATCTCTCCTCCATGCAAGCAGAGGAAACTCCTGGGAACATTCTGCAACTGGTGGCAGCAGCACGGAGGCTTCTAAAGCTCACACAAAATGGCGGGCACTAGAAAAATGAAAGTAAGAGCTCTAAGATGAGACGGGAGGAGGCAAGTTTTGCTGATAGTTATTCAATACTCTATAAATGCTCTTTTACCAAACTGCCATGTTTAATAGCACACAGAATGATGGTTTTGACAAAGGCTGCCCTTAAAACTGATTCTTTCATAGACATTTGAGACTATTTTCACCTGTGGGAACATGATACTTTCACTTCTGCCACACCATGGCTGACTGCACTTAGATCTTTCAGTGGAAAAAAGTATAGGAAACCTTCTGCTAGAAAATTCTGCTTAGCCAAATGGATAAGATATTATAATAGCGTATTCAAAAAAATCAACAACCATACCCAAATTCTGTTCAGTTGGTTCAGTATTTGAGTTTTTTCATCATAGAAAGACACAGGATTGACTTCCATTGCAATCAAACTTCACTTGGCAAATATAAGCAGCTGATTCTTAAAGGGAATCAGAACTCTTTTTAAAGGGGTTGTACAGTTACATCCCCCAATAAAATTCCTGTTCTGCAATGGAGTTTGTCTGAAGCAGTCTGAATCACTGCAGTTTATTTCATCTTAACTATTTCTTGTAGGCTCAGTATACTATGAGCTTTTTGTCAGAATCCATTATTCTTAAATGTTTCACATGGAAAGAGCAGTTATGTGATCTAGGCTAGAATGTCTCTCAGTTTCATGTCAATCAAGGCTTTATTGTACTGTTTCTTCCTCAGAAAGTAAATATGGGAGATGGCTACAATCATGAGATATTATTTTAAAAAATCCAGACTTGTTCTTCGATTAAAATGGGGGGAAAGGATTCCAGGCTTCTATACAATCTCTTTCATATAGGACTATTTTTCCTCATAAAAATTAACAAAAGGGCTCAAGCATCCTTGGTCTCCTTTCTCAGAGGAATTATCTTAGAAGAAATATGTAATGTGGTCTTTTTTCTGCATTTGTGCGCCCTAACCCTCCCCCTGGTGTGAGTTTTGTAGTGGTTACAGTTACAGACTCCTGCAATAGTGAGGTGTGAGGGAGCATGATCCATCATGCGACCAAAAGGTGGAAAAACAACTGAAGAAAAAGGGAAACAATTTATGTTCCTATTAGCATTAGCATTTGCTGCTACTGGCATGCACATATACAGTTCCCATACGGATGATCATTCAGATAAGTGCAATCCTGGTTTTTTTGCTATGAACAACATTCCCTGTAAGCAGCGCAGATGCCATATTGGTGCTGTGCAGATTAGGTGGCTACCTGGCAGGGGGAGCTCTTAGAGGCAGTTCAGTTCTGCTCAGAGCGACAGAACTTCCATACAAAGGTAGGGAATCATTAGAGGGACTATTGGCTATGAAAGTTTAATTTTCAGTATGTGCATTGTGGGAGAATATCTGATACTTTGGAGATCTGGACTGTTCAAAACCTTCACCTTTAGTTTTAAGAAGATTTTTTTGGTTTGTTTTCAACAGAGAACAGGCAGGAGGGATGAAGACTTACCCCAAAACCTTACTTTTAGAAGAATCTTAAGCCCTCCGGATCGAAACAATGGAATTGTCAGCTGAAATGTTCAGCTAGAAGCTGATACTTAGAAAGGGACAGAGACTGGGGAGGTTTAAGATGCTAGAAGGAATGTTCCTGGAGGTTTCAGGAAAAGCTTCTTTTGTCCACTAACAAAGATAATAAACCACTTGTCATGGGAGGTGGGGGTGGGAATGCACTTTGGCTTCTTCCATCAAGGGAGGAGATCTCACACCTGGGCTTTTGCTGAAGACTGCCGTTACCATATGGAGACAAAGGGCTCACTGCCTGAACAAAGACACCAAAGTAATGGGAAGCTTTCAGACCACTCTAACTTCTAAGTGAAAAGGCCTGCTTTAGAGTAAGAGCAACTAGGGTATGCACAGAGGAATTGTATGTTTGTTTATTTAATTTTAACAGCATCCTTACTCAATCTAAGCCTTTTCTTTTGAATTCCTTGCAAAATATGTTCTGCACTGAGAATATGCACATGGATTTAAAAACAAACAAATGTTTTATCATTTTGAATGCTTGTAGTTGTTCTCTTGCTGTTTAAAATGGGCACCAGGAGAAGAGTAGACAGTTGGCAAATTGTTAATCCCCCAGTGGTGTGCAAGTGCAATAACCTGTCAGAGGATCCACCAGATCAGATCCTCTGAAGATGCCAGCCACAGATGCAGGCGAAACGTCAGCAGAGAATGCTGCTAGAACACGGCCATACAGCCCGGAAACCACACAGCACCCTATGTAATTATTGGTTAAATATGGCCCTGATTTAAGAACATAAGAACATAAGAACAAGCCAGCTGGATCAGACCAAAGTCCATCTAGTCCAGCTCTCTGCTACTCGCAGTGGCCCACCAGGTGCCTTTGGGAGCTCACATGTAGGATGTGAACGCAATGGCCTTCTGCGGCTGTTGCTCCCGATCACCTGGTCTGTTAAGGCATTTGCAATCTCAGATCAAGGAGGATCAAGATTGGTAGCCATAAATCGACTTCTCCTCCATAAATCTGTCCAAGCCCTTTTTAAAGCTATCCAGGTTAGTGGCCATCACCACCTCCTGTGGCAGCATATTCCAAACACCAATCACACGTTACGTGAAGAGAGTTTTTCCTTCCTTATTAGTCCTAATTCTTCCCCCCAGCATTTTCAATGAATGCCCCCTGGTTCTAGTATTGTGAGAAAGAGAGAAAAATTTCTCTCTGTCAACATTTTCTACCCCATGCATAATTTTGTAGACTTCAATCATATCCCCCCTCAGCCGCCTCCTCTCCAAACTAAAGAGTCCCAAACGCTGCAGCCTCTCCTCATAGGGAAGGTGCTGCTGCTCACAAAACACATCTAAGCCACACAGAATAAAACCATCTCCTAACATTACTACACAGTACCTAGTAACTTCACTAAACTTCACTAGAATAAATTTTATCCATAGCCTTATCATGAACCATGAACAATGAATACATCTATTAAATATGCCTGTATGCACACACAAAATAAATGATGACTTATTGGAATAAAAGTATACCAAAATAGCATTGTCAAAGACAAGATAAAAATCTGTGGGAAGTCATTACTTAAAGGACATCAAAGTCGCCTCCCAATTCAGCCTCCCAAAATGGGCAGCTGGAGCACAGCCGCTGTGTGAATTGTTGGGGGGGGGGGGTTTGCTGAGAGTGGGACAAAACAGTCCCTCAATCATCCTTGTTGCCCTTCTCTGCACTTTTTCTATCTCCTCAATATCCTTTTTGAGATGCGGCGACCAGAACTGGACACAGTTCTCCAAGTGCGGTCGCACCACTGCTTTATATAAGGGCATGACAATCTTTGCAGTTTTATTCTCAATTCCTTTCCTAATGATCCCCAGCATAGAGTTTGCCTTTTTTACAGCTGCCATGCATTGAGTTGACATTCCCATGGAACTATCAACTAAGACGCCTAAATCCCTTTCCTGGTCTGTGACTGATAGCACTGACCCCTGTAGCGTGTATGTGGATTTTTTGCCCCTATGTGCATCACTTTACATTTTGCTACATTGAACTGCATTTGCCATTTCTGAGCCCACTCACCTAATTTATCAAGGTCCGATTTGTAATATAACTAATTTATAACTAATTTATCAAGGTCCGATTTGTAATATAAACAATGTTGTCATGAATAACAGTGTTACATTTTAAAGTGTTGGGGGCTGATGAGTAACATGGATGACTTAGAAGTTTATATGTTTATATGTACAAAAGCAGTACAGTTTCCTATGCTTTTCTAATGACAGTTTCCTCTGTCATAGCCATAGGCATGGCGCCACATTTTCAATGGATAGAGTTTTCCATTCATCCGTTATGACACATCTTCTGTCTGAAACTGTTAAATCCTTCATAAATCACTACTGAAGGAGTTAGAAAAGCATTGCAAACATACTGGAAATGTCTGTCAACCAAAATACTGCCTTTAATGATGATTTGGAACATACACTGGGTTGGATCCAGACTAAATTGGCAATTCCTACTGATTCCCCCCTTCCCACTGCAAACATCACTCATCTAATTCCTCAGGAGCCCTTTCCTCTGGGAGCAGCATTTCTTGAAGATCAGTGGCAGGGAGAATTCTGTTCTGCCACTGGAAAATAATGAGAATTCTGTTCTGCCACTGGAAAATTTAGTCTGGATCCAACCCATAGTCTATGACTACCTCATAGTCCTTATTTAGATTTAACGTGTAAAAGTGCAAATGCTTGTGTTTTTTAATTGAATCTACTTGAACAGGCAATCTGTCTCTCAATGCTAGTTGAAGCTCATTATTGCCCTCACTTTACACGGCCAATTCATATTTAGAAATCTACATTAATTTCTGATTCATGCAACTGTGTACCAGTGCATTTAGCTCAAATGAGTTTGTATCAGTTAGGAAGGAAAATGCAAGCCTGAACATTGTTCCAGAATGCTGATGTTCATGGATGAATGACAGCAATTAATGTAACAAAGCTAAGTTTGCACTCTGGTAATGTTTTCAGTGAGCTTGTTGTCCGTGTTTCTGTTACTTCGGAAAGTTGGGTGTTGCCAGTGTTCTGTACTGCAGGCATGCGAAGTCAGCAGTTTGTGAATGCTGCAGCCAAGAGGTATTTTAAATAGGTGGCAAGAATCTAACAAGTTAGAACATTTTCTCTGTTTCCATATTTATGTCTTGTTAATAAACATTACCATGAAAAATTAACTGTTCCAGGAGTTTGATTTTGCTCTTACTGCCAAAAGAATGTGCTACAGCACATTCAAATTGAGAAGTGAGTGAGTTGGCTGCTAATAAAGTGCCTCTTGCAAACGGAGATGGAATTCTTTAAATGCTCCCAAACGCTTATGTTAGAATAAATTTTGTTAATCTTTAAGGTGCCACTGAACTCCTGTTTTAGTTGCAGACTAATACAGGATTTATCTATCAGCTTTATGGACCTATCCTTCACACTTATTTTTGATTGCAGAACTGTGATAATCAAAGATGATCAGAGAATTTTGAGAATTTTTTCCAGAATGAAGTATCTGATTATAGAATTTTGAGTTTTACTGAGCTAATCATGACAAGTGACCTTGAGCAGTGAAGCTACAAATGTGTGTGTGTATTAAGTACTGTTAGGTTGGTTCTGACTCATGGTGGCCCTATGAAATAATGACCTTCCAAATTTCCTATCATTGACAACCTTGCTCAGTTCTTGTAAACTGAGGGCTGTGACTTCCTTTAAAGAGTCAATCCTTTACGCTGGATCTTCCTCTTTTTCTTCTGCCTCCCACTTATCCTAGCATTATTGTCTTTTTCAGTGACTCTAGTGATCAAGTATGATACACTCAGTTTAGTCAGCTTCTAGGGACAGTTCAGGCTGGATTTGCTCTAGGGCCCACTTTATTTGTCTTTTTGGCAGTCTGTGGTATCTGTAAAACTCTCCTCCAGCACCATATTTCAAAGGAGTCTACTTTCTTCCTGTCAGCTTTCTTCATTGTTCTAGTTTCACACTCATACATTGTAATGGACAATACTATGGCATGAATTAACTTGATCTTGGTTGCCAGTGACACATGCCTGCACTTAAGAACCTTTTCCAACTCTTTCATGACTGCCCCTCCCAGTTTTAATCTCCTTCTGGTTTCTTAGTTTTGGTCTCACATGAGATAAGGCAGTGGGGGATGCAGGGCTGTCTTCTAAGGAAAGAGGCAACCTAGTAAGATTAGTTGGAAATGGGTCTGTAAGCAGTGGATGAGGCTAGAGGTGGGGAAAGGCATCTGGTATGACACCAGATGGATAGGGGCAGAAGAAACCTGCCTAGGGCAATGAAAGCTTTCCTTCAATCTCCAGTGCCCCACATGGATGGGGTGGAAATAGCCAAGAGGGTGTGGCATTTCATGGATTGTTTAAAGAAGACACAGAAGCAGACTAGGGATGCGGTAGTCGATCCAGCTCAGTGCTGAGGAGCTGAGTTTAGGAGAAAAAGGAAGAGTCTGGCATTGCAACCCTTTCCCTCACTGAGACCTCGCAGTCCCTCTAGATGTAGCAAGCAATCACAATGGAAGGGCAAGCCATTGATCAGAAACAGAATGAGCCCCACAGGGGCCAGCCAAGGCATGGTCAGATAACTTTTTCTTAAATGGAGTAATGAATTCTGAAATTAACACCACACTTAGATTTATTTAAATGCAGCTGTGGTATTAAAAAACAATCTAGAAAAGTTAACTGACATTTTAACTCACCATGTATCTGTAGGAAAAGATCACAGTATTGGTTTTCATCCAGCTTCACCAGTATGATGGGCCTGGATTGTGCCTTCATTTCTTGCTTTCCACCACACTTGCCCTTTCTCAAGCCATCCAGTGTTGGAGTAGGGACCTTTGATTACTGGGTATAGTGGATGTAAATCCAATAGCCCTGCCCTCTTCCTCATTTTGAGGGGAGTAAGGATTACGATGATTAGCCATACACATGTTGGTCATTATTTCAACCTGATGTTCGACACAAGGATTTCAGAGAGTAGGATAGTGTGATGTGGACGCAGTCTTGATATCTGATACTGATATATAGTCTGCAAGTGGTAGGGAAATGGTTTAAAAGTATATGATTATTATTATTAAGACACTGAATTATTCTCTTAGACATTACATTTTAACTAAATATTGTACAACTGAATGAGTGATAAGAGATTTCCAGGATGTATCTGCCTGAAAAGGTACTTCCCCAGTTCATGCATGTCCATGTGAGCTGGCTACTAGAAGAAAGCATTTTTGAGAGAAAATGTTTAGAAAGCCAAATAAGATTTACTTGGTTTACCTGCATTTATGTTGCCACATGTGTGGAAATGTGTCATACGTTCATCTACTGTTGCCCATTAACTCCATATTTGTTTCTTCAAATCTGAACATTTTAATTAAAAGGTTATAGCTTTCAAAAACATATAGGTTTCGGTGGCTGAAGAACGAAATACATGTTCATGTCATTTGCTGCTGTTCTGTTCCAAAAGGAAATGCTTAATAAATGCCTTAATCTTTTTATTTCTGGGCAGTCAGTGTCAGGCTTAATGCATCCCTCAAGTTTTTGAAAAATTCTGTGGAGTCTGCTTTCTATCCCCAAGCCAGATTAGTGAAGTACACTTTTTGTCTGGATGAAGATAACATTTCTTGTTGGTGATTTCATAAAGATACCGAATATATGACTAAAGGATTTCCTAAATACCAAAAGACTGCTGAGGAAGAATACAAGGAACTGCTATTGAATCTGTGGGAAGCCTCAAGATTATGTAGCTTTTTCAAGGGCTTTAAAAATCAGTCATAGAATCATAGAGTTAGAAGAGACCACAAGGGCCATCAAGTCTAACCCCCTGCCATGCAGGAACATACAATCAAAGCACTCCCAACATATGTTCATCCAGCCTCTGTTTAAAAACCTCCAAAGAAGGAGTTTGACTCCCAGCAAATATCTGGATAATTGAAATCTCCCATTATTACTATTTCTCTTCTTTGTGAAGGGTTGGTCATCTGCTCCAGGAAGGCATCATTCAACTCTTCAGTCTGGCTTGGGGAGTCTGTAATAGACCCCTACAGTGAGATCACTGTTGTTTTTCTCCCCCTTAATTTTTTACCCAGATTTTGTCAACCTCGTATCCAGGATTTAAGACCTGGACCTGCTCACAGGTGTAATCATCCCTGACATTTAGTGCTATACCACTGCCTTTCTTAGATGATCTATTTCTCTAGAATAGGTTGTACCCCTCAATTACTACATTCCAGTCACAGGTGTAATCGTTAGGTTGTAGCCCTCAATTATTACATTCCTGCTCACAGGTGTAATCATTCCTGACATATAGTGCTACTCCACCGCCTTTCCTAGTTAATCTATTTCTCTGGAATAGATTATTACATTCTAGTCATGAGATTCACCAGTTTCAGTGATGCCTATTATATCATATTTATTATGCCATGTTAGGAGTTCCAGTTCATCCTGTTTATTACCCATGCTTTCAGCATTAGTGTAGAGACATCAAAGGCTTTGGTTCATACCCCTTTGGTGCTTATTTAAGGTTTTATCCCCCTCACTGCTGTGTTTTTGAACTACTCTCTCATTTCACTCTATAACATTCAGCCTATTCTCTCTAGTACTAGATGAACTTCTTCCCATTTAAATATTGTCTCCCTCCCCCACTTCACTCAGTTTAAAGCCCTCCTGATAAGGTTTGTCAGTCTCCTAGCAAAAATGTTCTTCCCTACAGCCGTGAGGTGTAACTGATCCCTTGCCAGTAGTCCCTTTTCATGAAGCCGCAGACCATGGTCCAAGAAGCCAAAACGTTCCTGGCGGCACCACCTGCGAAGCCACTTATGCACCTCCAGTATTCTTCTTTGCCTACCACCAACACATGTCTCCTCTGAGGTTTTTGCAGGTGACATTTCATGGGTTGAACCTTAAGCAAAATTTTCGGATCGACTGTTCTGAATAAATTATATTCAGCAAAGGTAAGAATATTTTGCTTTACAGATAGCTTCCAATTACACTTCCATTAAATTTAGAATGAATGTGCGCAGCATTCCATTCTCCATTTGTACTCTATTCATCCTGCTTGTCCATATATTTGCCTTAGGTTTTTTGCAAATTCCTGTGCTCCCATATTAAATATACCTTTCCTTTTCTTTGTGTAATTGGGTGAGTGCCTTAAGTAATGTATGGTTGAGAATTGATGATATTCCTAAGACTTTTTCTGTATGCACATCTTAGAGTAGATTTTTCCAGTGGTCAAACCTTGTGTCTTGGAAAAAGTTTTATGTGAAATCATTCTGCACACCTCCATTCTCTGGTAATTTTCCCCCTTGTCTCTTCAGTTTCATTTATTCTCCACACTACTGCTAAAATGTAACGTAAGAGCACAGAAACAAGCCAAGTTGATTATATTAGCTTTGACAGTTTCATCCTGAATGAGTGATGTCACAGTAAGGTGAAGATATGTGTCTTCAGTTAGGAGTGAGTGAATTGACTAGGGAAGTGGCTTTGCAAGAGGAAATTGACAAGGGACTGGATCAGTAAAGCATCATCATTACTCTGACAATTTCTTGTCAATTTCTTCCTGCAAAACAACTTTCATGTCACTTTCACTCACTCCCAACTTCAAACACATATCTTTGCCTTCATATAACATCACTCTTTTGGGGTGACAAAGCCGATGCAATCGATCTAGTTTGTGTCTGTGTCCTTACGTTGCATCGCTTATGTGATGGAAATATTTTTTTAAATTCCTTTTGAAAATGGAGGATAAAGGGGAGGAGAAAATGGCTGAAGGGGATGTTGGATGACTACTTGGGAACCAGGTGTTTGGTGGGGTGGGGAAATAAAGACAGTTTCAACATGATCACACATGGAAGTTTGCTTGGAAATGGATTAAAAAACATATTGCGGTAAAAGTGCTCAGGAAAACAATGGGGAAAAACAAAGGAAAAATGTTTTGGGAACCAAAGTGAGGAAAAAAACCATGCTGAATTAAAAGAAAAATAGTAGCAGTTGGCAGCAATATATATCGTTAACAGCTCGTGCGGAAGAGGCCTTAATCACTTAAAATATTTATACACATAATATTTAATGATATTTATGTATCTTTTTACTACAGTTGTTCATTGTACAGTTGTACAATGAAGCTTAAGAATAACCGCTGTTGTTAGCATTTATTTGTACAGTCTGACATCCAAATGGTACCAAATGCAAATGGATAATTTCCAAATAAAACTGTCCTCTTTGGCATCTCACAGGTGCAATTGACTTGTCTGAATACTAAGCCCAGATTTCTAAAGCTGTCTGCTTGTAAGTGATTGTTGGTTTTCTTGCTCTAGCATCAGGATTTGTGACCCAAAGTTAGTTACGAAGATTTTTTTTTCTTGCTGAATGTTATGATAAACAAATTGATTGGTTGCAAATCTGCCATCTCATGTAATATCAGTTACCCAGGTTAAAGCAGGCACTCAGTATTCAACCGGAGAAGTACAGGCATCAACTATATATGATCAAACTAGGGTAATTTTGTGTATTAATGAGAGGCAGCTAATTAGATAGCATAAAACCCAAATCAAGTGTCACCATACAAATACTCTCTTTCTCATTTGTGCACGTACAGTTCCACAGTAAGAATTCAGCCTGATCTGTTACAGAACAGAGGGTGACCATGTAATAAGAAGGACCCTTCTGTATCAGATCAGTGGTCCATCTGGCCCAGCGTCCTGTCTCACACAGTGGCTAGTCAATTACTATTGAGGGTCAACTATTGAGGGTATGAGGCCAAGAACTTCTCTGGTCCTGGGATTTAGAGTTTTTCAGCCTCTGAATTTGGAGGTTCCCTTCAATCCCTGTGGCTAGCAGCCACTGATGGGCCTATCCTCCGTGGATTTGTCCAGTGTCCCTTTAAAACCATTTATGCTTGTGACTATGTAGAAACAGTGCGTGTCTTGGACTGATTGATTAATGTTACTTAAGATTTATATCCTGGCTTATTCCCAAATGCTGAATATAGTATTTTGTATTATAATGACGTGTTACACAACTCACAACGTTTCTCTCTCTTCAAAGCTCACAATCTCAATTATACAAATCTATAAATTCTTCGCCTTAACATAAGAATTACCTGCCCTCATATAAATATTCCTGCTATCCTTCCAATACCGTACACCATCAGATCTTTCAACACACATCACTAGCATTTCATCACTCTTTACTATTTCAGAGTATCATACTTAACAGAATACTTAATGAAATATTTGTTATATTTTTTATTTAAACACAATGTAATGCAATAAATGTAACTTGCTTCTAAATAACCCTGTTTAAAAATGCACTGTTTGAACTGTGGAAACCATCCAGGGACACATTGGCTGTTTAAATTACTGGGAAAGTTCCAGGTGGGCCTTGACCAGGCACAAGAGGAGCTAAGCCCCAGCAACTCTGCCAGGGCTTCTTAGCTTGGACCTTTTAGAGGCAATGATTGTCTCTGTCAGGGCAGCAGTGGCCTCCTCCTAATGGTGGGATAGGACAACTGGGAAATGCACCCCTGCTCTCCATAAACATTCTGTTACCTCTCAAAGGCTTGAGCTTGCTGATTTCTGCCTCCCCACAGCTGGTACTCAACTCCTGTCAAACTTCTGTCTCTTCGAAGCACATGTAGACCTTATCAAGCCATTTGTTTATTTTTTGTTTTGATTTATAAAGTTATGTTTTTTTCTACCTTGTCTGTTGGTGGTCCAGTATTGCTTCTTTCATAACCTGCCAGTTTACTGTTAAGAGTGAAATATATTTAATAATGACTTGTAGTAATTGTTTATATACATTTTATAATTAAATTTGCAGCAAAAGTATAAGCAGCAAAGGGAGGATTTGTACCTAAATTGCAAATAATTTTTCTAGAAATAGAAATTGCTTAATTAAAAAAACCAGCTAATTATTCAGCTCCTTAAGGAACCATTCTAGGGTTGTACTCCACCTCAGAGCAGGTTCTTAGCTTGGAGGTACTGCTGGACCTGGGGCTTCTGAGAGATAAGGCAGGTGGCTAGGAGCACCTTTCACCGACTTAGGCTGGTGAAACAACTGTGACCTTTGTTGAGCAGAAAAGGTTTATGCTGCTTCGGTGCTTGTCCTGGTAACATCTAGATTAGATTGACGCTGAGCAAACTATGTCAGGCTGCCTTTGAAGCATGTCTGGAAGCTACAATTGGTACAGAAAGATGACTGAAATGGGATCCTGTCAACTCCATCTTATTCCACCTACACTGACGCCCAATTTTTTAAAATTTACTATTTTTTTAAAAAAAACAGCTGTATCTGGTGAGCTGAATGACCTGTTGCCAAAAAAGCCAAATAACATTCAGTTTTTCAACCTTCCTTCCCCCCTCCCCCCGCTGCTGCCATTTCCCAAGTCTATGGGCAAACTCAGCACGGCATGGTGTTCTCTCCCCTGCTGACACTTTCCACGCCTTCCAGAAATGCCTGTCGGGGAGGGAAAGAACTCCATGGTGCACGAGGCCAGCTCAGTGCAGCATGGAGTTCTCTGTCCTGCCAATGCTTTCCAAGTCCTCTAGGCAGTTTAGCCCCCCTGCTGTTTCCCAAGTCCCTGAGGACTTGAGGAAAGGCAGTGGAGAGAGGAACTGAAAAAGTTCACGTTTTTTAACCTAAAAATTTTCAGTAACAGCCAAATAAACCTGATGGGTTTACAAAAGTCACCCCTACTCCAAATACCCTGCTTCTGGACCCAAAATTCTTGGGACCAGGGTACCCTTACCTGATCACTCTGGTCATCTGTAGGGGCTTGCTTCTGATGTCCCTGTAATCGGAGATGAGACACGTGACCCAAGTAAGGGCTTTCCCAGTCGTAGTATTAAAACTATGAACTGCCATCCCTAGGAAGATTCTTGTATCCCCATCTAGTTACTGTTTTCTTTACCCAGTGAACTCTTTGGTATTTCCTCTCTGCCTCCCCCTTCCTATGTTTTCTTACAGTTACATGTATTCAAAGACATATTTTAATGTTTTGAATTGTTTATTGGCTTGGATGCTCTGTTACTTAAATTGGTGTACATGTGTCAGGGCAGTAATGTGCAGAGGCATCCTGGTAGGATTCAGCAGGTTCGCACCACTTCGGCAGAACCGGTTGTTAAAATGATGCTTGTAAACAACCAGTTGTTAAATTATTTGAATCCCACCATAAGAACATAAGAAAGAGCCTGCTGGATCAGACCTGAGTCCATCTAGTCCAGCACTCTGCTACTTGCAGTGATCCACCAGGTGCCTTTGGGAGCTCACATGCAGGATGTGAAAGCAATGGCCTGCTGCTGCTGCTGCTCCTGAGCACCTGGTCTGCTAAGGCATTTGCAATCTGAGATCAAGGAGGATCAAGATTGGTAGCCATACATCGACTTCTCCTCCATAAATCTGTCCAAGCCCTTTTTAAAGCTATCCAGGTTAGTGGCCATCACCACCTCCTGTGGCAGCATATTCCAAACACCAATCACACGTTGCGTGAAGAAGTGTTTCCTTTTATTAGTCCTAATTCTTCCCCCCAGCATTTTCAATGAATGCCCCCTGGTTCTAGTATCATGAGAAAGAAAGAAAAATTTATCTCTGTCAACATTTTCTGTCTTATGTTTAGGTAATCTGGGTTGATTATGATTAAATTAGGTGGGAGGGAGCTCCGGGGTCTTTGGGGAAATAGCCCTTGATTGAATCCCTCTTAAGTTTGGCTTATGCATGACTAATAGAGGAGTGGCTCTGCATCTCTTTCCTCCTTGGTATGCCTCACTACTTTGGGATATCAATTGAGGCTCCTTCTAGATTAACTGAGCCCATACTAAGATATTCATGTGTACAAAAAGGAGTCAAATCATAAAGAACGAGGTCCACTTGGCTGAGGCTCTTGTGGCATCATCTCTGTTTTAGATTTCGCCTCTGCCATACATTCAGTGGTGTTAAGCAAGCCCCTCTCTCAGGCTCACTCTCCTTGTGCAATACGGGGATGATAATACAAGTCTTACTTACAAGACTACTGTATGGATAAGAGAGATTGTACATAAACTCTTTGAACAGTTTAGGGAGCTGTAGTTTTGTTTAGTGAAACTGCAGGATGTTTGTATTGAAGGATCAACCAACCTCTGCCTTCTGTTTGCCGCCCTTATCTCATTTGTGATCATAAGTGGCTGTAATTTGCCTTTAGTCTAATGTGACCAGTAGGCAGCCTAAGGCCACTGAAAAACTAGCAGCAAAGAACTCTGAAAACAGAACAAATATAAAACAGCTATCCTCAAGCAAAATGTGTCTGTAGGACAGATACAAACCTTAGACTTATCATGGTGAATAAAATATTTACAACTAGCGGTACCTGGCCACGCGTTGCTGTGGCTGAGTGTGGTGAAATGGAAATGAAAGAAAATTAAGCCTGTGTTAATGAAGCCCTTACTTTTCTCATAATGAGAATCGATCAGTTGATCCCTGTGATTGTATTCCCCCTCCCCAACAGATGGCCATTAAGGCTCTGTGTAAGGAAAGACTGCGTCATTCTCTGAGGAGAATAGCCCTTACTTCTGAAGGTGTGTCTTATGGCTAGGTAGAAATTTCTTTTCTCATAATTTGAATCCATTACTGTGTTTCCTAGTCTCCGACTGATGTAAATGTTGTACCTGGATACAGGGAGAGGTAGAAAAAGGCAGGTGGCATCCTGTTGCACAATTGCTTCCAAGTGGGTTTTGGAATTCTGTATGGTAAAGTGCAGTTGGGTAGTGTATCAAAAGTGGTTTGAAAGTGCACGTCCTGTAGTGTGAAGGGCATTATGCAGAGGCAGAAGAAGGCAGTTGGTGACACACAGCCAAAGTGATCTTCTGGGAGAATGAGCTGGGGAGCAGAGATGTGGGTAAGTGAGATGAGGGGGGGTGGGGAGAGGCATGGCTTTGGCCCATGTGTGTGGGGGGGCTGTTTTTGTATGACTGGCCAACATGGGGGGGAGAGTACATTATTCCTTGGCTCAAGTAGGCATGGGGGAGGGCGAGGGGATTTCGTTGGAGATCTACAGGCTGCTGTAAAAATTCTGCTGGAGAACTTAGCTGGAAAATTAGCCAAATAATGTGTCGTCCCCCCTCCCCCGCTCCTTCTGTGCATGTCTGCCGGGTTTCCCCACCTCCTCTTGAAATAACAGGTTGCAAGCTGAAAGGGAGATCCACTCCTTCTGGGCAATCTGCCTCCTGAGATGTCCATGGTGTGCAGCAGTTTTGTTGGGGTGCAATGCAGGGGGGGGGTACCCAAGAAAACAGCCACTTCTCACCTGCCGTTGCCTGTGCTGCTGTGGTGCTGTAGTGGTGGTGATGGGGGGGGGTCTTCTGGTGGGAGGGGACGTCAGCATCGCTGGCGTGCTAATTCCAGGTTGCAATGGAGAAGAAGGGGAATGATGCGTGTGGGTGGGCCATGAAACACTGCACCGTCCTCTGAGGGGAAGAGCCCTTACTTTTGTCATGTAAAAGATGTTTACTTGCAGGGAGCGAGGGGCGATGCTGCGGCGTTGGTGTGGTGGCTGTGAGGGACAGCTGAAGTTGCAGTGTAGCAAGGCATGGAGGCAGAGCCGTTGTAGCGGGCGTGAGGGGCAGCAGAAGTCGCCGCAGTGTTAGGCGTGGAGCATGGTGCGTTGTTGTGGGCGTTTGGGGCAGGGGAAGTTGGGCCAGAAGGAGGCGCAGAGACAGGCATGGCAACGTGGGCGTTTTGGGCAGCAGAGGTTTGTGCGGAGGCAGTGGTGGAGCCAGGCACGTCAGCGTTGGGGCCATGAGGGGCAGTGGAAAGTGGCGCGAAAGTAGGCGGCTGGGAGTGTGTAGGTGCGGGAGTGAAGCGTAGTGTGTGAAGTGGGCGCACAGACAGATTGCAAGTGTTGGATATGCGCAGCAGGAGGTGGTGGGTGGAGGGGATGGGTGGTGGCGGCAGGTGGTGGAAGAATGCAGTGACGCAGCTGTAGGCGGAGCGGCCAATCGGCGAGGCAGCATGAGGGTGCGTGGGTGTAACGGGCACAGCGTTCGTTGATGGAGTGGGCAGCGGCAGGGCTGCAGGTGTGGGGGAAAGTGTTTTACCTGGCTCAGGTGCGTTTCCTGAGGGAGGGGAGGTGTGGAAAACACACTCGCATACATGAGCGACCACGTGTGAAATTTTGAGAGCATATAAAAAAATAAAAGACACTGTCAATGATATGATCAGTTATTGCACCATTTCATCATCAGTACACAAAGTGCCAGTATCTGACTACTGCTAGGAACCAGTTCCCTAGGAGGAACTTTTTTCAGGAAAGCAGTATATCAATATCATCTGAGTTCCTTGTATAGAATACTTTCTACTACCTACATGCATTTGCCTCTCAATTCCAGGGTCAGTGAACCTTTCCTAAAAGACTATAGGAATTTCTGATGTTGCTGTTGTTACCTAGAATTCAGTTTTTGCATAAGAAGACACCAGCTGTCTGCTTCTGATGGGCTGTTAGGTTTTGTTGCCCCTTTCCTGACTAAAGAGTTAACTGCAAAATAATGCTTTGCTTCATAGCAGCTTTTTCCCACGAGAAATTCCATTTGGCTTCTGAA
The DNA here is from genome assembly GCF_021028975.2 of Sphaerodactylus townsendi. Taxonomy (NCBI): domain Eukaryota; kingdom Metazoa; phylum Chordata; class Lepidosauria; order Squamata; family Sphaerodactylidae; genus Sphaerodactylus; species Sphaerodactylus townsendi. The sequence continues at coordinate 118,741,948 of NC_059426.1, forward strand.
GTATAAATATACTTTGCATACAAAAGAATAACTGCACATAGAGACTTCAGTAAGAGAAGGAGGAACACTTGCCAAATAACAGTTATTCTCTTGTATGCAAAGTGTATTAATGCATACTCATTAAAAACAGAGTAAAAAGTGCTGACGTACAATTTGCAAGAAGCTTTTCTCCTGTTACGAGTCATCATCTGAGAAATAAAGTGTTGAATGTGAAAGAGAAGCAATTCACAGGATGAACTTATTGAGTTGCATGTAAGAGCCCGAGTGCATGATCAGACATTTTTTCCACAGTCCAGGAACAAAAACAATGTTTGAATAGGGTAGTATTTATTTTAAATATTATTTTCATATAATCGTAAACCTGTAGATATCAAGAAAGAAGTAGCCTTGTCAAGAAAAAAAGATTGAGACTCATCTTTTTTCCTCTTTATAGGGCTAAGAACAGTGTAGGGAGCTGTAGTTTTGTTTAGTGAAACTGCAGGATGTTTGTATTGAAGGATCAACCAACCTCTGCCTTCTGTTTGCCGCCCTTATCTCATTTGTGATCATAAGTGGCTGTAATTTGCCTTTAGTCTAATGTGACCAGTAGGCATGCTGACAGAACCCAGGAACTAGTTTTTGTGTGTGATGCATACTGACAGCAATCTTGACAATCCTTTGTGTCTGATCAGAAAGGGACATTAGATGTGCAGGGATGTGCATTGGTACTGATAACATTAGGTATTATCAAGCAGGTTGTGAAAACCAGTTTTTTGTGTGCTGAAAACTCCATTTTCTGTGCTCCTATTTTCTATATTTGGACTGCTGATCAGAATTAGGCCGCTTTCACATGGCTTTTCTGTGAATTGACTTCTAAACTGGAATGCTTTTTAAAAGCATCTACATCAGATTAAGCTCTGATCAATCTTTCCCCATCTTCAATGTGTTCTTTCCCAAACCTGTTTTGCTTCAGCATTTCTAGGAAGTTTGCAACCCAGGTGTGTCATCATACCATCTGGATGGGCAATGCACGTTTTCAAGGGTTCCGCCTACATTGGTGCCATTTTCCTGCCACCAGCATCTCATAGCTGCCATTCTCCTTATATTGCCAGGAGAGGGGATTTTTGAAAGAATCACTGATTGCTATGGCATTGTGGTGCACGAGTAAGTAAGGTGGGTGTAAATGGGACGTTCTCACAATGGAGAGATGTAGGGAGTGGTGTCCCCCAAGGATCAGTGCTCTTTAACCTATTCATAAATGACCTGGAAGTAGGGGTGGGTAGCGTGGTGGCCAAGTTTGCAGATGATATCAAATGATGTAGGGTGGTGTGAACTGCAAAAGATTGCGAAGAGCTCCAAGTGGACCTTGATAAATTAGGTGAGTGGGCTAAGAAATGGTAAATGCAGTTCAATGTAGAAAAATGCAAAGTGATGCACATGGTGGCGAAAAATCCAAACTTCACATACATGCTACAGGGGTCAGTGCTATCAGTCACAGACCAGGAAAAGGATTTAGACGTCTTAGTTGATAGTTCCATGGGAATGTCAACTCAATGCATGGCAGCTGTGAAAAAGGCAAACTCTGTGCTGGGGATGATTAGGAAAGGAATTGATAATAAAACTGCAAAGATTGTCATGTCCTTATATAAAGCAGTGGTGTGACTGCACTTGGAGTACTGTGTTCAGTTCTGGTCACTACATCTCAAAAAGGATATCGAAGAGATAGAAAAAGTGCAGAGAAGGGCAACAAGGATGATTGAGGGACTGGAACAAGGATGATTGAGAGACTGTTTTGTCCCACTCTCAGCAAACCGCACCCCCCAACAATTCACACAGTGGCTGTGCTCCAGCTGCCTATTTTGGGAGGCTGAATTGGGAGGTGACTTTGGTGTCCTTTAAGTAATGACTTCCCACAGACTTTTGACAATGCTATTTTGGTATACTTTTATTCCAATAAGTCATCATTTATTTTGTGTGTGCATATAGGCATATTTAATAGATGTATTCATTGTTCATGGTTCATGATAAGGCTATGGATAAAATTTATTCTAGTGAAGTTTAGTGAAGTTACTAGGTACTGTGTAGCAATGTTAGGAGATGGTTTTATTCTGTGTGGCTTAGATGTGTTTTGTGAGCAGCAGCACTGAACGTTCTTCAAGGGTCTGTGGCTAGATGTTAAATTTTATTAAGTTGTCCATGTAGGACGGGGCTAAGATCAAACAGTCAAAGGTAATAAAGCTAAGAATTTGAAGTGTTTTCAGTATGATTATCTGTGTTCCTCTGGTTTTAAGTGTGGTCTTTCCTCTGTGCATTTGTAGGTCTGTTTTTGTTTCCCCAAAGTATATTTCTTGATGTATTTGCTCTTCAAATGACTTTGAATACCCTGTATAACACAGTTAAATATGACCTTGGTGTCTGATCTAAATAAAATTCTCACTGATTTTGTGAGACTTTCCTTCCCTTTAAAATCACTTTTCACAGCTGGCTTGATTGGAAACAGATGGCAATTGGCATCAAACTACCATTATGTCACTTTTGTTTATATTTCCTACCCACACGTTCTTTATTTTAATGTTTTTATATTAATTTTGAAGCTACGTATGACATATTGTTATAATTACATCAGATGGAGCAGTGCTTATTTCCAAAAGCACATATTTGACTTAGAAACTGTTTTTTCTTTCTGTGTGTTGTTTGTGGCATGACCAGCACACTCCTGCAGGAGGACTTATACTATGTTAAAGAGTTGTAGGCGAATAACACAAAAGCCCCTTGAAGCCAGCATTGGTGGTGGCAATAAATTATTTTCAGTGCAGTCCAAAGTAGATCTGCATCCTTCTAAACCTGCCAACTTCACTCTACTTAAAAGGGTGTGACTTTTCTTAGAATTGAAATGTTAAGGTTTGATAAAGTGCATACAGGTTGATTAATATCGAATAACTATAAACTTGACTATAGAGAGCATTCATTCATGTATCTCATGTGTCAGTAGTAATTTTGTGAGTAGTTTTATGTGTTTATGTAGGGTGGTTGTAAATAGGGTTGAACATCCGGCCCTTATTCTTGTTCAGCAGGAAGCAATGGCTCTTGAAGCTGTTTGTTGAAGGAAGCCTGTAATAAATTTTAGTGCTCCTTAAAACATCTGAAGGAAAATGTGCTTAATTAGAATAAGTAAGCTGAGGAAATTTCAAAGCCATATTCTTTAGAAACTTAACATTTTTGGTATTGAGCAGCTGTCCAAACCTTAGAAGCTGCCACATTGAATTATTTTTGTGGAAGGAAATAAAATGTATACATAAGTAAAAGATTTACAAATGAGGGACTTAGATGTACTTGTAGGGGAAACCTCATTTTCTCCTCTTGTTTACCCCCCCCCCAACGTTTCCATTGTCCCTCCTTCTGTCCCCACCACACCACATCTTTGTTCCTTTTCCTGGTTCCTTGCCCTCCATCCACCCACCTGTCCCATCCCATCTTCCAGTTCCCCTCTCATATTTCCTTCCTTACCTTTTGTAGCTTCTCTGTTTTTCCTGCTTTCTTGATTTCCCCTGTCCCCAGTTTCCCTGTTTGCCCTATTTTTCTTCCTCTGTATAGGTTCTCTAATATGTGGATTTAACAACCCATATGTAGGGTCATGTCCAGACCTGCAACAACTTGCAGGGGGCCTCTCATTTTACCCTTCCTCACTACTTCCTGTTTCTCTTCCCTGAAGCCCCCACAACCTTCCCCTTTCTTCTGCTTCCTTCTTTCCTTCCCACCCACCCACCAGCCAACCTACCTTTATCTGTTACCTGTCCCCACCCTTCCCTCCCATTGGCAACCTCTGCCCAGAAAAAACTTGTCCAGTTATGTGATGCCAGCTACTAGGCCAGGCTTAGTTACATGTTGCCAGCTTCCAGGCTGGGGCTAGTTGCACAGTGGGGATCCCACAAGAACTTGCAGGGGGCATCTTACTTTCCCTTATATCCCTTTTCACATGGTATTTCCCTTTTTCCTCTGCCTGGCAACCAGCAGATCCACACCTTTCCTTCCTTCTCTATATCTTTCCCACCTACTACCAACCTATCTTTCCCCTGTCTTCTGTTTTTTTTCATTTATACCACACCTTTCTCCATAATGGGGACCCAAAGCGGCTTGCATAAGTCTACTCTTCCTCATTTTACTGTCACAACAATCCTGTGAGGTAGATAAGGTTCAGAATGTGTAAATCACCCAAGGTCACCCAGTGAGTTTCTATAGTCAAATGAAAATTCAAATCTGGATCCCCCAGATCTTAATCTGAAACTCGTAACACTATGCCACACTGACTTATGTGGGATGGCTGTTGTGGAACAGTAGGAAGTTCTTGGGCCTATGTGAGTCTGGTGGGAGCAAGTCGCCCAGTTGTTGCTGCCAGACTTGAATCCATTCAGCCCTCCCTCAGGCTTCGGAAAGGGCCTGTCTCCTCCCACTGAGGGAGAGTCAACCCGTCTCCTGTTTTTTTCCCTTCATTTTTCAGATTTTTCTGCAAATTGGGGGATTTTTCATTTTTCAGAAAGATCTGTCTTGTTTTGTTCGTGGCTCCAGTCTACAGATTTAAGTATCCACAGATCTGGCCATGCTAAGAATTAGATATATTGATTGATGATATTCCTTTAGAAATAGAAATTGCAGGTAGATACTCTTCTGTTACAGGTTATTTAATTACATTGTGTGTTTTATTGTTCACTATTGCCTATTATTGTTCACTATTTGCTCATTGCACACTTGTAAATTATAGGCCATTGCCCTACTCATGTGGGATTGTGGACTTAGTAAAAGTTCTTAGATAAGAAACAAACTTTTCCAGCATCCTGTCATCAGATTAGTTGGTCCAAACAACATGGCAGCTCTTTGGAGGGAAGAGAGGAATTATACCACTGAGTAACTGCCTGTGCAATAATTCTATATTATAAGGATCTCTTATTGAAATACATTATGTATTTTTCATAATTTAGTTAATATATTATATTTTGCAGTTTAGTTTACGTAGAGTTCTACCTGCACATTGCTGCGCATAGCGGCTTACGTCCTACTGAGCCCCCTCCCTGTTCCATTTGAAAACCTGCTCCTGAGGACTACCTGATGACTCCCAGTGTGAGGTAGGCAGTTGGGTTCAGAGAAGGTATACATAAGGAGGGGAGCAACTGTTAAGAGTGTTTGCACAAAAGCCTTTAAGTTCTCCTTGAATAATTTCATTTTTTCTCTGATGTTATAGGCATATAACAGGGGTAGACGAACTTGCTTAACATAAGAGCCACATGGAATAAATTTCAGATGTTTGAGAGCCACAAGTCTGAATGAACATGACACACACGTTTTCACCATTACACGCACAATTTTGTTTGCGAGGCAGCAGGACAGCCAGGGGCAGGACAGCCACGAGCACTGCTGCCAGCACTGAGCTCTCCCCCTGTCTCCAATGACTGAAAAATTCCTACCTGAATGTCTTCCTGTGTATGGGCTTGCATCTGGCCATGCTGCGGTGTTTTGCTAGGGGGTGTTGGGCACTTCTGCCTCCTATTCCTATACACAGGTTGTTGCCGCCTATTCTGGCCTCCCTGTCCCCCTAGCAAAGCACGGCATTGCAGCCAGAGGTGTGCAGAGAGGGAGAGAGGGAGATCTGCACCACCTCAAGCCTCCCTAGCCGCAAGCTGCACAATATGTGTGAAAGAGCTGCATGCAGCTTGTGAACCATGCTTGGTCCACCTCTGGGGAGGTCATATAACATTGCATTCCAGTGCAAAGATACTGCAGTAATAAGTCATTGATTTTGTGGGTTTAGATAGAGTAGTGGTGACTTATCTAGCCCAGGCCATCCCAGTCTTGTCAGATTGCAGAAGCTAAGCAGAATCAACCCTGAGTAAGTACTTGCTTGAGAGGCTTGACAATTATTGTTTTTCATGTACTTCTGCTATATTATACATGGTATTCTTATTGAGCAATATTTTCACATCTTTACATTACATATTCCACTACTGCCATTTCAATTGAAATCTACATTTTAAAAGATCATAAAAGTATCAAGGACCTAACATTAAAATAATTAGAGGTTGATGTGATGTTCAAAAAGATTGTCAGACATTCAGCACACTGGTAAAAATCTGTGCAGAAATCTATTGTAACCTCTCATTTTGTACTAATAGAATTGTATTGTCATTATGATCATTTTGGAAGCGAATAACTACACGGTAAGGAATTGAGTAGCAAGAGCAGTGACCTGCCCATAGGGCTTCTGGGAGCAGGAAGTTGTTTTATATTAACAGAAGTATACAACACATAACGTAGCCAAGAAGTCTAAGCCCTTTAGGCTTGTGTTTGTCATCCTGTAGCTCTGGGCTAATTTTTAATTGCACGCAATGTCGCATGTTCTGAGCTGTGTAATTTTGAGGTAATTACTATGATTGGGCTATAGTTGTTTCAGTGCAGGCTTGAGAAATACAAGTGACAGCTATGTTCCAGCTGTGTTCTATTAACACTAAGCCTGGTGAAGGGACAGGCACAGTGGTTTTTGTTTTTAAAGTTTTCTCTTCAATGTTGCACTCATTGTTGCGGTATCTTTGTAGGGCTGTAAAATATCTGCTGGGCTACTTTGAAATTGGAGAGCTAAGCTAAGAAAAAGTGAGTGCAATAAACAGATGTATTTTGACAGGTTAAACATAAACAAACTTAATGTAGATTTTCTGAATTTATTAAATAAAATATTTCTGAATGTTCTGAATTTAGTCTCATCTTTACTTAAATAACTGGAACAGCTGTACATAAGACCTGTCACTGGAGATAGTCTCCACGGTCTATTCCCTGGAGTTTGCAAGTTTTCCACCTCAATGATTCTTTCTCCAACACCCAATCTCCAACACCCAATCTCAAAAAAAGGTTATGAGTACAAATGCAGTCATTCAACATCTTCTAGACATCAGGGTGATAGAACCTGTCCCCACTGCTGCCAGAGGTTAAGGTATATTTTTTCATGGTTCCCAAGAGGAATGGAGACTTCAGGCCATCTTGGACCTCCAAGTCCTAAACAATTTATCAAATTGAGACATTTCTGCATGGAAACTCTGGTCCTGGGGATTTCCTGACTTAGATCTGCAGGAAGCATACCTGCATGTCCCCATTCTCCTGTTGCACAGAAAATTATCCGATTTACAGCCAAGGAGGACCGCTTGTAGTTCAGGACTCTCCCCTTTGGCTTATCAACTGCACCAAGAGTGTTCTCGAAGATTATCCTGTCTCCAATAACATTGCTCAGTAGACATATACCCTTATCACAATGACATTCTCATCAGGGCAAATTCCAAAGAGAAGGCAATCAGAGAAATGCACATAACCATTCATTACCTGGGTTTCTTGTAAACCTCCAAAAAAGTTGCCTGACCCCAGTACAATGCCTAGAGCACCTGGGTGTCATGACAGACATCACCTGCAATTCTCCCTTCCTTCCAGAGTCAAAACCCCAGAAAATCTTTGAATTGGCCACCTCAGTCATCACGGGCAGACACTCACCCTCCTGATGCATCTGGCCAGACTTATGGGCACCCTCATAGCCACCATAGACTGCATTCAATGGGCCAGATTACGCACAAGACCAATCAATTGAACATAACTGCAATAAATTGGTGTCCATTCCTCTAGAGGTCAAAACATCACCCATTTGATGGACCAACAAACTGAACCTCTTTCAAGGGAAAATGTTCATCTTCCAAGATCAGATCCAGTTGTTCACCGATGCAAATTTAATGGGTTAGGGAGCATTCTTAGAGAGTCAGCATACTCTGGGAAGATGTTCCACGTGGAATCAAAGCTCCTGATAAACCAATTGGAAATCCACGCCATCTTCTTGCCAATCTCCCACTTCAAAGCCAATATCCAGAGAAGATACCTACTGGTAAGAACAGATAACATCTCAGCAAAAAATGTCAATCAACAACCAGGGAAGTTCCAGGTCATTGAAACTCCACTCTGAGGTGCTGAGGATACTGAGGTGGGCTGAGAACAACTTAGCATCCATCCATCAAGGGATTACTCAACATGAGTAGGCGAACAGTGCTGGAATCTGAATGGATTCTTGCTTTGGTCAGCCAATTCTGGATCTCTTCACATCTTACCCGATCACTCAACTCATCAATTCTACACCAGATATTTCCATTCACAGGTGAGGGAATGGATGCTCTTTTCATTCCCTGGCCACAAGGACTCCTTTATTCCTTTCCTCCAATGCTGGTCATTCCAGAATAGCTGAATATCTTCAAGGCAGCGGTCATAGTAGTGACACAATATTGGCTCTGTTGATCATGGTTCTTCTTCCTTCAGGAGAAGGCTATAGTCCCCCACTGCTCCATTGCCCAGACTGGAAGAGGTCTAGAACAGATGAGTTTTCAGGGGAGGCCTGGAGTGATTCTGCCCCCACTCTGTCATCTTGCCCAGGAAGGGCAAATTAGCAACTGCACAATAATTGAGCACATCATTCTTCTCTATGAATATTTTCTAAAGTAGTGGATGAATGACTGCCTGTTTTGGTAATCAAGGAATGTGCCCTGAGTCAGTGACAATTTCTGATGGATACCACAAACTCACTGATATGGTCTTAACATCACTTCAGTAACCAGGATGGACAGGAATCCAGAGTGTGTGGAAGCCTTCACAGGGCCTTTTCCCACTTTCTTCCACCCCACCCCCCTAAGAAGAGCGCCTGGGATGCCTCGCGCTGAGGTGGCGCGACAGCAGCAGCATCGGGGTGGCTGCGCTGTCGCTGCCCCTGTCATGGGGAGTGCTGGGGGACCCCGCGCTACTCTCCTCAAGGGGCTTAAGGAAAGTGGGGAAAGGCCCACAGATCCCAGAATCCTGTCAACAAACTTCAGGATAACCAGATCAAAATGATCCATAAATGGCGTATTTCTGATGTCTCAGCTATCTTAAAACCAGCACCCAGATCAGAATGTATTGGACAATTTTTCTCAGTGAGTAACTTTGCAAAAATCATCAGTCATTGGGAATTTAAAAACTCAAACCGTTGAATCAACAATGCAATGAAGATTTTATATGTGACTACATTACTTACAAAGTGGGCTGGTTATGTTTTGTGCAGTTTTGATTTGTAATTGTAGTGCTTGCATCTGACTTGCCTTATGTATTTTCCTCATTGCTTGCTATACTCCCACTCTCGTTATAGTTTCCCTGTTTCTGCAAGAGCAGCTGTATTTTTGAGTAATTTGATTGCCTGTTGAGTGGATATCTGTTTTTACCATCCAAACACTTTTAAAAAACAGATTGCCAGTTACACTGTTGTATATCAGATGCATTGCCAGACAACATGATTAACGTAAAACACTTCTAAGCATACACCATACCACTACAGTTTAGAAAGAAAGAAGATGTAATTTAATCTTCATTTCATATGGATATTAAACTGGGATGACACAGATTCCTAGCTATGCTGCAGGTCAGACATGTTAAATTGATATTTATTAAAAGCAATTTATCTTAAGTGTAGGCAAAGTGCAATAATCCCAATAATTATTTATTTATCTAATCAGAGGTTTATAACTGTGTGTTGCTATATTGTGAATGTAAGGTGAACGTGTTGTTTTCTTTAATTTTCCTGGAACATAAATAATCCTAAACCTCTTAAAAGAACACTGGTTTGACAATGATAACTTTATAGCCCTCTGACATCTGGACAGGCTTTCTTTTTCTGCCCTGTAAACTGTAGCCATTTTTGATGGCTCTCTTGAGTTCCATTTTGGCAGTATTTCCATACTACTTGAAACCTGTGATCCAGTTTCCTTGGAAGATGGTATATAAACATTTTAGCAGTAGTTTAGTTTGCAGCAGACTTCTGTGAACAGCTCTGGACTGATTAACGTAGGAAAAGGGAAGAAAATGAATGGATCCAATGACATACTCTTGTCCAGTTCCTGTGAATTGAGTTGATTGACTGAAAACTATTATGAAGCTGGTTTAACTTTCTATTAAAACTACATATATTCCTTCTTTTGAATTTCTATTCATTATTCCTTGTTGGATCTAAGAAGGTAGCTTGCTTAGAATGCCAAATATCGCACTTACTTTACATGAAATCTGTGAAACCAGACCATCACTATTTATGCAAAAAATGAGAAAAAGTTGCAAACTTTTTTTTCAAATACTGAATTAAAGCACAAGTCCTTGAAATAGGCAATACATCTTATTTCAGTACAACTGAAATTATTTTATGCTATAACATAGTTCTCAGACTTTCAAGAATAAACCAGCGCTGCTATAAGGCATTTTAATCCTAATCTTCATATTTTTGAAGGATTGATTCAAATATTATTTAAAAGTATAACAGTAGACATGAAAAACAGCTGTGGTTCTACTAATAGAATCCCATTTGAAATGAAGACTCATGGATCTTAAGTATACTGACAATGAATAAGATTTAGATGTATGTCTTTCTGCGTAGCTTGATTAAAACATGACACCTGGGATTGGGTTCTGTTGAATAAAGGAACAGTTCAGCTTGTCAATCCTTCTGTTGTAAATATTGTGCACAAATTATGTGGCTATGTTGACTGTTTTCAAGCTGCTTTGGATTTATGGGGACCCTAAGAATTAATGTCCTCCAAAATGTCTCGTCATTAACAGCCTTACTCAGGTTTTGCACACTGAGGGCCATGGCTTCCTGTACAGAATCAGATACATCTCATATTGGGTCTTCTCTTTTCCTGCTGCCTTCAACATTTCCTCATGTTTTTGACTTTTCCAGACACTCTACTCTTCTCATAAGTGACCAAAGTCTGATAGCCTCAGTTGAGTCATTTTGGCTTCTAGGGACAGTTCAGGCTTGATTTGTTCTAGAACAGGGGTCTGCAACCTGAGGCTCCAGAGCTGCAAGCAGCTCTTTCGTCCTTGCACTGTGGCTCCGTGTGGCTTGGGTGATCTCAGCCTCCTTCGGAGTGTGGCCCTAAGGGCTAATGGGAAAGAGCCCCTGTTCCTAGAGAGGCACAGCCTGAGACAGCTTTCCCAAGCCACTTCTGGCTTCCCAGTCCCAGCTGCCTGGTTGGCTGATGACGGTGATGACGGGGTGGGGTGGGGGCGGAGCACCACTGGTGGATCCTCTTGAACAGGTGAGCAGCGAAGGGCAGGAAACAGGAGGGAGTTGCAGGAGTGCAGATTTTCAGTGCAATCCTAACCTTAGTCCGCTCCCCTTGAATGGGGGGCCAGGGGTTGCCCCTGCTTTGGGTGGCCTCATTTCCCCCTTCCCTGGGTCCTTCTTGGGGCGGGACTACATGGGGGACCCCAGCAGTGCCACCTTGGGTTGCAGACCCCCCAGCAGTCCCACTGAGCTCCAGGGGCTTTCCTGGCGGATGGCAGCCTGGCTGAGTCCAGGTGAGAAAGACAATGTCAGGTTTTAAATGAGTTATTACCTGCAGCCCTGCAAGGTTGCACTCGTTGGGGCTGTTTGATGGAGGCGGGGGTGGGTGGGAATTGTTTGCTTCTGCTTTGCCAAGGAGGGCAGGAGCGCATGGGGAAAGATCTTGGAAGGTTTACTTCAGAGTAAGCCAGTGGAGGGTAAGCTTGTAGATAGTGGAAGGGAGGAAGGCTGGGATCATCCTCAGCCATAGTTGTTGTGGATTGCCAACTCCCGGCGGGCAAATCCCAGGACATTTGGGGGTAGATTCTCAGAAGCTGTGGCTTTTGGGACCAGGGCGTGGGCCTTGCTCAGTGAGGAATATGGCTGTCGATTCCACCCTCCTTGGCAGACATTTTCTCAGAGGGGGGAGAAGTTCAGCCCCCCCTGGAAGTTGACAACCCCATTAAAGGCACCAATTTTGATCCACCATCCAAGTGGAATTTGAGCGGGTTCTTTGGGAGGGGGCATAAAAAAGAGAAATGTGTGAAACTGGGGTTCAGTTGCTGGTTATTTGAATCATGTACAAAACAACAGACTTTCTACACCCCCCTTTTTGCTTTGATGGGTAAAAATGGGCCCCAAAGAAGAGAACTTCTTGCTGCATGAGAATAAAGACAGTGTTATCTTCATTTTAGAAGTCAAAAAGTATTTGCGGCTCCAAGTGTTTTCTTTTCAGTGGAAAACGGGTCCAAATGGTTCTTTGGGTGTTAAAGGCTGCCGACCCCTGTTCTAGAACACACTTATTTGCCTTTAACACTCTCCCCCATCACCACATTTTAAAGGAATAGACTTTCTTCCTGTTAGCTTTCTTCATTGTCCAATTTTCACACTCATGCACAGTAATAGAGAATACTGTGGTTTGAATTTTCTTGATCTTAGTCATCTGTGACACATCCTTACATGCAAGACTCTTTTCTAGCTCTTTCATGGCTACCCTTCCCAGATTCAATTTCCTTCTGATTTCTTGGTTGCAATCTCCCTTTTGGTTGATGATAATAGTGTAATGCCATCTGCCTATCTTAAATTGTTAATGTTCCTTCCACCAGTTTTCACTTCACTTTCATCTGAATCTATTGTAACTTTCTTTATGATACGTTCTGCCTATAGAATAAAGAGATAAAATGTATCCTTGTCTGACACTTTTGCTTATTAGAAAGCATTCTGTTTCTCCATGTTCTGTCTTAATAGTAACCTCTTGTCCAGAATACAGGTTGCACATCAAGCAATCAGATGTTGTGGCTCACCAATTTCTTTTCAAACCAGCCATAGCTTTTCAAGATCCAGAGTCAAAAGCTTTGCTGTGCTCTATGAACACAAGCTAGTTTTCTTCTGAAATTTTCTCGCATGCTCCAGTAACCAATGTAAATGTGCATTATGATTTCTAGTGCTTCTTACTTTTCTGAATCCAACTTGGAAACTGGCATTTCTTGTTCTATATATGGTAAAAGACTTTGTTGTGAGAATTTAAGTTTCACTTTACTCATGAGAGAAATCGATGTGATGGTTCAATAGTTGCTGCTGTCTTTGATGTCTCATTTTTTTGGAATCAGAATGTAAATTGACTGTTTCCAGTCTTTGGGCCATTGTTTTGCTTTCCATATTTGGCATATTTTTTCTGGACAATACAACTTTTCGGGCTTCAAATGCAGTAGTTGCTATTTGAATAGTGCCTTTCCCCACATTAACTGAAAGCTGAGTTCTTTTCATGTGCTTCATTTACTAACACATTTTCCCCCATCTCCAAATGTTTAGTGGTATCACTTGCTTTTTACTTCATTGTTTTTACTCTGTAGTCTACTTTCTTTATCATTTACCTGCCTTACATAGTCCTATTATATTGTTCATTGATTATCTTATGCTGTATGATGGCACTGTTTAAATCCTATAATATGCCTTGAATAATCAGTGAAAAATACACTGTAAATAAAGTAAACAAATACATAAAATGTATACAATAAGTAACATTAAGCATATTAGACTTTAAATATTTGCTGCCTTGATAACATGATACCCTCTCCCCCACAATGTACTTAAGCCGTCTTACTGTAAACCACTACAGATCTCATGCAACTGTCTTGCCTGCAGCTTGAACCAGTCAAAACCTGGTTCTGCTGTATATATAATCCAGCCCTAAGTCACAGAGTTTTTTATATTGGAAACTATTTGAAAGGTAGTTCCCCTTCACACACAGAGTCCAATAGGATAGTATTGCGGCAGGATTCATAGATGATTCTGCTCAGTGTGTTGCTGTTCTCTTAAATTCTGTTTTCTCCACTACATTTTACTATGCATTGTTATCCTGAATCTGTCTTTTGTCTTTGTAATGTAACATTTAAATTGATGGTCTTCCTTTCTTATATCCACTGTATGTTGTTAGTACAAAAATTTAATTAGCTGTATGAAGGTACATTCTGATTTTGTATTGATCTGTTGAAACAAATATGTTCTTTATTCCAAAACAGCTATTTTTGCTACCAAGCTTAATAATGAGCAAAGTTTTTCTTAAGAAAATACGAAAAGCTAAGAAAATATTTTGACTCCATCATGGCTGAGGTGTAGGAATGTGGCAATATTATTATAAATATTGCCTTAGGGAGAGGAGAAGCAGAATGATCAGACACTGATTATGTGCCATTTTGCTGCCTTTTTGCCTTGAAACAGATGATGTGGTTATTTCCCCTCACCCAAGAATACAGAACTGCTGATCCAGTCGTGTTTCAGATCTGACGAAGTGAACATGCTCTATTCTACAGGGAACTCTTTTGCAGCTGTTAGCAACACATTCTGTCTACAAGCTGTTTGTTCAGCTGGACATGACAGTTTGAGTCTGAAACACTTAGAAACCAAAATACTTTTTGGCCTCTATAATTCTTCTCTTCTTAAACTTCTAGGTTTAGTTTCAAGACTGTTTTTCTTAATTTGTGTGTTGGTTGCTTGTGACATGTTCAGATGTCATTGAGGTTGTAGTTACTACCTAATCTAGCATTTGTTGATTCAGAAAATAATAGTAGAAAGAAAAAGGGGGTTCTCTTTAAAAAGAAATTTGCTGTAGTTTTGTTACAGTAGTGGTACATAGCAGAGTTGATATGATATATGTGAATTAAGGAAGAGACAGTTGTATTACCTCCAAGGTATTTGATTTTTCAACACCCCAGTTAGGAACGTAAGAAAACTTATTCCTGAAAGCACTGAAGTTCTCTGTAAAGTAATGTCTGCTCAGCCCCTATGCCTCTCTTACAACCAACAGTCCCAGTTCTCTGCAAGAGCTAGGCCTATGTATTTGTAAGTAGAATTAATGTTTATTCTTCTCTGCTATTCTTACCTCTGCATCCCTCATCTCTATGATGTCAGAGTTGATATTGTAGGCTCCGCAAGGAAGATCATTGTCGTTTTGCACTTTGGGGAGTGCCATGTACATTGATGGTGTACATAAATAGTAATAGTTGAGCGGAAGGCTGTGGCTTAGTGGCAGAGCATGTGCTTGGCATTCAGAAGGGCATTTTGCTTACAATTTTTACCTGTAGTAATGCAGAATATGCTCTTCATAGCATCTGAAGAAGTGTTCTCTAATTTATGATATTCATGCTGGAATGAATCTGTTTGTTTTCAAGGCGCCACTGCACTTCTGTTTTGTTTTGCTTCAGCCTTTGGAATTGTGCAGAAGGTTCCCAGATTAATGTGTTTAATAGTAATTCTTTTCAATGCAATTAATAATGGCAATAATAGCAATAGTTAATTATTTATATGTGGTGCTTTACATAGTACGGAACTTCATAGCAGCTGGCAAAATTTTTGTGCTTTGCAAAATTAAGACGAATACTTAGCACTCAGAGTTCTTTGATGTGACAATGAACATTAAGCTAATGTTTTAAGGAAGAGCTGTGCTTTCTAAATTAAGCTTCTGCCTGCTGTCACATCCATCTTAGATAATCAATGTAGCATTTTATGTTAGAAACTAGTTCTGCAATATTGAGACAAAATGGTTTCCTACAAAACCAGTCTTGATACTGTGCACTAAAATTAAGATGTGCCTTAATATTAATCCTTGAATCTTTCTGCCTTTGGATAGCTGTATATAATTCAGAACTTTCAAAGTCTGTTTATTGAGAACTGAAGAAAAAAAATCAAAGAGAAACTCCCCCTACTTCCTGCCAAAAGAATTCTGATTCATTAGGAACCAAATCAGAAATCCCACTTAATCTATATGCTTCAGTTTTTCCTCTGCTCAGCTGGCCTGCAGGTGTAGCCAAGCTTGGCTGGATTTTCAGTGTGGTGAGAAAACAGTCTTCACTGAAATTCACTGGCATACATTCCCCCTGGAATGCAGCTGATGTCATGGAATAACAGGACCTTCACGGTAACCCCTAACAACCAAAGTTAACAGTAAACAGTAAATGTTACCTCCACCGAGATATTGGATTTTAAGGATATTTAACAAGATCGTGCTTGCCTGCCAAGAATCATAAGCATATAGTTTTATTATAGTCTTTCTAAACGCAATAGCACATAACTATGAACTAGCCGTGATTCTCATACAGTGAAATGATGGTCGAGTAGAACTCTTGCAAATGTAGTATTGTTTCCACCACCTGATATTTTAAAAATGTACAGATTTTAAAACAGTATAAATATATCGTAGTTGAGGGTGAGATAGTAAGGAATTTAATTTCATGCAAAGCAGATTTTCCTTCAATTATAGTAACTGAATTTGGGTAGGTATTGCAGACTTAACCAAGAGAGTTGAATTTTTTTGAAATAAGGTAGTTTTTGTATGTGGTATTTTAAAAAAATTGGACTATTAGAATGAATGTAGTTATGATTGGGTTGTTAGCGACATTCTGGCCCAAGATATATATTTTAGATAACATCAGGAGAATATAAGCCTGTGTTGGTTCTAGTTTATCACTGCCTTTAATCCTCAAGGTATTTCATTTATGAGATGTAAGTCTCTGATATTTCTCAGTCTTTGGGTTATTGAGAAAGAAAAAATGGTACCGTTTGTACTTATTTATTACGAACATTTAATGTGAAAAGAAGTATACTGATGAAAATGTAGGCATGTATTAAGTGCTGGAGTTGTTTCATCAGAATCAGTCAAACACAAATAACATTTTCATCCTAACATTTTCATTTCAAATGGGAAATGTTTAATAGCATTATTTTTATATTTAATATTGAAAAATGGAAAATATTTAAATGCATTATTTTTTTCATATTTTGTAGTCCAACTTTCTATGCGCAAGATACCTCACTGTAGCACAGTCAAGCTACAGTTAAAATATTTGCCTTCTTTAACTGTTGAATATTTTAAAAATGTGAGCAGCCTTCTTTTCACTTAATAATTGTAGAATCTTTGTAATTACCGTAATATTTTTTTACAGATTGGTGTGATTAGAAACTTGAGAAAAATATTAAATATGTTCCAGAACTAGGCTTTAGCACTTAGAACTGGGCTTCTTCAATTGTTCTAGTGTCTAGCCAGTACCTTCTAATTAGTTCTTTCATGATCTTGTCGTTGTTTAATCTTTGTTCCTTCATATTTTTCAGATTACTGGTATCTGATCTTAGTTTTTTTAATCGTCTGTTCCAGTCGAATTTTCCACTTTGGTTTTGATGTTTGAGTTATCTTGAGGTTAGGTGATTCAATGCCCACTTCATGTGTGATCACTAGAGCTGTAGTTTGTTTGATGGAAGTTGTTTCAATTGTCATCAGTGCCTTGTTCACATCCCTCATTATGGCTGCCAGGTCTTTTTGGGGCACTGTTTTCAATGCTGGCAGCTGTTGTCTTTCCTCATTCGATTGTGCATACTAGATTATTTCCCTTCTTTTTGTCTTTCAGTTACTCCATCAGTTGTTTCCTTGGGGACTTTCTCTGGTGGTTGCAGTATTATTTCCTCTCCTGTACTGGCATTTTCATTTAGCAGTTCTACTATTATCTCTCCTGTTATTTCTGGAGTATGTACGGTTCTTTCTTCTGGAGTTACAGTTGCTTTCTTTACATAATTTTTCTGGATTTCTTCCAGTTCTATCTCTGTAAACACTTTATTTCATATGATTAATCGCCTTTGATCTGCCAATCTTTGCTCAGTGATACTCGAATCCAGGTAGTGTTGTTTCCACAGTTTGTACATCCACTTCAATTATCCTTTTTTTTCTGGCTCTGAGTTTTAGTAACAAGCCATGATGGCACAATTTCTTGCGCACCTTTTATCTATCTATCTATCTATCTATCTATCTATCTATCTATCTATCTATCTATCTATCTATCTATCTATCTATCTATCTATCTATCTATCTATCTATCTATCTATCTATCTATCTATCTATCTATCTATCTATCTATCTATCTATCTATCTATCTATCTATCTATTTATTTATATTTGGTATATTGCCCCATCCCCTAAGGGCTCTGGGCGGTATACAGATCAACCAACAAAACAGAATCAACAAACCACAATAAAATAATAAATTACATCTCAGTTAAAATCATTGAAACATCCAATAACTCCAAAGCATTGCCATTCCAGTAATTTCAGTAGCCCAGCTCAGCGTAATGGCAGTCATTAACAAATGTCATTCCAGAGATGGAATGGAATATGGGAGACGGAATACGAGGGATGGCACCTCAGCAGCTGACCTCCCTAAAAGCCCGGCAGAACAACTCTGTCTTTCAGGCCCTGCAGAACTGTTCTAGGTCCTGCAGGGCCCTGATGGTAGTGGGGAGGTTGTTCCACCAGGTAGGGGCCAGGGCACTGAAGGCCTGGGTGGAGGCCAGCCGGATCATGGCCCGGGTGGAGGTCAGCTGGATCATGGAGGGGCCCGGGACCACCAGCAGATTAGCCTCTGCCGAACGCAGAGGCCAAACAAGGACATATGGGAACAGACGGTCCCTGAGGTATGTAGGCCCCAGGCTGTGAAGGGCCTTAAAGGTGATCCAGAATTCCAGCCAATGTAGCTGGCGCAGCACAGGCGAGATGTGATCCCATGATGAACTGCCTGTGAGAAGCTGGGCCACCGCATTTTGGTACAGCTTCCATTTCCGGATCACCCGCAATGAAAGGCCCGCATAGAGCGAGTTGCAATAGTCTAACCTGGATGGTTGGTCCACTTGTAGCCCACTTGACACATGCCCCGGGACCCCCAGCATGCAACACTGCCCTTGTTATCCCTCGTGAAGACCAATATGGTATGGAATTATTTTTCATTTGTATCCCCATATGGGTTGGTGGACACTCTTAGTCCGGTTTCTCAGTTGAGACCTGTCTGGCTTGGGAGACCTTTCTGGAAGTATACCTCCAGCATAGCTCTCAAGGCCCTTCCCCATGACAAGGGGGTGCCTATTATTATTATGGTTGGTATCACAGCTGCCAGTTCTTTAGCTGGCTGTTGACCTTTCATTACAATTTGAGCCTCACCCAGAGGTCTAGGAAGTTGTAATTTATCGGCTTAGTATTTGTGTGGATCCCAGCAGGGCTGCCTTCTGAATCTGACATACGTTGATTTTGTTAATTTGAAAATGTTTCAAGTGCTGCCTTAGTGTTTTCAGGATAGCACCCAGGGTGCCAATTACCACTGGGACAACCTCAGTTTGTTTGTGCCATAGACACTGAAGCTCAATTTTCAAATCATGATATTTAATCACCTTCTCATCTTCTTTTTCAATGGTTTGCCAAGAAAAGTTTTAAAATAACGGTCTTCCTCCACCTTCTGAGAGTGTAACAGGGCTCAGGGAAAGTGCTTCTTATAATCTACTCTACCATATTAGAAGCAGCTCAGCCCCTGACAGGAAAAAGGTGGGAAAAATCTGACAAACTGGGTCAAAGAGTAGTTTCCCTTCCTTAGCGATATTGGAAGGTGTGGGGGCCTGTCGCAACGGCAGTGCTTTTAACTTATAGCTGCAATTCCTTTGAGGGAATTGTCTGTCAACATTCTCATCATAGCCATCACATTGGTCAGGTGGGTACTGGAATTCAGAATCTTATCTGCCAATCCTAACTTATGCAAAATTGTTCTGAGAGTGGACCATTTGTTCATGCTGCAAACCAGTTAGTTATTCCATACCACAAAAAAGTGGTCTTTCTACTCCAAACCAATGCATCGAAAAGAACAAAGCTGGAACACAATTGACATGACTCAGGCTCTTTAATTTTATCTAGCTCTAATGCAGAAATATGGGGGTGCTGTTGATGGTCATTAGAAATTCAGTCACAGGTTCCAAAGTGGTAAGTCCACACTGTCCAGATGACTTAGCAAGGCCAAATAGTTGGTGTACAAAACTAGTATGTCTGTCCTCAAACTGGACTAGCTAGGACTTACCTGTAGGTCAAGCAGGCTCAAACAAGAGATATCGGTGTTACCATTTTTAACTATTTGTGTCCTACAGCTGAGAAGAAATAGTAATACATGTTATTGGAAAGAAGGGATTCTGCTTAGCAACAGTAGCTCCTCATTCCCTCTCCCACCGTGAAAATATTCAGTATCTCAAGCAACTGGGGGGCAGGATTAGGAAGGTTGTTCATGCCTCTGTTTCCCTGTGTAGCTTACTCCCTCTGCTTTGTCAAGGAGTGCAAGCTCAGAACTCTGCACAGGCATGTGGATGGTGATGATGTACAGTGTATTATGGTATTAGATGGTTTATTGTATTTATCTGTACACATAATGCCACCACCTCTTTAGCTTTTTCTCCCTCTTTGTTTCTTGCTATTGTTTTACTGATTGTTTATAGCAAGTATCAGCATTGCTAGTTCTTGGATTATTATTGTGTTGCATTGTGTTACGTATAAATCTTAATAAATAAAAATTGAAATTCAAAATGAGGCTCAATTGCTGCATTCTACTATGTATCCAATTTTTCCTCACACATATTCACAGAGAATTCTGTATTAAGGATAGACTCAGTCTTCAGGAAGTATGGTTCTCTGTGCTCAGTGAACAACGAAGCCTGCAGTCAGGCATGTACTGGCTGTGATTAATGTTCTCAGATCTGATAAGCTCTTGCCAGTCAAGGCTAATTTTGTTTTTAGTAAATGGTGGCCAAAGGTCTTCACTGCCCATTTGGTAAGATTATGAATGTTTGTACTTTATCTGTTAATAAAACTCTACACTCCTTTTAGTTTTCCTTTCCCAGAGTTGGATAAGACATTTCAGCCTCTCAGTGTATTTGTCTTAAGTAAATGAGACAGAGTCAACAAATCTGGTAGATTAACTTTGTAAACAAAGAATGGTGGAGTATTACCTGCCAAGATTAGGTCACCATAAAAATGGCAAGAATTGCATGGTGTTTACAATATCCTTTGCAGAAAGATCTCTTTATGTCCAGCGTGTACTCAGTACATTTTGTGAATCCTCTTAGCTCTCCAGTGGCAACAGTTCCTTTCTTTTGTGTTGCCAGCAAGTCAAAAGAAAAGCCACAAGAATGCTTTTTCTGGGTTTACTTTTCTTTGACTTTGCCCAGGCTATGTCTGAACCTCCCCCTCCTCTACTGCAGCAGGAAGTTGGAGGAGGTGTTAGGAGTTATTCAATACCTCATAAACAAGGATGATGTAATGTTGGATGACCCATTGCCAGTACTGGCTTGCAAATGTACAGACCCAAGGATTGCAGTCGCTTGGCTCTTCCAGGATAAAGTGCCAGTGTAGATTTTTCAGGGCAGTTGCTCAGCTAACTGTGGATTTATCAGTACAAGCCCACTCTTGGCGGTACGAACTACTGTGTTGATGAAGATTTAGCAGCCTGTTTCCCCATCCCCCACAGCAGACACACTAATGATTGTAAACTTTTATTCTCTATCCAGTGTACCCAGCTCTGGGGAGAATTGTTATTATTCTGAAGGAGCAGACGTAACAGAGCTACATTGCTGTTTGGTGTTGCACTTGTTTTTATGTGGCCTTTGATTGTAAAATAAAAAATACAAATACAAAACCTCCAAACACTGACCCCAGCTACTACTTTTATTGTCCTAAGTCTTGCATTAAGATTCCTGATTCTACCTTTCTGGAAGAAGCCTGTTACTCAATTCTTTCTCTCAGGTTTGAGTGAGATTTAACAATGTGCCCCGCATTGGACACTTAGGTTGTTTCCATATACATTTTTTTGCCAGTGATTCATGTCTGTTGCCTGCTATCTGCAGAGGCCTGCAGGGGCTAATTCAAATGAGCAAGCATTTGATAGGTAGGAGACCAACTTTGGCACAATCACTAATGGTAATGTTAACTTGCACAAATTACAGTGTCCTTTACAAAGGTTTGATATGTCTATTATAGGAGAAGAGCAGCAATCTGAAAAGGAATTTTTGGGCTTGTACTTTTTTTCTAATTCAGATTTTAATATAAATTCACCTTAGGCCCACACACAGTATTTCACTATTGCATCAGTTGAGTGGAGTGCTATGGGAATTATTTGCAAATTATTAGGGACTGAAATTGGTAAACTATTTTGAGAGTTGCCCACTTTTGCCAAAGCAGTTAATGAGTTATTCATCTTGCTCAGAAATAATGGTTTCCTGAAAATGCAAAAACAAATTAGCCGAGATCCGAGATCCGGGTCTCCAACACTCTCTTACCCAACTATATTAAAAAGTACAGATGTTTTTATATTAATTTGGAGTACTGCAACAGAATAACAGGTGGAAAGTGTAGTTATACACTTTGCTTTAGTGTTGAGCCAACTCTTACAAGTCATCTTGTGCAAGCTCACCCCTGTGTTAAAATTGCGTTTATTCTGTCCTGACAGATGCTGGGGTTTTTAATCAGTCGTAGCAAATCATTCACAGTATTGATCTTGTTATATATGGGTACTCATGTTACTATGAGAACAATAAAGTTTGCTCTTAAAAAGTTTTGCAAGGATTTGTTTTTAGTTTGGGTATGGAACAGAACCACTAGGTGGAGCAATTTCCCAGGGGTTTTGTTCTTCCCTTGATACATGGAAATGTTATTACAAAAATGGAGAGATGGGCCAGTGATGCAGCTTATCCCTTTTCTCTGAGAAATAGGTTAAGAAAACACCTATTTTGTTCAAACAGACCACTACTAAACCTTTCATCCTGAAAATAAGGAATCTGTCAGAGCAAAGCCAGAGTTTATAATTTCTGGGCCTCCCTTTACATTTTGGGTATTTGATTTCTCTGTATGTAGACCTGTAAATAGTTCAGCTGAGTTCAACTCCATGACAGCAGTTTTTAATTTTACTTTGTTTACTTTAGTCCTGCAGCACTCTAGCAAATGCATTTTACAGATGTCAAATAAGATTCCATTTTACAGCCTGAATTTTCGAGAGCAAATGGAGACCAAGCCCTACGAGGAAAGGCTGAGAGACTTGGGAATGTTCACTCTGGAGAAGAGTGATTTGCACTCTTTAAGTATTTAAAAGGCTGTCATTTAAAGGGTGGCAGGAAACTGTTCCTGTGGGCAGCAGAGGATAGGACTTGCGACAATTGGTATAAATTAAGGATGGAAAGGTAGTGGCTGGATATTAAGAAAAAACTTTTTACAGTAAGAATAGTTCAGCAGTGGAATTGGCTGGTATGGACATGGTAAGTTCTCCCTCACTGACAGTCTTCAGCCAGCAGCTGGATGAACACTTTTCAGGGATACTCTTGACTGATCCTGCGTTGAGCAGGAGATTGGGCTAGATGGCCTGTTTGGCCCCTTCCAACTCTGTGATTCTGCAGATCTGATGATTAATTCAAATTACCATATATACTCGCGTATAAGCCGAGTTTTTCAGCCCTGTTTTAAGGCTAAAAAATATCCCCTTGGCTTATACACGAGTCACTGCTTACCAGCCAGCTCTTCAGGCCTCTGCCGAGGCTGGGGGCGTGGCCGGGACGACCTCCCTGTGGCTGCACAAGCCACTTGTTGCTGCCCTCCTGGGAGGGTGAAGGGGAACCCTGGCTGGCTGGGCTTCCTCAAACCCCGGGAGGCAGAGGGAGCTCCTTATTTGGGCAGTGACTCCCCCTTTTGATTGCTGAAGGGCATTTCCATGGAAACAGCAGCATTGTCTGTGTATGTGTGTGAAGTGCTGCTAAGTCGCTTCCGACTCATGGTGACCCAGGTCTTCCAAACAGAGAGCTGTGGCAATTCATCTTGTGCTGGGTCTTCCTCTTTTCTTGCTGCTTTCAACCTTTCCTAGCATTATTGTCTTTTCCAGTGACGCTTTCCTTTTCATTTTGTGACCAAAGTATGACAGCCTCGGTTTAGTCATTTAAGCTTCTAGGGACAGTTTAGGCTTGATATGATATAAAACCCATTTATTTGGGGGTTTGTTGGTGGTTCACGATATACATAACACTCTCTTCCAATATCACATTTCAAAATGCAACCCACATTTTTGTAATTTTTCTCCTGGGCATTGTGGTGAGATTTCTTTCTCTGACCTACCATTTAGAAAGGCCACTGATGCTCAGTTGGGGTCCTACCTTCCTCATGTTTTTGTAGCCATTGCTGCCTTCTTTGCAGGGCACAAAATGTTGGTGAAGGCATTATTCAAAAAATGCACATATTGTAGCACGAAAATGATTTATAGTGATGAACATGACGTCTTTGTCACGAGGCTGGGGGAAGTGCACCGTATTCTAGCCTGTAACATATGTCAGCAATTTACGCCCAAAGCCAGAAGAAACCAGAGGTATTTCAGACTCTTACCTCCTCTGACACCATGAAGCCAGCATCTGGATCCAATCAACAATCAAACCCATCTTTGACTCAGTCACGTCTGTTGATTCGAAGCATTGATCACCCTTCAAAACCATTGTCTGGAAAATCAATTCCCTAAGTTCTGAGCATTGAACAACACTTCCAGACCATGTCAATTAGATTGGTTCCAGCCTCAGAGTATAGATTCCCTCATTCTCCTTTTCTGTCTCACTCTGCCCCCCCATTACAGTGCATCTGAACCATCTCTAAAGAAGGCAAAACCTAAGCCTTTCCCACCTACAGTTCTAACTACCCAAGATGAGTCAGAAGCCATAATGATGCCCTCATGGATACTTTCACTATATTTGGCTTCACCAGACAATTCCTTGTCAGAGTTTGAAATAGAAGCTGCTCCCCCACCATCACTGGAAAGTCATCCTCTTGCATACCTAGACCCTATAAGCATCAGCACGATGGCCCCAGTTCTACCCATTCTTGGCTCAAAGTACCTGGATCCACAACTTCTTTTCCCATCTATCCCCTTGGCAGCAGACCCTGAAGCTGAGGAGGAAGGTACTATGGCATCCTGCTGCAGCTCAGAGGGCAATCAGAGCCATTCTCTGATGACAGCGGGGGAACCCCCACACCTGAATCTCCTGACAAGGAACTCTACAACAGGCATAAAGGCAAGATGCTTAGCCAACTGTATCCAGATTCCCTTGCATTTGTTGCTTTCCCAGTGTAGAAGGGCTAAATAGATCACTGGTCCTATGTGACATAAATTATAAACCATCGTGTATGGCAGCAACCTCCCACAAGATTAAGAATTTATTTATTTATTTAATATCCTGCCCTCCCCAGTCAAAGCCAGGCTCAGGGCGGCTAACAAACATGTTAAAAACAAATTGCTCCATGCTAAAAAAAAATAGATCAAAACATTCCAGTGTACAATAAATACTCAGATGGCAATTTAAAAACCTTACCCATATTAATACTGATTCCCACCCCAGTTATTGATCTTATGGGTGAGAGAGGAAGGGTAGGAACTCAGGGGGTCAAGACAAGAGACAGACATCAACTCTATGTGCTGAGTAGTTAATATAATGGCTGAGGCATTATCTTGATAGAGCAAGCTTGGGAATGCCTGAACGTGAGAGGAAACGGTTGAAATTAGTTTCTATAACAATGACAATGTAAATGAAGTGGCCCTTGATGAGAGATTAGTCAGAGGGAGAAGTATAAGGTTGATACAATACTGACAGGAATACTTGGAGCAAACACATTAACAAATTCCTCGTTTTTGTGGAGCAAATAGTCCAGGGCTGGAGATGAGAAGTGGAAGCTTCGAGGGCAGAGGCTCTGTATGCTCTTAATCCCTTTAGGAAGGGCGTGGCTGCTAATTGCAAGACAGATATTGGCAAGGGCAAATCCAGACAAGATTTTTACTGTGACCTTGTGAATTTTCTAGCCAGTGCAGAGAATAGGCTTCCCATTTTGGCAAGACACTGCTAGGCACCCCAAGGGTTGGCAGGATGGATAGAAACAGTGTTCTTAAAAACAAGGTGCCCCCCCCCCCCCGCCACTATGGGTTGGTCTGGTAACATGGGAGTGAGTTTCACCAAGTGCAAGCCAGAGCTGAAAAAGCCCTAGCTCTGATGGAGTTCAGCCAAATGTCCTGGGGCCAATGACCACCAGTAGATTACTATCAGAGGATTGAAGAGTTCTTTGTGGGCAATGGGGGGGGGGGTGCGGTCCCAGAGATATGAGGGTCCCAGACTTCTTAAAGCCTTAAAGGTTAATACCCAAACCTTGAAAATGATCTGAAATTCAACTGGCAGCCAATGCAGCCAGTAGAACACAGGTGTAAGGTGCTCCCTTACAACTTGCAGACATGGTTCTTCAGAAAGCCCATCCCTTTTAAACATTCTGAGCTGTATTGCTTCTCTACCCACAGATATAATGTAAAATCCTTAGCTTGGTGGACTGAGGACAGGGGGTCTCTTTTGGCTTCTGGGTTCCACAGACTACTCACAGCACAGATGCCTCTTTCCTGAGCTGGGGGGCACAATGTGAAGGTGTCCCCATACAGAGGCGATGGTCTGACTTACAGAACAAGTTGGTCATAAATGTGCATGAACTTTACCCTTGCCTCATTTGCAGATATCGTATGGAACAAAAAGGTATTGGTCCAGACAGACAATTCCACTACAATATATTGCCTGACCAAGTAACACTGTGCACAGAGCATTATGTGCAGAGGCAACTTGAGACAATATATTTCGCTAATTCACAGTCCCTGAATTCTACAGGAGACCTGCTGAGCAGAGTCTACAAATCCATTCACTAGTAGTATTCAGACTCAGTATTTTTGCTCTATTTTTGAGATCTGGATATTCCTTCAAGTAGACCTCTTCCCCACCAGCTTTTCAACAAAGGCACCAAGTGTCTGTTCCCTTGCAGGAAGTGACCCCCTCACCATAGGGAATGCTTTTCAGGCTCCCTGGAAATTGTACCTGTTTTATGCCTTCTTCCCTTTTCCGTTTCTCTGCAGAATCCAAGGCCAATTCTGTATGAATGGGACAGGTTGCATATAGATAGTGCCCTTCAGGCCATGCCAGACTTAGCTTTCTGAAAATGTTCAGCTGTTGGGACAGAATCAGCAACACTCCCTTATCTATGGGATTTACTGACTATGGGTCAGTTACTGCACCACAGTGTTCACTGTTTGCATTTATTGGCATGGAGGTTAAAACCTCCAAGCTAGACTTCCCACCTGCTGTTCAGGAAGTTCTGATAAGGCCAGGAAGTCATCCATGAGATGACACAAGGAAATCGGAATTACTTGGTAGGTGGGCTAGAGAGGCCTGTCCCTAAATGCTTGCCCTCTGGTTTTAGAATACCTGCTCTTCTGTTTGTCTAAGGATTTATCTTTGTTTTCAGTTCACCTCTTGACTATCTCCAATTATCATGATTTAGTGAAGAGTTCTTCATTGTTTTCACGTAGATTGGTATAACAATTCCTCAAGAGGTTAGTCAGTGTTCTTCCACCTGCTCCTAGAATTGTTCCCCAATTGTTATCATTACCCCTATCACACCTTAAGATGAAACCCTCTGAACCTTTGACCTCCTGCCCTTGAACTCTCTTGAGTAGAAAGGTATTCTTTCTTGTATTCTTACTTGTGGTCACTTCCGCCAGATGGGTCAGTGAGCTGGCTGTGCTAAGGACTGACCTTCTTTTCCTTAAAAGCTTCAATGAAAGGGTCACCTTACAGCCGATCTTGGGGTTTTTTTCTAATAAAAAATCAAAGGTGGTCTCTAAGGCTGATTCCGCATGGACCAAAAACAGCAGTGTGAAAACAGTGTGAAAATGGTATAAACCCTTTTATACTGTTTTAAACCCTTTTATACCATTTTCACACCGTTTTCACACCACTGTTTTTGGCCCATGTGGAATCAGCCTAAGTTCCACCTGTCAGAGGAGTTGGTATTGCCAGTATTTTTCCATCCCCCATAACTAAGGCTAAAAAGGCCCTTCATTCTTAGATGTTAGAAGTGTCCTATTAGTTACTGAAACCCAAGGAAAGATAGAGCTGCATACCTACAGTCTCTTTCCAGATGAGCTGTTGCTGCAATTTGGTCCTGTTATAAAGTTGAGGACAAATCCTGCCCATTGGACGTCCATGCCCACTCTACCAGGGCACATTATTCTTCGACCACATTCCATCATAGAATGCCACTGTAAGGCAGCAACTAGGTTAACCAAGGACAAGTTTGTGAGGCATTATGTGTTAGACCAGGAAGGAAGGATGCAGAAACTGGAAAAGTGATCCTCCAGTCATTGTTTCAGTGGTAGTATGACTCTGCTTCCTTGCTAAAATCCCAATGTGGGGCTACAGTGAAGGCAAAAGATAAAAACAAGGTTACACTTACCTGTAAACTGTTGTTCGTTGACATCTTCTCTGCAAACACACATTCTGCCACACCTTGAGCTCTCTTGTTTGTTTTTCTTCATGTTTGATATTATCTCCTCATATAAGAGTTCAAAGCAGCAAGCAGAAATGGAGGGAAGGGGGTGCCATGCCCCTAGAGCATGTAATGGCTTAGGCAGAAAAAAACCATTGTGCTCTCTCTGGAGGGGAGGGGTGTCTCCTCAGTTCCATAGAAGCTAAAAATTCCTATTCTGTGACTGGCCTGCACATCTGCAGTCCCCAATGTGTGTCCGCACAGAAGGCATCAATGAACAGCGGTTACAGGTTAGTGCAACTTTTTCCCCATTGGCATGATGTTATGCTTGTGTTGATGGCTTGACATTAAACTTAACAAGGCTACAGTTAAGAAAATATTTATTATTTTTTCTTTTTTACCAGTCAAAGAACCACATACATTTGTTCAATGCAGTGGGCAGTAGCTTACCTTGATTGTGTAACAGAAATTTCAGTAATGCACTGTAAACCTTGAGAACTACTGGGCAATATTTTATTGCTTGTTTTCTTAGATAGCGTTGTTGTTTCTAAACTGTAGATTAAATTTTACATGTGCCAAATAACATGGGGATTTCCTGGAGTTGCAAAATATCTGGTTTTCCAGCCGTTTGACATGCCTTGTGTGCAGTAGAGTTAAATTTCAACCTAGACACTGTTCACTCCTTGAGATCAGCCATTAGTTGGACAAAGCCAGGTTCATTCTTGAGAACAAGGCAGGATATGTGGAATTTAAATTGAGCGCAGGAGTTGCTCTACAACTTTGAAAACAGTTACAACTGTTGTGTTATTTACCACCATTTAATCCTTAATCAAAGGAATATTGATGTATGCTGTAAAATGTTCTTTGTGTGCATGTTGTTAGGGAGCTGCATTTAGTACACAATAAAAATTGAAATTCTGCAGCTTGGGAAATAAAATTCTGATAGTCACTGCAATCACAATAAATTATGAAATTACATGCATTCTTCAAATGCTCCTTCTTTCTCCAATAAAACAATCACATTCTATTTATTGTGTACAGCCACCATTTGGCAGAAGGTAAACTGCTTATCTGAGGCCTGATTTAAACATGATTATAGTGAAGCAGGAGTATTCTCCTGCTTAACTTTGCATTCACACAGCATTTTGCCTAAACCCTGCTGCAGAGCTCCCCTCTCATCCCTGCAGGCCGGCTCCTGCTCCCCCCAGGACCTGCAGGGATGCTAGGAGGGGGCAGGGCGCCTTGGGTGAACACCACTTTGTCACGTGGGGGATGCCAGATGAACCCCACGTGACCGAAAGGCATGTGCTCGGGGACCTGGTGGCTGGCAGTGATGTTTTGTAGTATTCAGAAAGGAACTTGTGTGAGAATTTTGCACAGCCAGTTTGAGACCTTTTTCCTTTTGTAACTTGATGCTGGAGCACATGCTATGGCATCTAATTCTGTCTTCTTTTCATGAAAGCCTCCTGTGCATGATGTCCATTTGTAAGAAACTCGGGTATAAAGAAGCAAATCAAATTTCTAACATAATATGGAAAAACATTTTGCACTTTGTTTTAAAGGGCACAACTCCTTGTGCTTTATCTCAACCATTATAAAGCAAGCAACCTGAACCACTTTTATGGTTTTGAATTTTTGAAAGTTATTGTATGTGGCACAATGGATTAGAAAATTTGGACAATATTGCTGTATATGGTCAAATCGAATGCCCTAGGGCAATAATATGAGATTTAAAAAAAACTAATTAACTATATTCTGCTTGCACATGTGGTGGTTTGGATAAGAATTAAAATGTTATATCTAGTCTGAGCTTGTGTGAAAAAAACTGCTTCCTACCTGTGACCATTTATGGTACTCATGAGTTAGCCAAAGTGGCCTCTTCCTGGCTGGTGATGAATGACTGCAATAGTTTGCGCACAGAAGGCTTTAAAGGTTAAAATAAATTTGGAAAACATATTTTGTCAAAGTGCATAAAAGAACATTAAAGAAAGTGGTCTTTATTCAAAGCGGAAAGATACTTGAAACTACTATCAACATTCCCCCATCAATACACTCTTAGAAGTTCTGGGAATAAAAAGCAACAAGAAAAAAAACTGAACAGCTAGTAAATATTTCTTTTCCCCTTTAGCTTCCAAAATACCAATAAGGGTTTCCCTTCCCTGAAAACCAATATAATTTACAGTTTAAACAGTTACAAAACATAAACATGCCTGATGTAGAGCAGCAGAGGTAGAGTGGATTTTCAGGGTATGGCTCAGACTTCCTGGAACCACAGGTTAAACTCTTGGCAGAGTCAATTCAAGCCTTCCTTCTCCTATGACATATTCAACCCTATGTAGTTTATGAAGTGTGGGTTGTTTGGGAAGTTTAAAACTGAGGTTAAACATTCTCTGAGTAGCAATTTATGATTCCAATACACTTCTATAACAGCATGGTAGGGGCATTTTCCTGGAAGCATTGAGAAATGTTTACCTCACAGGTAGCCACATCCTGTTGTGTAACATTATGTGTCTACATTGTGTGCGTGTTTGTAACTTTACATCACACTGTAGTAGTTTTTTTTTTTTTATAAACCATATTAAGCTCATGGAGTTACCTTTTGCTGGTCTTCAGTCCTAAAGATATACCATGTGGAACCAAGATCAACAGTGTGAGGATACATATTCAGGCATGCTTGGAAAACATTACATCATGAATAAAGTCAACAATAACAATTCATATGGACAAAAGAAACCAAACATTATTCTTGTTGAACTCCCTCCCAGAAGAATATTCT
This sequence comes from Sphaerodactylus townsendi, assembly GCF_021028975.2. Taxonomy (NCBI): domain Eukaryota; kingdom Metazoa; phylum Chordata; class Lepidosauria; order Squamata; family Sphaerodactylidae; genus Sphaerodactylus; species Sphaerodactylus townsendi. Next base: position 118,772,716 of record NC_059426.1, read on the forward strand.
GCAAAACTCTTTTGTCATAATGTAGTTCAACACTTCAAGTATAGCATTTATGTGGGATCACTGAAAACATGGCAAATTTAAAATTAGAATTCGGTTTTACTGCTGAAAATAATAATGTGAGTTTCTGCCGTCTGTTCCTTTAGAAGTGGCATGGAAATGTCTTTTCAGACCATGATAACAGTAGTCATATTTTCTGCAGGTTATGCTATGTATATTTGAATAATGGCACAGTTGTTAAGAGCAGAAAAGTCATGCCTTCCAGGAAACAGTTTGGAACAATGTAAGAATGTTGAAGGAAGACAAATGAAATACTGCAGGAGAACCTCAACAGGGGTTGCTTTTGGCAAAGCCAAACCCACCCATCCCCTGTATAAAGGAACTATCTTTACCGGTTGAAGGGATTCCTGTGAAGCGAATGGTAACTCAGTAACGTTCTTAATGACAATAGCGGAGAAGGGTAATCAGTAGGGTTGAGCAATACCTAAAATATTCAGTAAAAATCGGCTTTATTTGGGTGTAAAATTATCTGTATGCCTGAATAAGCCGAATTTCATATTCGGGTTCATCTGATTTTTGGGGTTTTTTGGGGGGGTTTTGGGGTTTTGGCCTGTAGGGGGTGCATTTTTAAAGCTAGCGGCACCACAATTTCGGGGTATCTTCCAGAGACTCTTCTGATGATACTACCCAAGTTTGGTGAAGTTTGGTTCAGGGGGTTCAATTTTATGAACCCCCAAAGGGGGTGCCCCATCCCTTATTGTTTCCAATGGGAGCTAACAGGAGATGGGGGCTACCCCTTTAAGGGTCCATAAAATTGGACCCCTAAACCAAACTATACCAGATTCGAGTGGTATCATCAGGAATGGCTCATTGCTTCCCTCTTGGGTCTGTTTCTGGAACGCTGTACACACAAGCACTGACTCTAAACACCATGTCCTTAAAGTAGTACAAAATGTATGCAAGGAGATCTCTCAAACCTCCTCATCCAGCGAAAGGATCACAATTAAATGGAACATACCAAATGAAAATTGTAACGGAATCAAACCATGGCTTAAATAAGGCATCAGCCTAGGGAAGAAAACAGAGGCTGATTCCGCATGGGCCCAAAACAGCGGTGTGAAAATGATGTGAAAACAGTGTAAACCCTTTTACACCATTTTAAACCACTTTACACTGTTTTCACACTGTCTTCACACCGCTATTTTGGGCCCATGCGGAATCAGCCAGAGGCTCAAAGAAACATACACTCCCTCTCTCCCTCTCCCAATTAGTACCCTTCAACAGGTAAAGATAATTCCTTCATAACACCCCACTAGGCCTTTTTAAGCTGCAGCTAGTTGGTAATCCCAAGCACAAAAAAGATGAAAGAGTGCGGCTGTTTTCCAGGTTATTTTGGGATTGCTGGCTACAGCAATGGAAACCCCTTTTAAAATAAAAAAAACACTGAGGCCGTTTCTGCACGTTAGATAGTGCTCTACGCGGGCAGGAGTTCTGCCGGCGTGGGCGCAATAGCCAGCTCACATCGCCAGCCGCGAGCAGGCGGTATGGTGAGGTCGGTGCAGACGGTATGCGGCTCCGCGACGGAGCCGCCTTCTGCGCTTTCTTCGTTCACCATTCACGGTGTAGTCCTCGTCGCCTGCGGGGCTTATGCCAGCATTCGCCCACGCTGCCCTCCCACCCCTGGAGGTCGGAGGGGACAGTGTGGGCGGGGCTACTGACGCCCCGCAGGCTTAATGCAGGAGGACACCACAGTGGGGCGGAGATTTGGAGAAAGCGTCTTCCCGGCGTGCGCTGTTCGAATCGCGCCGCAGGGACGACGCTCCCTCTCCAACAACAACCCTTTAAAGGGTTGTTGTTTAGGGCGGCTTGACGCCGCCCTGGGGGGACGGAAGAAGAGCCAGGTCGCCGCTGTTGCGTTGCAGGCAGCGGCGCTTGTAGGAAGAGCGTCCTGGGGGCTTTTGTTTGGCGCCCCCAGGCCGTCATAAATGGGCCATGCGGAAGCGGCCTGACACATTTGAAGTGAACCCTGTTGCACTTTAAAGTTTGAATTACCCCATCCTTCTGCTCCACTATACTTCATGGGAAGTTTTTTGGGGATTGGGGGGGGGGGCTGTTATTTTTAAGGTAGGGGCACCAATTTTTCAGCATACCTTTTGGTGACTCTACTTACAAGAGCCCCAAGTTTGGTAAAGATTGAGTCAGGGGATGCAATTCTATAGCTGGTGCTGATGACAAATTTCTTCATACTTTTTTCGCCCTTGGGCTTTGAAGGCACTTATTGAAAGAGTCAGTATTCACATGCTTATTTCTGAAACTACAGGTATGCTCAACGTATGTTAGCATCTTTCTAAACTACCTCTGCTTCCTCTATTCTTGCTTGTCACCTTGTTGATTCTTTCTCTTTCCTCCTTCCATTACTGCCATGGTCACTTTCTCCCTTTGTCCCATTTCTCTTCTCAGCATGGCCGGCCGGCCTGCCTGCCTGCCTGCCTGCCTGCCTGCCTGCCTGCCTTCCTTCCTTCCTTCCTTCCTTCCTTCCTTCCTTCCTTCCTTCCTTCCTTCCTTCCTTCCTTCCTTCCTTCCTTCCTTCCTTCCTTCCTTCCTTCCTTCCTTCCTTCCTTCCCCTACAGTCCTCCTGTCACTGCTGATTTCTCCTCACTCTTGCTGTTGTTTTTCCTTCATCCCCAACCTTCCCACTGTCACCACTTTCTCCCCACTCAGTGTAACTCTCCCACACCCACTTTCCCTTGCCTTTTCTACCCCTTCCATACTTTACTTTGAAAAAAAATGTATCATGTATGGCATTGATAGGTAATCTCTTTATGCTGACCACAGTCATGCAAGATCTCAGTAGGCTGTGGTTTTAAAAAAATCCTCCCAATGGAGAAGTGACATGTATTCAAAGGCACAAATTAGAACTTTTAAAAAAATTGATTTGTACACATATCACTTCTCTGTGTTGGGGGTTTGGGGATTGTCTATGATCAGATTTGGAATTATTTATTTTAGATATTTATACCCCACTGTTCTCTCCAATAGCTTGTGCAAAGTGCTGTCAAGTCACAGACCACTTATGGTGAGAGACTAACAGAGGTGGTTTCCCATTGCCTTCCTTAGCCTGGCAGCCCTTCAATTCCTTGGTAGTCTAATATGAAGTAGGGCTAGCCCTGCTTAGCTCCCTAGAACTGCTGAAATAGGGCTAGTCTAGCCCATCCAGGTCAAGGCTTACAACATTATTTTCCATACAGATATAATATGGTAACCCAGGTGTGAAATCTAATTTCAATCCCCCTTTATATTTAAAATTAGAAGAAAAAACATTCCAGGACTATGGAATGCTCAAGGACTCCGATATCACCATGTGGCTTTCTTTAAAGGTCTGTGTCCCGTCACAATCTGTGTTATATAAAATTTAAAACATAATTAGAACTGATTTGACTAACTTTTAGAACATTTAAAAAATTCAGTAGTGGGAAAATGTATGTACAAGGGTAGCTATTAAAATCTTTTTGTTTTAAAATCTTTTTGACAAAATCTATTAAAATGTCCCAACTGCAGGTTTACAGCATGGTCTGATTCACAACATTTATTTATTTTAAATTACGTAATTTATACCCTACTTCCCTGCCCCCCTTCCCATGTGGATAACCAGAGCAACTTACGTTCTTTTCTCCTCCATGTTATCCTCACAACAACCCTGTGGGGCAGGTTAAGATGAGTATGTGAGACTGGCCTAAGATCACCTAGCAAGCTTGTAGAGTAGAGTGGGGATTCAAACCTCAGTCTCCCAGATCCTAGTCCACACTGAGTTGAGTTGAGTTGAGTTTGAGTTTGATGCTGACAGAAATTGCTTTCAGGTAGTTGGCTGAAGTTTGACTCAGCCTTCCATCCTTTTGAGGTCAGTAAAATGGGTAGCTTGCTAGAGGTAAAGTGTAGATAACTGTGGAAGGCAATGGCAAACCTACCCTTAAACTACATGATGTAACATTACCCAATGGATGAGGAGTGTCCCAGTGCTTGCCCAGAAGACTACCTAAAGTTCAGATACTCTTTGCTTACTGAAGATTGCATTCAGAGGTCATGGTACACTACAGTCTGTTTGGTTAAACTAATTTATTGTGATATTTGTAGACTGCCTAAAACTGGTTTGTCAATAGGTGCTTAACTGGGAATCTAAACCACACTTCGCACCTGTCAAGTGGTTTGTTACGTCTAAATGCAAAAGTTTCTTCAGTAGTTCTGCCTCTCTCAGCCTCCTACGTATGGAGACCGCTATATCTTTTATCTATTCTTGCTGTTAGTGATGACTCACCAAATAGGTTTGTGCAGCTACAGAGTCTCTGGTGGGGAAGTTCAGAATGTAACTGCATGCTTTTTGACATATTTGCATGGACCTGCACAAAAGAGTTATTTTCTCATTCATTGTACCATATGTTTGAACTGAAAATTCACTTCACCTGCATCAGCGTTCACTGATAAATACTGTACTCTGAATTCATGCTTTTGGAGATCTGAGGTATGACTTCAGTGTTCCTGAATTATATGTTACAGTGAGTTTTTAAATAATACAAACAAGTCACAGATGGTTCATGAGGTGAACAGGCCTGAAATTGTTCGACTTGCATGACTTCTTCGTGCCACTTCTCCTTTTGTGAAGCCAGATTTGAAGACTTCCGTTTCTAGGAAGTCTTCAGTCTAATCACAGTTTGTTGAGACATCTGAACTCAGTTCTATGAATTTTAGGGTCATTCTGCACATACAGAATAATGCACTTTCAAACTGCTTTCAGTGCTCTTTGAAGCTGTGCGGAATAGCAAAATCCACTTGCAAACAGTTATGAAAGTGGTTTGAAAACGCATTATTTTGCGTGTGCGGAAGGGGCCTTAGTTTGGGATTTCAAACCAGCATGAAATCATGGGCTTCTGGCTCACAGAGACTTTTACCCATTTAATCCACCCAACTTGTGCAGGTTTTTCCCCCCCTGTTTCCATCCTATATTCACATCTCAGTCATGGGCAGCCCATTTTTTTTCTCTCTAAAAGAAATGCTTTTTTAAAAGTCCAGAAAAAATCTTGCCATGCTACTATTGGGTAATCTTTTCAACATGGACAGAACTAAAGGCATGCTTTTCATTTCAATGGAAAGGAAGTCACCTTTCATTTCCCCCTCCCTCATGTTGTCACATGATTTTTTTTTTCATGTTTTGGTGCACTGATCAAGTTCACACACTATTGCCAAACTACAAAATACAAAGTCATACGCAGAGGCAGAGCTACTGGGGGGGGGGGGGGTTTGCATTGCACCAGGTGCACACCTGGGGGGTAGAAAATCGCCCCACCCCCTGTGGCTCCCTTCCCACACTTACCTTAGTTCAGCCTGAAAGTGCAGGCTGGAAAAAGGGGCCAGTTCACTTGAGGCTGAAAACAAGCCCCAGGGTCTCCTGGGAAGTGTAGTTCCCACCAGGCTGTTTTCAGCCTCAAGTGAACAGGCCACTTTTTCCCAGCCTGCACTTTCAGGCTGAACTAAGATGTGTGGGTGGGGGGGAGTGTGTGTGTGGCCCAGCTACGCCTCTGGTCATGTGTGTGTGCTTTTCAATCATTCTCATATACATTTCAGTATTTTGGGGAGGGATAAATATAACAGAAGTTTGTTAGCAATCCAGAAAGCTTGTGTGACTGAAATAGACGAGTGCGTTGGTGAGGGACTCATGGCTTACTGTCATTCGCATAACCAAAGAAAACATCCACACTCATTGTGGTGCTTGAACTAACTATTCAGTCTAGAATGCATGGAGATTCTTTGACACAGAGGGAGTCAATTTGCTTGCGGGGGCAGGGAATTGGCCCTATTGCCTTACTCAATGTGGCGAAAAATCAGTTCTTTGGTGGGGGGTGGGGGTGGGAATTGCAATGTGAAGAGGTTCTTCAACAGAGAGGCAGAAGAGAATTTGTTACAGCTCTGGGCAAGGCAAACTATAGTGGGAAAACAGATTATCCTTGTGCATCTGGAATTTCTATTGCAAGGGAGCAATGACAAACAACCATGCAAGTAACATGATCAATGTGAACACCCCCACCCCCCACTTTGTGTGCAAGCAGCTATAGTTTAGAATCCCATTTGAAATCAGTCTTCATAAAACAGGAAATATTTAGTGTGCTGCTTGATGGGAAGCGGAGGAGGGAAAACATGAGTTTGAGCATTTCATGCTCGTTTACATTATGAACAAATTCTGACTTTTATGTTTCAAAACAGCCAAGGTGTTGCTTATTAAGGGGAATTGCACAAAGACACATGGCAATAGTAGGGTCAGAATCCTGAATCTTTCATTGTATTCTGCCACTCTGCTTGGTTTGGTACCTTTTCCTAGCCTAAGTATCCTTTGATTTAGGAATAATTTCTATCTAAGGAAAGCTTCAGAGGCTACAAATGACCAGCTCCGATTCAGGGAGTGTGTATGTGAAAAAGGTGGATAAGGTGACAAACTGACACTTACATTCAGGAAAAAACTTCAGTAATTTTAATTTAATTTTAATTTTTTCTAGGACATTTGCACTTACGGATGTTCTGTCAAAATAAATAATAATCTTTGGTGTGTTCTTTTATCACAAAATCAGAAAACAAATTAGCAAAGGATTCAGATTTTTTCAGGTTGTGAAAACCCGGAGTTTTCCCAAATACTTCATTTTGACTTTCACATGCATTGCCAGTTCTGCATCTCTTGATCACGTTTAGCCTTTTTCATAACTTTTCTGATGAAATTCTGAAAGAAATAGTTCCATATGTTTGCTCATTGTGCTTCAAGACCAGCCAGAATAGATCACACAAAGAAACATTGACAGTTAATAGGGAAATTAGACTTTTTGACAATGGTATCTCTTCAGAGTGTCTTGCTAGGGGGCTACAGTGATGTAGTCATGGTTTCAAAACAGAAATGGTTTTTTTTAAAATATACAATATGACGTTTATTTTTCAAAGCTCCACCTCATCTGGAACATATATTCATTACTCAGTTTCGTTTTATGGCTTTTACTACAAGGAAATTTTACAAGGACCCAGCAGCTTACAACTTTAAGTTGTAATTTTTGTAGAATTCAGCAAACGAAGGAAAATATATGGAATTAGACATACCACTTTTCCTCATGTTTTTATCATGTCTTTATCGGTCATATTTGACAGATATTTCTTAAACTGATACACAATCTAGAGTAGTTTTGTGTAGTAGTTTATTTGGTTTTTGTGTTCTGATTTTAATCATGCTTCCTTTCTGAATGAGAATGCATGACTAGGTCACCTGCCCTCTTCCCACTGACAGTATTTCTGTTGCATGATTGTGTGTTACCATCCTGCAGAGGGAAAGAACAGAAACATTAGCATTTGAAGAAGAGAAGAAAAGTAGTACAACTCTCAAAATAGCTGCTGTTTTCACCATAGTGGGTCTGACAGTTCTAGTTCTTCATGAAGGAAGAAAAAGAAAACAAGAAATCATAGGGAAGAAGCCAGAAAAGGGCGGCCACATGAAAAACCTTTCCAGGAAAAGAAGTATACTGAACTCTTTATAGTGAAAATTATTTCTTTACCTTTGATGCAGTTAACAGATGTATTGATTATGTGAAATTACTGTTGCAGATGATTCTGCTCAGGCCTGATTCAGATAAAGACATGTACTTAAGAAGCCCTAGGTGTCTAGTTAGTTCAAATCATAAATCTGCTGGCAGGATTTGCCTTTTTAGGTAAAGTACACAGGTAATAATGTTACTAGATTGCCTTTACTATTTTTATTAAAACATGATAATTTAAACTAACGTTTAGACTGTTGAGCATGTAACCATCTATTTATTTTACATAACTATGGGGCAACTATTATTTCTTATTAAAAATAAGGTGATTACAGACAAGGCACATCTTGAAGAATAATGTTGTAGGTCAATTCAGTTTCCAGTATTTGTAGGTTTTCAAAATAATCTTCCAACCATACCTAGTTGTCCTACCTGATAAGGGCTCACACTCATGGTTAGTGACAAGAGTTCTTAAGATATAAAAAGTGTTATTAGTACAACTTTTCAAGGATATAAAAATGATTATAAGCTTTTGATACCTCTAGACTATAGGCCTCAATCAATATACCCCATCTTTGAACTATCTTTACTTCTCTGTTTAGTTAGATGGATTCTGCACAATAGGAATATAACAGGTTAATGAAGGGAAATATCCCAGTTTGGGGAAGAACTTCTCATAGGTCCCTTCCTCAAAGAGGGATTGACCCATTATATCCCCCTAAAGCCATTTTTTTAAAAAAAAAGCAAAATCACAATGTTTTTGAAAAATCCTAGGTTGGATGCACTACCGAGGGCACGGCATGGACACCCAACCACTTAATTTTCCCACCCCACTGCCCGTTCTCCTACCTTTTGTCATGTCAGTTTCATTTCTGCTGACCTACTGACCGGTATGATAGCCCGCCTTTTCAGAAATGTCTCGCAAGCACGTTTTCTCCCCTTGACAGTGACTGTGAGCACCATTTCACCCAAATGTGTACAGCAATGGATTCACAACAAACAGGCCCTGTTTCCTTTCCTTTTTATTTTTTGAGTGCTCAGAGCACGTAGCTAGGTAGATGCATACCTTTGGATGTTGATGGGACATACTGCTTTGCTCCCTTTTTGGACAGATTTTATTATTTTGTATATCACATCGTTAAGGGGAGGGGCTGTATCTTCATGTTTACATGTGTTGTGGTTTCAAAGCTCTAAACTTTTTCCCCACATTAGAGAAATGGGAGGAGGAGATCCTGCTTGGGCTCCTGGGGTTGTTGTAGATTCTTTTCCAATTGAAACCCGTAGCAGAAGGCAGGAGTGGGCAGTAGGGGGACTGTGGTGATGTGACAGCCAATCAGAACGCAGGAAAAATGGGATGTTTGCGCTTGCGCATTTGCATTGTAAAAAAACAGTGGGTTCGTTCAAAGGGGCAGAAAGAAAACAGATTGTTTCCTTTATGGAAAACGGGCCCCCATGCGAAGGACAAAAACGGAATAAAATAGACCCTGATTCAAAAATAATGGCTGTAATCCATTATTATTATGCTATGTGGAATCCACCTTACACATTCTTGATATTCTCAGACACTTCTTGCCCCCGGGCTTAGACACGTGTTATCTATTCAGATGGGTTGGGCTGCTTCTGAAGGCTATAATCTCTGGCATTATTTAACATGTTTAGCTGAGAGACCAGGCCAGCCCTGATTGTTGCTTACAGAATCATCTTCCATTATCTGTTAGTCAGCACTATGTTTCTGGCTATATTCGTCACATTAGCTCAAGTGTTCAGGGGTGCATCTTGTTTCATGTGTTTAACTTTTTGAAAATTAACAACATAACCAAATTCATGAGGTTAAATTGTTTGCCTTTCAAGTAGAACTTTTGTTGACTCACTGGAATGTTTTTCAAAATGTTTATGTCTAATTCTAAACGTGACATCAGAGTGCCGATCAAAAAATCTTCAAAATGTGGCCATGGTGACATGTGCTTGCAAATTGGGAAAAACCTCTGGGTTTGCAGCGAAATCTAAAACTTTTTTTAAAGTGCGGGGAGTTAAAACACTTCCACTTAAAGAAAATATGAGATCTTGCAGTGCTTTATAACAGGATATTGCAGCCCAATCTAGGGAGGGGGAATGAATCTCCCTCTGGAGCTGGTGCCCCCTCAAGCTGGCATGTTAGATGTCTTCTGTGCAATTGCCTAGCAACTCTCAAGATGCACTGCTAGGGCTGGGGGTGGGGATGAACTGCTGGAAGTGACTTCTGGAAGGGAAAGAAGACAGCAATGTCAGTGGCAGCTGATAGCAGCTCGGAAGGGGGGGAGGCTATGGAGGTGCCCCCCCCCCCATCAGCTGGATGGCAGAAGAGGAGGAGGCTTAGAGCCAGTTTCTGCATGCTTTCTGCCTTCAGTTTTGCTGTCTACTTGACATTCAAAGCTTTCTCTGATAAGATGAATGAGGAGACTTGGAGCAGCAAATATGCATGTAAGATTCTTCATAAAGGGCAATGTGAAAGATCTTAAACCCACACTGGGAGATGCCACTTCCTCAGTAGTATGCTTCTGTGTGGGCTGAGATCATTCACAGAGTCCTTTGTTATTATTTGTTTTTCTTAAACTTCAGCTGGTTCCATAACAGGAGAAATAATAAACTTACTTCAAGAGGTCAATGTACTTCACCTACATTGTCTCAGTGACCATTCCAACCTGGTGTGATATTGAGTGTTGTTATTCTTGTATTGCCAGCTGGGAGCTGAATCTGAAAGAGTGACTTCCCTGAGACCACCTAGTGAATACCTGATGGAAATAAGATTTGACTTATACTTCTAACAATTTACGGCCATTTCCCCTCTGAGAAATTAAAGCCGGATAGAACCAGGTTTCAAAAGAAATGGCACCTTTTCATTGCAGTTTCACCCTTCCCCAGCTTCCTGCAAGGTGTAGTGTGGCAATGATTTCTTCGCGACTAAGCTATGTTTACAAGGCAAAGCGGCTTCGTGCACGGAGGTTCAATTTTAAGTTAACGGTTGGCGCGAAGAACACCTGCAACCCGATTCCACGCAGCCATGTTTTAATGTTGCCTCCGTTAGCGCGAAACAAAAAAAAGGGCTGGGTGCGAATCATGCACAGCCCACTGCGCTCTGATTGGCTGGAAGGCTCCACATCACTCACAACGGCGGGAAAACAAACCTACATTCAACCCCTGAACCTCCCCACCAATCTGGATTCTGCGAGGTTTTTTTAAAAAGGTGCACTTTTATGCAGGTTCTTAAAAAATCATGAGATATGGGGAAGCGGGATCGCCAGAACCGGGATGAATCCGTTTTCGGTGGTTGAACAGTGGGGAGTTCTTGCTGAAACCTGGATATTTCGTGTGAGCATCATGTGATTAATTGACTGAGGATTCGACCTACATTCCACACATCTAGGCTAACTCTCTACTCGGTATATAGGAAGTTTAAAGTTAGAGTGTTTCAATAGATGACTGTCTAGCCTCTACTTGAAGAGATCCTGGTTTACAACTGAGACTCTTAGCATTATTCATGCCTGGATTTGTGTGCATAGTCATTGTTGAAGCTTAACAGCTTTACTGCATATTTAAAACAAGAAATAGTTTTTTTCATTTTGAGCTGAGGTGCTCCCACCCATTTTTTTGAGTTCTGCAGTGGAGCCATTGTGAAGACCTGAGAGTTAGTATTGGTTTTTACCTTCTCAATAAAACCTTTCTTGTTGTTTTCCTCCCACTTTCTTTTTTCCCTCCTTCTGGGTACTTCCTACCATGAATAGGAAATATGGTTTGAGGACGGCAACACTTAATGGCAATATAAGCTGCCCCTCTGAAACAACAATGTTGCGTTTTGCAATCTTAAAGTGACATTTCCCTGTCCTGCTGTTTCTGGAGGGGAGAGGTGTATGTGCAGGGCCTTTTAAGTTTACTGCCATAGCTATATGAAGTTTTATGGAGGAAAACAGAAAATGTTCTCATCTTTTCTGCCCTTTCTGCCTCATGATTCCTTGCTGGTCCTTCACTTGTTGATTCTTCTTAGAGTTAAACATATGGGTCCTTGTATGTAAAGATGAACTAGCTCATGCAAGTATTTAGGTCAATTAATGTCTCTGAGTCTAGGTGCAACAAGCTAGCTAGTCTGATTGTTGGTAAAAGCATAATAATTTATGTTACATGGTTGAATATTTCAGAAAATGTAATAAAAGCTTTTGAAGCATCTCTTGTGGCTTTTTAAAAACTGCTTACAGAAGTCACTTATGGCTGTAAAATAAACAAAATACATAATAAAGAACATTAATCCATAACAGACTTTTGTAGTCCAACAAGAAAATCCACCCCTGCCTTTTTGCAATTCTGCTGGTAAACTTGCTGGAAAGCATGTCGGTCAATTATGCTGTCTTGTGAACTGACTGTCTGTGTTTTTCTGCAAAATTTTCATCTTGGAATTTCCTAGAATGCTTCCTTAGGATATACTTTAGGTGGGATGTAGAGCCGGTTGTCTTGACAACTAATCTGTGTGCTTGATGAAATGAAATTCTTCAGATCCTGTGTAGGAATTTGAAGCTATGATAGATGTGTTACTTTAGGGAAGTGAGAATGTTGTCTGTAGCAGGCAGCTGGAAATCAAAGACTGAAGAAAGGGCGTATGTTGACTTTAGATAGCAGTGGTTAGCTGCCAAAACTAACACCATACAACAAGCCTTTAATGGAGCTGTAAATGAGAGATAGGTTCATTTAACCCATTAATGTATTGTATGCCAGTGCTTTCTGTTTTAGACGTGAACACTAGGGCAGAGCCAATTTGATTCAGAAAGTTAGGAGGGTGTTTCAGAGATTTTGTTGCGCTGTTTCTGTATGAAATAGTACATACTTTTCTATATGAAGTAGTACAAACTTTTTTAAAAGGCCAGACCAGAGCCCAAGGAACGTTCTTTCTCAATGACAACGTGGAAGGAAGGAATAATTCCCTCCCTTGCCCATAGATGAGAGTCTGAGGATGTTAGTATGCCCTTTCAGGCAAGCAAATGACATGGGGGCAGCTGAGGAAGAGGCTATTTAAGACTCCATCCTGTGGCCCCCTGCCTCTCTGACCCACTCTGGGATGAAGAGGCATCTCTTCAGAACAGGACCTCAGGGTTAGAAGGCCTTCATGGAACTTAGATAGATACCACTTGGGGTGCCATTATCTTCTATCTAAAGACATGGGTAGAGGGAAGGATATGATGCACCTCCCTTGAGCATCAGTAAACGCTTTGCAAGGAGGAGCCTGGGTGATCTACAACTTGACTGCTTATACCTTAGGGCTTCTAGCTAGGGAGAACCTCACCCAGAATGCAAAGATGTACTGTTAGAGTTTTGACTCTTCCACATCTCATCAGTTGCCTGTGCTGTTATTAAGTGTGGGGTGAGTTTTGCCTTTGGTTGCTTCAAAGCTTTATCTGTTAAATAAATAAAGTTGGGTCTTGATCATTTCCGCTAATAGTGCTAGCTCCTCTTATTCTAGGTCCCTTGGCAATGAAACAACAGAGTGGTAAAAGCAAAAGTAATCATGGCAAAGAGGGATGAACATCAGAAAATGCAATTTAAAAAGGGTTCAAAGCCCAAATAGTATAAGGCTAGAATAGATAGGGCCATTGTCGAAGGCTTTCATGGCCAGATTCAACTGGTTTTGGTGGGTTGTCTGAGCTGTGTGGCCGTGGTCTGGTGGATCTTGTTCCTGACGTTACGCCTGCATCTGTGGCTGGCATCTTCAGAGGTGTATCACAGAGGGAAGTCTACCTCTGAAGATGCCAGCCACAGATGCAGGACAAACGTTAGGAACAAGATCCACCACACCACGGCCACACAGCCTGGAAAACCCACCAGAACCAGATAGGGCCATGTCTCCCAAATCTCTGGGGGATGGAAATATTGTGTCTTGTCTGCCGGTTGGCATTGTGAATATGTTGCGTAAGATGGCTTTAATTGGACATTGAGTTGCAAAACGAACAAAATTAGTCAGTGTTTTATCATCATTATGAAAGTTTTGGATCTACTAACTAGACTGAAGCATATCACATACCAAACACCTTTGATTTCTTTAGGACTGTGGGATATTATAGTCAGACTGGAGAGAATAATCCAGTGTAATAAGTGAATCTTGAACACAGCTTTGTGCAAAAAGGTAAAAAGAAGGGTGGATGAATTATTTAAGTTTAATGCATAATGCTTTTTTCTTCAGCATTATTTCTCATTTTCTGTTAGGTTTTGTTTTTTAAATGTTCAGTAACATTTGTCCACAAAAGCATCACTAGGTGGCAGAATAGTTACATCTAAAGGTCAGTTTCTTAGTTCACCAAATCTCATTCAGTGAATATGAGGATTGGCAGAATATTACTTACCCACAACAGGCTGTGTCAGCTGATTCAATGAATACTTTTCCACACTGGATACCACAAGATGGTTTCCTTCATCTTATTTTGAAGACTCTCTCTTCCTTAAGTCCTTAGCTTTTTCCTTTGGGAAATGATATTTATTTACACATTCATGCCTTACATCTAACTTTTTTCTTCTTTGTACAAAGTGCCTGACACACTTCAAGCACAGATATCAACATTAAGACATAAAGACCAGTTACAAAAAAATTAAATATTACAGCTAAAACAACATCATTAGCCAACCATTCACTGAGATGTTCTGCATATTGCATTTTAAGTGTACCACTAAGGTGTTTTTTAAAAAAAGTACGCGCCTAAATAGATAAATGTGGCAAATAAGTATTATAGAGACACAAGTCAGTGAAAATTGGCTGTGGTTCCCTGTTGAGGGTACTTATAAGGATAAACTCATGTTTACTTTAGTGAAATTATGAGTCTGTGATTATCTAAGAGGGGAAGTTTTAATACTCTTTTGATATCCCAGAATGGTGGTACACATCCAGAATTGTTGGTATAATGAAACCCCTCTCCCCAAAACAATCTTTGTGTTGTTATTTTTAGTTGTTTTGAGTCTAACATAGGATCTTATTTGAAGACACAGAAATTCTGGAAAACTTTGACAGCTACTGTGTCAGACTACACAGTTGAAATCCACAAACACCACGACAGTTTAAAAAGAGAGGCCGTTTCCGCACGGGCGGAATATGGCGGCCTGCGGACGGCAAAAACGCCGTCCCCAGGCCGCCATTCGCACAGGGGGCGCAGCTGCATCGCAGCCGCGCCGCCCGACCGGCGCCTGACTGGCGCCAAGCCAGCGTTTCTGGAGTGCGCTGGGAAGTGCACTTTCCCAGGAACGCCGGCTTGAAGCCGCTGCCGTGCGAACGGCAGCGGCTTCAAGGCGCCTCCCCCGCACTCCTTCCCCGCACTTACCTTGTCCCCGGGCCTCCGGTGCGTTGCTGAGGCCTGGGGACACACACACCTGCCCTGTGACGCTGGAGCAGGCGCGCAGGGCCGGGGAGGCGTGTCCTCAGGCCTCGGCGACGTGCTGGAGGCCCGGGGACATGCCGGGTCGGCTGGGTGACAGCACTTTGTGACGCCGTCGTCCCGGCTCTTTCTGGGACCGTCCATGCGGAAATGCGCCGACCCAGCCGCTTCCGCCTCCGTGCGGAAACGGCCAGAGTCTGAAAATCAACAAAACCTAGCTACTAGTACTAAAAGAAACCAGAACCAAACAACAGAGACATTCAAATGAAGCTGCAAATGAACTCCACCTGTAAGGTGGACAAAACAAATACCCGATCACACAATCACTCCATACTGTGCCCCAGAGAGAAACTCATATTAATGTGACATGCCTCTGAAGCTGCCTGCCATAGATGCGGGCAAAATGTTAGGAGCATAAACTACCAGAACATGGTCTCAAAAACCAGAAAAGCATGAAAGCTTTTGATGATTTTGTGAAACTTGCCTTAGGCTTGGAATGACAGTCACCAGAGTGTAATGTTGGTTTCTGGGCCCAGATTGACTGCTCTGAGACTGGAATGATAGCCTTCAAAGTGGAATGATGGCCCCTGGGGCTGGGATCTATGCTCAGGAAAAGAAATGGTGTTTCTGGGACCATAAGAACTACTCAGGAACTAAAATGAATGCCCCCAGAGCAGTGATTTCAGTCCCAGGGATCATCATTCCTTTCTGGAGATTATCATCCCTGGCCAGGTCAAGTGTCTCATAATCTGTTCAATATTTTCATTACCACTTTTGTATTCTGCAGCATATTTCAGTGGAGTCTATGCAAGTCAATTGACGTTCATAGCTCCCATTATATCCAATGAGCGTTTAGGTGGCAAGCCTTTCTTTCCCATTGTCCCTAACAGACTTTTTGTGTCATTTGTATAAAGACAGACTGACAGAAAGAGAACATGGAAGGATGGCAAATGTCCAGTTTTCAATGGATGCGGTGGTAGGTAGGTAGGTAGGTAGGTAGGTAGGTAGGTAGGTAGGTAGGTAGGTAGGTAGGTAGGTAGGTAGGTAGGTATAGACAGACAGACAGACAGACAGACAGACAGACAGACAGACAGTGCTTTCTGTACTTCCATTTTGGAATCAGTGGAAAGTGTGCTGTGAGATCTAAATTTCTCTCTTTGGCCCAATTCACTTAAAACTTGGGGGATGGGGATATTAATATGAATGGCTTTAGTTGCATTTTTAGTTGCACTTTTATAAACAATTGCCACAGAGACCCTCATATCCCTTCCCCATAGGAAAACAATGGTCCCAAATACCAAAATTACATGAATTTGAATCCTGAAACAGTAATTCCCAAAATAAGCAATAATGGGAATATGCCCTCCCACCTCCCGCTTCAGCCTAGATCTAGAATTATAACGAAACTTTTTTTCAACATGCACCCCTAATGCTAGCACTACACATGTATAACAAATGCATTTAAATAAAAGTAGTTTATTTAAGGCAGTCTTGTTAAACTAATTTTTCAATAGCTCTCTGTTCATCATTCTCTTAATCTATTTCTGTTCAAGATCACAATTTCTTTCAGAACACCAAAGTTAACTTGAATATAGTGTAAATAAATATCCTTCCCCCACTTCTGCTGTCTCTTTTTTAAAAAATTACTTTATTCTTCCTTTGATGAAATGTGCTGTTCCTTTTCTTGCATTGGCTCTCTTTGCCCTGTCCACTTTTATCTTCCAACATGCAACCATCTTCCCTTTTTTGCTGCATGTCATCAACTTTTCACTTTCCCACAGCTTTCAAACTTGCAATTGTTTTTTTTCATCCCCCAAACATCACTTGCCCCTCCTTACTTTTGTCTCTAGGTTACTTGAATGGGTGGTCTCCACCCACTGTAATACATTTTTCTCCTCCGATTGCTCCCTTGACCCCCTTTTGGTCTGGGTTCTGTCCTTTTAATTCTGCCGAAACAGTTCCTGGTAAAATCACCAATGACCTCCTAGCTGCTAAATCCAAGGGCCCCTATTCTGTTGTTCTATCTATTTGATCTCTCAGCAGCTTTTGACACACTTGATCTTTTTCTTCTTTTATAAAACTCTGAACTCTTTAGGTTTTAGGGATTCTTGTCTCAGCTCATTTGATCCTTCATGTTTGGCTTCCATCCACATCTCTTTCAAGTAGTTGATAATGGACTAAAATGAACTATAAATCAAATACATAAATAAAATAAACTGATGCAGTTAAGGTTAGTGTATTATACAGTCCCAATCAGAAAATAACATCTCTCTCTCTCTCTCTCTCTCTCTCTCTCTCTCTCTCTGACATTTGATATGTCTAATTGATGAGGATTCCAGCCCATGTTTGCTTTTGTTATAGGCAGACCAGTCCACTCCATATTGCTGGACATACTCATGTCTCAGCAATACTTGCTTATTCAAAGAGCATCACAGAGTACAACAGGAAAGCTAAGGACGGGTCTAGATGTAAGGGTAGGTCTTCACAGATGTTAGACAGAAAGGCAGTCTGAAGACATGGATTATCACAGAGTAGGTAAATGCTATGTAGATCATTTGGTGGTGGTAGACTCAGAATGCAAGGAAGTAATAAAGAAGAAGGGCAAACAGACAGAGAAGTAAAAGGTCAAGTATAGTCACAAGGGGTCAGTGAGGACCAGTGGGTTGCCAAGAGTAAATTGGGAACTATCCTGCAGTCGTAAATTAGGGGATTATATTGCCTCTCTCAGCATCTCTGCTGGCAGTGAGGCTTGAAGTCTTCCTTCCATCTCAGTTTGGGACAGGTCCAGACATTACCATATCCAAACAAGAGAAATTTTGTTTAGTTCATACTGTGCCAAAATACTTATTGATTGTATATTATTCTTCTGCATTTTGGTGTGCTTTTGAACATTTTCCTTCCAACTGCTGGAAATTGGAGGAAGTATGCTATAGTCCCCAAAAGGCTAATTTGAGCTAGCTCACAAGGCAGAGATCAAGGAAGCTCTGCAGTCTCGAGGACAAAGGAACTGTGAATCCTCTGTGGCAGCCTGTAGTCCATTACTCCTCTGTGAATCCTTAAATAGGGTTTGAACAGGAATGTCACTGACTGCTTGGGCCAGGCAAAGTCTTCGTATGAAAAAGGTACCAGCCTAAGGTTTAGCTGAGCTGTTGAAAAATGTCTCAGATAGCTTGTTCAGTTGGGTAGTGCTCAGTTTCCTACAACTGGCTTCGAGCACTGAGGCCTGGTTCTTTCCTAGCCTATATCTCTGTGGACTATTGGATTCAAAGAGTCCAAACAACCCTTATCCCTAGAGTCAAGTCATGTGTTTCTTCAGGGGTTTTTCATAATTCTGTCTAAGCTGTGGTTAATGTCTAAGTATTGGAAGAAACACAAATAATAATGTTTCATGGAAATTAATGTTCAAATTTTGACACAAATTAAAATATGTAAAAATTAAGCTGAGCTCTCACTGCAGAATCTGAAAATCTAATAATAAGGTTTTATTTTTCTTCTGTGGGTCTTGTTCATAGTTGAAACCAGCCAGCTTGAACAGAAAAAAAAATCCTAGCCAAGGAGGTTTATTAATATACACATTAAAACACTCTAGCTCTGTTCCAACTTCAAAATATTGTGTTAATTTCCTCCCTTTTAAGCTTTTCCATTCTTGCTGATTTTTGCAGAATTCTGTCTTCACTCGTTACAAAATATGATTGCTTGTCTCCACCCAAAGCATGTCATTGCCTGAAACTTTATGGAAACTCCCACAATCATTGATGTCTTTGGGAAACAGCTGACAGTCCTTTCCTTCCACAGAGTCATCTGGCATTTCAGCTGTCATCAGATTTCCTATCTACATCATTGCCGGAACACATGAAGAAGCTGTTTCTTGGGGGTTTAGTGGTCTGTTATAGAGGTCAACCATAGTTTACTCTTCCATCTAGGTTTGGAATTGAATCTCTGTGGGAATTTTGTTTCCTAAGCCATGTCAAATGGCAGAGAAACCAAGACCTAACCCTACAATGCATGAAATAATATATTTTCCTAAAACCCCAACAATGTAAAAATCAAGAAAGGGTGCATACGTGTGACTTATCTTTGTTTGTTTGTTTGAAGTTACAATCCTGTTAAATTAAAATATGAGCAAGCAGCTGAGGTTTGTGAATTCTTAAACACATTCATTCCATGTAACTCGCCAGAATGTAAAGAAGCAGGTTTTTTTTCTGGAAATGATGCTGTTGTAGCAGGATTCCATCTGGGAACATTCTCATCTGCAGGCTAGCCTCTTTAGTGGAGAGTTTCTTCAAAAGGCACAAAGTGGACATGAAGGAAGCAGTATATTTTCTGTGCCAGGACTCCAGCATAATACTACATATCACCTTTGGCAGACTGCTGGCCTTCACTGACCCACATGGGCTATAAATATTTTTATGGCAAAGTCTAGGATGATTTAGAGTTCTAAAAGTGTCTTATATTACATAGAGTTTGGATGAAAATTGCCAACCCCTGTATTTTCATGTGAAAACAGATAAAAGTACCACAAGGACAAACCTCCTGATTGCATGTGTACGAAATTACCAGGAACCAGGAGAAACTTATTCAGAACTTAAATTGTGGCATCATTTGTGGGCAGAATGTCAAGTACATTTCAGTTTGTCAGATCTCCTACAAAATCCTGGGCAAAAGCCAATAGCTAAGGGGATTTGTATTATTAATTTCTAAAATGCCAAAACTTGTTTTCTAGTTGATACTTGCTTTGATGATCTTTGAAAAATAGCATAGATTGAGGCATGTGTTGTTGTTTTTCTTCCAGTATGGCAGAAATTCCAATGTTGTATCACATAGCATTTTTAATGAAGTTAGCATATAGCTGTTCTGCATTTGGTTCTCAGGAAAGCAAGCAATAAAATCAGATCTGGTGAATCAGAGGTATTTAGGCTTTCTCACTCCTTGCTTTGTCTGCAGAACAGTGTTCAGTCCTTGCTCTTCAGTTCCCACCCTTCGGGAAGTGCATTTTGGTCTTCCCTCTGCTGAATTCCCTACTCTGGTCTTTGGTTTCAAAAGGGAGCTTGTCCATTGAATGCTGAGAACGTGTGCAGAAATATGCTTATACAGATGGGCTGTAACTGAGTTGGTGGGCAAATGCTGCTTATTGCTCACCTTTATAGTCTTACATTTGTTCTTGAGCTTGTGCTCCCAGCCCTCTGAAATGTGCCAGTCTTTGCCCCCTTTCTTTAGGACAAATCAGGTTGGCTTTTAAATATGCAAATAGATCTGTGTTGGTGATCAGGGTTGGGATCAGTGAAACGACTTCTTATGTGACAAAGA
Source organism: Sphaerodactylus townsendi (assembly GCF_021028975.2). Taxonomy (NCBI): domain Eukaryota; kingdom Metazoa; phylum Chordata; class Lepidosauria; order Squamata; family Sphaerodactylidae; genus Sphaerodactylus; species Sphaerodactylus townsendi. Next base: position 118,792,958 of record NC_059426.1, read on the forward strand.
CTTTGGTGGGTTTTTGAAATAAAATAAAGCAATGTACTCCTATATTTGGTACACAGAGAGAATGGGTACTTAAGATTTCGGGGACAGAGCCTGAGAAGGACAGGGAGGGACTTCAATGGGGTATAATGCCATAGATCCTGACTTTGAAAGTGGCCATTTTCTCCAGGTGAACTGATCTCTGATGGCTGGAGATCTGTTGTAATTGATGGAGATCTCCAGCTACATCTGGAAGTTGGCAACCCTACATATGTCCCCTCTGAAGGTAAAAGCACCATAGCAGGGCTTATGAGAAAGATCTTTGTAGATGTGGTGACTGCATAGCATCTGGTGCTTGCTGGTCCCTCCCCATCCCCCAACTCTCTTGCCTGCCCATTTCTGTACCCTGCTTTCTCTATATAATGTGTGGATCTTAATGTGTCTCCTTAGTCATACTGAGAGTATGTCTTCAAAATGAGGTATCGTTCCAGGGAAAAGTAGCGAAGCATAATATTTGTATGTGTTCAATTTCAGTGAACATTTTACTTTTTGATATAAGGCATTCTGTAAAGGTAATACAGTTATCCATTACAGATATGTATTGTGTGATGTTGCACCTCCTCCACCTTCTCTCCAAGGGGGGCTTGTGCCAGTTTTCCTACCCCTCCACGAGTGCTGTTCCCCTCGTCCTTGTCCCTGTTCTCTTGGGAGCGGTTTGTACCAGAAAGCCTGCAAAGCCAAACTCCTCCTCCCCTCCGCCTGGTCTCTCCCATTCTTTTCTTCCCTCCCTTCTCCTTTCCTGCCTCCATCCCTGTCTTCCAATCTCCCATTTGGCCATTTGGCATCTATCGAGCTCCCCCAGCTGCTGACTGGGTGCCCAACTGATTGGCCCACCTCCATGTTTAAGGGTTGGGTGTGGCCAAGTCCCCACCCAGAAGATGGGCCTGCTCTCATATCATGGCCACTGTCCTCTGCGTGCCCGAAGGGTCATCACAGTCACAACAGAACAGCCCAACTCCACTCTGCCCATTCATGCAAGAGACAGTGGAGGTTCGTCTGGCAGACAAGGGCAGGACAATCTGCTTCGGTGGTGACTGTGAGGACAGGACTGTCTCTTCCTCCTCCCCATGCCCTTCAGTAGGTTGTCACCATAGGGGGGGCTCTGGGTTTGGGGATGGGTGGTCGTGCATCCCTGAGGCGGTCGTGGCTGCAGTCCGGGATGGGAAAGAGCCCCGTCTCCAGACATATTGCATAATGTTACACAAACTTTTAGAGGATCTGCTATTGAAATGACAAATTGTGAGTGTGGTAGTTTGAAGTGTGACACGCTTTGCCTTCCATTTATAATATGGCAGTTTGACTCAACATTGGATGATGAGCAGCACTTCATACAAGACCAGGGACATTATTTTAAGTCCATCCAGAGTTGACATTGCTTGATTCTGTGCAAAAAGGAAGCCCAAGAGGGATGTATCATGCTGAGTTGGTAGCACTGAAATATCGATTTGAATTTTCTAAAAGTTTATGTTCTATCTTGCACTTCTGTGATGTATGGGAATAGAACAGAATGAGCTAGCTTCCGTGCTAAGCAAGTTAATCAGAATTTATTTTAGAATATGACAAGGTCCATGGAAAATCATGAACAGCTAACTAAAGCAATATAGCTCAAAAAGATCCACAGGATCCAAGTTAATACTTTAAACCCAGGACAATATCTTTTTGGATTTGGATGAAGAGGAGTGAGGGCCAACTTTTCCCCCTTAAAAAATCTAATACTGTCCGGGGGCGGGGGCAGCTCCGTCCCCAGACTGCCCCGACTGCCGTGGCACCCCCCCCAGACTCACTGGGACAGGAGGGGGGGCAGCCGCTCACCATTGCCAGCCTCCCCGGCCGATTACAGGGCGGACAATGTGCCCGCAGGTGCAGGGCCAGCCAGAAGGTTGCAGCTGATGGGGAAGCCCAAACCTCACTACTGCTCTGCACAGCTGCCGACAGCACCAGCTGTGGTGGGTGAGCTGAGCAAGACTCACTAGAAGATCTGGCAGCAAGACTGGGGGTGAGACAACAGGCACCTGAGGAGGCTCACCCCCACTGGGCCGACACAGGAGGAGGCCACGCCTGGCTGGGAAGAGGGGGGCGTGGCCTGGGCTGGTTAAGGGCTGGAGGTGGAGAGGCTGAGAGGAGGCCAGGGGATAAAAGGGCAGAGGGAAAGAGCACAGGGGTGGTTGGCAGTGATTGGGAGAAAGAGGATGTGGAAGTGGGGAACATAGCATATACAGTGAAGAAAGACCAACCGACTGTGAAAGTTTACACCATATCCTTATTCCATGTATTTTGAATGTGCAATGTACTGGTAATTTGTAGTATTTTTTTAAATGTCCTGCAAAGTTTAAACAAAGTATCAAGAATTTTAATGTATAATTACTTTCATGTATAAATATGTAGCTTTTCTTTAAATTTACAGTCAGGTCTTCATTAAATTGCTGTACAGGTAAATTATGCTGGTTTTGTAGATTAAAGTGGCCATGGTACAGGGCTTGATATGGTGCAGTATTCCTTGGATATTTTGTTTTCCAGGTACGATATTCTGACAATGATTGTCCCTGCTCCAACTGCCTTGAATGTATCTCACATTAAATGTATGTGCTTTACCTATGTTAGGAAATTTTCAGTGCTCTGGGAGTTTAGCTGTACACTTCTATTATGGTTAGGAAGTTCCTTCTGGTCCCTTCCTTGGAAATAGCTCCCTTCCTTGGAAATAGCTCGGTACTGACCTTTTTCTGCTCCCATATTTTTGGTGATTTATTAATTTTACTATATTATATTTCTACCCTGCCCATCCCTACTGAAGCTAGGCTCAGGGTGGCTCACAAATTAAAACATAAACATTCTAATACTAAATAACATACTTCTAACAATTATGTATCTATCTCAAGATGGCTATTTCAATAAGCTTAACATCACCCCACAACCCTATTTTATCTCTTTTTTTCCTGTAAAAATTTATGCCGGGTGGGGGGAGGAGATAGAGGATAGTCCTATAAAAATGCCAGCTGGTAATTTAAAATTTTAGGAGGCTGGGTTCAGATGGATGATGTGGACTAATGGGTAGCCTCAAGCAAAAGCCCAGTGGAACATCTCAGTCTTACAGGCTCTGCAAAATTGAGTAAGGTCCCACAGGACCCACACAGGTCCCACACAGTGACAGCCAACAAAGATTTCTGCCAGTCTGGAGCCAGGGCCAAAACCAAAACCTTGAACATAATCCAGAATTCCACTGGTAACCTGTGCAGTTGGTACAGTACAGATGTTACCATGTTTCCCCGAAAATAAGACAGGGTCTTATATTAACTTTTGCTCCAAAAGATGCGTTAGGGCTCATTTTCAGGGAATGTCTTATTTTCCCCCCATGATTTTGTGCCCCCCACATGACCAGATCAGCTGCGCCGGAGAATCTGTAACTAGGGCTTATTTTTGGAGTTGAAGTTGAACTGTGCTGTCCATACTAGTCTAGATATCCACCATCTTCTGAGGACTTCACTGATGTTTAGCAGGCACACCTCTCCATCCTCAAAGGATGATGCATAGAAGACACAACAATGAAAACAAAGTTGTACTTACTTGTAACTGTGGTTCTTTGAGGCACACATCCCTTCCTCCTTTCCCCGCTGTGGACCTCCATTTGCCCTTCTTGATACTCTTCCATGATGAAAAAGAGAATTGAGGGAGGAGCACTCCCCCTACCTCCTTCAAGTGTCCATTTGGGCAGGAAACCAGCCTTCTCTCAGCTCCATATAGGAAAGTGGAGAGTGTGCCAAGAGCGCGAAACTTTCTGGAAGCCTTCTAATCATTTTCTGTAGCCAGCTTGTGCCTTCACAGTCCCATGCATGCCTGCACAGGAGAGCAGCAGTTACAAGGAAGTGCACCAATGTTTTTTTCAAGTTTCTTAAATTTTAGCAGGACATAGACTTTTTAAGTAAAGTAGAGCGGAACACAGCACTGGAAGTGAATTCTTGTTACCACTTGACTAACACAATGGACACGCACGAGGTGACTGGGGCAGAGCATATCGACAAGTTATTTTAGTGTCCTGAAATATCATCTAGAAACCTAACTGTTTCATACGAGCCATTTTACATAATGTTTCATATGAGCCATTTTACATAAAATGGATTACAGTAGGTTCTACTTCAAGTTGGTTGTACTCAGTAAATGTCCTATCACAATTTTAAGGTGGCCAGCAGCTGAACTACTATAAGAGAAGGAAAAGAGCCTGTGTAGTGCAATCCTGTGCAATTATTCCTATGAGATTTCTGTGAGCTTAGACTGGACTAGCTCTGTGTAGGGTTGCACTGTCAGCATCTTGAGTGGTTCAGTACTTTTATAATATAGATGTACTTGTGTAGGATGAGTTTTAAGGTCAGATGTGTACAAAAAAAAAGCTTCCTCCAAGCCAAAACTGTCCTTAGTTAAAAGTTTTCCACCTACCTAATCTGTATAGAATGTTGGTGTCTTTGAACTAAGGGAAATCATGTAGCTGTTATTTAAAACCGCCCTAGACACTGATCCTTTGCCCTTCTTTGCCTTTTAATTGTGTTATGATACTTCACATTTGTTGGGAATAAATCTTCATTCAGAAATCTGTGCCTTTATTCAAATATTTCTAGAGGATAAAGAGAGCATGTTGAAACTAACCCCTCAGCCTTGGGAGTCTGGCAGGATGTGGAAGAGGCAAGGCAATCTGATCCGCCTTGGCCTTTGGGGATGTCTTGCGCATGTCTCTGCAAACAGGTTTGCACAGGCTGCAAATGCACGGGCTGTTAGATGTGAAGCAGTCCCTTTAGGCATGTAGACTTTTTCTGTGTGTGTAGCAGTCCAACGTAGGGGCAGGAGGGTAGGTTTTGAAGGTTAGGCTTGTGTTGGCTGCATTCCTTGTTCATAGAGGAGGAAAGGCAATACCCTCAGGCTATTTCTGGGTGTTGGTGGAATCAGTTTGAAGACATGTAGCTACTTGGGACCAGCACATTTTTGTTTTGTTTTAGTTTTCTCCCCTTGAAGAAGTCTTATTAAATTTTTGTGATTATTTTTAAGTCTTTGGCACAGACTTGCGTTCAGTCTCTGCTCCTCCCAGAAGGTTTTCAGTCGGGAATTGCATAACTTGGTATTTTTCCTCTATAAAGAAGAACTGAATGCACGGGTCAGTTTGCAGTGATGTTAAGCTCTTTTTCTGCCAAATCCCTTGGCGTTGTTTTCCAGTTTATTACAAGTGAAATCGACACTGCTTTGGGTTGCCTTGAGAGGAGCTGATTTTTGCCAGCTCCGGGCAATATGCATCCAAGCACATGGGCAGCTTAAGTGTGAGTCCCAGGACCACAGCTGGATAAGTTTTGGGGGCAGATTATAAAGATAGGGGCAGCCTGAAGAACTTGTCAGTTGCTTAAAGTCTGTCCAGGAAAGTCTGAGGACAGCAGGAGGGAGACAGAGGAACAGTAGAAAAGTCAATCAGTACCTGGAATAACGTCAGAGTTTAGCTGTTGACCATACCTGGGCCTGTTTTAGAGACATGTCTGGCAACAGAAGGAAGGATGAATGGACTGCGTTGTTGGGAACTGGAAGGTGGTACTGCTCCATCTGCCTTCACCGCTGTGCACAGACTAAAAGTCTGCCCATTTGACTCTCAGGTAATCTTTTTGCCTTGTCTTATTGACAGCAGAATATCAGCAAATCAAGATGGTGTTATTTCTGTCACAGGAAATCATGGCTGAACTTTTAGCTAAAGATTGGGGAAAGCATTCACTCCATCCCCTGAATGATAAACGCTCTCTTCCCCGTTAAGGTGAAAAACCACAAACCCGTGAACAAAAGTTCTGCCAGGAGGGCAATTGCAAAACCCTCAGGACTGAAAAGTGACATGTGGGACCATTAGATTTTTAAAATATTAGTGGCTTTATATTTTTATTAATGAAATCTTATACAGGTGATCATATTCATTATTCCCACCAGCCTTGTAATGATTCAAGACAGAAGAAAGCTGCAGTAATCAGCAGTATTCTTTGCCCCTGAAATTTAGTGAATCAGTTGCAGGTGGTTCTCAGAAGGTTGTCTGGGGTCCAATTAATGAGAACAATGAGTCATCTTGGAACAGTCACTGGTTCTCAATTGATCCTGCCTCACAAGGTGTTGTGAGGCAAAATGGAGAGGGCAGAAATTATCTATATATATAAAAAGCTAACCATCCGTTTGTTGGTGAATCCCTAACGCCGAAACGGCTGGACAGATTGCCCCCAAATTTTCACATGACATCCCTCCCTGTTGCGGGCAGGTAATCGGACCTTCAAATCACCAAAAGTCCATACCTGAGCCAGGTAAAACGTCTTTTTCCTGGCACACCAGGCCATGAAGCTGGCTCTGTTTAACTGTCACCCTTAGAATGTTCGTGCAGCCTGTCTGTCTGTGGCCACTGAGGGTTGGTATGAGGGGCTTAGAATGTTTGCATGCGAGGTGGGCAGAGATGAGCAGTGAAAACAGGTAAACTAGGTAATACTGTTAGGTAATACAAGCTTGGAAGTGAAACACACATACACACTCCTTTGCGTGTGAAGAGATGTCAGGTGGGGTTCCCCCCCCCACACATGCAGGTAACTTTCACTCTCTGTGCCTCACCCACTACTACCACACAACACACATACTCTCATCCACATCCAGCTCATCCTCACACACCTCACTCTGCCCTCCCTCACATCCAACCACCACTTACCCACTTACCCACCCATAATCACCACAGCTCTCTTTTACTAAAAGCGAGCTGGAGTTTGCCTTTTTCTTCGAAGAAAATCCACGGGGGGGGGGGGGCAACCAACACTACTGGCTCTGCTTCTTTTGCACGTGGCCCTTTAAAAACCCAGGGAGCTGGCCACGATCTGAGTGCCTCACCACCCTGCCTCTGCTGCCTGACTGGGATAGCCTCCTTGCCCCAGTTCTGCCTTACCCAAGCCAGGACTGTGCGTGTCAACCAGCCTCATGGACAGCGGGATTCGCACTCTGGACAGTTCCATTGTGGAATGGAAAGGGTTACTTTATACTAAAAACCAAGACAGCACCATATAATAATGTGAATGGAAAGGGGAAAGAGGGATTCCATTTGACCACCCCAAAAGAAGAAAAAGAAGAGGAAGAGGAAGAGGAAGAGGAAGAGGAAGAGGAGGAGGAGGAAAAGGAGGAGGAGTTTTGATTTATATCCCCCCTTTCTCTCCTGTAGGAGACTCAAAGGGGCTTACAACCTCCTTGCCCTTCACCCCTCACAACAAACACCCTGTGAGGTGGGTGGGGCTGAGAGAGCTCCGAAAAGCTGTGACTAGCCCAAGGTCACGCAGCTGGTGTGTGTGGGAGTGCACAGGCTAATCCGAATTCCCCAGATAAGCCTCCACAATTCAAGCTGCAGAGCTGGAAATCAAACCCAGTTTCTCCAGATCAGAGTGCACTTGCTCTTAGCCACTATGCCACTGCTGCTCCCAAAAGGCTATGCTGGGGATCATTGGACCTTCATGGACACCAGGGTCTTAGTTGTCTCTGCACTAATGCACAGCACACGGGAAATAAACAAGATGAACTAAAACTTTTAACATGGCAAAGCAAATGTGATATAATAGGCATCACTGAAACCTGGTGGGATGAGTCTGATTATTAGAATGTTATAATTGAGGGGTACAACCTATCTCAGAGAAATAGGCCAACTAAGAAAGGAGGAGTAGCAGCATCACATGTCAGGGATGATTACACCTGTGACCAGGTCCATGACTTAAATCCTAGAAGCCAGATTGAGAGCATTTGGGTGAAAATTAAGTGATCCCATTGTGGGGGCTCTATTACAGATCTCCAAGCCAGACTGAAGAGATGGCTGATGCCTTCCTGGAACAGATGGCCCAAAAGGAGAGAAGTAGTAGTAATGGTAGATTTCAGTTATCCTGGTATTTTTTTTGGAAGTCAAACTCTGCCAAGACCAATAAATTCTTCACTTCCCTTGCAGACAATTTCATGGTCCAGAAGGTAGAAGAGGCAACAAGGGGATCAGCTATTTTAGATCTGCTTCTAACCACCAAGGATGACCTGATTAGTGAAGTGAAAATGGTAGGATCCTTAGGTGGGAGCGACCATGTTCTTCTGGAGTTTGATATACAATGGAAAAGGAATGCCAAGTGTAGTCAAGACATACATTCTGGATTTTAAGAAAGCTGATTTCAGTAAACTTAGGAAACTACTGAGTGTGATTCTGTGGTTAAGAATACTAAAAGAGAAGAGAGTATATGATAGATGGGAGTTCCTTAAAAGTGAGATCTTGAAGGCACAATTTCAAGTAGTTCAAAATTAGGAGGAAAAATGGGAGGTGTCTAAAGAAAATAAAATGGATGTATAAAGAACTTTCTACTGAGCTGAGATTTAAAGGGACATGGAGAAGAAATGGAAAAAGGGGGGAATTACTAACGAGGAATTCAAACAAATAGTCAGGACTTGTAGGGAGAAAATCAGAAAAGCTGAAGCACAGAACAAGCTCAGGCTTGCTAGAGAAATTAAAAACAATAAAAAGGCTCAGGTGCCCCATGATCCTCTGAAGATGCCAGCCACAGATGCAGGTGAAACATCAGGAAAAAATGCTACTGGAACACAGCCATACAGCCTGGAAACCCCACAACACTCCAATAAAAGGCTTTTTTTGGTTATGTCTTTAGTAAAAGGAAGAAAAAGAATATGATAGGGTCACTGCTTTGAGGGATGGCAAAATGCTAACAGGGGACAGAGAAAAGGTAGAACTACTCAATACCTTCTTTGCCTTGGTCTTCTCCCAAAAGGAAAGCAGTGCTCAAAAAGTGGGGAAATGGAACACAAGGCACAGTAGGGGAAATTCAGCACAGAATAAATAAAGAGATAGTACAGGAATACTTACCGGTAGCTACTTCTAATGAATTCAAATCTCCAATGCCAGTTGAATTACATCCCAGGGTATTAAAAGAACTGGCAGAAGTAATCTCAGAACCATTTGCAACTATCTTTGAGAATTCCTGAAGAACAGGAGAAGTCCCAGTAGACTGGAGGAGAGCTAATGTTGTCCCTGTCTTCAAAAAAAGGAACAAAATAGGATCCAAACAATTACTGCCCAGTCAGCCTAACATCAATTCCAGGAAAGTTTCTAGAGCAGATCATAAAACAGACAGTCTGTAAGAAGGAAATGCTGTGATCACTAAAAGTCAACATGGGTTTCTCAAAAACAAGTCATGCCAGACTAATCTTATCTCTTTTTTTGGATAGAGTGACAAGCTTGTTGGATGAAGTGACATTTTGACAGAGTGACAAGCTTGTAGGACGAAGCATACCTTGATAGATGTAACATACCTTTATTTTAGTAAGGTCTTTGATAAGGTGCCCCATGATATTCTTGCAAGCAAGCTGTTAAAATGTGGGCTAGACAAAGATACTATTAGATTGATTTGTAACTGGTTGACTGACCAAGCCCAAAGGGTGCTCACCAATGGTTCATCTTCATCCTGGAGAGAAGTGACTAGTGGTGTGCCACAGGGTTCTGTCCTGGGCCCAATGCTATTCAATATTTTTATCAGTGACTTGGATGATGGAATAGAGGGCATGCCAATCAAATTTGCAGATGACACCAAATTAGGAGGGGTAGTTAGTACCTCAGATGACAGAGACAGAATAGAGAGCTGGGTCAAAACTAACAAAATGAAATTCAGCAGAGTAATATACTAGACTTAGGCAGAAAAAAAAATCACAGATATAAGATGGGTGACACATGGCTTGACAACAATACATGTGAAAGAGCTCTGGGAGTCTTAGACCACAAACCGAACATGAGTCAGCAGTGTGATGCAGCAGCCAAAAAAGCCAATGTGATTTTGGACTGCATCAACAGAAGTATTGTGTCTAAACTGAGGGACATAATAATACCACTCTATTCTACATTGGTCAGACCTCACCTGGAATACTTTGTCCAGTTCTGGGCACCACAATTCAAGAAAGATATTGACAAGCTGGAACGGGTCCAAAGGAGGGTGACTGAAATGGGAAAAGGTCTGGATTCTATGCCCTGTGAGGAGTGACTGAGGGAGCTGGGTGTGTTTAGTTTGCTGAAGAGAAGGTTAAGGGGTGACATGATAGCCATGTTTACATATTTGAAGGGATGTCATGTTGAAGAGGGATTAGGGTTGGAGATTCGGACAGTCCAAATCCGGTTTTACCGACCTGCATCGATTCGACGGATTCGAAGAGCAGGGCCTAATCTGAGCTGTCGAATTCAACAGATCCGAATCCAGCGGATTCGGATTACCAGTCAATTATGCTTTATTTTGGTGTTTTTTTTTCACATTCTCGGCCCGTGGTGGGGACATTTTTAAACATATCAGCACCAAATTTCAGGGTATCATCAGGAGACTGTCCTGATGATACCCTCCAAGTTTGGTGCATTTTGGTTTAGGGGGCCAAAGTTATGGACCCCCAAAAGTGGTGTCCCTATCCCCCATTCCTTCCAATGGGAACTAAGGAGATGAGGGGCTACCCTTGAGGGTCCATAATCTTGCCCCCGAATCAGAACTGCATTCAAACTTCTGAGGGTATCATCAGGACAGTCTCCTGATGATACACTGAAATATTGGTACCGATATACATTCACAAATGCACTCTGCAGCAAGGCACCCCAGAAATTTGCACAAGATTCTTTTGTTCTGGAGTGACTTAGCTGCCTTGCTGTCAATAGGGAATTTCTGAGGGTTGTGGAGTGCACAGTTTTCATGGTAAACCCACAAAACTTTCTTGTGGTCTTCAGGAGAGTCTCTGGATGACACCATCTAGGTTTGGGGAACTTTACTTCAGGGGGAGCGCAGATGGGCCCTCACCCTTTTGGGTCCCATAGACTAAACCCCTGAAGCAAAATTTCAAACCTGATGGTGTCATCCAGAGACTCTCCTGAAGATGTTCCTGAAAGTTTTGTGACCATACCTTTCAGAAAATGTGCACCTCATTAGCTCCTTACCAGAAATTTACTGACATTAATGAGAAGCTAAGTCACTGCAAGAACAAAGAATCTTGGCAATTTCTGGGGGTACTCTGCAGGGGCGATTTTGGAGATGTATTGGCACCAAATTATCAGGGTATCATCAGGTGACTGTCCTGATGTTGCCCACCAAGTTTGCAGTTTGTTCAGGTATGACCCTCAAAAGGTGTAACTATCCCCATTGTTTCCAATGGAGCTGATAGGGATGGGGCTAACCTTTGAGAGTCCATAACTTTGGCTCCCCTGAACCAAACTGCACTGAACTTTGGGGTATCATCAGGACAGTCTCCTGATGTTACCCTGAAAGTTTGGTACTACTAGCTTTAAAATGCTGGTTTATGTGAAATTAATCGCCACCTACTCCAGCAGGCTTCATGTGCAGGAGCCGAAACATGAAACCGGAATTTTAAAGCTAGTGGTACTGAATTTCAGGGTATCATCAGGAGACTGGTCCTTGACGACACCCCCAAGTTTAGTGCAGTTTGTTCAGGGGCCAAAGTTATGGACCCTCAGCCTCTAACTCCCCATTGTTTCCAATGACAGCTAAGGAGATGGCGGCTACCATTTGAGGGTCCATAACTTTGCCCCTAGCAAACTGCACTAGCATAAAGCCATCAGGACAGTCTCCCGATGATACCCCTGACATTTTGGTGCTATGTTCAAAAAATGCCTGCAGGCACCCCTGTGCAAATTTGCCTGTTGTTCTTTTTCTGCAGTGACTTCTGCATGTTAAACAATGTGGAATTTTCTGGTGGGCTGGGGTGCATTTATCACAGGTACAGTCACAAAATGTTCAGGCATCTTCAGGAGAGTCTTTGGATGACACCATCCAGGTTTGGAGGAACTTGCTTATGGGGCAGTGGGAGATGGACCCTACCCATAACATTGAACCCTGAAGCAACGGTCACCAAACCTGGATGGTGTCATGAAGAGACTCTCCTGAAGACACCCTGAAAGTTTTGTATGCTTACCATGAGAATGCACTCCACAGCCCTCCCACAGAAATTTCCTATTGGCTCACAATGGAGCCAACCAGCCACTACAGAGCACAGAATCTGTGTGGAAATTTGTTAAGGGACTGTGAGGGTGCAGTTTTAGAGCTACTGTCACCAAAATTTTGGTATCATAAATATACTGTCCTTTATGCTCCCCAAGTTTGAAGTTTGTTCAGGGTCTAACGTTATGGACTCTGCAAAGTGTAGCCCCATCTCCTGTTAGCTTCCATTGGAAACAATGTATGGGCACCCCTTTGAGTGGTCAATAACTCTGCCCCCCCTGAACCAAACTGCACCAACTTGGGGAGAATCATCAGGACAGTCTCCAGATGATATCCTGAAATTGTGGTGCCGCTAGCTTGCACTGCGTCCCCTGCAGGCCAAAACGTGTAAAAAACACCTAAAAATTCAAAAAAAATAATAAAAGCGGACCTCAATTTCTGGATTTACCCGAATTTTCGGGTATATCCGAATTGGCTATGATTCGGATTCGGGCATACAAATCATTTTATGCCCCAAAATACCCAAATCCGAATTTTACCGAATTTTTTTAGTATTGACCAACCTTAAGAGGGATCAAGCTTGTTTTCTGCTGCTCCAAAGACTAGGAGGAGTACTAGATTAAAGGTACAGGAAAGGAGATTCCACCTAAATGTTAGGAAGTATGTCCTGACATTGAGGGCTGTTTGACAGTGGAATACACTTTCTCGAAGTGTGGTGGAGTCGCCTTCTTTGGAGGTTTTTAAACAGAGGCTGGATAGCCATTTGTCAGGAGTGCTTTGATTGTGTATTCCTGCATGGCAGGGCGTTGGACTTGATAGCCCTTGTGGTCTCTTCCAACTCTGTGATTCTATTTGTGCATATTTTTTGTATGCAGTAGGTCTAATTGCATCAATACTAATATCAGATTGCAATCAAATGTCAAAAACAAACAAACCAATAACCAAACCAAAATTGTCTCACAAGAAAATAGTTCCATGGGAATGATGGGAATTCTGATGGCCTGGTCAATTTTAAGACTGTTGGTTTAACATCATCAAACAATTGATTGGCTATTGCTATGTGTGAATATAAATGGGCAGCTGAAGGAAATAAGTGGGTTGATGTGAATCAGTCAGAGACTCTGGAGTAACATTAGCTCCAAAGTCTATAAAGTGTGCCTTTTCCACTTTGCTTTGGATTGGTTAGCTCAGGCAGAAATATCAGTGAGAAACATCAAAAAGGCCAGCTTTTCTTAGCACACTGGTATCCGTAGAACTAATTGTGAACCTTCAGTTCTGCCAGAAATGTAGCCTTCATGAAGAATCCCAGCTCCAGTAATGCAAGTATAGAAGGGTCTAATGCAGTAGCATTATTTCCATAATTATAGCAGCTGGAAAGGATCTTTTTCTTTTTGTAAAACTATGGTATTACTTGGTTGCACTTAATATCGTATTGGACCTTGCATGTCTCTTTCAAATACTCATAGATATGATTGTACAAAGACTACTAATTCTTTTGAAAGTTGAGAATATCACAGTGTCTTACCCTAAGCCTGAGTGAGGTAATGGGCAACCGTTCAAGCTTGTGTGGCAAGCTGTTATTAATGCCCATAGATCAGATTTTACCTGAGAAGAGCCTCAAGCTGGAGGAAGTTGCTAATCCAATGTCTAGTCTAAGATATGCTTTTTGCAGCAGGTGTCAATCTGGATACAGCTGCTCTCCTTTCAGATGAATGCTGGCCATTGCCACATTTCAACACATGGTGCAACATTGTCATCATCATTATGTCTGGCTTCTCCTCCATATTTCTACAATGAGTTGGCAAATGTCTTCCTGGTCTTCCTGGCTGAGCTTTTAAAGCCTTTACCAGGGGCTAGACCTAGGGCACCAATTACCAGCAGTGCATACAGCTTCATGCTAAGTACATTGACATTTCTGGACAAGGGGAGCAAGTAGCTTAGGTTTCTGAAATGCTCAGTCCATTTTGCCAGATAGAAAAGAAATTGCAGGCCTGGAGATTAATAAAAACATGCCCCCTTCTGAGTAATTGGCTCAGACTAATGAAACGGATTGTGCTACTTTCACCTCATCATTTCTAGCTGTGTTGCTGGAGTGGACTAAAAGCAGTGAGAAAAATGTACTAATAAAGGGAGAGCCATTTTGGAGCCTTCTGTAGTGTTTTGTGTGAGCTCTCCCATCTGTCAATAGGAAGCCTTTAATAAGCATTTTCCTAAATGATGGCATGTGGCATGTGAAATGGGGACTTTTACCCTGTTCTCATAACAAACAGCCACCTCGTATGAGGATTGGGGTTGTGTGTGTTTGTGTGTGTGTGTTTGGTTGCATTCCAGAGTCTTTGTACCTTTGCTGGTTACTGATTGATGGTTCTGTACTATGTTCCCTTTAATTTTGCAATAAACCAACAAGGAGGCTGAGACCACAAGTTTACAGAGAATGACTTATTTACTTAACCAGATTTACAAGGATGACAGAGTCAGATTTAGTAGTTTCAGTGTGGTCCTGGGGAGGGCAGAATATGTGTTTGAGAAAATGTACTATAAAAATAGCTTGCTTATTTTTCCGAATGAAGGCAGTTGTAATTCAGTTTCTAGGACAGCTTACTCCTAGAATCTTTGCTACGTATATTTTTGAAAGGTATGCGCTAAAGCCAACACAATTTATATTAGTGCCTGAAGTCAGGTAGCTTCTGTTACTGATTTTTCCATTGTTTTTTTCCAAAAGCAGGTAGTGGACTGCATATTTTATCTATTTTTATTAAAATATTTATATCCTGTCTTTCCTCATAGTACAAAGTGGCTTACAAATCATAATTAAAAACATAAAAAGTTTAAAAACTTAACTACAGATGATTCCCCTCCCTTCAAAAGATACCCCTAATTTATACCCCATCAAAGGCCCTAGCAAATATAATGGCCTTGAGTTCCTCATATAAATTTATAAAATGTCTTCCTTATTTGGTCAGATAGCCTGTTTCACAAAGTGGGAGTTCATTGTTGATGCCAGGTGGGCTACCTTAAACTGGGGAACAGCCTGTATTTGTCAACCTGAGGACAGTAGATGGCACATGGGGTTATATGGAAAGAGTTGGTCAGACATGAAGGCCCTATTTAAAGAGCTTTAAGGGCCATACCCAGCACCTTAAATTGGACACAGAAACAAACTAGCAGCCAATGTAGCTGTTTCAAGATAGGTGACATATGATCTTGTGGACTAGCCCCTGATAGTAATCTAGCTTCTGCATTCTGAACCAGCTGAGTTTCCAGGTTGTTTTCAACAGAGAGGTAGATTCTGCACAGCACAAATATAACGTCTTTAGCACGTTATAAAAACCATTTTGGGAAGGAACTTCGCACAGCTCTGTCCCCCAAAATGCGTTCAGCCTGTTATACTTCTCTTAACCTGGTTTTTTTTTAAAAAAAAAAAAACGCTAAACAGACGATCTTTCCCCTCCAACCCGGGTTGAAGACAATTCCTGTCTGCTGAGCCAAGCAGGCAGGAAATGCTTTATTTCTCCCACCCAAACCTCTTGCTTTTGTTTCCACCACTGCAAAGCTATGGTGACATAAATGAGAGAAGCTGCAATATGTAGACATTCCTCTCAGTACAAAAAAAGAGGAAAAACAACATGTTAATGGGGTCTCTAAGCAAGCATGAACCACGTACAGCTGATAGAAAAGCACTCTTGGCCATTGAACCAATCTGCTTTTCAAACAACAAGACTAGGTCCATGAATTTTCATGCACAGAACAGATCAAGAAATTTAAGCTACTGTTACCGCCCAGGAAAATAGCAAATAGCAAATCAAATCTGATGACAGCACCCAGATGTCCCAGCCGTTGGAAAACGTGTCAGGACCACCATTGGACAGTTTGAACTTTCTTTTGTTGTGGAACTGAGGCACGGGAGCCTCAGGTCATAACTCAGAGATAACTGGGTGCGGTAGCAGGCCCACCCAGTTCTATGAATGGACCTTCTCCGCTCTCCTTTCAGCACCATTGTAAAGTCTCGCGGGAAGACGCTTGACAGCGGGATTTCGTAGTCCCATTCACAAAAGTTGTAACTGAATCTTTCTTTTGTATTGGTGTTTCTTTATTGGTGTTCGGTGAGGAACCTTCCCCCTTACCTGCCCCCTTTACCTGCCCCTTTGCCCCTTTCGATGTGTGTGTATAAAAGTTCTTGCGCTTGGTTACAAGAGCGTGATTCTCCTGCCCGAGCTGTCACCACCACTTCCAAATAAAATACTTTGCTTTGAAGAAACACCGGCTTCCTGCGCCTCACTACATTGCTTGAGCTGAAATCACTTATGGTTACCCGAGCAGCAGCGGTAACACTACCAAGACAATGACCACATAGCCAGAAAAACCTACAACATCCACTTGATTCTAGCCGTGAAAGCCTCAACAGTACGTCAGCTGAAAGACCTTGTGGTTTCCCTATCTCTGGTAGAAAGAGATCTGAACAAATTTAATGCTGTTACAATACAGCAAAAATTTGTTATAATTGAATAGAGTATGTTCCAAAAAGTGTAACATACAAAATCTTTATTTTCCAAACTCAGGTGATTTCCACATAGGGATAGATGTGTGTAGTTTTCCTGTTGCTGTTGCACCTGTCAATACAAGGTAGTAGCATCGTGACTTCTGCATAGCATCTTTTTCCAGCAGTTTTTCAGTCACACTTTCTTTTCAGCATTGGAAATTGAATAGTGTTAACATTGTCTTAACATTATTACAGTCTGCGCATCAGGTTCTCTGAATTACCAACTTTCGTTTTTCAAAACAAGAGTAAGTCTCTAGACCAGGGGTAGGGAACCTGCGGCTCTCCAGATGTTCAGGAACTACAATTCCCATCAGCCCCTACCAGCATGGCCTATTGGCCATGCTGACAGAGGCTGATGGGAATTGTAGTTCCTGATTATCTGAGAGCCGATTCTACTCTAACCCTTTTGTTGTTGCTGAAGTTAGGCCTTTCCCCTTACATCCCTACAATTACAGGGGCTAACACTTGTTTTTTTTTAATGAAAGCTGGAATTTCAGAGAAGTTGGTGCACAGATTGTCATAATGATCTTCAGTGTCCAATTAAAAAACACAAAATAGAAGGAAAAAGCCACTAGCAAGGGCAGAGGCAGAAAAAATGGTTGTCATGTTGGCAAAATCATGCAAATTTGAACGTTCCTTCCAACATAGTGGCTATCCAAGCTTTGCTGCAATCTTTCCCAGAAAATATATATGCTTCTGACTGGGCTTCTGTGTCTTTGACCTACATCAGAGCCCCCTGAGGCAATTCAGGTTTGACCTTGTCCACCATCCCTTGGTATTTCATGAAATTGGTAGAAGCTGCCTTCTCCTGAGAACTCTTGCTAATCTCTCTCCATCCAATCTACTTTTTGTGCTCCTCATCCAAAGCTTACTGGTGGGTTTTTGAATGAGTAGAGGACAGCATTGCTGCATCATGCACAGTCTTGTCCAACTGAAAGGAAGGAGTGACTGCCTCATCAGTAGGGAGTGCTGTCAGGGATGGCTGCTGTGGCCGTCAACGCCCAGCTGGTGGGTTGTGCGTAGTGCAGTTGTGTGTGAGCTATTGGACATACACATATGCTCCCACTGTGGCTTTTTGCCAGTTCAAACATGTGAATATACATGTTTTCTTGTGTTTAGAAGTTGACAGAATTGGCTCTTGCAGTGGAATGGGCTATGTCCTTTGGCTTTTAGAAATAAAATATTAAATGCAGTGTGGTTTATAAAAATGCCATAAACAACACAGAAGCTGGCACAATGTAAAGTTTGCATTGAAACAAACTTGAGATAGCTACACACTCATGGATTCTTTTGACACTTGGGGCTAATGTAGTCAGTGAATATATCTGCCAATAAAAACTTTCTGTCATGCCATAATGTGGAAATATGTTGAACACACATATATCTTAATCTGAAATGTATCCTGTTCCTTGCCTTTACTTATGTTTCTGTTGGATCGTTTCTCTAATTTCTACCTCCTCAGACACATGCTTTGTAATTTTGATTCTGGGATTAGCATACCAGTGTCCACTGAATCATTTCTAATCTTGTACCCATTTGCCTAGTTCTATTTATGAGGACTGTTGTTATTTTAATATTGGGTTTATTATAGTACTGCTTTGAAGTCTGGATATTAAACTTCTCTCATTTGTGTCAGGTCCTCTGGAAGTCTTCCAAACTGTGTATATCTTATGCACAAATATCTTCCAAGTGTTGACAGCAGCAGCATCAACCATGAACATATTTTTTATATTTTAGACTACTCATGTGGTATATCAAGAAATGGCATCAGCTTTTTACCAGAGATTCTCAAAGGAGCATATAAGTAGTAAAATGCAACTGTGAGCATATATCTTGTGAGCATCCCCTCTGCCTTTGTTCATTGGCCAGTATTTTTGTTACCTACTATTGAGTAAACTTTGCATGCATGGGGCTGGGCATACGTGCATAAATAGTGAGATGGTCCAAATAACTTTAATTCCTATGATACTTATGACCATTAAGAAAATGGTAGTTCTTGAAAGTGGACTCTGCAATATATCTTAAGATTCAAGGAAAAATGGAAATCCGACAGTGATATCAAATTGTTACCCAGGATGGCGTATGATCGAGTCTCTCTCAATACTTAGCGGGGAAATTAGCTCAGGAGCGGGCTGCCCATTAATATTATTGCAAGGAGGCTGGTAGTGAAGAATCTTTTAATACACCAATTTATACAAAGATCAGATCTTGAAAGAAAAGCCACAGAAAGGAATATATTGCAAATTTGACAATCTTTGTTGTAAGGATAAGAGGTTAACAAGCACTTGATTCAATGCAATAAACACACAGAGTTCCTAAGATATAAATAGGTTGGAAAATAGCTTTAGAATAGAAAGGGGTATGGGATATGGAGTTCAGAACCAAACAGCCAGTGTCTAGTTCCAGGGGGCAATGTGTTGGGCAAGTGACAAAGACAGAAAGGTGTCAATGGCAGTGGGCGATTGGCCCTTTGGAGGGTAGGATATTTACAGGGTGAAGAACCACCTCGGGGAGGGAGCATCAGGATAACCTCTGGGAGGTGTCTGGATGGATTGTTTGAGAAACAATAGAGTGCATTGTAAGGTGGTCAGGAGAAGTTAGTTACAGAAGGGAGTATCTGGGTTAAGATAATCAGGAGAGGGAATGTCATTAGGGGTCCTCTTGTGGCTGGAAATGAGTATCCATTCAGCAGGAATATTGTATTGTGTTGAGGACACATCCTTCCTTGGCTGTGGAGCTGAAAATTTGCTGCTATGGCGAGCAAGCTGAGAGAGTGTGAGAACAGAAAGAAAAAAAAAAAAAAATCACAAGGAAGTTCCTTGCCTTAGGTAAGACCTGGCTATTGCCAGAGAATGGACTCCCCATCTCTGCAACGCCAGCATCACCCTTTAGGCTGGCATGAGGGCAGGGATACCTGTAAATAAGCACTCCCCCAGCTATGCCAGGGTGGTATAGTAACAATATCTCAGTTGAACTTCTTTCTAGAATTTCCTAAACTGGCATTGGCGGTCCTACAGCAAGAAAGGTGTATGGTGAAGATAAAGTTCTCCTTGCCTCCCCATCACCATCACCATTGCCTTGTGCAGGTGATGAAGGAGACCCCTTCTGTGTCAAGCAGGTATAACATATATCTGCTTGACCCAGTGTGCCTGAGGTTCTACAAATGCCTAGTAAAGCCCAGCTCTCTCTAGGAGCCTGAAGAGGTCCATAATAGATTTTTGTTAAGTCACTGGAAAAGTGGGCAGATGTGAATAAGAAGCAATTCAACAATGATAAGTGCAGAGTTTTACATATGGGTAACAAAAATAAGAAGCATGCTATCACGAATTGCCAGGACACTCATGCCATCCTGGTACTCCATCCCGGCGTCTGAACCAGCATCAGACCCAATGGTTACCACTTTGTAATCCTGAACTCCACAGTTCAGATGAGACTCATGCAGGGTTACATCTGCCGTGTAATCCTCAGACTGCATTTGACCGTCTCCCTCATAGCATCGGCCAGTAATGTGCTGCTCCATCACTGGCGGATTTGCAAAGAAACCGTAAAAGAAAGAGTGCACAACCCCGGAGTAATTGCGGAACCTGCTGCCACCATATGCTTAATTGCCAGGATCGAGTGAGGAGTTCACTCCTGTGTTTCTGGCATGTGAGTCCTTTCTCACTCAAATACTCCAAACCGCTGAGTTCTCAAAGATTTTATTGTAAAATTAAAACAAAGAAATAAACAAATTTGCAGGGTGGAACCGACAGAAGGTCCTGAACAGATGAGTGAAGCTGTTGTGGCAGAACAAGGAAGAGAGGTGATTCTGCAGATTGGAGCATCCACGACTATTATGAGTTTTGTATATGACAGTCAGTACCTTGAACTGAATGCCTAAACTTATGGGCATCCAGTGGAGAGACTACAGAACAAATGTTCTGCCTTGATCCTTACTATGTGATTTCATTTTAATAGGGACAAAACAAAGCTGTTAAAGACTGTTTGACCTTGTTTGTATTAGTGAAGGAGAACAACAACTATTGTGTCTTGTTAATGGTTGCCACGTGTTCCATGTCTTCAAGGCCATCAAGCTTATTAACCTACAGAACTTCATAACTTATTCTCTTTCCCATCTGACTAACCAGGTTTCATTGATGCAGGGGCTAGATCAAGGTATATACAAATATGTAGGCCGGAAAGCAGAGAAGCAGACAAAGGCATATAGGAGGAATAAACTGACCTAAAGCGCAGCTATCAAGCCACAGCAAGACCAAACATGTGACCTGGCATTATTTATCAACCGAATTAATCTGGTGAAATCAAAAACTTGGCCTCAGCCTCAGATCTTTGTGAATGGAAGATATTTCCATTCATGGAGTGTGACTTCCCCTCCTGCTACAGTTCAAAATCCCCAACCCTATGTGATTCCTTAGGAATAGC
The DNA here is from genome assembly GCF_021028975.2 of Sphaerodactylus townsendi. Lineage (NCBI taxonomy): Eukaryota > Metazoa > Chordata > Lepidosauria > Squamata > Sphaerodactylidae > Sphaerodactylus > Sphaerodactylus townsendi. The sequence goes on from NC_059426.1 coordinate 118,813,952, forward strand.
TTGTGTGGGGGGAGTCAAACGTCTGCAGCAGGAGGAAGGAATTAGCAAAAACTGTCACCTTCATATGCATTCAGAAACTTCATGTGGGGTCCAGCCTAATGGTTAGTTGTCAGAACAGTGAACACACCTTTTTGGACCTGGGAAAGCAATACTGTACCATTCACTGCAATGAACATCAGACTCCTAAATGATAGAATCCCTGGCTTTAACTAATAACATGGAACATTTGCTGCTCCAGTCCAACCATCCAAGTAATTGAAGTAGATGGTGTAGTTTGGTTTTAAGAATAAGTGTACTTCGAGCAAGCAATATAATTTTACCTCAAGATCTCTTCAGAACATGCAAACCTATATTGCAGAACTGTCCAAATTGTACACCATTTTCTAGATGCTAAACTTCAGCAATTGTAGGGTGTGCCAGTTTCAGAAGCTTCTTCAGTATACCCATTTTAGTCTTCACCCTTACACTGCTTCTTCCCTATGTTCAAAATATACTACATGTACTCATCACATCTCATCCTGGTTCCTACATGTCTGCTCTGTCTCTACCACTTGTCTCTTTTGGTAATGCTGTGGGGTGAACATCTCACATTTGGAGAATATGTTGAATTGTGGCTATTTGTAAGGATGTTGCTGATAGGGCATGTCAATTGCCTTCATCCCTCTAGTGCTTGATAATGAACACACTTGTAAATTCTCCTCTAATCTCTCTTTTCCTGGAACTGAAAAAATGCTTTCAGCATTTGTTAGTTTAAGCAGCAATCATTTTTCCTCTTTGCACAACTAACAAAGACTCTTTTTCAGACCAGAGATATGAAGAGTAATGTGAGGCCCCTGAGTAATTTGAAAGGACTGTAGTTGCTTTGCCTTCTGTAGCATCCTATTAAGCTGCTACTGTAGTTGATCCACATTTTCCAGGAAGGAATTGAAATTGTTGAAAATTAGTGTGGGTGTTGAAGGTTGCCTGTCTATCTGTACATTCCAGGTCTTGTCTAGGCTACTACTATGTCTGTCAGGTAATGCTAATACACTTTCCTTCACCATGTCTGTTTGCAGGTCATCTTGACGAATCAGATTACCACGTGGCTGAGCAATGGCCTTGCTGTTCAGGCAGACCCACTGTCTCTGGCTGATGACTTTTCCCTTTCTGAAGGTAAGCAGTCCTTTTTATTACAGTTGAAATTTGACTCTGGGACAAATCTCCACTGCCACTTGCAAGGGTCTTGTTCATGTTTAAGGGGCAGCATAAATGTAAGTATCAGACCTAATATAAAATATAGCTTATGTTCAGGGCACTTTTAAAAATTCTTAAAAGTTGCATTGTGTAAGAGCAGGAGAATATCTATTAGAAGTTTCTACACTGAGGACTCTAAAGGAATGTTCTTGCCACAATTTCTTTGATAGCATATCTAAAAATATTACTGTGCACCTACTGACCCGCTGAATGAGACACTGGTCCCCCACCTCATTGCTCTTAAAAGCAAAAATACTCAACCAACTAACTATGTGGTATAGTAAAACTCACGCATTAACTATAACTATTGACCATTCAGAGGAAAAGTAGAATGAATTTCTTGGGGAAAAAGGAACAATTATGTGGTTCTTGAATCAGTTGTTTTGGTTTCAAATGTATTGTAGCAAAATACAGATGTGAATACTATGTTATGTTGTAGAAACCTGGTGTGAAGCTGGTTTTGTTTAAACATCCGCGTTCTGATAGAGATATGGAAATGATGCACTTGTGATATTTTCTGTGTAATCATGCCTCTTTTATCAGTGCTGGATTTGGTTACTACACTGTCTGTTAGAGCTGTTACCTTTAATGCATGCTTTTTGTAGGACAAGGAAGAAATGAAAATATGGAAGTTAGTGGCACAATTAAAAACAACGTGGTGTGTTTAGTCACTTATCCATGATGCATTCATCTAATGCAACACAAGCAACAGGAAATAATAATTTAAAATGTAATTTTGATAATAATAGTGTAATAAGAGCATTTGTGTAATGCTTTCAAGCATTCAGAGCACTTGACACACTTTGCCCTATTGCAATCGTTACAGTTACCTTGGCTCTTTCAGCACAAGCGGAGCCAAGCCCCAAGGACAACAAAAAAAATACGTCCTGGGGAGACATCGCATAACAGGTGCTGCTGCAATGCAGCAGCCAGCGTGCCAGCGCTACTTAAAGCTGACACAAGCATGCCCCTTTTGAACCTTGCTCCTGGCGGGAGTTTCAAAGGGCACCTTCCCAACCATTGCTGTCAGTTGAGCGGCAGCGGCTAGAAGGTGGCGTTTCCCTCCTGCCTTCCCCAGCCGGCTTACCTGCTCCTGCTGGCTCAGTTGCGTTGTGGAGGCCAGGGGACACATACCCTTGGCCTCTGTCTCCAGCGCCATCACTCTGGCCAGGGGGCATGTCCCCTGGCCTCCACAACGCGACCGAGCCAGCAGAAGCAGATAAGCCGGCTGGGGAAGGCGCCCAACCTGATATTGAGCTCGCGCCTTCCCTTCCCGGGGACCATCTGTGGCGGGAACTCATCCCGAAGTGCATCGGCGTGTTTATGCCGATGCACCCTGCTCAATTACCGTCTGCGATGCAGAAAGGGCCCTTGACTGAAGACCAAAAAGTGGCTTGCTTAAAGGTTGCCCTGGTAGGTTGCTGTAGAAGTGAGATTTGAATCTATAACAGGGATAGGGAACCTGCGGCTCTCCAGATGTTCAGGAACTACAATTCCCATCAGCTTCTGTCAGCATGGCCAATTGGCCATGCTGGTAGGGGCTGATGGGAATTGTAGTTCCTGAACATCTGGAGAGCCGCAGGTTCCCTACCCCTGATCTATAACTATTCCCTCATTAAATATTCCTGAGGAAATTTAGCAAACTAGGGCCCATGTGGACGTGAATGAAAAAATGGTTTGGAAAAGGACCCCACTCATTCCCAAACAGAGAGAAGAAGAGGCAGCTTGCCCACCCAGCAAGCCACCTATTTCCAAGCTTTACACTGTTCTGGGTCCAACTTCCCCCAGGTTGCACAGACCTTGGGTAGGTCTGATGGCACCTTGCCCATATAGGTCTTGGGTGTGTCAGGCGCCATCTCCCTTGGGCCCTTCTCACCACTGAACTGGCTTGGCTCAGGTCAGGGGAGGGCGGCTGTTAGCCCACTGGGAGAAGTTTCAGCAGCTACTATGGCCATTCCGTCTCTGAGCCTGGGACAAAAGGATAACTCCTCTCTTGGACTACAAATGAGTTAAAAAGGAAGCAGACCAGGACAGGTCACATGATGGATTCTCCATGGATTCATTTTGATTTGTTGATTTGTTCATCAATGATGGGAATATGGGGATGAGCACTGAGGGAACCAAGTTTGTAGATGTTACTACATTATTCTTCAGACTGGTGAAAGCAATCAGGGGCCCTTTCCGCACTGTGGAAAGGGAGCCTGCCACCCGACAGGGAATCCTGCCCGGTGGAGGTGAGGAGGCGCGTTCGCACAGGAGCGTGTGAAGCGGCCCCGCAAACTGGCGTGAGGAGAGGCGGCTCCGGATGGAGCCGCCTCTTCCCTGTCCCCCCCACACTCACCTTGTTGGCCTGCGTCGCCCTGCTGGACTACTAAGACCCTCCCACGCTGCCCTCCGACCTCCAGGTGTTGGAGGACAGCAAGGGAGGGTCTCAGCAGTCTGGTAGAGCGACGCAGAATGACAAGGTGAGGGGGGGGGACGAGGAAAACAGCGTGTTCCCAGCGGTGCCGTTTGTACTGCGCTGACGGGAACACACTGTTTTAAAAAACCCTCCCTCCAGGAGGGAGGTTTTTTGGGGTGGCCCGATGCCGCTCTGGGGGAGGTGGAGGGAAGCCAGGTCGGCGCTGCTGCATTTCAGCAGTGCCGTCTGTGCGAACGGCGCTTTAAGGACGGCATTTTTGCCAGAGATTGGAAAGAGTTGCAAAAATATAATTACAAACTGTGTTGATAATATGGCAAATGAAGCTTGTGTAAAGTACGTGTAAAGTTATGAAGTGTAAATGTGTACATGTAAAGTTATGCATTTTGGGGCAAAAACTCCTAAGTCTAAATATGCACCAGAAAGTTTTGAAGTGGTGGTGACTTATCGGCAAAGAGATTTTGGGATAAAGAGCTCAAGGAAAATGTTGACTCAGGGTGCAGCATAGTCTGTATAAGAGATTATTAGGAAGACACTGAAAACAAGACAGTAGTGTAAAAATGCCTTCATGTAAATCTGTGGTGAGATTGCATTTGGAATGTTGTATATACAGATCTGGTTGCCTTATCTCAAAATGGATATTGTAGTACTAGAAAAGGTGCAGAAAAGCGTAACCAAAATTATCAAAGGGTTGGAGCAGCTTCCCTCTGAACAAAGGCCAAGGAGTTTGGATTTGTTTAGTGTAGAGGAAAGATGGTTAAGAAGAAAATGGCGGAGATTTATAAAACAATTCATTATGTAGATAAAGTTTAATTATTTATTTAGAAAAAGTATGTGTCACCTCTCCAAAGACCTCAAGGCAGCTTACAAAGAACAAAATAGCAGAAACAGCAACATAAAAATTACCAGTTCGCCCTGCTGGTTTTCCACTGATATCTGGTGAGCTGTTTTGTGAAGTCAATGTTGGACTTGAGCGATCCTTGAATATGATCCATGATGGCTGTTTTTACATTTTCAAGAAGCACAAACTTCCTGATTCACAGCTTAATCTCTAAAAGACAAACTTCATGTGACATTGGAGTTCTGAGACTGGTATTCCTGCCAAGGCTTTTATACCTAAAAACCATCCTGTTTCAAGCAGCAACCAACAAATTGCCCTGGTGGACAGACAACACAGAGAGGCCTATCTGTCTTATGCGTGGTGGTGTAGTGGTTAAGAGCAGGTGTACTCTAATCTGGAGGAACCAGGTTTGATTTCCCCGCTTTGCCGCTTGAGCTGTGGAGACTTATCTGGGGAATTCAGATTAGCCTGTGCACTCCAACACACGCCAGGTGGGTGAACTTGGGCTAGTCACAGTTCTTCTGAGCTCTCTCAGCCCCACCTACCTCACAGGGTGTTTGTTTGGGGGGCGGGGAAGGAGATTGTCAGGCCCTTTGAATCTCCTTACAGGAGAGAAAGGGGGGATATAAATCCAACTCTTCTTCTCTTGAATACCTGTACCTATCACTACATCCACTGGCAATTAATTTCACAATTACTAATTGAGCAAAAAAGTATTTCCTTTTGTGTGTCCTGAATGTTTTGTGCATCAACTTCATTAGGTGTCCCTGAGTTGTTGTATTCTGGGAGAGGGAGAAAAAGGACTTTCTCCGTTTCATTTCATTGGTCTCTATCATATTCTCACTAAATTGTCTTTTCTCTAATCTGAAAAGTCCCAGACTTTGTAGTAGAGGTGTGCAATCTTATATTGCCGTTATTGTTTTGGCAATATCCAGTAGTATAAAAGGCATGCACAGACTGAATCCAGTCTATTTTTAAAACATATATATGCAAAAATTAGGAGCATATGGAAAAGTAATCTGTTACCTATGGAAAATGTATGTTTGCAAATATAAGTATTATGGAGGTACCTGCTGAGAACTCTGCCAAGCCACATGTATACATGTGATACATACCCTGTTTCCCCTAATATAAGACATTCCTGAAAAATAAGACATAGTAGAGGTTTTGCTGAAGTGCGAAATATAAGGCATCCCCCGAAAGTAAGACATAGCAAAGTTTTTGTTTGGAAGCATGCCCGACAAACAGAACACAGAAAAATAAGACATCTCCTGAAAATAAGACATAGTGCATCTTTGGGAGCAAAAATTAATATAAGACACTGTCTTATATTCAGGGAAACACTGTACATTTGCCACTGTGAAATCTATAAAGTGGCCCTAAGACAGCCACCCAAACCAGATTGTTTGGGTGCCTTCCATTCTACAACATGCTGTTTTTAAACCAAGCTGTCTGATATCTATTCTATGCATAGATTATGTAGCAGCTTCCTAGAAACAAGTTTCATTTGGTTTTGGGGATCAATAACAGGGTTTCTTGGCTAAACAAATCTTCAGAAAACAGCTAGAAATACATGTCTGCTACAGTTTTAAAATCACTTCTCAAACAGTTGCTCCCTTTGAATGATTGCAAGAAAATGTTATAGACCAGGGGTGTCCAACTCTGGTGCTTCAGATGTTCATGGACTACAATTCCCATCATCCCCTGCTGGCATGGCCAATTGTAGGGAAATGTAGTCCATTAACATCTGAAGCACCAGAGTTGGACACCCCTGTTATAGACAGATATGTATTCAATTTTCATAGCCTTCCATGAAGTACAGGTTGTGGGACAATTCATGTAGAGTGATAAATTACCTTTTTTGGGAAAGTCATTGGGATATAGAGGTGTAATATTCAACAAGGGTTCCCTTATGAGGACTGAGGGAATGACACCAATACAATGACTCTTTATAATATAGAAATGGTTCCCTTCTGGTCTAGACAGCACTGCCTGGCAGCTGTGGTGTGATCCTTTCTCTAGGCAGTTGAACAAGGTGAGCTACTTACTTTACTGAATTAAACTAAGCTACTTTTAGAGCAGGCACTGGAACTGGTAAACTGGGAAGAAAATAAATCAAGATAATCTGATTTTCAATCTGCATTAATTATAAAAATGTGGAAACTTGTTTCATGTGCTTCTTTGCTAAAATTTCTGTTCTTATGCATTCTTATCAGCTTAATAATTTTAAAGTTATGTGCCTGAGGATCTTGCATTAGGTAGATTTCTGGGCAAACAAGCTCTGCTGGGGCTTGTACTGCTTGCTTCTGGTAGTGGTACTTCACAAAGCATCACCAGCCAAAAGAAATGTAAGGCTTAATCAAGTCTGCTTTCCTTTTGTAAGCTTAGGAAGATACTGGGCCTTTCCCCACTTACCTTCTGCTGCGCGCTACTCTCCCCAAATAGCGCAGGGTCCCGCGGCACTCCCCACCACAGAGTGACAAGCAGCCGCCCGAGAAGCTTTCGCAGCTTAGCCTCGTAGCGTCATTCCTGAATTGCTCTTCAAAATGAAACGCCTTTTGATGACCCCGTCGTGCGTGGGAAGCCGGTAGCGCTACCAGAAGTAATGGCCAGCCCCGGCTGAGAGTAGCGCACAGCAAAGGGGGAACGACCAAAGTGGGGAAACGGCCACTAAGTCACTTGTGCTGCTTCAAGAATACACTTCGCAAAAGTCTGCAAGAAGGGGAGAAATGCAGCTAGAAGAGAGAACGTGTTTTCTTGCCTCATTTATCTTGCTAGAGAAGGAGCCATCAGGCTGCAGATCAGTGACTGGGAAGCATTGTTGCAATTGTGCATTCATTTCATTACCACTGCAAAGTATAAGGCCAGAGGTCCTATCTCAATGTCTCCTGTTTTTCAGCCTGTCGCAACTCATGTTGCTAGCTCCTGGAGGACACATCGGGGTTAGGGCCTTTTCATCAACTAGTTAGGGTGTCTTGACTTAGTAAAACAATTGTAAAAGTGGCCCTCAAAATTATTTGAATTGTGCATCCTACTAATTCTTGGGAAAGCGCTGAGCACAAAACTCTCAAAATGTGTTTGAGAGTAAGTAGTCCTTTAAACAGACTTCAAGTAAAAAATTCCAGCATGTTAAGAACAGAAATACACTTGAGGGAATAATAACATTTTGACACATGCTGGGTCATTTTTTTTTCATTGTTACTGCCACAAACTATGTTGCAAACTTGTTTGTGCAAGCTCCTTTTGATGGCAGCTGTCGTGTCCTCTGTGCGTCATGGAAGTATGCTCAAAATAAAATGATTCATAATTTGTTAAATATCAAGTTTTACTAGAAAGTTTTTAACAAATCATAAATGATCAGGCATTCTTTGTAGCCACAAATCCACTGGAATTAACTGTGTAAGATTAAATACATTGGGGTGGTAATAAAAGATCTGGTTTTGGTTATCATTTTAAGTAGTCTCAACTGACAACACTCTACTTTTGCTAATGGCTGGGTTATCGGGTTTCATTTTGTTACCACACTATGCAGCCATCCAGTATCTCTTTTCTGTATCCCCTTCAAATAGATTTCTTTGATGCTAGTGAGGATTTATGCTCATGTGTCACATGACAGTTGATGTTGAGAAAAGAGTTTGTCTCATTAACCATAATTGAGATTCTATAGATGTACCAGTATGTAAGAGAGAAGATCACATTTCACACAAGGTTTACATATAGATAATGAAAACTGCATTTAAAAAATCAGAGATTTGTGGCAAGGAGAGAAACTCCCATATTTTAGACTTTAAAAGAAGACAAAGATCTACACTGATCATGGCATAAGTCTCTGTGGTTTCTGTTTTGCAGCACTGAAAACAGGCTGAAATGTAACTTTTGTTCAAACAAGCATTTTCCTTAACATCAACGATTAATGAATATTTGTGATTTCATCCTTCAACAAGGTTGCCTAGATATTGAACACAGGTTATGTTGTCCTGCTGCATGCTTCTTACAACAGTGTTTTTGAGAACAAAAGTGAACTTGAGACTTGATTTCATTAGAATCTATGCTTGTGTGCTATGAAAGCTGATAGTACTAACATCCTGTCTCTCTTCATATGTAGCATATGTAGTCTATTTGTATTTCTCTGTATTAGAAAATGTTCCTTATAAGAAAAAAGAAAAACTGGTTTTCTTTTTATTTTATGAATATTATAGAGTTTCAGAGGATCTTGAATATAGTATCAGCTAATAAAACCTCATGAGGCAGGATTTGCTGTATGTCTCCTATATGTAATTGCCAGATGCTCATTTCACCCTTAATTTTATTCTCCTTTTAAAAAGTTAATTCCACATGTGAACTAAAACACATCTGCAGGATTGTCTGACAGTTGTTTAGTGTTTTCCCCCAAATCCCCATTGATCCTTTCCCTTCTATACTGTTGTCATGATGGTGCCATTGTGGGAGGGGGATCGTGTTCGCTTTTGCAGGTGCAGTTTTATCACTTCTAGCTGTGGCCTTGGAGTTTTGTGGCTGGGAAGAGACTCCAGGCCAGACAATGCGAACTGTCTGCTTCTCATGTGGGGATCTCACACTCATATTATCAAGAGTTTGGTGCGGTTTTCGCCAGAACTCTCTTTCTATGTTCCTGACATGTCTTCAATAAAAGCCTTGAACCAATCAAGTGAATTATTGTCTGAACAGGGAATCTGGCAACTATGCAGTTGAAATTTATACTTTATTTATTAATTGAAATTTATTAATAACCACAGGTATTAGAGTGAGTGGTAATTGATGTAAGTTGCAGAAAGATAGATTAGGTATGTCCTGGGGAGGGGGAGCGGGGAAGGGAGAAGTTATCATAAGAGAAGTTATCTACAGATCCTGCCAAACTACCTTTGTCTGTGTGTGAGTTGGGTGGAATTCAAAGTTTCAAAAAAAGATAGGTAAAGGGTGGATTTTAAATAGAAAATTAGAATAAGTGCATGAACAATGCAAAAGAAAAAGCAGGCAGGAGACCTGCTTACTTACTTATTTTGATTATGTCACTGGTTTAGGTAAGAGGTTGTTTGCTGTAACTAGAGCAGAATGTCATGACCTGTTGAGAGAACTGCAGGCTAAGGGAGTGCCATGCAGAAGGGAATTATGGCATTTTAGCTTTGATGTTACAAAAGCATCTATTGAAATCACAAGGTCTGATTCTGAAAGAAAAGGTTGCTGCCCTCTCACCAGGCAGAGCTGCTGCACAGCACTCTTGCTAAGTTCATACCCTAACGTTTCAGAAGCAGAGATGGATCTAGTCTGAAACTTTAGTGACTGGAAGCACTGAACCCCCACTAATAGCAGATGCTGTCTCCTCCATCCCAATTCCAAAGTCTGTCAGTCATCATTATTTCACTTTTTGCCTGCATTCAACTTCCATCAGCCTACCCATATCTAATGTTTCATTTCAGCCATTCACCAGCAAACCTAAAAGATCACAGGACCTCATTTCAGATAAAATAGAGAACAGAGTTTGGTTTCATCCTTATACTGAGGACAGCTCACTGAAGGTTTCTGCATAGTCAAATTGGTAGAACTGAATTCTAGAGAATGTATCACATACTTCTGATCTCATGCTTCTTTAATTGCAGAATTGAGAGAGGAACCTTCATGCTAAGATATTTCAGCTAATTATTAGACATGCTAATTTAATCATCTGAAATGCCCTGCCTGACTTTGCAAAAAGAAATAATAACAGAAATGTTTAACATTGTGGTATAATAAAATTGCTTTAGGCTCAGAATGTGCAGAAAGGGAGTCCCGAGGAAGATGGAAAATTACATAATTACATACGATAAGAGAAAAAACCTACCACATGTAGACAACGTATAACTAAAGCCAACCAATACAAAAATGATGAAACATGGATAATATTTAATGTGAAAACATATGCTACCTTGAATAAGGGAATACATTATAAAATATAAAGCCGAAAGCAACAGACAAGGTCTGCTCAAGATTAATTGAACACAAATCCAAGATTAGAACCAGAGTTTTGATGCTCCTCTAGTGCAGCATTTTGTCCTCTATGCTTTTAAGAACTGCCCCTTTAAGCATGTGGCTATTCACAGACATCTGATCCAGTTTGAGGCTAAGTTAATAGAAAAGTTCAAATGGTACTCCCCTTTTGGATTAAACAATAAATTGGACTTTACTTGTTTTTTATAATTACACATAGTTTATTAATTATATTTTTGTGTGTTAGCTTTGGTTAACAATGTATTCTTTCTTGTTTTAGTTATTTCAGGATCTGTAGCAAAACATAATAAGATTGGCAGTACGAGCATTCTCCTCTGCTGTTTTCAATTACCTTTTAAAGTCTATATAATGCTTTACTTAGCTTCTTTATTCTTAAATGACTGACAAGATGTAAGATTAGCTAGCAATAATCTGGGAAAACCTTTAAATCTACATTATGTAAGTTTATTATTTTCTACATATTTTAATATGAATATTTATACTTGACTTATTTATTTAAAATCTTAATTGTCTTTTTTTGATATATATATTTATTATGTTTTAAATGGCTATATATCAATTGCATCTATATATAATTGTCCCATTGTATTTGAAAATCTTTGTAGTAATTTTGCACTATTTATTGTTAAGGATCGGAAGATAATTATGCCCATTTTTGGCAAGCTTGTGTATCATTTATTGGAGGACTTCAATGCTGATCAAGCTGCTTTGGGCTGTGAAACAGGTGCCTGTATCAGGAATTCCTGTCTGCAAAATTTGTGCCTTATTACTCCAGATTTTTAAGTCTTCAGACTTCTTTTCATTATTTGTGCACTTTGTGAGACTCAGGTTGATTCCACACAGCAAATGTATAGCAGGTTGCAGTCGTTATAAAGGAATCCATTTTCCTTTTTCCTGTTCACATGCATGCCATGCAGGCAGCAATTGGAGCAGTCTAGGTTGCTTTGGCACCTTGGCACGGAGATACTTCTCTTTTTACTTCCTGCAGCACATGTGTAACTGGGCAGGCATACAGAAATGAACCCCACAGCTATGCTGATCATTCCACAATATGATTGGCTCCACCTGCGTAGCTGTGCATGTGCTACACGCAAGGTAAAAAAGGTAAAAGGACCTCCGTGCAACTGAATGTATTGCTGTGGCAGGTGGATTCTCCCTGACTGTGGATGGTACTGTGGATGGGAGGGAAATAAAGCGCCTCCTGCCTGATCAGTCGCATGGGAGTGGCTCCAACCCGGGATTTTGCAAAAGGATCGCTGGTTTAGCGATTTTCGAAAATTCTGGGTTGAGGGAAATAAAACAGGGCAGACTTGTTTTGGAAGCAGGACCTGCGAAATCCACCCGAACAGTACCTAACTGGTCTCTTTGTTGGTCCTTTTGTCTGGTCTGTTGTGTTTGACATTAAATGTTGTTTTTTATGTATTTATTTATGCACATTAGCATATTTTTTACATTAAATATCCACATTTCATCATCTTTGTAGGTTGGCGTTATAGGTGTGCTGATGCATAGTAGGTTTTCTTTTCTTTTCTTTTATCTTAGAATCTCGCTATACTGTTTGTTTGATTGTTTGAATTACATAATCCTATTCAGGGAATTCTAAAGAAAACAGCAGCAAAGACCGTGCACTACCCATTCCTGGAGACCACCACCCGCCTGAAACTTTTGCTATTTAAAAGTTGATTCTGGCTTTAGACTTGCTATTAATAAATTTAATTTTTAAAATTACTGCATTGTTTACAATTCTTCCTTTAAACTCAGCTGGCAAAATCAACTCCAGATGTTTGGTAGGCAAAAACAAAAAAGCAACAAAGTTTAACCAAAAAAAAACCTTAATGAGGAAAGAAGGATTTAAACTTAAAATAAGAGCAATATAGGAAAAACCTGGCTGAAATTTGATTTAATTTTAACAGGAACACAATAATTAATTTATCTTGTTCATAAGACAGCAAATTTATTAGGTTGTTTTTTTCTTTAAATCCACAGGGGCTTGGCTGGGGAAACCTGAAACTGTTGTTCCATAACCTTTTGCTTTTAAATTAAACAAATGACCTCAGATTTTGGAGCAGCTTTTGACTCTAGGGAAAGTATGCCATTAAGAAAGTGCCAGAAATGCACTTAATTGATACAGACCTTGAAAACTACTTTGAAGGTATTATTTCCCATATATAGATTTCTGAGAAACAACAGAGCCCTTGTTCATGCACTTGCTGGAGGTCAGCACTGATCCAGTATGGTGGCAGAGAAGCTCCAACTCCTGGCCATTCCTTAGCAATCCAGTTCACTTATGAAAGTAGGGTTGCCAACCTCCAGGTGGTAGGTACAGATCTCTTGCTATTACAACTGATCTCCAGGCAATAGAGATCAGTTCATCTGGAGAAAATGGCTGCTATGGAAGCTGGGCTCTATGACATTATACCCCATTGTAGTCCCCCCCATCTCACCTTTCTCAAACTCCAGGCCCCCCCCGCCCATTTCCAGGTGTTTCCCAACCCAGAGCTGGCAGCCCTAGATGAAAGTTCTTGATCTAGCAGACACTCTGCTCATGTGATGATACTCCTCCAAAAAAAGGAGGGGGAGAGAAATCACAGAAATAAGGTCACTACATTATAGTCCATAGATCTGGAAACCTCAACACACACTGGAGATTACTGGCATGGTAGACAAAAGGGGTCCAGGAGCTGTGTGGTGTAGTGGTTAAGTGCTTGCACTGCTACTCACACGGTCAGGAGTTCGAGCCCCCTGCAGGTCAGATATCTTGGCAGCTGGGTTATGGTCAACTCAGCCATCCATCCATTCCTTGGTCAGTAAATGAGTACCTAGCACATAGCTAGGGGGTAAAGAATAGCTGGGGAAAGCAATGGCAAACTACTCCGCAAAAACGGCTTGCCTATGAAATCACTGCTTGCAGTGGTACCCCAGGGTCGGACACGACTGAAGGGGAAACTTTACCTTTAGACAAAAGGGAGGCTGTATGTTTCTACTACTATACACTGTTTCAGCGCTGGACCCCTAGTGGATGTATGAGCTGAACAAAAATGCTGTAGAGTTTTTCTTTTCTTTTAATTTTTTTAATTGAATTTTATTAAAATAAGAAATGAACAGTAAAATAAGAAACAAAATAGATACATATTATAAGAATTCTTAGTAGTCTTTTCCATTACACATATAGATCTGAATCTAACTGTACTCCAAAGTACACATCTATTAAGGAGAAAATAATAGAAAGGAAAAAAGAACAGAAAAAAGAAAGAAAGGAAAAAGGGGAAAGAGAGAAAAGAAAGAGACCAATATGAAAAAGTATAGTAAGAAATAGAGATCAAATTCTAAACCTCATTTCCTTCCTTCCCCTAGTGGATGTATGAGCTAAACAAAAATGCTGTAGAGTTTTGATCAGAATTTCAGCTGTGTATTAGCCAATTTCAGCTGTATTAGCCAATGTCAAAATTCAGCTGAGTTTAATTAACAGATAGTAATCAGTTTGCCCAGGAAATACAGGTCCCTTCCACACATGCAGAATAATGCACTTTCAATCCACTTTCACAATTGTTTGTTTGTGGATTTTGCTATTCTGCACAGCTGCAAAGTGGATTAAAAGTGCATTATTCTGCATGTGTGGAAGGAGCTACAGTGCCTATAGATTTGCTATGTTACATTCTGCAGTTATACTGGGCAGATGTATAAATTGATCTGTTAGCACACAGTTAATCTTAACTGCTGAATCACTGTTTTTTCTTGGTTGATCAGGCTATGGATAACAATTATGAGTAAAATATTTTAATTCCATACAGCACCAGCTTATAGCTAGATACACTGCTGGTAATGTTTTCTTAAGCCACTTCAGAAATTGCATGATCAGGAAGTAGGGTGACCACGTTTCTGTCTGAATATTCCCTGTAGATCTGTCATAAAAAAAACCTGGTTCTGCAACAACAATAAACAAAGAACCATGTCTGAATTTTGAAATCCAGACTTTTAGGAGATTTGCCAACGCTGAACAAATTTTACTGAACTAAGTAATTTATCCAAACCACAAAGAAAGGGCCATTTTTTTTGCATGTTCCTCCCATTGTTAGTTATTAGCAGGATCATTATGTACAAACTGGATCATTTCCCCTTTCCAGTCTGGCTTCTGCCACTACTGTGATGTTATATTCCCTTGGTTGTTGCCCCACCCTTGGTTTGAATCACGGAATCTTTTGCACTGTGTTATAAAATTAAACAATAGAACTAGGCAGGTCAGTGGAAGTTGACAGCAGAAAACTAATATTTCTGTGTTGCAGTGTACTGTCTTAATGAAGGAGAAAACTCTAGAGATTTTTATTTTTTAATTAGGAAAAATGGTATAGATACATTTTGCCTTAGAATTTTATTACAGGGCACTACTAAAGCAGAGCCTAGGAATTTTTAGAATTTTGGCTTTTGTTCAGTCTTGTAAAGGAATTTTTTTCATAAATAAACCTAGATCTGTAAAAATCCAATCCAAAGGGGGGGGGGGCATGATGGGCAGGGAAGGTGCCACTTTGCTGCCTCCAAAGAGACATTTGGTGATGCAGCTGCCAGGAAAACAAAGGAAAACTGTTGCCATTTGGGGCAACATTTTACGCTACTCTTTTTGGGGTGACTGGAAAAGGGGGCATTCCTGGGCTGAAAGGGCACAAGAAGCTAAATTTGGCCCCGGAAAGCCCTCAGTCACTGAACCCATACCATCAAAAAATCTATACCTGCTCACAGGGTGTTTGTTTTGAGGGAAGATGGGAAAGGAGTTTGTAAGCCCCTTTGAGTCTCCTATAGGAGAGAAAGGGGGGCTATAAATCCAACTCTTCTTCTTCTTCTTCTTCTTCTTCTTCTTCCGGGCCAGAAGCTAAAGTTACATCACTGTACACAGTTAGAAACACAAACTCAGACCTTCCCAATATTTTAGCTATATTTGCATTGAAGCAGTCTGTAGATAGTTTCCTGTGCTAGCATTGTTCTAATTTTAAAATCACAACGGCAGCAATTTGCTAATGAATTTCCAGTGTAATTGCATGACATGTATTGTGCTGTAGAAAATGACAGTGTGAAACACTATCAATCTGTTCCAGTCCTGCTGTGTCAGATGGGACAAGAGGAAGCTCAAGTTTTATGCTATTGGAGAAGGGGATACAGAAACCATTTTATGCCAGGAGGAGGGAATACAAAAGACCTCCTTTTAAAAATTAAGCACCCATTGGCACCTTAAAGACTAACTAGCTTAGTGTGCTGTGAGCTTTCACAGGCAAGAGTCCAAAGTCTTTCAAATCAGGTTGCAGATCTTTGGGAGTCCTTCCCAGCTCATCCCGCTGCCTTGATATTCCTCCTGCCAATTGCATCTCCTGGGATTTTGCTATATCTGAATGGGGAGCCTGAGAATTGCCCGACAGTGGTTCTCATGTTTATCTCTTTGTAACTGGCATCTCATTTGGATTGAGTTTCCTGTCATCTGTCAAAACTATCTCGGGCTACTTAAGTTCTTTCAGAAATAACTGCCTCTGTGAAGAACAGCTCACAGTGGAGTAGTCATTTCAGCTTCCTATGGGCGACATGCCAGTTTATAGAATAATGGATCTTTTTTTCCCCTTGGATTGCTGCTCTCTTTGCTCATCTTTATAATTTTTCTTATGCAGATAAGGGAAAGTAAGGATATTTTTACATTGTGCTCAATAGGCATCTGTAATTCATGGCAAGGGAGTGATTTACAAACCTTCTGCCAGTCAATGCAGCCATGAAATAGTCAAGCTTCTGATTTATAGGGCAGTCCAAAGGTTTGTTTCTGGTTAACATACAGAGGTCCGTTAAACAAACTTAAAATTTTGTGAGTTTGCTCACATAGTGAGGCTAAGGTATTATGCTTTTGCGCTACTGCACTTTGATATGGGTCAGGGCTGCAAACCTTCATTTTTAAACTAATCAGTTGAGGATTTAAGTGATGGGTAGAAGCTGATTTAATTCATGAGGGCAAGTTTTATTCTGAAAACTAAAGGCACATTTTGTTCTTTGGGAGCTAATTGATTCTATTATGTTACTGTAAACATGGAATAACAATATATATAAAGTGGCCTTTTAATCATGTATGAGTTTTGGTTCATTAATTTCTAAGTTATCTTACAGTTCCTTAAATATCTCATTAATACACTTATATTGTTTATTGATGTAACTGATTAAAAGGTAAAGATTAGTAAAGTTTTAATCACAGGACAGTGATATTCTAGATATGTTAGTTTCACAAGCAGCGATTCTCAACCAGGGTTCCGTGGTACCTTGGAGTGCCGTGAACATGTCCCAGGGGTACTGCGGCAACGCTACTGGCTTCCCTCACTTTTGTGGTGTCTCCCGCCAACACCAGCAAGGATATGGAGCTGGCCCAGGGGGCAGGGCCTGCTGCAAGGTCAGCAGCCACTTCCCACCTACCCCCAGCTATGAGCTTCCCTTCACCCTGGGAGGGAAAGTGGGGGGTGGCAAGCAGGGGAACTGGGAAGGGAAGGTGGGGGGAGGATGGCAGGGGTACCATGAGATATGAAGAGTGAGGTCAAGAGTCCCATGACATCGAAAAGGTTGGAAAACACTGGTGTATAGTATCATGCTAGCTAACAAAAATGAACACATCGCTCTAGAGACCTACATTGTAGCATTACTGTTGGAGTTGATCCAAATACCTTTTATATTCAACAAGTAGTAAACTATCTCTAGATGTCTTAGGATAAATCTAGTTTCTGAGGCAGTGTATTGTACTGTTGAACAGCTCTTACTGTCAGGAAGTTCTTCCTAATGTTTGGGTGAAATCTATTTTCCTGTACCTTGAATTCATTACTCCTTGTCCTAATCACTGGAACAGCAGAAAACAAGCTTGCTTTCTCTTCAACAGGGCATCCCTTCAAATATTTAAACATGGCTATCATGTCAACCTGTAACCTTGTCTTCTCCAGACTAAAGGTACCTAGCTCCCCAAACTGTTCCTCATAGGGAATGGAATCCAGACCTTGGAAGTAAGGTCTGCATTATGTGACTGCATTACTGGCTGCGGTCACATCTAGTGTGGGATAAAACAGTTTGACATACATTGTAGAAAGGTGCAGTCCGTGCTCTGCAGCCAGCCATATCCTTCACATAGCACAGCAAAAATGGATATGGCACGCATCTTATCTGCAGAGTCTCAGTGGCTATAAATGAAGTAATTAAATAAATAGCTTTCCTTTTGTACTTTGATAGTTCTATAATGTAGAGCTAATTTATTGCAATGTCAATCCTTGAAGGTAGTTGTTCACTAGTTTATGTTTAAGTGTAACCTTTAAAACAGCAAATACAATTGCTGTACCTGTGCTGCAGTTTTTGACACGAGTTATGTATAAATCATGTGTGTCTTTAAGCACCTGGATAGACATGTCTAGGAGCCCTGACTTCTGCAGTGCTCCCAATCATATGCATTTTAAGAACTGAATCTGGACACATTCAACCTATTTACCCATCCGCCCTGAACCCCCAGTCTCAAACCCCAACTTCTTCTTTGACAACTAAGGATCAGATCTGTTAGAAAAACCTTAGTAATTCATAGCCATTGCATCAGTTACTTACTGGGCTCCTAATTATATTAAGAAAGAGTCAAACAATGCCAGTATTTTCTGGGGAGCAAACGTGATAGCATGACAAAAGCAGGACAAAGATGGACAAGACAGCAAAAAAAATTAAAACAATGTTATGAAAGCAAGATTCGAATCCAGTAGTACTTTAGAGACCAACAAGATTTCCGGAATATAATATTTTAAGAGTCAGAGTTTCCTCAAAGCCAGGAAATCTTGTTGGTGCTACTGGACTCCGATCTTGTTCTTCTACTTCAGACCAGTGTGGCTACCTCCCTGAAACTTGGTATAAAAAAAAGAATCAGAATTTATATTACATTAACAAATAAAAATCAGAACTCTAAAAAATAGCAAAGGGAATTCAGAAGTAATAAAATTACATTGAGTGGTATCAGAACAAAAGGACTTTGGAGACTCAGTAAGCTCTGTGTGCTGTTTTGGAACCAGACAGGATGCAAAGTTCACTGTATGCAAAATCATTTTGTACGAGCTGTAGCAAGATGGAGTCAGATGCCTGTTGTCTCAGAACAAAGAAGCCAGCCAGAAAGCACAGGCATTCAACCCATACTTGGCTAATCTTAACATAAATACACATTTTCTTTGAACTAACCTCTGCAAGATCTTCTGAAAACACAATTTGAATGCTGAAACCTCCTCCCTTTAAGTAGGGTTTAAAAGTTCTTAGTAGGGGAAAAAATGGAAAGCAGGCCAACAGTGAATTAGACGAAAGTATACAAACAAGGTAACTTTGAATCAGGCATGCGAGAAATGTCTGAGTTATTAATGGTATAATCCTAAAGCCATTCTGAAATGGTTTAGAGTTTCAGCTGACTCCTTATGCTGATGGAATGGGGAGCACAACACCACGCCAGTTTAAAACTGGTGCAGCTGTATTGGCACAGGGACCAGTGCTGGGCTGTGTTGGGGTGGAGCTGAACTTTGCCTCCAAAGCCCTCGCAGCCCAGGTTCCACTCCAAACACTGGTGTAACATGCTGCCAAAAGTAGTGGCTTAAGGACTCCTGTGGAACTTGGAGCAGAAGAGCAAGTACCCTGAATTGCATAGTACTACAACCTGCACAGTTTAGAATATCTATTGGGTTAACAGTTTCTGTATCTCATCCATTTTCAATGTAGAATAAAATTAAATAGAGCAAATTAATATCCTGGCTAAAAGGTATCTTCCATGTAAATGTTATACATATGGGAAAAAAATCAGTCACTTTGAAATTTTATCTTGCACTCAACATTTGGCACGTCTATATCCCAACCCTGACTACAGCTTTTAGAGTCTACCACATGTTTACACTGGAAATTTCTCCATACATATATAGAGTTTGTTCTCTTATGAAATCATGTCTCAGGGGAAGGATAATTTAAAGACATTTCCATTTGTTATGTCTGAGTTGAACTAGGCTGCTAAGGCTTGTTAATGCTGGATAAACTCAAGCCCTGGAATTGCCTTCCACAGTGGACTGTACAATCCTTACAAATTGCATTCTGATATGAACATCACCACAATAGCCCAGGAAGCTCCAGTAAGGCAGGCTCCTCTTCCTCCCTTCTGTAAGAGGAAGGGGTACTAGGTGGAATGTTAACAGTCTTGAACTTTCTACTGCTTTGTGAATACACACTAAGAGCTACTTCTGCATGTAATAAGAAGTGACACCTGGCAGCAGCTTCTCAATGCACACTGGGGCTGATTCCGCATGGCAAGGTTCCCATGACTTCAAAGAGAATTGGCTGGGGAGTTTCAGGGCATGTTTGACATTATTACCCATCAGCTGGCTTTTTGCTTGAGTTCAGGGGGGGGGGATGTTTTGCAGGTTCTCTTACGCATGCATTCTGTCATTGTAAATATAATCTTTAATTTTTATCTTTAATCTTATCAATCTATTGATAGATTTATATAGAGACATAAAAAGGCGAACTGTTAGAAAAAAATATGGCATCTCTACACTTTGCCCGAACACTGATTGTCTTTTATGGCAGGAAGTGAGAGGGGAGTGATGGCTATGTTCAGACTGCAAAATCACAAATGGACAATGTGAACTGCCATTTGCTAAGTTCCCCAGGTTCACAATTGTCCATCTCCTGATGTGCTGTAAACCCAAGTGTCAAGTCCGACAGGAACAGGGAGACCATGGGCAATAGAAATGATATGGCAGGACAAGGAACGGGAAGTAGTTGGCAACAGGGAGAAAGGTGAGGTGGAAGCTTGCAAAGCAGTGTGCGGGGAGTGGGGGGGTAAGACAAGGCGGGCTGGCGGTGGGCAGAGGGAAGAGGTTCAGGGCAAAGTGGTGTCCACTGGCAAATCTGTCCCACCCTGGCAGTGAAGCAAAATTAAAATTGGGCTTTAAGTAGATTTGCTTGCCATGAAGAGAGTAGAAAGTGAAAGCAAGGCTAGAGGAAATACATCCGTACAAGAAATCTTGTTGCAGCGGATATTTGAGCGAACACCAAATACGTAATTGGCCTGGGAGACACATGTGCATCTTTTCCTTATTATCATTTGCATTTCTGTAGGAATGTCATTGTATGGGTAATAGTAATAAATCTCATGTTTATTGGAAATTTACGCATGAATCTACGTGGAATCTGGGAAGAAATTATTTTCAAAAGATCACGGAACTAAAGAGCAACTGAAATACATAAAAATGAAGATTTCTCCTATAGAAATTAAAATTGAATCCTAATAACATTTTAAAGATAATTTCAAAGTCATATTCTGTAATTGCACAATTGCCTGCACATTCTGCTTGAATTTTCTGAGTTTCAGTTTATATGGCTTTGGAAGCAGATTTATAATAGTCTATTGATAAAATGACAAATGTTATGTTCTTTGCTCCAGATATTACTGAAGTAATAAACATTCCTCACATTGTTTTTCTAAGGTCTAAATTATTCTTCAGTATGGAGAGGGGACCATTAATTTTCAATTTCATAGACATTGCTATCAGCCAGGCAAATACCTTAGTCCTACTCCTATATTTCATAACTTCAGCAAAGAGATTTGGGCAAGGTAGGAATGCCAGATCAGGATTAAACTGTCTCTTTTAAAATCAATTTGTGCTGACCTCAGCAACAGAGCTTGTATTATGTACCAAATTGCTATTACAGTAAGCTGCTTCAAATACCCTATTTATTCTCTGCAATAGGCCAGCACTCTGCTAAAATTACATTTCTCATTTCACTTATTTTCTTCCCACTGCAGTTTAAATATAAATACTATTTTATTATCTTTTATTCCAGCATTAATGAAACAGTAAAACGTAAATAACCTCATTGGCTTTGTATTTTCAAATTCTGTCAATAAAGCCAACACACCATTATTAGCAAATAAATATAGGGTATACATTGGCAAATTGCTAAACAGATATTTTAATGATGCCCTTCACATATTCTTTTATTTTCGATGTACCTGAGTCCAATTAACTCTTTGTCTGAGCTTTGCCAGTGGATGCTGCAGTCCAGCAATGCTAAATTTCATGTGCCTTTCATTGCTGGTATCATTATGACAGGCAGTTCAGAGTTGAAGCAGTCAGCAGCAAAGACTTAAGTGGGCTTCCCTCTTTGGAAGAGGGAGCAGCTGTGGAACTATTTCTGTTGATAAACCCCTCCTACTGCAAACCCTTCCTTTCTCCCCTTGACTTCTTTAGGGTCTGCTGATTCCAGGAAGAACATTTTGAGAGGCTCAGTGGGCTGGGGAAGCAGGAGAGTTCCACCCTGAGAACCTTGCTGTATTAGTGGATCTCATTGGATACAATTCAGCGTATGATACTTAGGCTCTTGGTACTCCAGATCCTTTCACCATTTGTCCCATGAACTCTTAGACATGTGGACATCCTAGTTTTGTTTGCAGAACTTTATTTGAATATATGGTCGCTAAATTGTTAAAGGAACACTAATAGGGAACTATCTAACATCTGTTTTTCAACTTCCATAGTTTTTGAATCCATGTTTTTTTTTGCATCTCGATGTTAGTGTATTGTAGAAGAACAATATATGCAATAACTGTAGTAATTTTCAGACTTCTGAAAAGAGCATGCAGTTTGTTAACTGTATGCAGATTAATTAATGAAGCTGTGTATATGTACACACAGATAAACACACACAGGTTGTTGGTGACTACTTCTAGAGCCATCTGTACTAGTCATAGTGCTGGTACACCCCCAGTGGGGGTAGGAGATCCTCTGCTTTGGGTCACCTCTCCCTGGTGCCATCCAGCTGGCCATTGGGGGAGGGGGGTGGATCTTACTGGCTTAAAATGGTGCCTAGGGCTCAACTTTGCTGTCATGACAACATCACTTCCTGAAATGATATCATCATGTTGTCAACATTGTGAAAGACACTCAGGTATTTGGGCAAAATTCTACAGCAAAAACAATACTTTTATTTTTGTCCCACTGTCTTCTCTGGTCAAACAGTTCTGAAGTTTTATTTGTGTGCCATTTTCTCAGTCACTAGGGATTCCACATTGATCAAATAAAACAAAAAGCAATTAAAGTAACCAACAATGAACATTAAATCATTAAAATAATTGCAACATTAGTCACAGCATAAAAGAAAATTGTAATATTACAACAGCAGCAAAAATAGCCTTAAAATTATAAAAACATGTAAGCAAACAATAGTGAGTGTGTAGCGGAAGGTGGCTAGAATTGACCGGAAGACTCATATGCTTATGCCTCTGCAATGAATCACTTAATAGCCTTGCTATGGGTTTGTTTTCAAACACTAAGGCTGAGGCCTAGAAGAAAAGCTAACCATAAATATGTACAGTCTTTTCCTGAAATACAGAATAACTGCAGTGGCCTGCTTCTCCACATTTAACAGTTCAGGGTTATCTTTCCCTTTTCTTTTTGAATGAACTCTTTCAATGTCTTAAAATTCTGCCACTAAGTTTACACATCTCAGACTGTACACTATCCTATGTAGCTAGGGGACAACTGGGATGATAAACTGGCCCAGGAACAAGACTTTCAGAGATCTGAACCAATTTAGCAGTGGTCACTCAGCTCACACACTGTCAGCAGTATTAATGATAGGAATTGGCTCACTTATTTGCCTTCAGGGGCACTGCAGGAGGAGCCAATTGATACTGAATAGGGTTGTCTTATCCAATGAGCAATGCTGGGAGGGGCCCAACCCCCCACAGCCCCAGCCCCAAAGGATAGGGAAAGAATAAGAGCAGACTGTCATTGCCACTTGCACATGCTGTATTGAGGGCTCAGGCAGCCACTAAATTGGGGAAAATCAGTTTATCAGTTAAATCCAACTCTTCTTCTAAACAAAGCCATGAATTCATCATAAATTTCAGTGTCCTTGAAACTAAATCCCACTTCCATTCCCGATCAGCAGCAGTCTTGTATGCATCCCCTCCCAAAGGTATCTGTATATTTTTCTTCTGCCCCATAGGACAGGACAACATCAATGCACCAATCTATAAATCACTTAATCCTATCATTACATTGCTAACAACAAACGTCATCGATAATGTATTGTCGAAGGCTTTCATGTCCAGATTCAACTGGTTGTGGTGGGTTTTCCGGGCTATGTGGCTGTGGTCTGGTGGATCTTGTCCCACCACAACCAGTCATCCATAATGTTACCAGTTACATTAGCAAAAATATCCATTAATGAAACAATATACTGAAATCTGCCGTATTTCAAGCTAGACCTAATAAATTACAGTTCTCTCTCTCTCTCTCTCTCTCTCTCTCTCTTTATCTATCTATCTGGGAACCGCCCACCCCTGAAGGGCTCTGGGCGGTGTACAGTAAATATAGATACAATAATACAAATACAGCAATACATAATACATTAAAATTCACTCAATCTAGTAAAACAGCCATGAAGGAATTAGAAAAAAAATTAGTGTCAGGATGCATTACTAGCAAGATCAAGTTAATCATGCCATAGCATTCCCTATGGGTGTAAAAGTTGGACATTGAAGAAAATGGATGGTCGATTCCTTTGAAATGTGGTGTTGGAGGAGATTTTAATGGATACTGTGAACAGATCAGTGGATTCTAGATTAAATCAAGCCTGAATTATTCTTAGAAGATAAAATGACTCAACTGACGCTATTGTGCTTTGGTCACGTTATGAGAAGACAGGAGCCACTGGCAAAGACAATAATGCAAGAAAAAGTTGAAGGCAGCAAGAAAAAAGATGGATTGGCTCTTTAAAGACATGAGTTAGATTGACTCTGTTAAGGAAGACATGGACATCAGTTTCCATGATCAGAGCAAGGCTGTTAACAATAGGACATTTTAGAGGGCCTTGATTCATAGGGTCACTATGAGCTGAAATTGACTTGATGGCACTTAACATATGCACACTTTGGTTCAATATTTCAGCTTCCTTCAATATTTGAGACCTTCACTGTTGCGAACTAAAACTTTTGAGCTAGTTAGAACAAGTCAAAGATAAAGATCATTTTCACCCTTCATATGTGTAATATTTTTATTTTAATAATCATATGTGGCCTCCATCATCTGCACTAAAACACCTGGTTATCTGAACTGCTCAGTGTTACCTCTTTGTCTGATGTGCCTTACATTACTATGGACAAATATGCCTGTAAATAAACAGGAAGATAAAACTGTTGCATGTGAAAGAAACTTAGCAGGACTTTGTTACTGGTTTTATCCTTTTCATTTTTGGAACTGATTATAGGCTGATTAAAGAAGCATCCTCCCTTCAATTGCTTTTTTTTTAAACTGAAGCCATGATGCAGCCATTGTCAAGGATATTTAACTCTATTGATATTCTAGGGGAGAGTGTTTAAATCTCCCATGGAATTCTCTGGGGATTTTAAAGTGTGAAATTATGGCTGGGCTGTATGTGCCATTGATCATTTGTTCCTTAAGTACTCCTGTACATATTCAGTGCATACTCTGAGCCAACATACACTGAATAATTGTGTGGCAATTAAGCTGGTCTGAAGAATGAGTGGGTGTTCAATTCCCATCATTTGTCTAGATCCTCTCTTGTCACAACTACTCACAAAAAAAGAAATTGGCAATAATTCAGCCATTCCATATTTGCAGGAAAGTGTCTGCTGCTAATGAAACAACAAAGTAGGTTTTGTTTTTTGTATGTGTGTGTGTGTGTGTGTGTGTGTGTGTGTGTGTGTGTGTGAGAGAGAGAGAGAGAGAGAGAGAGAGAGAGAGACCTTGAATGGCAGGACATATTTTCTAAGCACTGGAGTTTGAGCTTTCACAATTGACCAGAGTTCCAGATTATACATCAGAACAGAATGCTTTTATAGTCTTAGAAAATCCAGTCTCATTGTTGATTAGGCAGCATTTTGACTTTCTACTGTTAAGATACAACATGTTTCTTTCTAATGGAACATGTTACTGATGTGCCTGGAAGTCGCAGTGAGGTATCACTGGGAGTTAAAATGACACAAACTCTGCTATTCCTGCAGCTCTGCCTCCCCTCCCCTCCCCTCCCCTCCCCTCCCCTCCCTTTTCCTTTCCTTTTCTTTTGCAATAATACACAGCACTGTGGCTTAGAGGTCATTTGTTTCCCACAGCTTTGCAGAGCACTGTAGCAAGCAGGGGGACAATGACCTTTCAGAAAGGGCTATGTGAGACCTTCTTTCATCTTAAATAAGCCCCTTCTCTAGCGCTGGAGAGCTAGTGTGTGTGTTCGTGCATGCAGAGTTGGATATATATGTTAATATCCCATTGCTTATAGTTCAGTATGAAGCCCCTTCCAGCTTCTGCTGAAAGACTGCATCTTGGGTATTTATTTTGTGGCTAGGTTTTGCCATGTTTCTGCTTATTGTATGTTTCTGGGTTCAGTCTGAGCACATCAGGAAGTATCCTTATGTCTTTAACAGGCTGTTAGAGCTTCAAAACTATCTGGTTGGCATAAAAAGAAGAAAATGTTTAAGAGTGGAAACAGGTCTTAGCGATTCTGTGCCAAGCACTTCACTCTGATTTACGGCACAGCAATATCAAGCATATCAGAAGGAAAGGACTTTACAAAGCATTGCACTTGTTTGAAACCCAGCCTAGGAGGTTCAAAATATAAAATATTAAGACATTTGGGTTAGATCCACCACAAAAATTCCATGTACTAGAGTTGTTGCAAAAGTGGAAATAAAAAAAAAAGCAGAAGAGGACAGACAGGCTGTGGTAACCTCTTACACTAAGGCCGTTTCCGCACGGTCCCCGAGGCGCCCCCACGCCGGCAAGAATTCTGCCGGCGTGGGGGCGGAGGCCGTTCGCACGCAAGCGTGCGTGTGGCCTCAGGGGAGGCCGGCGGAGGACAGGCGGCTCCGCATGGAGCAGCCTCTGCCCCCTTCCCCGTCCCACTCACCTTGTCCCCGTCGTCGGCCTGCTGGCCTCTGAAGCCCCGCCCACGCTGCCCTCCGACCTCCAGGGGTCGGAGGACAGTGAGGGAGGGGCTGCAGAGGCCAGCAGGCCGACGACGGGGACAAGGTAAGTGGGACGGGGAAGGGAAACAGCGTGTTCCCGGCGGTGCTGTTCGCACCGTGCCGCCGGGAACACGCTGTTGCGGCAAAAACACCCCTTTAAAGGGTTGTTGTTTAGGGCGGCCTGACGCCGCCCTGGGGGAGGGGGAGCGCAGTCAGGTCGGCACTGCTGCATTGCAGCAGCGCCGCCTGTGCGAATGGCTCCCTGGGGACGGCGTTTATCCCGTCCCCAGGGCGCCATAAAAAGGCCGTGCGGAAACGGCCCTAGTCAAACTTACCTCCCAACGTGTGTTTTTGCTTGTTCAAGATCTTATACAACTAGTTTCTTGGAACTGTAAAATATAGGGAGGAAAATGTTGTGCAAGATTTTACCTAAGTAGAGCTGTGTTAAGCCCATTTATGTTTCTGCTTGCACTTGGCTGGATCCAAGACATCATTTGTGCAGTCAGTGGAAAATAAGTAGTATCCTTATGAAATCAGTGAATAAAATTTATTTCAATTGTGTAGATTGTTAATGAAGGGAAGTTTCATCAATCCCCCGCCCCAATATATGTCCCTTGGGCTCCCTCCCTGCAGCTGGATTTACCTGTGGGACTTGGAGATGAACTTGGCAAGAACAGTGTAAAAATGGCAGCAGAGAAGATTGCCTGGGGAGCACCAGTGATTACAAAAAAAGTAAAGAAACACCTCTGTCAATTTTTTTCCTGTGGATCACCCCATTCCTTTATTAATTCTGCAAGATAAATGCAGAGTTCACAGCTCTTTGTATGCTTCACAACATAGGCCCTTTCCGCACAGCGGAAAGGGCACTGCTCCACCGGCAGAAAATATACTGGTGGAGGGGGAAGGGGCCGTTCGCACAGGAGCGTGCGTCCCCCCCCACTCACCTCGTCCTCCAGCGTTGGTCTGGAGGGCTGCAGGGACCCGCCCATGCTGCCTTCCGACCTCCAGGGGTTGGAGGGGAGCGTGGGCGGGTCTCAGCAACCCTCCAGACCGACACTGGAGGACGAGGTGAGTTGGGGGGGAACGGGAAAGCGGTGCCTTCGGCACGGTGTGAAGGCAGCGCTTTCCAAAAACCTCCCTCGGGAAGGGAGGTGGAAAGCAGCACCTTCACGCCGCTTGGGGCCACACAGGACAGCGCTGCTGCGTTGCAGCAGTGCATCCTGTGCGAACAGCTGCCCAGGGATGGCATTTTTGCCGTCCCTGGGCCGCTGTAAATGGCCTGTGCAGAAAGGGCCATATAGTCCTACCCTGAATTGTGGCTCTAGATCCTGTGAAAGCTTGAAAACACAGAACAGTTCTGACTGGAAGTGGCTTCCTAGGATCTCAAGTAGAAATCTCGGTTCTTTTACGTATCTTTTAAGAAATGTGGACCTTCTGCATATAAACACAATTTAATTCTGTTCTTTATGAGTTATGAGACGCAAATCTCAGTGGGATGGTGTTTAATTGGAGAATACCGTATTCTAGGCAAATATATCTGGAAATGTCAGAAAGTCTGGGCTTATCTGAAGTGATACATAAAAGACTTTGTGTGTGTCAAGTGTTGCCAAGTCACTTCTGACACATGACAACCCTATGAATCAATGTTCTCCAAAATGTCTTAGTGTTAACAGCCTTGTTCAGTTCTTGCAAATTGAGGGCCATGGCGATTAAGAGTTAACAAACTGAAACTGAATTTTGACAAAACAGAGATAATACTTTTGGGAAGGCTGAAGTCTTGGAGAACATATGCTTTCCAACTTCATTGGGATTTGCCTGATCTTTGTTGTCTCAGTTAAGAGCTTAGGGATTGTACTGAATTCAGTGTTGCTGCTGGAGAAGCGAGTTAATGTAGTTATGTTTGCTCTAACCTCAGCCGCTGAAGGTGCCCCCCCCCCTTAGCTCTTAACACCTGAGTCCTTCTACCTAATAGGACTCGCCACTCCCTCCCTCTTAGGGGAGGATTTAAAATTAGGGTATTTGGACGCCTCTTATTATTCTACTGCTGTTTTTTAAAGGTTTTAACCATATTTATTTGTACTGAGATTCATGTTGTACACCGCCCAGAGCCCCTTGGGATGGGGCGGTATAAAAGTTTAAATAATAAATAAATAAATAAATAAAACTGACTTGACAGATGTTCCCCTAGTTTAACTCAGTAAATGTGGTCACCTGGATTCATGCCACAGTGATATTGAAACTAGGCTGTTGTAATGCACTGAAGTCAATTGGAAGACTCTAGTTCAGACCTGGGCATTATACGGCCTGCGGGCCACATCCGGCCCGCTGGATGACCCTGACTGGCCCCCCTGCCGTGCTGGGGAGCGAGGCGTCTTTGAAAGCCCCGCAGAAGCCGGTTGCCTTGGCTGCCAGCTTCTGCGGGGCTTTCAAAAGCGCCTCGCCCCCCTGCCTTTTGACCCGGCCCTCCACAATATTTTCTGTTTCTTATGCGGCCCCATGGAAAAAATAATTGCCCACCCCTGCTCTAGTTAGTAAAGAATGCCACTGTTCAGCTGTTTTCAGGAACTATGTGGAACATGCATTTGACATCCATCTGTAGTCACTTCCTTGTCTGCCCCAGTGATGTAAGTATAGATTTTTTATGGGGGAATTCAGGGGGCAGGGCTATGCTCCCACCTGCCCCGGGGGTGTGGCCACGCTTCCCCAAGCCCTGCCCCCGGCCTCAGTGCTTATAAAAGCAGCTCTCTGAGTCCAGGAACAGCAGACTCCCCTGCCCCGGTCGCCCTGCCTTCCCCCCACCAGCTGGGCTCCCAGTCAGCAGTCCCTTCTGCCCTCCCGTCCGGGCAGAAGCATAGCTAGAAAAAATGGAGCCCAGTAGTCTCCTAAAGATACTCTGAAAGTTTGGTGGGGCTAGCTTAACAATTGCACCCCTGACAGCAGGCACCCCCCCCCCAAATTTCCACAGATTCTCCTTTTAAATCCACCCCCTTCGGCATGGATCTAAAGGGAGAATCTGAGGTCTCCAGTTTAAACATTGAAAGTGATGCTGTTTCAGGGTGGGGGATGATCCACCCCCAAACAGCATCACTTTCAATGTTGTTTTAACTGGGGGCCCCAGATTCTCCCTTTAAGGTGGATTTAAAAGGAGAATCTGGGCTCCTTAGTTTAAACACCATTGAAAATGATGCTGTTTGGGGGTGGATTCCAGCATCACAGCAGCTGCCTGGCGATTTTTTTGTTTTTGTTTTTTGCAAAACTCAGATTTTGTTCCTGATGATACCACCCAGGTTTGGTGAAGTTTGGTTCAGGGGGTCCAAAGTTATGTACCCTCAAAGGTATAGCCCCCATCTCCTATTAGCTCCCATTGGAAACAATGGGGGATGGGGGCACCCCTTTTGGGAGTCCATAACTTTGGACCCTCTGAACCATACCCCCAAAAACAATTTTTTTTAAAAAATACCAAAAAACAAAAACAAAAACAGGGCGGAGCTTTGGACATGTAATGGGAGGGTTGAACCTGAGAACCCCCTCTTACCTAAGTCCTTAGTCTGACCATCAGATTAAATTCCAGGACTGGCTACTACTTACAACACTCTTTATGGCCTTGGAGCCTCATATTTGCAGCGCTGCCTCATATCTTATGCTTCACAACACAACTTCACTCATTTATGTGGGGTTTTCTGGGGGTGTAAGATCAACAATTGCCTGCATATGTACATCTCTGTTATGGAGCCCACCTTGTAGAATGGCCTATCTGAGGCCCCTTCTGCACATGCAGAATAATGTACTTTCAATCCACTTTCAATGCACTTTGCAGCTGGATTTTACTGTGCGAAATCGCAAAATCCACTTGCAAACAATTGTGAAAGTGGATTGAATGTGCATTATTCTGTCTGTCAGAAATGGCCTGAGAGGTAAGGAAGGCGCCCATGGTTCTATCATTCTAAAAGCTGTCTAAAATAGACTTGTTCAGGATGGTATGTTTATACAGGTGTTACATCTATATTGTAATGGAATGGTTCAGGGAGTAGCTATGTAATGAAAATGTAACTGTGGACATTTGCATAATATGTATTATTTGTTTGATGTTTGTATTGGCCTGCTTTCACTGAATTTCTTTTTGTTTATACAATACCATTTTCTGCATTGCTTAACATATAATGTCTAACATTCTGTGTGTTGTGTCAGATTTCTTTAATTCTAGCCCTATTACATTGCTTATTAGATGCTTTATTATATTGACTGCATCAACAAACACTGTGTAACCATCCTGAATCTTAGTGAGAGACAGAAAATAAATATAGTAAATCAATAAAATAAATTTTTTAAGTAAATATATTTTTGGGATTCTACAACTTTCCAAACAGAGATCAGGAATAAGTCAATAACATCATGTTTCACCTGGCAGGCCTGCTCCCCTCCTAACTGTATCAGTTACTGCCCATTTAACTTATTGTAGTTCTTTTACAATAAATGTAATTTCCATTTCCATAATTTCTCTTTCACTGAATTTGCTATATAGATGTATTCTAGTTAATTCCCTTAATACTCGCTTGTACTTGCCCATAATCATAATTCAAGTTTAGGCAAACAACAGTCCTAGGAATGAGAATATGCTAACTTCTGAGCAATTGTAGGCCCAAGAGGAAGATGTTTATTATATACCTCATCATTGAGAATTGCTCTAGGGAAAATAAAGCATTTAGCTCACACAGTCTTTTTTAATTCATTAATTTCTCCATTGAACCTTTTAATTATGTACATTAGCTTACAATTGCAGCACATGTCGCTCTAAAAGTATAATTTTTATTATGTGAGTTTGAGCTTTGGCACATTATTATTTGCTGTTCCTTCTGACTTTCACTAGGTGGAATATGATAGAGAGAGTACAGCCAAGGAGAGGTTTATACTTCAGTACACAAACTACATAATAGTGTTGTATCGGCTATCTTTGATTTGGGTTAACCATTGATTTGAAGGAGCAATTGTGTTTTCTTGTGAGTCTGGTCCTGTCTTAGAGAACATGTTGTTAGTGTCAGTGATTATTTGTTAACATGGTAACACTATTCATATGACTTTTATGCCCTAAAAAATCCAGTATTCCTTTGACAGCTCCTTATATATCACTGGTGCCTTATATCAGCTGTCTATTATAGTTTTATCTTGCCCTTCCTCCAGGGACCTCAGAGCATGGTATATCCACCTTCCTGTTTGTCCTCATAACAACTCTATGAAGTAAGTTAGGCAAAGGAGAAGTGACTCAACCAGGATCATTGAGTAAGTTTCATCAGTGCTGGACATTTGAACTCCAGTCTCCTTACTCGTAATCTAACACATTAGCTGGATCTTCTATATTTCTCAGCATTAAGGACTGGCAATCAATCAATCCACCCACACACACACACAAAAGATTTGTCAAAACTCATAGCTGTGTTTATGGCTAGCCTAGATCAGTTTGTGTTCTCAGCCATTCTTATTATGAGACTTCTGAACTGCAAAAATATGCCCATCAATATGAGGGAGAGTAGCCAGATACCTGCAAAATATAAACTTTACTGGATTGGGAAGAGTTAACAAATAATATGAGAGTATAGCAGGAGGGGCAGCCAGATAGGATAAGGAAATCAGTGTTGTACACATCTGAGGACGGTATGTTCCCCGTGGCTTCGAAAGAAAAAAGGAAGTGAAGGACTTCTGCTCCAATTATCTTGTAAAAGATATGTTTCAATCAAAGTGAATTAAGGAATTGCTTGAACTTTTTAGCTTATGTCTTGGAGTTTTGTAACCGTAAAGAATGTACAGTAATTTATTGCTGTGTGACTCAAACAAATGTAGACTATAAATCTCTGCAAGAATGAATGAATGAAGAATGCCTCACCAGCGGGCATGAGTTATAGCAGTCATTTCAAAACCCAGTTCCAGCTAGGCTAGTTTCCACAATGCAGTTCTTCTACATCCACAAGGCAAGCTGTAGGAAATTGGGGGGAAATTCTCCCAGTTGAATGCTTGTTGTCTCTTCCTAATCAACAAAATTATACCCATTTTTCTGTAAGCCCCAAAGACAAGGAGCAGAAAGGCTGGGATTGTTGCTCAGCATCAAATAAATAAAAGAAGAAAGGGTACCATAGCAGAGACTCAGCAGCTCAGGTACCATAAGGAAGGAGTTGCTTGGGAACTGGCACGTGATAGACCTCTTTTTCTCAGCAGTGGCGTAGTGGTTAAGAGCAGGTGCATTCTAATCTGGAGGAACTGGGAGAGATAGGAAAAGTGCAGAGAAGGGCAACGAGGATGATTGAGGGATTGGAGCACCTTCCTTATGAGGAGAGGCTGCAGCATTTGGGACTCTTTAGTTTGGAGAGGAGACGTCTGAGGGGGGATATGCTTGAAGTCTATAAAATTATGCATGGGGTTGGAGCTAATATTTTATCTTTGTGTTTATTCTTCTGTTGCTCTCTGATTGGGCATATATTCAGAGGCAGTTGCCATATCTCTCTCTCAAGATGCTACTTTAATTTCTCCTACCTTAATTTTATTGACATTTGCAGTGTTGTCCTGTTGGTATTAGTAACATTTTTTGTTTAGCAGTGTCTGCATTTGAGAAGGTTGTACTCTGCTAGGCTCAGTCTAGTAGGTTCCCTTCCCTTTATGATGTAACAGTTTAACAATGCCTTTTACTACCCTCACAAAGAGACATTAATGGGCATTTTTAGAAAGCCCTCCCTTGTTTGATAGCCAGAAACAAGAAGTCAGGCAGCCCAATCCAAATGAGGGGAAACCCTCACAGGGAGCGGCGGAAGGTCACACTGATGTGTTTACACCCTCCGCCAGCACAAGGGGCACCCTGGCTGGTGGAGGGGGCAGAGGCACCTGTGGTTGGCTGCCCCTCAGCTCCATGGTGGCAAAACCCAGAAGTCCAGGCCGCCATAAAACAACATGGGGGGCAGGCCCAGAAATGCTGACACCCAGCTCTTTGGACTTACCCTGCACAGTGTAAGCCATTGGTAGCATTGCGGCAATTCAGGCGATGGGAGGGATTTTGAGTTTCCCTCCCTTAGCCACCTCACCTCTGTCCGCCACAGCACTTCCCCACCTCAACTGGACTGCACTGTAAATCTTCAGAATATCTCATTCAGTCTGTTGCATTAGCAGAGCCAACATCTGATTTAAGCTGGAAAGTAAATTGCCTGTCACCAACCCGAGAGAATATCTCCATGGGTCCAAGCTGAAATCCTTGGCAAGGTGTGCAAAGGAAACTTGCATCAGAGCTGCCTCCCCTACAGCTAGGCTCAGTCTAGTAGGTGAATAAATAGGACATTTATTTTTCAGCATGACCAAATATATGACATATGGGACTACAAACCCCACTGTTGCTCCCTGTTTGTCAAATATTTTTGAGAGTGCTTTAAAAGTCAACCAAGTAGAATAAGTTACCATGCTGGGACTTATGCCAAACTTAAGAGAGAATATACCAAAGAGACCTAAAAATGTTACAAAATATGTATTTGTGGTTGATTGGCTGCACAGCCATTCCTTTAAATACAGAAACATGTGTCCAGTAATTCATATGCTCTGGGAGCATTGTATCCTCAGCCTGAGGCACACTTTCCCTCTAAATAAATTATTGTTTCTTAAGACAGCAGTCATATGTTGTTATTTTCAATTAATTAGAGCTGTCTTCCACATAAAATATTCCCCAATGTTGCAGATGAGTAGAAAAAATTCTGAATATATTTTAAAAATTAGTTGAGGCAACCTTTCATTTGGTCAGTATGGTTGCACAGTTATGGGGGCAAGTAAATTAGCCAGACTTCTGATTTTCTTCTTCACTGTAATGAGGAGAAATCCTTTCTGTCACTTAGTAGAGGCAAAATATTATACTTCTGTGACAGTACAATCCTGTTGTACCCTTCTAAGCCCATTGACTTAAATGGGCTTAGAAGGGTAAACTCTGGTTAGGATTTTACTGTAGGTTACAAGACCAAATGTATATCTTAATCTGACTGGCCCCATACAAATCTGGGGATAGTTTTCCAAGCCAAAAGTCCAAGATCACTCCAAATTGATAATTTTACCATCCATCTCCTTACAGACAAATTAGAAGAATGTGCTGTTGAGCTGCCATCGACTCATGGCAACCGCTTCTGTGGGACATTCCAGGCATAAAGTGAGCAGAGGTGGTTTGCATGGCCTTCTTGTGATAGCAGCCCCAGTCTTTTTTGGGAAACTCAGAGTACTGATAAAATTATACATAGTCATTTTATTTCACTTCTGCTGTATAAATTCCCAGGCCACACTGAACAATTTAATATTTCCATGCTGCTCACAGATATTAATCCTGACATAACATACAGTGTGGCCAAGTTCTGTGTAGTAGCACTTGAAGTATGCCACAAGATGATCTGTGCAATAAAACAGGCTTTTTGATATGATAGTTATTGTCTTCAAACTACCAAATCTATTGCTTATTATGTCTTATCCCCCTTTTATAATTTTAAAGTTTTTTATTCTCCTTTATGCTTTTGTTCTGTCTCCTTTATATTCCCATACCTTTTGTGCCCCCAACTTCCTTTTAAAAACAGATTTTGCTTTTGTTCCCTTTAGATACATATCCATTGTTTTACTTTGTTTTACCCTTTAATGTGTTATATCCTTTATTTACATTATGCTGGTCTGCATTTCTAGATTTGACTTTGCTATGTTACCCATGGTAGCATCATTCTGAGACATAACATGAAAGATTCTCATTTGAGGCTTTTCAAGGCATGCATTTTTCAAGGGATTCATATATGTATTGTGTATGTGACCAGAACTTAAATTTTATGCTGTTTTTCTATATTTGTAAGCAGTACTGAACAAAACTGCAGAATACCATATCTGATTGTTGATTGTCAACCATCTTTCAGTTTATATGCTTACTAATGTTAAGAAGGTCAAAGCTTGTCACTGATGCATCCAGGATTGGATTCCCTGGTGGGGGGATGGGTGAGGGCCTGGGGGGTGTGGCCATGCCCAATCCCTGCCCTTGGGGGTGTGGCCCTGCCCCTGGCCTCCATGCTTATAAAACCATGTCCTGGAGGCTAGAAAGTGCTCTTTCCCCAGGCTCTGAGGAGAGCAGCAGTCGGGCCCCAGGGAGTGTGGAGCTCCCCATCATCCCTGGAGGGCGGGGCACCGACACCGACCTTTCAGTCACATGGGAGGTGCCAGAGACACCCCCCACCTGATTGAAAGGCATGCGTCTGGGGACATGGGTATCCCCATGTCCCTAGGCTGGTACGCCTCTGACTCACGTGAAAGTGTTCTTTAAAATCTCACCACTAGTATGAAGAAGGTGTTTTGTGGGTGTACATCATCATTTCCAAATTCCTCATACTGAACTTTGTCCCAGCTCTCATCTTCCATCTTTTGTTTATTTTTTATGTATGAGGGAACAGAATTGATCTGTTTATGTATGATGGAGCACATTGATCTACAAGTTTCATTAAGGTACTGTGGGTTTTCCAGGTTGTATGGCCATGTTCAAGTAGCATTTTCTCCTGATGTTTCACGTGCATCTGTGGCTGGCATCTTCAGAGCATCTTCAAAGCAACCTAAATTAATACATATTTGATTTCTGGCGTGTGAATCTTTAGATGTCTGCTCCTTTTTAAAATCGTATATTTTCCTTGTTGCAGAAGAAAAAGAAAATCTGGAAAATAGAAAATACTAGAAACTACACAAGGAGAAAAAACTAGAAAACAAGCAGGACAAAATCTTGAATATTCTAGCCTTTACAATAGTAGAAAGAAGTGAAATACAGTAGTATAGAGGTTTGTTTAAAATAGTTTCTTTCAAGATTTTAACAGCTAAAAAATTCTCCAAAATTAGTTGTTTCACAGTTGGGAAAAGAAAAATCTTTGTAAATGTTAGGGCCTTTGTTGGTTTCACTAAGACAATCAGTGATTTTGAATGTTCTATCGACAGTATGTATGGATGCATATAAATAGGAACTTGTTAAAGATTCAAGTAAAAATCATATGGGCCAGTTGATTGCCAGAGGATTGCTACTAATATTGTTGTGGCATGCTAATGTCATTGCTTGCTGCAACGTTGTTGTGGCTAAGTTTCTTTTTGACCTAAATCTTCATTGGAAGTAGCAAGAGAATTCATGTCTAGATAGAACTTGTTAACAGATCGGTTACATTCGTATATCTCACATTTTCAAATACCCACTGTTTTTACAGAGGCCTTAAGTTGTGTTAGACAGCAGATGTGGTATATGGAATGTGTGGGAATATACTTAGGAGGCCACCTGTCTGAAATTTAGAAGACAGACCCGATTTGCAACACCAACACACACACACACGAGAGGATTATAATGTAACTCCAGTTTAGGGTACTTCACATTCCCCAAAAAACTTGTAAACTTATTGTTTAGATAAAACAATGAACTTTTAATATTTTATTTCTTTTACCAGTCAGAATGTCCAAATACAATCCCTATTCCCTTCTCTCACACATTGTGGTGCAGTGGATAAGAGTGGTGGGCTCTAATCTGGAGAACTGGGTTTGATTTTCCACTCCTCTACATGAAGCCTGATGGGTGACTTTGAATTCCTGTGTGCTTTGGTGGAGGCATCCAGGTTTCTCATGCTGGTTCTGCCAACTCTGATTCAACTATCCTCCTTGCGGGGCCCCACAGGCAAAGACAGCTGAGGCATCAGTGAGAGAGGCAGGGTGCCCTGGAACTTTGTGGGCATAGGAGGGAGCAAAGGTGACAAACAACTTACCTTTCCCAGCTCTTGACTTTCCTAGCACCCACCAATTGTTTGGAAGGCAATGCTCTAGATTTTGTCTGTTCTCTCTCTGATGACACATCATGGAGATTCAGAGGAGAAATTCCAAGGATATCACCTTTGTGGCAGCCATTTTGTCTTCCGCTCCCTGATCTTAATCAATTGTATGGAGAGAAGCATTCCCACCTCTGGCTCCTTTTGCCCTGTTGGCACTCTTCAACCACTGGTCGTCCATGAGATTGCTTAAGTTCACTGAATGGTCAGGTTGGCTCTGAATGTATGTTTTCATAGCTGTGACCAATAATTCTGAACCCTTTCTTCCATATTGAACAGATTCAAATTCCACTCAGACATGCAACTTGTTGGGTGATCTTGAACCAGTCACTCTGATTGTCTAGAGTAGACTGCCTTATAGGATTTTTGTGACAATAAAAAGGTAGAAGGGAGAACCACTTATGCTGCACTGACCTCCTTGGTGGAAGAAAAGAATAAAAAGGCAGGGTAGATGTTTCAGGATTTAAAAAGTAATCTGAAAAATGTCTTTTGAAATTGTAGGAGGGACAAAAAACTTAAGGTATATCTGCATAGAAACTTCTTTTGCTTTTGTTGAGGAACTGAGTTCATGAGAGATGAGATACAATGGATTAGTGTATCCAGGACACTATATAAAAAAATCATGTAGATTCCCTGAAATACCCCAAACCACAGAATGTTTTGAAGTGTAAATTGCATTTGAACATCCTGGTTTCTGAGCCTTTTCTTCTAAAATTTAAATCTGGATATATGCAGTAAATATATTCAACATCATGACAAGAAAAGAACAATAGATCTAATGTTATGACGCTCATATGCAAGATATCAAGCATTATCATTGGGGAGTTATGTTTGAAATACTTGTGTTTGCTGCTGGAGGGAGTTCTCGTGATTAAAGGAAGCAACTTTCAGTGAGCAAGACAAGCTCTGATCTGTCCTTTTATTCACCTCAGCTCAGGGCAAAGACCAGCGGCTTGAGGCTGACCTCTTGAAGTAGCTTGCTCTGAAAAGGAAGATGTGAAAGGCTGGAAATGCTCTTTCTAATGCTCAGCTCCCGAGCCAGGAAAAGGCAGCTGTTTCTCGCCGTTCTATTTTTCCCCCCCTGATAGCTGAGAGCTAGGCTTGTTGCCATATCAGTTTTTCTGTCTGTGTCTTGTTGTCTTTCTCAGAAAGCTTCAGAGGCCAGTTGCCCGTAGCAAGTTGCTGGGAACAGAGGTCGTTCCTTGTATCGTCTTAACTCTCCATGCCAGAGCGTTCATGCTTGAATAAGAAACAGCAAGATCTGTCAATGTAGCCTTTTTCTTCAGAGCTTTGAGTCTGCATTCTCCATGGCCATCTGTTCCCTTTCACCCTTTTGGACAATGTTGCTATTTGAAACTTCTCACTGTTCCTCCCCACCCTCCTATCTCCCCCCTTGCCTCTCTCTCCCCCTTCCCCCCAATCTCTATTGCAAAAACAAGCTAACTTTTTTTTTCGGCCTTTAGTAGCTTTAACCATCTTTTTCAAGCCTAAAAAAATGATATTTGTAATTTGTTTTTTAAAAATTGTGGTTGAAAAAATTTAATAATTCAAGGAAGACATGAAATCAGCACTGCTGAAATACTGAGATATTATTTTGTTTGTTTACACTGATTTGCATAAAACTATGATGGGTCATGAGGTTGTACTGTGTTTTAAAAGGCATGGAACAAACCATAGACTATATAGACTGTGGTGTATGCATTCTTTGTAGTAATGTTTACCATCCGTTTGATTTCAAACAAATAAAAAACCTCATTGTCTTTATATTCTAACTTGTTGGAAAATGGAAATCATCCTTGACTGTGGGGTTAGTTCAGTGTGCACTGCAGCTATCTGTGAAGTAAAGTGGATGTCTGCTCCATTGCATGGTTCAATAGATTTTTAGCCTGTGTTGGTATTTTAATCCACATATTTCATCCATATATACACAACAAAACTATTGTGCCCTGTAATCAGTTTGCCTACTGTATGAAATAGTGTTCTCTAATGAAGCCAT
The DNA here is from genome assembly GCF_021028975.2 of Sphaerodactylus townsendi. Classification (NCBI taxonomy): domain Eukaryota; kingdom Metazoa; phylum Chordata; class Lepidosauria; order Squamata; family Sphaerodactylidae; genus Sphaerodactylus; species Sphaerodactylus townsendi. Next base: position 118,853,261 of record NC_059426.1, read on the forward strand.
GAAACCTTCCAGACTTCAGAAACATTTGAAGAAAGTGCACTCTGATAAAGCTGAAAAACATCTAGCGAAAACTTCCAGAAGCAGAAAACCATGGGAAATACGTTTGCCAGCGCTTCACAACAATCCAATTATGTTTTGTGTGCATCATACAACATCTCATTGCTGATTGCTAGATCTCATAAACCTCATACAATTGGAGAAAAGCTTATTGTGCCTGCAGTGAAAGAGGTGCTAAGCACAGTTTTGCACAAGTAACCTGAACCAATGATCAAAGCTATTCCTCTCAGTAATAATTTTGTTCAAAGAAGAGTGAATGAAATTATTGAAAACATTGAAGACACATTGAGCAACATGCTCAGGGCAACAGAATTTAGCTTACAATTAGATGAGTCTACTCTGCTAGGCAAATAAACTTTGCTTCTTGCTTATGTTTGTTTCATCAAAGATGAAACTTTGGTTCAAGAGCTATTATTTGCTAGAGAACAAGAAACAGATACAAAAGGGGAATCAGTGTTTTGGGTTCTTGAGAATTTGTTCAAAGAGAAAGACATCCAGCTTAGCAACGTTCTGGCTTGTGTAAGAGATGGGGCACCATTGATGGTAGGTCATCATCGTAGCTTCATCAGTTTCTTGAAAAACGCTGTACCTGGTGCACTGTATAATCCACAAACATCTGGTCTCAAAAAAACTTAAGTAGTCAACTTCATTGATCACTGTCAGCACAGCAGTAAATAAAATCAAGGCACATGTTCTCAATTTGCGACTGTTTCAACAGCTCTGCATGTAGAATGATGAAGATTCTGAATATTTGTTGTTGCACATAGAAATAAGATAGCTGTCTAAAGGAAACTGCCTGAGTCATTTCTATTCACTTTTAAACACAATTGTTGAGATCTTCCAAGAATCCAATTCAGTTCTTTGTGATGAGCTAATAAAAATCATGGATGACATTGCTTACTTAGCAGATGTATTCACAGTGTTCAACAAAGTTAATTTGCAATTGCAATTAAGTGATGTTAACCTTATTAAAGTCAAATCAGTCCTCTCCAAATCAGTCCTCTGGCCTAGCTACGCCTCTGATTTGCAGGATACTTCATACCAAGAAAGGGTTATGTAGGGTGGGGGGCGCTACATAACTGTAACTCCAAAATGACATTGAGCTGAGTGGGATCTGGCCTGGGAGCCAAGGGTGCAGCAGCTGAAAAAAGTTTGGGGACCATTGCTCTAGAGTTTGGTTTTTCTCTGACACTTAGGCCCTTTCCACACGGGCCATAGACGGCGCCCTGGGGACGGCAAAAACGCCATCCCCAGGGAGCCGTTCGCACAGGCAGCGCTGCCAAAACGCAGCAGCGCCGACCTGGCTTCCCTCCCCCTCCCCCAGGGCGCCGTCAGGCTGCCTCCAAAAACCTCCCTCCAGGAGGAAGGTTTTTGGAACAACAGCGCATTTCCGGCGGCGTGGTGCGAACGGCACCGCCGGGAATGCGCTGTTTTTCCCATCCTTCTCCCACTCACCTCGTCGCCTCCGTCGCCCTGCTGGCCTCCTAAGACCCTCCCTCGCTGTCCTCCGGCCCCTGGAGGTCGGAGGGCAGCGTGGGCGGGTCTACGGAGGCCAGCAGGGCGACGAAGGCAACAAGGTGAGTGGGAGAGGGACGGGGAAGAGGCGGCTCCTCCTGCGCCGGCCTCTGCGGGGGCCGCTTGCACACTTCTGTGCAAACGGCCCCCACCCCTGCACCGGCAGAATTCCTGCCGGTACGGGGCGTCCGCATGGCCCGTGCGGAAAGGGCCTTAGACTCAATTTATCACATACTGAAATCTTAACGTATAAATACTGAAATAAGGTAAGAAATCTAGTTCTACAGATATCAGTTCAGCACTGTTTCCAGCAGAATACAATATGTGCAGAACAATTAATTTTCCTGCCCCAGTCACTTTACTTAGCTGCCTGCAAACATGGTTAAGAATTTTAATAATATGGGTTAGTATGTTTGGGAGAGGGCCATTAGCGTTTGGATTTTCTTGCTTTGCCTTCCCTGAAGTTCTGCTTCCATGGCTTGCAAGACAGGCTTAGTCAGTTCTCCAGGTTTTAGCTTGTCGAATTTGGAAAATGGAAAATCAACATGATGGGTGATCAGCAGCAAAAGAATGACATAGCACAACAGCTGAGATGGGCTTCTGTGGGAAAATGAAATGCTTTACCCTGCCTGAGGTTTTGAACATGAGAGTTTTCATTTGCCCTGACAGTTTCAGATCTCTCTTGTGTCTCACTCAAGCCTTAGGGGATGTAAACAAATGTAATTCTAATGTTCTAACCCTCTACTCCCCCACAAACACCACACACAATCTGCTCAATATCATTATATTGCCTCCTTTGGAGAGAATTCTTACAAGATTGATATAAACATGTAGGGGTTTTTTAATTAATCAGAAACGTTGTTTCAGTAAGTGTTTTTGGTACCTTTATGTCCTATGTCTTTTCTAGTCCAAATGGACTAGAAATATAAAGTATAATATTTAATAATCTGTAAGAAAATAGGATTTTGTCAAGAAAACTGTTTAGAATCTACTAGACCGTGTCCTTTTCAACAGTGCTGCCCACCTTGTGGAATTGGCTCCCAGAGAAGGTGACAGAGCCCATCCTTACATGTCTTGAGAGGTGGTGTAAGGCTGTTTATTTGCTAGAGCATTTAAAGCAGAGTGGGATTCAAGGGCTTTAATGTACTGTATGTGCATTTAATTCAAAATTGTAAGTTGTCAAGTCAAAAGAAAAGGGATGTAAATATTTTAATTTAAAATATTATACTACACATTCTAAGGGCAAGTGATGAGGTTTTTATCCAACACTGAATGATGGCAGTATCCTAAGAAGGTAAAGATTAAAGTGATAGGGAAGAAATTAGGAGCTTTGCTGAAATAACTCTACAAGCTATGGTTAAAAAAAAATCCCAGATTTTTTTATAGATTAACAAAAAAAACTTGAGAAGATTTGGGAATTTGATGAAAAGGAGTTCTTGATGTCAGGAGAGAATCCATTCATGTATGTTCTTCCACTCCTCTATTATCAGTCTCCCCAAAACACCAGAAATACAGCTGTTTCCATTAGTAATGGGAGGTTACTAGAGTGTTGGATGCTGAATTTTTTTGTTATTGCAAAACCACCGAAGTTTAAAAAGAAAAACCGGAGGGAGAAAATCTCATCAATTCGTTAGGTCTGTGGGGTTTTTTTGCAACTCTCTGAGCTCTACTCTATTGCTATAAAACTGCCAGCTGCTTTCTTACCTCCACTGCACTGAAACTTGATCATTTTGTTCAGGGTTGGTGCATCATTTTAGTGGATCATCTGGCCAGGATTCAGAACAGCTGGATCATTTCACTCCCCCCCTCCCATTAGTACACAAGAACCCAAGTACTGCCTTACGTGCTGTCTATTTCTTTCACACACACTGCTGCTTCAAAACAAAATGGAATGAATATGAACACACTGATGCCTGGAGCGAAGACATCCCTAATGCAAAGACATGTTGACAAAGATGGAGCTGCTAAACAGTTCTGAAATTCTGAAATAAAAACAAACCATCATCTTCTAGAGCAGTGGTGGTGAACCTTTGGCACTCCAGATGTTATGGACTACAATTCCCATCAGCCCCTGCCAGCATGGCCAATTGGCCATGCTGGAAGGGGCTGATGGGAATTGTAGTCCACAACATCTGGAGTGCTCAAGGTTTGCCACCATGGTTCTAGAGGATTCTTTATTATGGTCCTTTCCGCACGGGAGCTGGGGGTGTGTGTGCGTCGGCATAGTTTATGCCGGCGCACCCCCGCGGAACCGTTCGCATGGATGGTCCCGCTGGAAGCGGTGCCGGCGCCACAGCCTTCGCACAGGCTGTGCCACTCCCAAACGCTGCTTGCCTCCCGTCGCCTTCTGTCACATTGCCTTCTGTCACATTCTCCAGGGTCATCGCTCTGGCCGGGGTGGGCGTGTCTCCTGGCCTGCACAACGTGACAGAAGGCGATCGGAGGTAAGCAGCATTTGGGAGGGCCAGGGGAGAAACGCCGGCTTCTACCTGGTGCCGTTCGCATGGCACCGAATGGAAGCCGCCGTTTGCCGAGTTACCCCCCTGCCTTGCCATCACTGCTTCGCCCTGGCCCCGTCTCATGTCGTTCCCGGCTCCTCCCGCAATCACGCTGATGCCCCGGGCGGCCGGCGAGATCCCTGCCAGCCCACCCAGAATCGCAAGTCCGAGCTCGCAAGTCCGGACTAGAACTTGGGTGTGTGGGGAAGAAGCATTCCTTCTTCCTCACAGTGGGACTGAATTCAGAAGAGAAAGTAATCTGATACTTTCTTCCTCCCCACTTTCTAAGAACCCAACATAATCTACTTTCTAGAAACATTTTTGGCTGTTTTTGCATAGCACAATTACCCCCGAGTTGTACCAGGATCATATATACCTGGACTTTTTGATCCCTGTTTCTCCCTTTGCACAACTCCCCACTTCTGCCCAGGAGCAGAGTTAGGACCAGTAGGAAATGCTCCAGATTGCTCTGCATAAGCCAGACTTCTGTATTTACTTCGGAAGCATGTCTGAACATGCCCAGTGTCCTGCTTTCTGATTGGCTGTTGTTTTTGAGTGGCAGCTGCAAGCACCTGTGAGCTTGCCCAGCATCCCACATTCAGATTGACTGTTGTTTTTTAATGGTAGCTTGAATGAAGTCGGGGGGGGGGGGGGCTTGGTTTGCTCCTGATTGCTGTTGTTGTGTATGTGCTGTGGGAATGGAAGAAATTGATCTGTGTTTTTAATGGTTTAAAGAAGATTTTGCTGTCAGAGGGAGAAAATGAGTGAGTAGGTCTGCTAATTGATTTAAAATAAAGCTTGTACTGAGGAAAATATTCCAAGTGATTGTTCTGATTGGCTGTTGCTTTTGAGTGGCAGCTGCAAACACCTGAGAGCTTGTCCGGCATTCCGCGTTCTGATTGGCTGTTGTTTTGAGTGGCAGCTTGAATGGACATCATGCGGGGAGATCAGGTGGTTGGGTGGGAAAAATAAACCAGTCCTGCTCCTGATTGGTTGTTGCACAGTACAGGTACAAACAGGGTCACACCAGGATTTTTTAAAAGAACCCCCAAACTGGCGATTTTTTAAAATCCTGGACTAAGGTGAATATCACAGGGCGACACTGGGACAGACCCTGTGCAGCTTTGGGAGCCGTACGGAATTCCCGGTTGCACAGGGATATTTTCCGTGCTCACCTCGGGGTATTTTGACTGTGCAACAACAGCCTTTAATGGATATGTTCTAATGTATCATACCATAACTCTTTACTTTCAGAACACTTTTTCCTTAGTTTGTTGTTTACCTCAGTTTATTGTTCATTCATTTATGTTCACTACAGGACATGATAAGAGAGAGAGGTTTGAATCTGGACTATCATCATCCCTTATGTGTGAACTGTTCAACATAGCTAATTATATCAGGTGTGCGATAAATTATAAGAATTTTTCAATTCTTCTTTCCCCCCTCCTCTACTGTAATTATCTCCATAAAAATGTGGAAAGTTATTTTCTTTCTCTCATGGCCCCTGAGGAAATTAAGTCTGACTCTCATACTGCAGTAAAAATAGCTTTTAAAGGTACCACTGAATTTTTGTAGAGTAGGAAAAAGCCTACATAGCATGGATTCTGGTTCTGAATGTTTCTGCCTTGTACTTCAAAGAAAACAACATCTCCCAGCATATCCATCAGATTTATTTGACTATTACTGAAAAAAACCATATTCTCAGAACACTTGGGAGGCTTGGGAGCGGGACAGATCCACCATGTGGCACTGAGTTTGCTGAGTGCCACATGAAGGATCTGGCTATCCCTCCCCACGCCGGAGGGCTTGGAAAGCATCAGCAGAGCATAGAGATCTCTCCCTCTCTCCGCTGGCTCCCAAGCGCAAAAACAGGATGTTATTCAGCTTTTTCAGCTCAAATACACTTTTTAAAATCAGTAGAAGAAAAACCTGAAATAAGCTGATGTGGCTTTTTCCAGATTTTTCTGTGATTCAGGTTTACCAAATCACCAAACCTACTCACCAGGGAGTGCACAGACTGTCAAGAATATATTACATGAGAGCCTCAATGCTAAATCACTGTCCAAGCTGCTGGCCAGGGAGAACTTAGCTCACTGCCACTTCAAGAACACTTTGTCACTTTTATTTTCATTTTGCAGAATAGACTTCATTCTGACACTCCAGCACCATAGCTAATACTTCTTAAAGTTTTAAAAAATTAAAGGAAGTGGTAGTGGTGGAAAATGCCATTGAGTCTCACCTGACTGGTGACCACATAAGGTTTCCAAGGCAAGAGACATTCAGAGGTGGTTTGCCCATGTCCCCTGGCGCACACCTTTTGGTCACGTGGGGGGCGCTGGAGGCCCCCCATGTGACTGGCGTGTGCCGCAGTCGCCCGCCGTGGTGCCCCTCCTATCTCCTGTTCAGCTTCTGCCCTCCCCAGGCCCTGGGGAGAGCAGGAGTCAGGCTCCAGGGAGGGGGAGCGCTCTGCCCTCCCAGGCTCCCTGCAGCTTGGCTTCTGCCCTCCCCAGAGCCTGGGGAGAGCAGAAGCCAACCTCCTGGCCAGGGACATATTTGTAAAAGCACAGAGGGCGGGGGCAGGGCTCGGCCTGCACGGCGGGCAGGGCTCGGGGTGTGGCCCCATCCCAAGCTCCATCCCCGGCCTCACTGCCTTTAAAAGACAGGGTTTTCAGCTTTTAGGGCGGGGGTGCGCCGGACACAGAGTTGTCTCCGGATGCCATTTGCCCCCATACACCTCTAATCGTTTGTCATTTCTCAATCATGCATACACCCTCCTACAAGCCCCAGCTGCCATATATTGGGGATGGAGAAGGAATGTGTTGAAATAGTAGATATTTGCCTGACCTTTTGTAACATGGAGAAGGGAAAAGCTAGGTGGGCAGAATGTATTGCAAGGAACAAGGAGTATTTTGAGGGGGAGGGCGCGTCCTTTTTGTAATTCTCCCAGATGAAGGGGGGAGTCCCTGAAAGAGGGATTTTTGTAGTCTTAGCAAATTTTTAGAAAGTCATTTTCAAATATTGTTTTGGCTTTCCTAGGATTAAATGACCTTAGTATCCAAATAAGAAAATGCTTGCTAAGGTTGAAAAGTAACAGGGAACAGGATATGTTTGCTTGAATGCAGTAACCATTGTTCATTATCTGTCATGGGCTTATTAAAATTCATGCTACAGTTGAAATAACAGAAAAATGTTAAGCAGCCTATTTGAATACTTATCTCTTTTCCTGCCATGTTTGATTTCCTGCCCCTGAGACATCTGTTGTCTCCTAGTATTCAGTGCTGGGAGAAGGACAATGTATCTGGCTATCACTGCAATTGAAGTCTTCTGGGAAGCTGATCATTTTTCTCCAGTTTGTTTCTTTCTGGGTTATAACAAAATAGATTATAGCAGGTTTACAGTACAGTTTTCTTTTACATAGAACACTTTCTTGCAAGGTGCATTCTATTTTCTCTCTCTTTCTCTTTCTCTCTTTTGTATGCAGTGAGAAGGAAGTTATGCCATACCCAGTTAACTGCCCTGCACCATGAAGTATGCTTCAGTGACTCTGCAGACAGGAGGTTATCAGAAAATGGGTTGCACAGATAGTCTTCTAAGCAGTTATCAAGGCAGGTCCTTTTCTAGCCTGGTGCAACAAGCTTTCCCCCTCAAAAATGGAAAGGGCAAAGTAATTTATCTACTTTTTTTTCTAATCACTCTGCCCTTGAACTTGCCTTCCTTGTTCAGGCAAGGTACCTGTTGACATAAGTAGGAGTCTTGGGTTGTAAAGGAATGCACTATGATGTCAAGAGGGTAACAATATATTTCCTCCCCATAGATTCTAGGTGAGTTAACTATTTCCTAGCCCAGCTTATTTCCATCTCCATATTGGAGTAAATGGACAGATCAGACATAAGACAGAGATGGACAGATCAGACAAAAGAAAACTTGGGATATAGTGGAAAAATAACCCCTTGGTTTTTTTTCTTGGGTCATGGTGTCTCCCCTGCCATTAAAGGTTTCTTCTTCTTCTTCTTCTTCTTCTTCTTCTTCTTCTTCTTCTTCTTCTTCTTCTTCTTCTTCTTCTTCTTCTTCTTCTTCTTCTTCTTCTTCTTCTTCTTCTTCTTCTTCTTCTTCTTCTTCTTCTTCTTCTTCTTCTTCTTCTTGGGTCAGGTTTTGACTAGTAGGAGTTAGTATGTACTCATTTAGTGATGTGATGGAAAGGCCACGATGCCAGTTGAATGGAGAATCACAGTTTGATTCCATATAATTGTCAGACTGCTCTTATTAAGAGCTGTGTGGGGAGATTGTTTTTGGGATTGTTTTTGGTGGGGAACTATAATTATGGGAACATAGCAACCACCTTGCTTCTTCTTCTTCTTCTTCTTCTTCTTCTTCTTCTTCTTCTTCTTCTTCTTCTTCTTCTTCTTCTTCTTCTTATTATTATTATTATTATTATTATTATTATTATTATTATTATTATTATTATTATTATTATTATTACTATTTATTTGACTTATAAACCACTGTCCCCCAAAGCGGTGTACAGACAATAAATACCAAAATACAAAAAACATCGAATAATATAATTAAAATACATAAATCAATAAAAACAGTAGCAGCGATACAACCCACCCACAATTTGGTGGATGGCGTCCAGTTCTAACCTTGGGAGGGGACTGGCATACAGCCAAAGAGAAACAGATGGTACATGGACATCAGGAAGGGGTGGCAGCTCAGTGGCCAGCTCCCACAAAAGCCCGGAGGAACAGCTCAGTTTTGCAGGCCCTGAGGAACTCCCCAAGGTCCTGCAGGGCCCTAACAACTGGAGGAAGAGTGTTCCACCAGGCAGGGGCCAGGGCCATGAAAGTCCTGGCCCTGGTGGAGGCTAACCGCATCATAAAGGGGCGGGGGACCACCAGCAAGTTCGCCTCTGCTGAACGGAGGGATCAAGTCAGGACATATGGGGTAAGGTGGTCTCGAAGGTATGGGGGCCCCAGGCCGTGAAGGGCCTTAAAGGTCAATACCAGCACCTTGAAGACGATCCAGAATTCCACTGGGAGCCAGTGCAGGTGGCGAATGAGGTGATATGATCCCTGGCTGAACCGCCCGCAAGAAGGCGAGCTGCCGCATTCTGGACCAGCTTCAATTTCTGGATCAGTCACAAGGGAAGGCCCGCATAAAGCGAGTTACAAAAGTCTAACTATAATTAGTTCACAGAATGCACTGTGCATGTAACTAGCCTCTTTATTTTTCCCAATATGTATTTGTTAGCCTGATGGAATTGTTAGTTTTTACCAGACTGAACTGCAATTATAGTTTTAAAAGTTTGTCATAAACACTGATTGCAGTTTGGTGCATCACTGCTGCTTTTTCCTAAAGTGGAGTGAAAGAAAGATTGCAAAGTGGCAATTAGCTGTTGCGACAAACAAGTCAGACAACAACCTTGCCATGAATTAATGTGTGCTGCATACAATACAGTGGATGCATGAACTTAATAGCAGTAAGATGAATGGTCCAGTTCAGTGCCCATTCTCTGCTTCAAGAAACGTGTAACTTCACGGTATTGTAATACAATGCCTCTTACCCCTTTGACTGCTCCCTGGCTGTGGTAATAAAGAGCAACAATATTCCCTTCCTTCTTGAGTCAGCTTATACAGATTACACATTTTTTGGGTGCAGAAAGCAATATGCAGATGGTTGGGTTAGCATGTATAAAATGCTAAGGAAGAAACAGTTATTTGCACAGTATAATGTTGTAGGCCAGGAGAGAGCCAACAGTGGCACACTCAGCTGTGCTGTTTGGTATCCAGGGCCAGATCTCCACCCAAGCAAGTGAAGCACTAGCAGCACTACTGGGGCTATTTACATACAACCAAAGAGGGTGGGGGTTATAGAAATCTACAAACAACAAAAAACAGTAGACTATTTAGCTTTGCAGAGTGGATTTACTCCAGGCAGTAGCCAGAGAGTTGCAAAAGAATTAAAGAGTAGAGGAGTTTCTTTTTCAGTTGAAAGCTTTGGAGTAGGCTGAGGGAGTCTTTTGATGAAATTAGCACAAAAGCTGGTATGCTAGTTCTCCATGGATGCTCCGGCGGCGTATATGACTTTCAAAGAAATCATTCTGCACTGACATGAAGAAAATTAAAATTGTGCATAGGCAGTCCAGCATGATATTGTACACAGCCTTAAGGGCCAAATAATATGTTGAAAGGCATTTTTTTGTACTGAGGGATATTGTTATATTGTCACAATGTTATTAGTCTTTTGTATAATTGTACTTTTGTATTTTTATAATATTGCCTGCAAATTGTATTTGGATACTCCTACTTAATATAGAGCACTGCAATTTCATAGCATTGTAATCTTGGCATTATTTTTGGTTTTTGTTGTTTGTAAGCACTGCTGGGGCCAGCAGTGTGTGAAAAGGCAACCATCATGGCATAAGCTCATCATTCCATCCCAGATTTACACAGCCACTCACTGAGTTCTAGGTGAATCCCTAAGATGTTGTCAGTGCCTCTGGGGCTTGGCTAGTTCCAGATATCATTGGCTAAGTACAACCCTCAAGTTCCCCATTTTGTTTGCCAGCACATTAACATCTTGACTGGTAGATTTTTTTCTCCCACACTTGGGCCAAAAAACATTGCATTCCCCTGTTGTAGACAATAACTTGTACAAGATCACAGCTGTTCCTTATTGATTGCTTCAATAAATTGCGAGTGCAAATTAGGATGAAACTTTTCTATGTCCGTCCTTGATGTAGTCGGACAAATTTCACATGTATTTCAGGTTCCGCTCTGATGCAAGCTCACTTTGCTGATAGGAGATAGAACGTAGAAACATTGTAAACAGTGGTAAATGCCTACCATGTTAGATTGTTTAAATTCATGTAAAAGTAGCTGTTCATAATAAACACAAACAAGTACAATAGTAAGATGACAATAACTTGTCTCCATAATTACATAACTCAAGGCGTGATGAAGTGACCTTTAGTATTCTACAAATTTTAGTTTAACTGAAGTGTGTAACTTCAGTGTTTTGTCATTTTTGTTCCAGGTTGTTCCGGAAAAGGAAATGAGGAATCTGGCTATGTGATTGCAGCACTGGGAAATACATGGAGTCACAGTGTGAATACAAGACTCATCCTGCAGTATCTTGATTCACAAACTAGACAGGTAAGGATCAGAGGGGTTATATTACTTACATTGTCATGCAATATGGGCTCTTTTTTAGGCCGTACTGATGGTTTCTAGTGAGAGTTGAGACACTAATATATAATTTTGATGTCACTTTTGATGTCACAGTGGCATACCTGCAGAAAATGGTGCCTGGGGAAAGTTCTGAAATTCTCATTCCCCAAATTTCGCCTCTGGGGAGGGGTGGAGGGAAAGGGTGCCCTTTCCTTACCTCTCTGGTGGGTGGCGGGTGGGCAGTGGGCAGGCGGGCAACAAGCAAGTGGATGGGCAGCATGCAAGTGGGCCACAGGTGAGTGGGCAGTGGGCTGCAAGCGAGCAGGCTGCAGGCAGGGGTTAAGTGAGCAGGCCATGAATGGTTGGGTGGTGAGCCAGCAGGTCACACGCAGGCAAGCGGCAGACTGCAGGTGGTGAGCAAGTGGGTTGTGAGCAGGTGGGTCATGGTGAGCAGGCAGGCAGGCTGACTGGCAGAGGCTGGTGAGGGGGGCATGGGAGAAGGGATAACTGAATGCCCCCCATATGATCCTCGCAAGTGGCATCTGGAGCGTTCCAGTATATGTGCAAGTGAGAATATGTGAGATGAATGGCTTTTCTCCAGCTTTCTTATCCTCACAATGAATCAGTTATTTGAACTTGCAGAAGATTTCTTCTGAGCTCAGCTACCCTATTCTCCAACAATGGCTTTAGCAGTGGTGTGGTTTGTCCATGAAATGTATACAGAAGGAAGGAGCTGGACATGCAAAATTCCATCTCCTCCAAAATCACTTGATTGGCTAAAGTTTGTCTCAGCCCACTCTTCATCTTCTAAGCAATCAGTGAGGTGGGGCAGTTTCCTCCTCACGCATGATCATTTAGGCAGTAAGTTCCAGCTTTTTCTTGTTCCTCTATTGTCAACTTCTCTTCCTCTTAATAGTTGAGAGCATGCATGCTGCTTTCAGCACACATTATCTGAGGCATTTTTGAATAATGTGGGGCTTCATTTCCATTTCAAAGTAGAAGAGTATTTTATGGAGATATTATCTTATTGTGCCTTTATGTCTCCCCACTTTAGCACTCAGCATCTACACGAGTTCCTACTTTATAGTAAACTAGCGGACCCGGCCACGCTTTGCTGTGGCTTACCGTGTGTCGCGCCGAGAGAGGGAGGGAGAGGGCGCTGACTGTGGCTGGGTCTTCCGCTAGGTCTGGGCTCGTCTCCATTCACTCCCCTCCCGCTCCCCTCCCTAGCTATCCTTCCAGCCTCGCCGGCCTGAAAGGAAGCCGTCGCTCCTCTCCGGCTCTGCTGTTGTCAATGGAGAATGCGAGGGAGGGAGGTGCACCGCTCTGTGGCTGCTGCTGGTGTTGGTGTTGCTGCTGCAGGAGTCAGTGCCACTGCCAAGCGCATGCTGTGCCTATCCCAGGCAAGCCACGCCCCCTTCCTGGCTAGGTGGCCTCTCATTGGTCCGCCAGGGGTTTGGGGAAACGTGTATTTTACTGGGCACCGGTGTGACCGGCAAGCCCGGTGAGGGGTGCAAAACCTGCTCGCAATGGGAAGGGACGTCATGTGAACATTTGGGGGCGATCCGTCCAGCTGTTTCCGCGTTAGGGCGTGAGGAACAAACGCATGGTTAGCTTTTGATAGATAGATAGATAGATAGATAGATAGATAGATAGATAGATAGATAGATAGATAGATAGATAGATAGATAGATAGATAGATAGATAGATAGATAGATAGATAGATAGATAGATAGATAGATAGATAGATAGATGAGTGCATGTTTGCAATCCATGGAAAGAATTAATTCAAGGAAGGTAATCTGTACATCTTTATTCAGGAAAAGACATTTGTCACCTAGAAACATTTCTAGAGTTTCCCGATGTACATATTTTTAGAAATAATAGCATATGTTACTCTATTAATGTTACATTTTTTGTATCTTTTGTCATACTTTCTTCGGGGTTAATACTTTATCAATCCAGTACGTTCCCATGGCTAATGGCATTCTTTGGTCCTTTCCACACAGCAGAAATAAAACGTCCTGCAGATGTTTTAAAAAGATCCTTTTTGGCTTTCTGTGTTTCTACAGCGTGGAGAACACAAGTGTTGCCAGCCAAAATGGTTCTTTTCCCCACCTGCTCGCCAACGGAGCTTTGGTCAATTACAGAGTTGTGCCCACCATTTGGTATGCTTTTGCAGAGATTCTCCTGCCTCTGCCATTTAGTGAAGGTTTTCCATGGAGGTTTCCTTTGCTTGCAGCTCATCCGTGTGCAATTTCTGTGTAAAAAGTAGATGGATAAAGTTTGTTTTGAAGAGTGATCCCATGCATGTGTTGTTTTTCTTTCTTTCTTTGTTTTCAGGGGAATGTCTGTGAAGCTACAGCGACATAAATATGCACATGTTGCAGCTTCTCTAATTGATAAGTCGTAGCTTCACAGACATTCCCCTGAAAACAAAAAAGGAAGAAAAACAACACTTGCATGGAATCACTAGGCAAAACAAACTTTATTCATCTGCTTTTTGCATGGAAATCACACTCAGATGAGCTGCAAGCAGAGGAAACCTCCATGGGAAACCTTCAGAGAATCTCTGCTGCACACAAAATGGTGAAAATGAAAGAGGTTTGGGAGAAATAAAGTGTTTTCTGCCACTTTCTTTTCATTCAGCAGGCAGGAAATTTCTACAACCTGAGCTGAGGGAAAAGATCACCAGCTATTTTTGAAAAACACAGCTTGAGATAAATAAAACATTTTGAAGACCTTTTGGGGGGAGAGAGCTGTTTGAACTTCTTTCCCAAAACAGTGCTGAAAACATTCTCAAGATGTTTTATTTCTTCTGTGCACAAATCACCTCTGTTTCTTGAAATATAGCAATCCGGTCAGTTGAGTTCCTAATGGGCCATTTTTCCTCTTACATTGTTGTTTAACTATTTTCTGGAGCTAATTTTAATGTCTTGTTGGAGGATCTACTTTTAGATTTGGTTTAGTGTTTGTAGGTACAGGCTTGTGGCAACTTGTATATTACTGGTACATTATTTTTATAGTAATTTCATGTCAAACAGTTTTACATTTTAAAGGGTATTTATGTAGCCATTTGTCTTTATAGTATCCATCTGCAAACACAATTTCTTCTAGCACTTAAAAGAAAATCCTTCATCGTTTTTGATTGACTTGAAATGGTGAGATTTTTAAAGATACATTCTTATTTTTGGGGGTGAGGGGGAAAGACGCATTTATTTTGAAAAAGAAACAATGAAAAACAGAAGAAAAGATACAGGATAATAGTTTTTAGCAAGCACAGCATGTACTTTTTTTCTTTTGAGATATCTATTGTTGAAACCTCAGTACTATTGAATGAGATATGTCAAGAGGCACAAATTCCAGCTTTACCTCAAACTGTAGAGATATAGTGAATTATTGTTTGGTAAAGGACACACACTCCCAAAAGTTCCACAATTATTCCAAATGTTTTTGTTATGTCTGTCAAGATTTTGGCTCTTGCTAGTAAAAGATGTTATGTATAAGCCTATGTAGACTTACTCCATTTTAAATCCACTGAAAATAAGTTTAGACTGACATCTCTCTGTTTACGGTTGCACTAGTAGATCTTCATACTCAGAGTTGTATGTCATCTTTGGTTCCTTTTCCAGAATTGCTGAATACTTCTGGGCACTGCCAGATCCCCTGGAAAGTTAATGTATGAAAGATAGAAATCTGAATTACAGAAATGGGTGATGCCTTTCCCCTTACTCCTACCCCAAAAAGCAATTTCAACATTCATCTCTTTTTTATGATCAGGAGTAGTCCTTGTGAAGCAAGAGGAACTGAGATCAAAGCAAAACCATTAGCTATCATAATTTCTCTCAGAAGCAGTGAGATTAACAGTAAAGTAGTACAATTTTGAGTATTGTTTTATTTATTTATTTATTATTTTTTATTGGTTTTATATACTGTCTCTCCCCCAAAGGGCTCTGGGTGGTGCACAACATAGAATACAGCAGCAAAACAGATGGAGTTCATAAACAAAATGCAAATTATAAATAAATAATATAGGCTCCATTAACCATAAAATACAAAGACCCATTAAAATACAGCGTTCAATACAAAATTATCGGCGTGCAACATTAAAACTCTCATTAAAACCCTCCCAAGGGGCGGGGGAAATGGTGGGTCCCATTGATGTTAAAGGGACCCAAGATGTAAGGGAGAACAGAAAGAACAGAAAGAGGGGGCGCACACCAATCAGCGGCTGGTCTCTCCAAAGGCCCGATGGAACAACTCAGTCTTGCAGGCCCTGTGGAACTCACCAAGATCCCGCAGGGCCTGGACAGATGGAGGAAGAGTGTTCCACCAGGGGCACAGTAATTTCATTTTCCCAACTTATTTTGGTAAGATATTGATAGTAATTTTAGGAAAACGATGAAGTGGCCTCAGGTTACTGTGTCTTCTGTGAGTATGGTTCTTAGACTCTGCACTGCTTATATGAATAGAGCTTAGAATGTCTGTGTGGGCAATTATTTTACACATATCCTGTTGAAGTGTATTATATGAATCAGCTCTGAGTGTGTCCTTTTAGGTTTATTGTGTCCAAGGCCAAGTTTCAGAAGCCGAGGGATGCAGAGAAGAATGTTGGAAGTGTGCCACAACTGTGGAGACACTCTGTAACAAGCTGACCCTGAGCATCTTATTGGAACGCTGTAGGATATTGGTGTTTGGGTTTCTTTGATAGCTGAAGTAAGTCCATTAATGATGAGCTCCCAAAGGCACCTGGTGGGCCACTGCGAGTAGCAGAGAGCTGGACTAGATGGACTTTGGTCTGATCCAGCTGGCTTGTTCTTATGTTCTTATGTTCTTAATGATAAATGGAAGAAGAATGATTCATATTATTGTTTAATCTGTTATCTCAAACTTTAGGGATGCAGTAACTCTCAAAATGGGATTTACTAAACATTCAGAAGATAGAGTTGCACGTTTTGTTAATTGCAAGGAAAAAAGTAAAAGGAATGAAAGAATTTATTCATAAGGAAGGATTTTGTTGTCAACTATGTCATGCTGCCAGTTCACTTTAAAAACTCTTTTTGGACCTTCATTTTTCTCTTCAGTTGAAAAGTATATATATGATATACACACACACTCACAAACACACACACACACACACACACACACACACACACACACACACAATCTATATTTGCCATTCAAAATTTTATGCTAATTTTTTTGTCTCAAATCAGAAGACAAAAAAATTGGATTCACTAGGAACGCGTGATTGCAAATGAGATCCTACTATTGTTTAGTGGATTGAAGATTCAGTTTTAGTGGGATTCTGGAAAAATAAATGGCAAAACTACCAAAAACAAAACTTTGCTTGCTATGGTGCCTGACTGCAGTGATCTTGTGTCTAGACTCTGAACTAGTTTGATTGCACTAAATGGCTGAAGAGTGTAATCAGGATATGATGAACTGCATGCTAACTAGGAAGAAGGGCTATTGTTTGAAACCAAGAAATATCACAAAAAGTGTAGCTGTTCTGGAGATGCAAACATCAACAATCCAGTGCATCTTTCTCAAGGCACTTCAAGTGTCCTCAAAAGCCATTTATTTAAAGCATGTTTCTATGTGTTAATTCTGAGATTTACATACTGTTTACAGCCTCAGAATAAGAAATTCTTGCTTGATCATGATTTCTGTTTTCAGCTACCCCTCCCATTGTCCCAAATAACTACTAAGGTACGTTTAGACACTGTAAAACACAATCTTTTTTCAGAAGTCTCATTTTATGTATAATCCTATGTGTTGTCCAGTGTCTAGACATACCATAGTAGTTATGCTGGACAGTGAGCAGGGTAACTGCAGGTGCATAGGATTCTACCCTTGAGATGCAACATCCTACATCTTCCTCTGTCTCTGGGATATATTTCTTGTTTGAACAGAAACTGAGACATAGTCCTAAGTAGGTCTTCTTATGGCCCAATCGGGAGAAGGGGGGTTAAGCAACTCCTGAAGGTGGCATGACCCTGCAACGGCAGATTTGCCCTCCCTGGTGAATGTTCTTGGGGGTGGAGCCAACTTTAGATGGCATCCACGATATTTTTTCAGCCAGTCGCAACATTGCCCCAAGCTTAGACTTACAGCATAAGTCCATTAAGCCCTATGGAAAACTTTCTGGTGGGGGGAGGGGTTTGAGTTTTTCTCCCTCTTCACACCACCGGAAAGCCTTTGCTAGTGGCAGGGTGTTGGTGTTAGACTGCACAGCAGCAGGGTCCCTGCAGTCTAGGGCTCTGGATTGAGCTGCCAGAACCCTAAGCAGGTCTTAGAACCCCAAGCAGGAAAGAATCCTAAACAGGCATATTCAGGACTGTTAAATGGAGCTTAGTCCCACAAAAGTGTAGTTAAGGCATTTATATTTCAACATTTGATAAATAACAGACCGTACCATTCTATCTGCTGTGTTATAACACATTTCATGTGCTTTAAGCAGTAAAATAATTTTTGGCACAGTAAACCAACTGGGGATGCCAGGTACCCTCTCACAATCAGTGAGGGAATGGTGGATAGATGGGTGGGTGGAAGTCTTCCCCCTTCCCCTTCAAAATTTCTATTACTGTTTTATGTTTGGTATGGATAAATTATTCCTTCTTAGCACAATCCTAATTTAAAAAAATTAAATCTTTTCTTGTCCTGTCAAAGTTTTATTTGCTTTTGTTTGCTTCCTTTTTCATTGTCAATTGAAATACTGCTGTACCTTCAAGTCTAAATTATGTCTCATTAGCAGGTGTAAAACTGGAATCATACAACTTTTTTATTTCTCTGGAAGGTTCTGTTTAATTCCCAGTTCTATTCTGTAATTACCTTCCCATTTAAAAATACAAATTGCTTGTTCTAGTATAAAAGTGATTTATTTACCATTAAAAATACTATTTTTGGCTTTCTTCTCTGTAGCCATTTTGTAGGGACAGAGAACAGATCTTCCACGTTCCCTTGGTTTTTGTAGAATTGTGCACATCAACAACGTCTGATAAGACAAGACTGTTGATCAGGCAAATACTAAAATACATTTAAAACAATGTTGTTTTGCACTCCCTTCTTCCTGGTGCGTAGGAAGTCTCAGGGGCTATCTTTTGCATTTTTGTATTTTTTTCCCCAGCCAGCTGCAGAAACGCATATTTGTTTCTTTTTTCATGGGCTCCTTTTGTACTGCCAAGCTTTAATTTGTTCTTTTTCTGCCAGAATTGTACTTGGGCAGAAAAGAAACATTGAAAAATGAGGATAACTTGCATCTGTCCTTGTAAAACCATCAGCTGGCAATCAGCGTTAATGAAGCATCTTTTGCTATTCAGAAGTCTTGAGAAAATGTTATTTTGCATACATAAAGAGGAGTAGTATAAATTTCTTTTAAATGTGAATGAAAATATAAAAGGGTGAAGCATTGTGACTGTCTGGAAAGAACAGTCCTATTGCAGTACATGTTTAGCAGTAATCTTACTAGATGTAGGATGTGGAAGTGTAAGCCCAGGCCTTTCCAATAAGAACCTCCTAATGGGCATGTTGGGGATGTGATGATTTTTTATTGAGTTGGTTGTGAATAGCCAAGGCAAACAAGATTGCCTTTTATTCATCATGGGATTCATGTGTCTATGGGAAGAGATACATGCTCCCAATTCCATTTTCCCCCTTACCTCTATCTGCCACTGGATTTGGCACTTATTTATTTATATATTTGTATCCTGCTTTTTCCCCAAATGGGGTCTAAAGCCAGCTAACTATACATGTTAACAGTGAATGCTTGTAAGAGAGAGTCAGCAAGTTTTCAATTTACAAACGAAAAGAGTAACCAGCACCTGGATAAAGTGTGGAGTTTAAAATCACATGTTCAGCTGTTCGTGAGTTCAGTGTAATATGAGAATTATTCAGTTCATGCATAAAGAAAAATCAAAGGTTCACTGAACATGGATTGTACATGCATACACTAAAACTTGTGAACACAACTGATGTGGATACGCAAATTGACACCCTCCAAACACCTGTTAGAGAGACTTACTATGTTAAATTGTGAGAAGTATTGACCTTAGAAATTATAGCTACAATTAAGAGAGACATAAGAGACAGATGTGAAATACTGAGTCACCAGAGAGCCATGCTGCACTGTATGATGATTCACATCAGTGTGGTTTACCCAGACCTCCTAATGGGCGTGAGGGAGATGTGCACATAAAGCAAACACAGTCGGAGCACTGCAGGTTGATAGGTGTTATGTCCCATTACCTTTTTTACGGTTTTTATAGAGGACAAATTGTTTACTTTATCTCTATCTGTCAATATTAATCCATTAGGTTTCCAAATATCGGTGGTACATTTGTTATAAGAATACAGTGGAACCTCGGTTTTCACCTATTTTGGTTTTTGCCGATTGTCACCAGTCGTTTTTTTACCTCGGATTTCGTCAGCTTGCAGATGAAATCCAAGGCGACTTTTGCGTAATTCGCCGTGCTGTTTGCATTGCGCCTGCGCAGACAGCATAGCCTCGGTTTTCATACGTTTTGGGTTTCGCAGATAGTCGCTGGACGGATTACCGGCGAAAAACGAGGTTCCACTGTAGTTGGAAACTACAATAAATGAAATGGAAAAGAGATGCTATAGCATTGCTTTTCATACATCTTTTTCACTCTGTCCTTACAATTTTGTGTTAAAGTTATATCAGTGAAAAAAAAATAATTTTAGTAGAGTTCACAATATTTTATCCCCAGGACAGGGAAATCAGAAGTTATTAAGTCGTCCAGTCCCCTGCATGCTGAACAAGAATGTTATGGATTCTAAAGGTCCTGTAAATGCCCTGTTGACTGTGGTGAATTCCATACAGGGCAAATGTATTGGGTGAAGAATGTTATATAAGCCATGGAAGGGGGAGGCTTTACACAGGGTTTGTCCCCAAAGTGAGTCTGCCCTGTTTTATTTTCCCCATCCTGGGATTTTCAGAAATCTTTTAAAATTGATCTTTTAAATCTTTTAAATCTTTTAAAAAGTGATCCTTTTGCAAAATCCTGGGTTGGAGCCGCTCCTGCGTGAACAGCCAGGCAGGAGGCACTTTATTTCCCTCCCTTCCACCATGCTGTCCACAGTCAGGGAAAATCCGCCTGCCATTGTCCTGCCATTCCATTGTCCTGCCCTTTTCCTTTTCTTTTGTGTGTTACACATGTGCAGCTATGCAGGTTCAGCCAATCATATTGTGGGATGATCAGCATGGCTGCAGGTGTCCATTTCTGTATGCCTATGCAGCTATACAACCCAGATTGTTTCCATGGGCTCCAACTGCTGCTTGCACGGCACGCATGTGAATGGGAAAAAGGAAAGCGAGTTCCTTTATGACTGCAACCCATTATAGATTTGCTGTGTGGAATCGAACAGTGTTTCATTCACCCAGTTTTCAAGACAAATTGTCTATCATCAGTTTGAACGTGACATCTGATTGTGGGTTTGTAACTGTTTGGCTGGTTATCCATAAGGCCCAACTTTCAGTATCTCTTATTTAAAATTTTGGAAGCTATTTTAAGAAATAAGGTCCTTAACTGTTGAGTAGTGTAAAATTGAAATGAAAGATAAGTACAAGGAGGAAAGTGGGGAACAATAGATGTGATATGCTGGAGTTTTTAACATAGTGGATGAAAGAAAATGAGACTTGCAACTCTTTCTACAAAGAGGACCATGGGATGGATCCAACCATGACCTTCATACAAACTTCCTCCAACTTAAGTGGCTCAACAATGGCAGCTCCCTGTCCTGCAGTGCCGATCACTTCCCTCAGTGCCATTCTGGGCTGGTGAGCATGCTGGGTGCCTGGCCTAACCAAACATTTATGTCCTATCCAGTCCTTGTAACAAATGAGTTTGATACCCCTGGGTTAGAGTGTCATACTAGGAGCTGGAAGACCCACGTTCAAATCCCATGGGTAACTTTGGCTCAGCCACACATTCTTAGTCTACTTTGTCTCACAGGGTTTCTGTGAGAACAAAAGTGAACAGAGAATGATATACGCCACTTTGATATAAATGAAGTAAATAAAATAGATTAGAGAAAGGCTTTAAACTTAAACCAAGAAGAAAAGTGGGAAAGTTTGACATATATTTCAACATTTGGATATTGCCGTTGATACCCAATCTGTAATAAAAGTAGAACCTATTTCCACAGTAATTGTCTATTGAAAAAGCTAATTTTATTCTTGGTGGTCTCACTTCACCAGTGCTATAGATCCAAAGCATTACTGGATAAATGTTAATAAGATGCTGCTGCTTAGCTTTCTACACAGGTAACTGAAACTATTTATATACTATTATATATACTATTAGGAATTAAATGGCAAGGACTGTCAACCAAGAGCCCAATGCATTGCTAGAAAAATGCTCCTAGAACTCCATGATTTCTAATTCTACAAAATCCCCTGTCTTAATCAATTATACATTAATACAGAAGGTCTTGGGTTCAGTCAAGAAGTGCTGCAACACAGAAGATAAATCAGCATCATGTGGTTGGTGGAACAGTGGGGAAGATGATACATGTAACCAAACAGAGTACTTATGAAGAGTTAGGGCTAATTTAATACTAGAAAAGGGCATTGTATACAGAAGGTATTATGCAAATAACTGTCATGCAGACTCTGTTTTCTGAGTGTTTAACTGAGGTGGAGGAAAAACAAACAAGGCAAGGGAATACAGTCATGGATTTCTGGTAGAAGGGACTTCTTCAGTGACTTATGAGTTTGTTCATGTTGCTGCTGTTTATTCTGATCCTTGCCTCCTGAAGTGTACTTGTGTGGGATGTATACTCAACACAAATGCTCCCTGTGTACTGTTTGCACTAATTGGATTGGATTTATGGCCCACTTCTCAAAAAGTGCCCCAAGCAGCCATTTCTGCTGTTCTATAAAAGAACAGAGAGGAAATCCCTTTTCGAAGCAGCTTCCGTAGGACAGGATTTTTTGTGTGTGGGATAAGGCATTTAGAGTTTTCTATAAAGACTTTTATTGAATTGTGACCCATTAACCTGGTTTTAATTAAAACTCCTTTTCAAACCATTGAGTTATGGAGGTCTAATTTTTCCACTATGGCACACACCAATAACTGTGTGATTTGCTTGTCTGAGAACAAATTATGCCATGGTGTTCATGGATGAACAGTCCTGGTGCTCAGACTTTTCCCCAGTATGTGGTGTGGCATTACAGCAGTTACACCCCATGTGACAACCAATGAGCCTTATTCTTAAGTAGTGTGAATTCATCTTCCTAAGCCTCATTGAGAGCCATCAGAGACTCCAAATGTCTTTCAAGGAGCAAAACTGTACAAGTACATTTGCCGCAGGGCTGATTTCTCCTTGCATCATTGTGGTTAAATGCTCTCCCCCTCCCCTCACACACACAACCAACCGCTCCCTACCTACCTGTCAATGTTTGTCTGGTTCCAGGAGTTAAGTAAGTGTGGAAGGCTGGTGGGAGTGGGTGGGAATGGGGCTGTTTGAGGGCAGGTGGGAATGAGGTTATTTGGGGTAGTGGGAGGGGATGGAGTGGCATTGTTTGGAGTGGGGGAAGGGGAGGTGTGAGACTGGGCAGCGGGGCAGTGGGCAGCAACCTGGGCACTGCCCCAGCGGGCTGGCTCACTACTTGGCAGCTGGGAGATTGTTGAAGGTTCACAAGAGCATTATGTTAAAAATTAGCAACTTTGATTAGGAGTTCCATGGGAGTTCGGCACATATTCTGCAGTGTGATAAGCTTTCAGCAAGCCTGAATCCAGGGATATTTTCTAGCCTGGAAATCTAGAAAGTCCTTAAGGGCAACTGATTGTTTAGTTTGTATATCAGAGATGTGAAGGCATGTACAAATGGCAGTTGTGAAATGTAAAGTAATCTGATAATTCAGGGGCACTGATAGATCCAAGAACTGCACACCCCAAGGCTGTGTGCAAGAATGAGCAAAGGAAGCAAAGCCTCATAGCTGACAGGTATTCACACTCCACATCTCAGGATTTAACTCTCATTATGTTCAGTCATGTGTAAATTCAGCATCAATCAGTTTCCTAGAACTAGTCCTCATTTGTTCAGGGTATAAAAAGAAATATTTAATCCAGTTTTTTTTCGTGGAGACAGAAAGAGACCTGAGTGCCATCTTCACATTTTCATTCCAGATCTAACATATTCGTACCCAGAGGGCCACTTGAAGAATACTGGAAGAGGAGGTTCTTAAGTAGTTACATATTGCTCTCTTCTTGGTCCTTTCTGCAAGAAATGTGTGAAATCACTGAGTGCCATAAATGCCTGCATGATCTTGTGATCAGGTTACTAAGGCATAAATAATGTAAGTCAAAGGCCGCTGAAATATCTTTGAGAGCTAGTGTAGTGTTTACAAGCATGAGGTATCTAGTGGAAGTTTCAGTACAAATCTCAGCTCAGCCAGTAAGTCACTAGCAGGACTCAAGCAAGTTGCTGCCCTTACTGCATCTGCCCTCAGTTTAGAAGAGTTTGGGTTTATATCCCCCCTTTCTCTCCTGAAGGAGACTCAAAGGGGCTTACAATCTCTTTGCCCTTCCCCCCCCCCACAACAAACACTCAGTGAGGTAGGTGGGGCTGAGAGAGCTCTGAGAAGCTGTGACTAGCCCAAGGTCACCCAGCTGGCGTGTGTGGGAGTGTACAGGCTAATCTGAATTCCCCAGATAAGCCTCCACAGCTCAGGCGGCAGAGCAGAGAATCAAACCCAGTTCCTCCAGATTAGATACACGACCTCTAGTCTTAAACTCCTATGTCACTGCTGCTCCTTTACTTTAAGGAGTAAATTATACTAACTTACCTTACCTGTTGGATGCAAAAGCACAGAGGAGTAAGCTACTATACTGCAGTCCAAAGCTATGCTCATGACTTGGGTTCAAGCCGAGCCTTCATCAAACCCGATTAAACATATTACCAAATTCAATGTTAAAAGGTCGCTTTTTGCACTTACCTTGTGAAGAAAGGATTTGTTCGTTCTCCAAGAATCAACCAGAAACAGTTTCATATGTTTTGCTGTACTGTGAAAAGCTGAACCGGATAAGATCTACATATATCCAATCACATCTAGACTGATCTTCCTTATCTTCGGACAAAGAGATGATTCGCCACCTCTTGTCAGACAACCAGCCAAAAAAAGTATGGAATGTGGCCAAGTTCTTCATGGAAGCTTTGAAAATCTCCATGATAGAGCCAAATAACAGCCGAGAGACAGACCCTTAATTTCAATGTAGTAGAAAAACTTTATATTTTAATGGAGGATCAAATTAACCAATATTGTTTTAAATACAAATTTTATCTTATTTTCTGTCATTTTATAGATTGTTGCCATTTATTGTTTTTCTTATGCCAAAGGTTTTTGAAATTGAACTTGGGTTCGATTGCGACAGAACTTGGGTTTAGGTAGCCAGCTCAAGGTTGACTTAGCCTTCCATCCTTCTGAGGTCAGTAAAATGAGTACCCAGCTTGCTGGGGATAAAGTGTAGATGATTGGGGAAGGCAGTGACAAATCACCCCATAAACAGTCTGCCTACTAAATTTAATGATGTGACATCACCCCATTGGTCAGTAATGACCCAGTGCTTTATCTCTAAAGATTATTGAGATAATGCTTGTGAAATGATTTTCATTCTTAGAAAAAAGCTGTGTGCATTACCAGTCATATACCACACTAGCTTTGGTTAATATTGTAATTTGAGATACCAGTTTCACTGTCATTTTCCAAATGGGAGTTGACTCATAGCCACGTGTGAGGTTGTTAATCAAAGAGCACAATTTCTAAAGATTCAGGAAGTTTCAATATATGGAAAGAAAACTGGAGATTTAAAGATATTGGACACATTTGCCCCTCCCAAAGGAAAGCATCTAGGACATGGTCTGTCTCAGTAACAGAACATCATTTTAGCATGCTGAAAGTCCTAGATCAAATCCTTGGCATTTCCAGTTAAAAGGATCAGGTAGTAACTGATGAGCAAGACCTCTAACTGAAACCTTGAAGAGCCAAATCTGGTCAGAGCAGAAAATACTGAATCAGACTCTGACTCTATCAAGGTCACTATGTTAACAGGGGGGAAAAACACAGCACAAGATTATGGCAGTTATCATTTGGGAAAAACCCTTTGTTGCAAGAAAGGCATGATGACCTGAACCTATCTTTTAAAGCTGCCCAGGACACAAATTATGCATTCTTAGCACACCTTAGCAATCTGAAGGCTGCTCAGCCAGGATATCAGGACTGCAATGAAATGGCCTGTATAACAAAAGTATTCCTGATCTACTCCAGATTATGGACTGCAGGGACACATTTTCCATGCTATAAATGTGGCAAAATGCCTTAGGCGAAAATTGCTATGTAGAAAGCTAACTGGTGTGAGAGTTTTGCTGTTACATTGTGTCTTGGGGTCCAGATTTCACACTATTAAGAGCATCTGAACATAGGAGTTGGTTTCAAGTTCGCTGCTAGTGGCTGAATGGTTGAAATTTTAGGTTCGGTCTTTTTGCTTTTGAAGTGTCCGAGGAATAGCAGCAAATAAGCTGCAAAACTGAAATGATGTGAATAAACGGGAAATCAGTTTTCTTAAATTGATGCAAAAGCCAATTGCATTGTTTTCCCCGCTGGTTCTTTTCCTGCTTTCTGAAACAGCTGAAAAAACAACTTCTGTCCATCTACAATAAGAAGGGAGATTATGACATGAGGATTGTCTGCCTTAGACATTTGTCATGATCAGAAGAAAAATCTGTTTTGTTTACCAGGGAGTGAGTTAGTTAGTTAGTTTGTTTGTTCATTAGATTTTAGACCGCCCACCCCCAAAGGGTAATTTCTTTTCAGTTTTCTATTATACTCTTCCATGAAGATTTGACAATTGTAGAGTTTGGCTTGAAATTAAACATTGGTCAACTCAGAGCAATTTATTTTAGAAAATGATGTTAATTTTGATGGAGAAATTGCTGTAGTGAATTAATCATTCTAAGGGTAGGGCATATTATGACTTGACATGGAGGCTTTCATATTTATTTTACTTTTCTGATCATTAATGCTTATTCTGATGTGTTTGCACCCTTCCAAATCCCCCCTTAGCTAACTGATAGCAGAAGCATCAGAGTTCTTTGGAGGAAGAATAGGATAAAAAATTTATTTAATAGAATATTTACGCTCCAACTTCCTATTTTAAAATAAATACTCATTGTGGCTTAAATATTCAAACTCATACAAACAATTTAAAATTAGCAGTAATTACAAATACCAGGGGGATAGTATCCCTATCTGGGTTCCTGATTATTTTCACAGGAGCTGCAAACCATAGTAAACTCTGTGTTGGCTTTGGTCCCCTCATATAGTCTTATGGGTATCCACAGTAATGCCCCTTTTGTTATTTATTATTATTTGACTATTATTTACTTGATTTTTACCCCATCAGACTCAGGGTGGCTTTTAATCCGGACGCAACTTCAGTGGAGTTAATTGCACTGTGCCAGTGTAAGTGGTCTGCGATTCATCCTCTTAAAAGATTCCAAAAGATACCATTAGAGCTATCCCTTAAATAGTATGATAAATATTGCATATATGTTGGACTGTTTTTTCTCCAAGATTAAATAATGTGTTGATTCATGGATTATATCATTTGGGGGCAATAACATAGCCAAAAAACAGTAAGTAGAATAGTTTCATAATAGCTTTCTGTATGAAATCCTGCAATTCTTCGTAATCTTTGTAATACATCAGTTCCTGACTTCTAATGAAATCTTAACCCTTTGAAAAAGCTTTGCAATATTTGCATTGTGGTTGACATCAGTTAGGTTCATATTTCTCATGTGATTTTAGACTTATGAATGAACTTCTGCAAATATTTCCTTTTATTCCTGCTAGTATTTGAACTGAAATAGGACAACGAATAATCTCAGGCTACATTGTTTATAGATAAGGGGTTTATGATCACCATACTTTGCTGTTTTGTTAGGAGATCCCTTTAAACTGTATATTTATAATTGGAAGACTGAGAATGCTACTGCCACACTTGAGCTAGTGTGGCCTATTTATGCTGTTTATTATTATGTAATTCAACCATTTCCTTGCTCAATTCAGTATGTTAAAACATGTAACCTCCACATGATTCTAATTTTCTCTGAGGCCCTTTCCGCACGGGCCAAAAACGACGGCCTGGGGGCGGTAAAAACGCCGCCCCCAGGCCGCCGTTCGCACAGGCGGCGCTGCTGCGTTGCAGCAGCGCCGACCTGACTGCGCTTCCCTCCCCAGAGACTGCGTCAGGCGCCCTAAACAACAACCCTTTAAAGGGTTGTTGTTGAAGCGATCTTCAGTGATGCGGAGCGAACTGCACCGGGGCTCGCAGCTGTTTCCCCTTCCCTTTCCCATTTACCTCTCATGTCGCCGTCCTGCTGGCCTCCTAAGTCCCTCCCTTGCTGTCCTCCGACCCCTGGAGGTCGGAGGGCAGCGTGGGCGGGGCTGAGGAGGCCCGCAGGATGGCGACACGAGCGGTAAATGGGAAAGGGAAGGGGGGAAGAGGCGGCTCCATGCG
This sequence comes from Sphaerodactylus townsendi, assembly GCF_021028975.2. Classification (NCBI taxonomy): domain Eukaryota; kingdom Metazoa; phylum Chordata; class Lepidosauria; order Squamata; family Sphaerodactylidae; genus Sphaerodactylus; species Sphaerodactylus townsendi. Next base: position 118,881,041 of record NC_059426.1, read on the forward strand.
GAGCTGCCTGCCGTCTGCCGGCCTCTCCAGAGGCCGTCCGCATGCCTGCATGCGAACGGCCTCCGCCTCCACGCCGGCAGAATTCTTGCCGGCGTGGAGGCGCCTCGATGGCCGTGCAGAAACGGCCTGAGTGATTTGTATCTAACCAGGAGTTGGTAGTGCCAGTATGGCACCTACTTAAAGTTATTCTTAAAAATATAATACTGTGGCTAAATAATCTTGGCCTACATTTATCACAGTTTCATTTACCTTGAAATGTATATGCTTTATGGTTTGATCTAAGTGAAATCTTTGTGTATGTCACTGACTCTTCCTTTCTCAGAAATGCTTATTAAGCTTTTGGTAATTAAAAAATGGAAAGTTCTTATGTTAGGAAGAAGAATTCTAGCCGACTGTTTTCCCTAATGTACACATTTTCCATAGTTCAGGATTTGTATTAACTAATTTGAATTTTTATTTATTTATTGCATGGGGATGCAGTTCTAGATGCGTTCCTTTTCCTTCCGTCACAAACAACCCAGCAGATTGTACAGTCTCAGGTTTTTACCCCTGAGGTTGTGATCGAACTTTCCACTTGATATTTATAGCAGAAGCTTCAGACCATGTTTGAAAGCGTTAGGGCCTATCAGGTTTCTGCAGTGTCATTAATCACAGAAAACAAAAGCATTTATCAGTTCTGCTTGGACTACATAGCTCAGAATAATATACTTGTTTGTATGGGCATCTCAACTGAATCCCATCAATTAGTGTGACTGCATACCTCTCCAAAAAAGATACTTACATGTGTTATTTTTCTCTTCCAATTTCCAGTAATAGAATACCATGACAGTTAAATTGTGCTTGAAGGATTTCAGGGCAGTAGTGACAGCAATCAATGACGCATGACACAGTGACATTTACAAAGAGCCATGCTTTAGGCAAATCCTTTCTTTTTATCATGACTGGTTGCATGTTTTGTATCTATAAATTTCACTTGTTATCTAGTAAGGAAAGAAAGAGTTCATGTCTGAGAGCTTTTGCCCTGATGTTATGCCTCAAGCACATATTTCCTTTGCACCACGTGCTTTCAGGTCAATTACGATAGCGCAATGTTTCATCTGCCTGTAATCAATGTGGGAAATTTTAATCTGGAGGGAGGGTTTTGTGTGGTTTTCTCTGCTTAAAAACACTTTTCACAGGATTTTCTCCACAAATCCTATACAGTGGACAATGCTGATGTTTGTGATCTTCCCCACTGCCTCCTTCCCCCTCAGCAGCCATTTCCAGCCGCCAGAAAGTTGACTCTCAGGGTTCTGGGACCTAAGGGGAGCTATAGCCACATTGACAAAAGTGGGGGGAAATATTATTTTGTCCCTTTCCTCCTCCCCTTCCCCCCCGCATGCTGTTTCTGCAGTCTTGGGGAATCACACACACACACAAGCCTTTATTGGCATACAAAACAGGACAATGTTTTAACGATGTTTGAGGTTGCACAAAATGTACAAATAGTTGGCACAATGGTCTGATGGGATAATTCCCAAAAGGCCTGTGGAGAGCAGCTTTTCCCCCTCCTACCATTCCCAGTTTCTCTCTTTAGAGCTAAAACAGATTTGATTTCATTTTGAATTCTGATGGCAGACATAGTTTGGAACTGGTCAGCTGTTAAGCCATGTTGTTAAGTTTCTTATCTATGTCAGCCAACCATTTCACAGAAGCAGATTCTGATAAGAGTTGATGTATGCAGCTATTGGGTTTGGGCTCAAAATGGTGGGTCCAGTACTTAATGTTCTTGTCATGCCATCAATTCCATGCTATTTGTCCAGTTTCTCTCATTAGGGTGTCATGAGGGACACGGTGACCTAAAATTCTTACATAAAAAGTATGCCTGTACTGACTCAAGGTGATTTAATTTGGGTAATCCATATTGGGGCTCAATGCCAATAGCTGAAAGTTATCTTTGCGTGAAGATTTTCAGTGCAGCCGAGGACAAATTGGTGTCCTTTAGAATAGAAAAAATCGAAAAGAATGGCTGCAGCGTTCACCTTAACTGTTCTCTACTTGTTTGCTGTGGGGGACCCAAGATGGAGTTGTAGCTGAATAGAACCCTAGATATCTAACTTCAAGCTTACACTTGCTCTAGGACATGGTTGTTCACTTTCCAGCTGTATTCGCCTAAGATTTTGCAAAGATCTTAACTTTGACTTGTCATAATTGGCGTCAGCTTATTTACATGACAATAATCACCACTACCCAGTTTAGTGGTTTTGTACTTGGGAAGATGACAAAGAACAGTAGATCTGCATAGAGCAGAATTATCAGGTATATGTAGGGAACCTAGCGTGGTGGATGGCCATCGATTTTGGTTAAGGTTGCAGGGGAAGTCATGAAGAATAGACAAAATAGACTAGGTGCCAGTGGGCAACCTTGTTTTAACCCTTTATTAACCTTAGTGATTCTGTTAGCGGTGCCCAATCTCTTCGGAGTTCTTATTTGGCAGTTGTATTAGGTGTGGGCAGCTTTAATTAGAGCTAAAGTCTCTGTTCCATGTTTAAGGATTTTAATTTATACCATAACAGTTCCTATCTACGAGTCAAAGGCACCCTTCAAATCCTAAGAAAAGCAGCATAAAGCTTGCTTTCCTTGTGCCCTAAATGTTGCTTGCAGATCGTTGGGATGAGCAGTGATCTAGGTGGAATTACCTGCACGAGCCGATTTTATGGGCGAGAGTGGCCAGTGTTGGTCTGTCAGCTCTTTTAATTTTTTCAGTAAATAATTAGCATACAATTTGCCCCTCCCGATAGATAAAAGGCTGATCATTATAATTAGAGGGACACTGGGGGTCTCCCTTTTTGTAGGAATTTTAACGTTGCGCCAGTCCTTAAAGGAATCATTAAGATTTTGTTGATGCATGTAAATAATGAGGCCAGCACTGGAGG